>NC_134285.1:16450690-17050690 GCF_949628215.1 Phalacrocorax aristotelis
CGGGCCGGATCCGGCCTCCGAAAGGGCGTGCCGCGGAAAAACCGGGCCGGATCCGGCCTCCGAAACGGCGTGCCGCGGAAAAACCGGGCCGGAAACGGCGTGCCGCGGAAAAACCGGGCCGGATCCGGCCTCCGAAACGGCGTGCCGCAGAAAAACCGGGTCGGAAACGGCGTGCCGCGGAAAAACCGGGCCGGATCCGGCCTCCGAAACGGCGGTGCCGCGGCAAAACCGGGCCGGATCCGGCCTCCGAAACGGCGTGCCGCGGAAAAACCGGGCCGGAAACGGCGTTGCCGCGGCAAAACCGGGCCGGATCCGGCCTCCGAAACGGCGTGCGGCGGAAAAACCGGGCCGGATCCGGCCTCCGAAACGGCGTGCCGCGGAAAAACCGGGCCGGAAACAGCGTGCCGCGGAAAAACCGGGCCGGATCCGGCCTCCGAAACGGCGTGCCGCGGAAAAACCGGGAGGGAAATGGCGTGCCGCGGAAAAAACCGGGCCGGATCCGGCCTCCGAAACGGCGTGCCGCGGAAAAACCGGGCCGGAAACGGCGTGCCGCGGAAAAACCGGGCCGGAAACGGCCTCCGAAACGGCGTGCCGCGGAAAAACCGGGCCGGATCCGGCCTCCGAAACGGCGTGCCGCGGAAAAAACCCGGGCCGGATCCGGCCTCCGAAACGGCGTGCCGCGGAAAAAACCGGGCCGGGAAACGGCGTGCCGCGGAAAAACCGGGCCGGATCCGGCCTCCGAAACGGCGTGCCGCGGAAAAACCTGGCCGGAAACGGCGTGCCGCGGAAAAACCGGGCCGGATCCGGCCTCCGAAACGGCGTGCCGCGGAAAAACCGGGCCGGAAACGGCGTGCCGCGGAAAAACCGGGCCGGATCCGGCCTCCGAAACGGCGTGCCGCGGAAAAACCGGGCCGGAAACGGCGTGCCGCGGAAAAACCGGGCCGGATCCGGCCTCCGAAACGGCGTGCCGCGGAAAAACCGGGCCGGAAATGGCGTGCCGCGGAAAAAACCGGGCCGGATCCGGCCTCCGAAACGGCGTGCCGCGGAAAAACCGGGAGGGAAATGGCGTGCCGCGGAAAAACCGGGCCGGATCCGGCCTCCGAAAGGGCGTGCCGCGGAAAAAACCGGGCCGGATCCGGCCTCCGAAACGGCGTGCCGCGGAAAAACCGGGCCGGAAACGGCGTGCCGCGGAAAAAACCCGGGCCGGATCGGCCTCCGAAACGGCGTGCCGCAGAAAAAACCGGGTCGGAAACGGCGTGCCGCGGAAAAACCGGGCCGGATCCGGCCTCCGAAACGGCGTGCCGTGGCAAAACCGGGCCGGATCCGGCCTCCGAAACGGCGTGCCGCGGAAAAACCGGGCCGGAAACGGCGCGTGCCGCGGAAAAAACCGGGGCCGGATCCGGCCTCCGAAACGGCGTGCCGCGGAAAAACCGGGCCGGAAACAGCGTGCCGCGGAAAAACCGGGCCGGATCCGGCCTCCGAAACGGCGTGCCGCGGAAAAACCGGGCCGGAAACAGCGTGCCGCGGAAAAACCGGGCCGGATCCGGCCTCCGAAACGGCGTGCCGCGGAAAAACCGGGCCGGAAACGGCGTGCCGCGGAAAAACCGGGCCGGATCCGGCCTCCGAAATGGCGTGCCGCGGAAAAACCGGGCCGGAAACGGCGTGCCGCGGAAAAACCGGGCCGGATCCGGCCTCCGAAACGGCGTGCCGCGGAAAAACCGGGCCGGATCCGGCCTCCGAAAGGGCGTGCCGCGGAAAAAACCGGGCCGGATCCGGCCTCCGAAACGGCGTGCCGCGGAAAAAACCGGGCCGGATCCGGCCTCCGAAACGGCGTGCCGCGGAAAAACCAGGCCGGAAACGGCCTCCGAAACGGCGTGCCGCGGAAAAACCGGGCCGGAAACGGCGTGCCGCGGAAAAACCGGGCCGGATCCGGCCTCCGAAACGGCGTGCCGCAGAAAAACCGGGTCGGAAACGGCGTGCGGCGGAAAAAACCGGGCCGGATCCGGCCTCCGAAACGGCGTGCGGCGGAAAAACCGGGCCGGATCCGGCCTCCGAAACGGCGTGCCGCGGCAAAACCGGGCCGGATCCGGCCTCCGAAACGGCGTGCCGCGGAAAAAACCGGGCCGGAAACGGCGTGCCGCGGAAAAACCGGGCCGGATCCGGCCTCCGAAACGGCGTGCCGCGGAAAAACCGGGCCGGAAATGGCGTGCCGCGGAAAAACCGGGCCGGATCCGGCCTCCGAAACGGCGTGCCGCGGAAAAACCGGGCCGGAAACGGCGTGCCGCGGAAAAACCGGGCCGGATCCGGCCTCCGAAACAACGTGCCGCGGAAAAACCGGGCCGGATCCGGCCTCCGAAACGGCGTGCCGCGGAAAAACCGGGCCGGATCCGGCCTCCGAAACAGCGTGCCGCGGAAAAACCAGGCCGGAAACGGCGTGCCGCGGAAAAAACCGGGCCGGATCCGGCCTCCGAAACGGCGTGCCGCGGAAAAACCGGGCCGGAAACGGCGTGCCGCGGCAAAACCGGGCCGGATCCGGCCTCCGAAACGGCGTGCCGCGGAAAAAACCGGGCCGGATCCGGCCTCCGAAACGGCGTGCCGCGGAAAAAACCGGGCCGGAAACAGCGTGCCGCGGAAAAAACCGGGCCGGATCCGGCCTCCGAAACGGCGTGCCGCGGAAAAACCGGGAGGGAAATGGCGTGCCGCGGAAAAAACCGGGCCGGATCCGGCCTCCGAAACGGCGTGCCGCGGAAAAAACCGGGCCGGAAACGGCGTGCCGCGGAAAAACCGGGCCGGAAACGGCCTCCGAAACGGCGTGCCGCGGAAAAACCGGGCCGGATCCGGCCTCCGAAACGGCGTGCCGCGGAAAAAAAACCGGGCCGGAAACGGCGTGCCGCGGAAAAACCGGGCCGGATCCGGCCTCCGAAACGGCGTGCCGCGGAAAAACCGGGCCGGAAACGGCGTGCCGCGGAAAAACCGGGCCGGATCCGGCCTCCGAAACGGCGTGCCGCAGAAAAACCGGGCCGGAAACGGCGTGCCGCGGAAAAAACCGGGCCGGATCCGGCCTCCGAAACGGCGTGCCGCGGAAAAACCGGGCCGGAAACGGCGTGCCGCGGAAAAACCGGGCCGGATCCGGCCTCCGAAACGGCGTGCCGCGGAAAAACCGGGCCGGAAACGGCGTGCCGCGGAAAAACCGGGCCGGATCCGGCCTCCGAAACGGCGTGCCGCGGAAAAACCAGGCCGGATCCGGCCTCCGAAACGGCGTGCCGCGGAAAAACCGGGGCCGGATCCGGCCTCCGAAACGGCGTGCCGCGGAAAAAACCGTGCCGGATCCGGCCTCCGAAACGGCGTGCCGCGGAAAAAATGGGCCGGATCCGGCCTCCGAAACGGCGTGCCGCGGAAAAACCGGGCCGGATCCGGCCTCCGAAACGGCGTGCCGCGGAAAAACCGGGCCGGAAATGGCGTGCCGCGGAAAAACCGGGCCGGATCCGGCCTCCGAAACGGCGTGCCGCAGAAAAACCGGGCCGGATCCGGCCTCCGAAACGGCGTGCCGCGGAAAAACCGGGCCGGATCCGGCCTCCGAAACGGCGTGCCGCGGAAAAAACCGGGCCGGATCTGGCCTCCGAAAGGGCGTGCCGCGGAAAAACCGGGCCGGAAACGGCGTGCCGCGGAAAAACCGGGCCGGATCCGGCCTCCGAAACGGCGTGCCGCGGAAAAACCGGGCCGGAAACGGCGTGCGGCGGAAAAACCGGGCCTGAAACAGCGTGCCGCGGAAAAACCGGGCCGGATCCGGCCTCCGAAACGGCGTGCCGCGGAAAAACCGGGCCGGAAATGGCGTGCCGCGGAAAAACCGGGCCGGATCCGGCCTCCGAAACAACGTGCCGCGGAAAAACCGGGCCGGAAATGGCGTGCCGCGGAAAAATCGGGCCGGATCCGGCCTCCGAAACGGCGTGCCGCGGAAAAACCGGGCCGGAAACGGCGTGCCGCGGAAAAACCGGGCCGGATCCGGCCTCCGAAACGGCGTGCCGCGGAAAAACCGGGCCGGAAACGGCGTGCCGCGGCAAAACCGGGCCGGATCCGGCCTCCGAAACGGCGTGCGGCGGAAAAAACCGGGCCGGATCCGGCCTCCGAAACGGCGTGCCGCGGAAAAACCGGGCCGGATCCGGCCTCCGAAACGGCGTGCCGCGGAAAAACCGGGCCGGAAACGGCGTGCCGCGGAAAAACCGGGCCGGATCCGGCCTCCGAAACGGCGGTGCCGCGGAAAAAACCGGGCCGGAAACGGCGTGCCGCGGAAAAACCGGGCCGGATCCGGCCTCCGAAACGGCGTGCCGCGGAAAAACCGGGCCGGAAATGGCGTGCCGCGGAAAAACCGGGCCGGATCCGGCCTCCGAAACGGCGTGCCGCGGAAAAAACCGGGCCGGAAATGGCGTGCCGCGGAAAAAACCGGGCCGGATCCGGCCTCCGAAACGGCGTGCCGCAGAAAAACCGGGCCGGAAACGGCCTCCAAAACGGCGTGCCGCGGAAAAAACCGGGCCGGATCCGGCCTCCGAAACGGCGTGCCGCGGAAAAAACCGTGCCGGATCCGGCCTCCGAAAGGGCGTGCCGCGGAAAAACCGGGCCGGAAACGGCGTGCCGCGGAAAAACCGGGCCGGATCCGGCCTCCGAAACGGCGTGCCGCGGAAAAACCGGGCCGGAAACGGCGTGCCGCGGAAAAAACCGGGCCGGATCCGGCCTCCGAAACGGCGTGCCGCGGAAAAACCTGGCCTGAAATGGCGTGCCGCGGAAAAACCGGGCCGGATCCGGCCTCCGAAACGGCGTGCCGCGGAAAAACCGGGCCGGAAACGGCGTGCCGCAGAAAAAACCGGGCCGGATCCGGCCTCCGAAACGGGCGTGCCGCGGCAAAACCGGGCCGGATCCGGCCTCCGAAACGGCGTGCCGCGGAAAAAACCGGGCCGGAAACGGCGTGCCGCGGAAAAACCGGGCCGGATCCGGCCTCCGAAACGGCGTGCCGCGGAAAAACCGGGCCGGATCCGGCCTCCGAAACGGCGTGCCGCGGAAAAAACCGGGCCGGAAACGGCGTGCCGCGGAAAAACCGGGCCGGATCCGGCCTCCGAAACGGCGTGCCGCGGAAAAACCGGGCCGGATCCGGCCCTCCGAAACGGCGTTGCCGCGGAAAAAACCGGGCCGGATCCGGCCTCCGAAACGGCGTGCCGCGGAAAAACCGGGCCGGATCCGGCCTCCGAAACGGCGTGCCGCGGAAAAACCGGGCCGGAAACGGCGTGCCGCGGAAAAAACCGGGCCGGATCCGGCCTCCGAAACGGCGTGCCACAGAAAAACCGGGCCTGAAACGGCGTGCCGCGGAAAAACCGGGCCGGATCCGGCCTCCGAAACGGCGTGCCGCGGAAAAACCGGGCCGGAAATGGCGTGCCGCGGAAAAACCGGGCCGGATCCGGCCTCCGAAACAACGTGCCGTGGAAAAACCGGGCCGGAAATGGCGTGCCGCGGAAAAACCGGGCCGGATCCGGCCTCCGAAACGGCGTGCCGCGGAAAAACCGGGCCGGATCCGGCCTCCGAAACGGCGTGCCGCGGAAAAACCGGGCCGGAAACAGCGTGCCGCGGAAAAACCGGGCCGGATCCGGCCTCCGAAACGGCGTGCCGCGGAAAAACCGGGCCGGATCCGGCCCTCCGAAAGGGCGTGCCGCGGAAAAACCGTGCCGGATCCGGCCTCCGAAACGGCGTGCCGCGGAAAAACCGGGCCGGATCCGGCCTCCGAAACGGCGTGCCGCGGAAAAACCGGGCCGGAAATGGCGTGCGGCGGAAAAACCGGGCCGGATCCGGCCTCCGAAACGGCGTGCCGCAGAAAAACCGGGCCGGATCCGGCCTCCGAAACGGCGTGCCGCGGAAAAACCGGGCCGGATCCGGCCTCCGAAACGGCGTGCCGCGGAAAAACCGGGCCGGATCCGGCCTCCGAAAGGGGCGTGCCGCGGAAAAACCGGGCCGGAAACGGCGTGCCGCGGAAAAACCGGGCCGGATCCGGCCTCCGAAACGGCGTGCCGCGGAAAAAACCGGGCCGGAAATGGCGTGCCGCGGAAAAAACCGGGCCGGATCCGGCCTCCGAAACGGCGTGCCGCGGAAAAAACCGGGCCGGATCCGGCCTCCGAAACGGCCGTGCCGCGGAAAAAACCGGGCCGGATCCGGCCTCCGAAACGGCGTGCCGCGGAAAAAACCGGGCCGGAAATGGCGTGCCGCGGAAAAACCGGGCCGGATCCGGCCTCCGAAACGGCGTGCCGCGGAAAAAACCGGGCCGGATCCGGCCTCCGAAACGGCGTGCCGCGGCAAAACCGGGCCGGATCCGGCCTCCGAAACGGCGTGCCGCGGAAAAACCGGGCCGGAAACGGCGTGCCGCGGAAAAACCGGGCCGGATCCGGCCTCCGAAAGGGCGTGCCGCGGAAAAACCGGGCCGGATCCGGCCTCCGAAACGGCGTGCCGCGGCAAAACCGGGCCGGATCCGGCCTCCGAAACGGCGTGCGGCGGAAAAAACCGGGCCGGATCCGGCCTCCGAAACGGCGTGCCGCGGAAAAAACCGGGCCGGAAACGGCGTGCCGCGGAAAAACCCGGGCCGGATCCGGCCTCCGAAACGGCGTGCCGCGGAAAAACCGGGAGGGAAATGGCGTGCCGCGGAAAAACCGGGCCGGATCCGGCCTCCGAAACGGCGTGCCGCGGAAAAACCGGGCCGGAAACGGCGTGCCGCGGAAAAACCGGGCCGGATCCAGCCTCCGAAACGGCGTGCCGCGGAAAAAACCGGGCCGGATCCGGCCTCCGAAACGGCGTGCCGCGGAAAAAACCGGGCCGGAAACGGCGTGCCGCGGAAAAACCGGGCCGGATCCGGCCTCCGAAACGGCGTGCCGCGGAAAAAACCAGGCCGGAAACGGCGTGCCGCGGAAAAAACCGGGCCGGATCCGGCCTCCGAAACGGCGTGCCGCAGAAAAACCGGGCCGGAAACGGCGTGCCGCGGAAAAACCGGGCCGGATCCGGCCTCCGAAACGGCGTGCCGCGGAAAAACCGGGCCGGATCCGGCCTCCGAAAGGGCGTGCCGCGGAAAAAACCGGGCCGGATCCGGCCTCCGAAACGGCGTGCCGCGGAAAAAAACCGGGCCGGATCCGGCCTCCGAAAGGGCGTGCCGCGGAAAAACCGGGCCGGAAACGGCGTGCCGCGGAAAAACCCGGGCCGGATCCGGCCTCCGAAACGGCGTGCCGCGGAAAAAACCGGGCCGGAAACGGCGTGCCGCGGAAAAACCGGGCCGGATCCGGCCTCCGAAACGGCGTGCCGCGGAAAAAACCGGGCCGGAAATGGCGTGCCGCGGCAAAACCGTGCCGGATCCGGCCTCCGAAACGGCGTGCCGCGGAAAAAACCGGGGCCGGAAACGGCGTGCCGCGGAAAAAACCGGGCCGGATCCGGCCTCCGAAACGGCGTGCCGCGGAAAAAACCGGGCCGGATCCGGCCTCCGAAACGGCGTGCCGCGGCAAAACCGGGCCGGATCCGGCCTCCGAAACGGCGTGCCGCGGAAAAACCGGGCCGGAAACGGCGTGCCGCGGAAAAAACCGGGCCGGATCCGGCCTCCGAAAGGGCGTGCCGCGGAAAAACCAGGCCGGATCCGGCCTCCGAAACGGCGTGCCGCGGCAAAACCGGGCCGGATCCGGCCTCCGAAACGGCGTGCGGCGGAAAAACCGGGCCGGATCCGGCCTCCGAAACGGCGTGCCGCGGAAAAAACCGGGCCGGAAACGGCGTGCCGCGGAAAAACCGGGCCGGATCCGGCCTCCGAAACGGCGTGCCGCGGAAAAACCGGGAGGGAAATGGCGTGCCGCGGAAAAAACCGGGCCGGATCCGGCCTCCGAAACGGCGTGCCGCGGAAAAACCGGGCCGGAAACGGCGTGCCGCGGAAAAACCGGGCCGGATCCGGCCTCCGAAAGGGCGTGCCGCGGAAAAACCGGGCCGGATCCGGCCTCCGAAACGGCGTGCTGCGGAAAAACCGGGCCGGATCCGGCCTCCAAAACGGCGTGCCGCGGAAAAACCGGGCCGGAAACGGCGTGCCGCGGAAAAACCGGGCCGGATCCGGCCTCCGAAACGGCGTGCCGCGGAAAAACCTGGCCTGAAACGGCGTGCCGCGGAAAAACCCGGGCCGGATCCGGCCTCCGAAATGGCGTGCCGCGGAAAAACTGGGCCGGAAATGGCGTGCCGCGGAAAAACCGGGCCGGATCCGGCCTCCGAAACGGCGTGCCGCGGAAAAACCGGGAGGGAAATGGCGTGCCGCGGAAAAACCAGGCCGGATCCGGCCTCCGAAACGGCGTGCCGCGGAAAAAACCGGGCCGGAAATGGCGTGCCGCGGAAAAACCGGGCCGGATCCGGCCTCCGAAATGGCGTGCCGCGGAACAACCGGGCCGGAAACGGCGTGTCGCGGAAAAACCGTGCCGGATCCGGCCTCCGAAACGGCGTGCCGCGGAAAAACCGGGCCGGATCCGGCCTCCGAAAGGGCGTGCCGCGGAAAAACCGGGCCGGATCCGGCCTCCGAAACGGCGTGCCGCGGAAAAACCGGGCCGGATCCGGCCTCCGAAACGGCGTGCCGCGGAAAAACCGGGCAGGAAACGGCCTCCGAAACGGCGTGCCGCGGCAAAACCGGGCCGGATCCGGCCTCCGAAACGGCGTGCCGCGGAAAAACCGGGCCGGAAACGGCGTGCCGCGGAAAAACCGGGCCGGATCCGGCCTCCGAAACGGCGTGCCGCGGAAAAACCGGGCTGGATCCGGCCTCCGAAACGGCGTGCCGCGGAAAAACCGTGCCGGATCCGGCCTCCGAAATGGCGTGCCGCGGCAAAACCGGGCCGGATCCGGCCTCCGAAACGGCGTGCCGCGGCAAAACCGGGCCGGATCCGGCCTCCGAAACGGCGTGCCGCGGAAAAACCGGGCCGGAAACGGCGTGCCGCGGAAAAACCGGGCCGGATCCGGCCTCCGAAACGGCGTGCCGCGGAAAAACCGGGAGGGAAATGGCGTGCCGCGGAAAAACCGGGCCGGATCCGGCCTCCGAAACGGCGTGCCGCGGAAAAACCGGGCCGGAAACGGCGTGCCGCGGAAAAACCGGGCCGGATCCGGCCTCTGGAAGGGCGTGCCGCGGAAAAACCGGGCCGGATCCGGCCTCCGAAACAGCGTGCCGCGGAAAAACCGGGCCGGATCCGGCCTCCGAAACGGCGTGCCGCGGAAAAACCGGGCCGGATCCGGCCTCCGAAACAGCGTGCCGCGGAAAAACCGGGCCGGAAACGGCGTGCCGCGGAAAAACCGGGCCGGATCCGGCCTCCGAAACGGCGTGCCGCGGAAAAACCGGGCCGGAAACGGCGTGCCGCGGAAAAACCGGGCCGGATCCGGCCTCCGAAACGGCGTGCCGCGGAAAAACCGGGCCGGAAATGGCGTGCCGCGGAAAAACCGGGCCGGATCCGGCCTCCGAAACAACGTGCCGCGGAAAAACCGGGCCGGAAATGGCGTGCCGCGGAAAAACCGGGCCGGATCCGGCCTCCGAAACGGCGTGCCGCAGAAAAACCGGGCCGGATCTGGCCTCCGAAACGGCGTGCCGCGGAAAAACCGGGCCGGATCCGGCCTCCGAAACGGCGTGCCGCGGAAAAACCGGGCCGGATCCGGCCTCCGAAACGGCGTGCCGCGGAAAAACCGGGCCGGAAATGGCGTGCCGCGGAAAAACCGGGCCGGATCCGGCCTCTGAAAGGGCGTGCAGCGGAAAAACCGGGCCGGATCCGGCCTCCGAAAGGGCGTGCCGCGGAAAAACCGGGCCGGATCCGGCCTCCGAAACGGCGTGCCGCGGAAAAACCGGGCCGGATCTGGCCTCCGAAACGGCGTGCCGCGGAAAAACCGGGCCGGATCCGGCCTCCGAAACGGCGTGCCGCGGAAAAACCGGGCCGGATCCGGCCTCCGAAACGGCGTGCCGCGGAAAAACCGGGCCGGATTCGGCCTCCGAAACGGCGTGCGGCGGAAAAACCGGGCCGGAAACGGCGTGCCGCGGAAAAACCGGGCCGGATCCGGCCTCCGAAACGGCGTGCCGCGGAAAAACCGGGCCGGAAACGGCGTGCCGCGGAAAAACCGGGCCGGATCCAGCCTCCGAAACGGCGTGCCGCGGAAAAACCGGGCCGGATCCGGCCTCCGAAACGGCGTGCCGCGGAAAAACCGGGCCGGAAACGGCGTGCCGCGGAAAAACCGGGCCGGATCCGGCCTCTGAAACGGCGTGCCGCGGAAAAACCGGGCCGGAAACGGCGTGCCGCGGAAAAACCGGGCCGGATCCGGCCTCCGAAACGGCGTGCCGCAGAAAAACCGGGCCGGAAACGGCGTGCCGCGGAAAAACCGGGCCGGATCCGGCCTCCGAAACGGCGTGCCGCGGAAAAACCGGGCCGGATCCGGCCTCCGAAACGGCGTGCCGCGGAAAAACCGGGCCGGATCCGGCCTCCGAAACGGCGTGCCGCGGAAAAACCGGGCCGGAAACGGCGTGCCGCGGAAAAACCGGGCCGGATCCGGCCTCCGAAACGGCGTGCCGCGGAAAAACCGGGCCGGATCCGGCCTCCGAAACGGCGTGCCGCGGAAAAACCGGGCCGGATCCGGCCTCCGAAACGGCGTGCCGCGGAAAAACCGGGCCGGATCCGGCCTCCGAAACGGCGTGCCGCGGAAAAACCGGGCCGGATCCGGCCTCCGAAACGGCGTGCCGTGGAAAAACCGGGCCGGATCCGGCCTCCGAAATGGCGTGCCGCGGAAAAACCGGGCCGGATCCGGCCTCCGAAACGGCGTGCCGCAGAAAAACCGGGCCGGATCCGGCCTCCGAAACGGCGTGCCGCGGAAAAACCGGGCCGGATCCGGCCTCCAAAACGGCGTGCCGCGGAAAAACCGGGCCGGATCCGGCCTCCGAAACGGCGTGCCGCGGAATAACCGGGCCGGAAACGGCGTGCCGCGGAAAAACCGGGCCGGATCCGGCCTCCGAAACGGCGTGCCGCGGAAAAACCGGGCCGGAAACGGCCTCCAAAACGGCGTGCCGCGGAAAAACCGGGCCGGAAACGGCGTGCCGCGGAAAAACCGGGCCGGATCCGGCCTCTGAAACGGCGTGCCGCGGAAAAACCGGGCCGGATCCGGCCTCCGAAACGGCGTGCCGCGGAAAAACCGGGCCGGATCCGGCCTCCAAAACGGCGTGCCGCGGAAAAACCGGGCCGGATCCGGCCTCCGAAATGGCGTGCCGCGGAAAAACCGGGCCGGATCCGGCCTCCGAAACGGCGTGCGGCGGAAAAACCGGGCCGGATCCGGCCTCCGAAACGGCGTGCGGCGGAAAAACCGGGCCGGATCCGGCCTCCGAAACGGCGTGCCGCGGAAAAACCGTGCCGGATCCGGCCTCCGAAACGGCGTGCCGCGGAAAAACCGGGCCGGATTCGGCCTCCGAAACGGCGTGCCGCGGAAAAACCGGGCCGGAAACGGCGTGCCGCGGAAAAACCGGGCCGGATCCGGCCTCCGAAACGGCGTGCCGCGGAAAAACCGGGCCGGAAACGGCGTGCCGCGGAAAAACCGGGCCGGATCCAGCCTCCGAAACGGCGTGCCGCGGAAAAACCGGGCCGGATCCGGCCTCCGAAATGGCGTGCCGCGGAAAAACCGGGCCGGAAACGGCGTGCCGCGGAAAAACCGGGCCGGATCCGGCCTCCGAAACGGCGTGCCGCGGAAAAACCGGGCCGGATCCGGCCTCCGAAATGGCGTGCCGCGGAAAAACCGGGCCGGAAACGGCGTGCCGCGGAAAAACCGGGCCGGATCCGGCCTCCGAAACGGCGTGCGGCGGAAAAACCGGGCCGGAAATGGCGTGCCGCGGAAAAACCGGGCCGGATCCGGCCTCCGAAACGGCGTGCCGCGGAAAAACCGGGCCGGATCCGGCCTCCGAAACGGCGTGCCGCGGAAAAACCGGGCCGGATCCGGCCTCCGAAAGGGCGTGCCGCGGAAAAACCGGGCCGGAAACGGCGTGCCGCGGAAAAACCGGGCCGGATCCGGCCTCCGAAACGGCGTGCGGCGGAAAAACCGGGCCGGAAATGGCGTGCCGCGGAAAAACCGGGCCGGATCCGGCCCCCAGAACAGCATGCCGTGGAAAAACTGGACCGGATCCAGCCCCCGAAATGGCGTGCTGCGGAAAAACCGGACCGGATCCGGCCCCCGGAAAGGACTGTTGCGGAAAAACCAGACCGGATCCGGCCCCTGGAAAGGACTGATGCGGAAAAACCAGAGCAGATCCGGCCCCCGGAAAAACCGGACCGGATCCGGCCATCGGAATGGACTGCCGCAGAAAAACCGGACCGGATCCGGCCTCCGGAACGGAGTGCCACGGAAAATCCAGACCGGATCCGGCCACCGGAACGGAATGCCGTGGAAAATCCGGACCTGATCCGGCCCCCGGAATGGACTGCCGCGGAAAAACCGGACCGGATCCGGCCCCCGGAATGGCGTGCCGCGGATAAACCGGACCGGATCCGGCCCACGGAGAAACTGGACCGGACCCGGTCCCCGGAACGGCGTGCCGCGGAAAAACCGGACCAGGTCCGGCCCCCCGAATGCCGTGCCGTGGAAATCCCGGACCTGATCCGACCCACGGAATGGCGTGCCGCGGAAAAACCGGACCGGATCTGGCCCCCGGAAAGGACTGTTGTGGAAAAACGAGACCGGATCCAGCCCCCAGAAAGAACTGTTGCGGAAAAACCAGAGCAGATCCGGCCCCCAGAAAAACCGGACCGGATCCGGCCGTCGGAATGGACTGCCGCAGAAAATCTGGACCGGATCCGGCCCCCGGAACGGACTGACGCAGAAAATCCGGACTGGATCTGGCCCCCGGAACGTACTGCCGCGGAAAATCCGGACCGGATCCGGCCCCCGGAATGGGGTGCCGCGGAAAAACCGGACCGGATCCAGCCTCCGGAATGCCGTGCCGCCGAAAAACCGGACCGCAACCGGCCCCCGGAATGGAGTGCCGCGGAAACACTGGACTGGATCCGGCCCCCGGAATGGCGTGCCGTGGAAAAACCAGACCGGATCCGGCCCCCGGAATGGCGTGCCATGGAAAAACCGGACCGGATCCGGCCCAGGGAATGGCGTGCCGCGGAAAAACCGGACCGGATCCGGCCCACGGAACGGACTGCCGTGGAAAAACCGGATCGGATCCGGCCCCTGGATTGGCGTGCCGCGGAAAAACCAGACCGGATCCGGCCACCGGAATGGAGTGCCGCGTGAAAAGCGGACCGGATCCGGAGCCCGGATTGGCATGCCGTGGAAAAACCGGGCCGGATCCGGCCCCCGGAATGGCGTGCCGTGGAAAATCCGGACCAGATCCGGGCCCTGGAATGGAATGCCGTGGAAAAACCGGACTGGATCCGGCCCCCGGAATGGCATGCCACGGAAAAACCGGACCGGATCCGGCCCCCGGAATGGAAATCCGCGGAAAATCTGAACCGGATCCGGCCCCCGGCACAGCATGCCACGGAAAAAACGGACCGGATACGGCCCCCGGAATGGCGTGCCGCGGAAAAACCAGACCGGATCCGGCCCGCGGAATGGAGTGCCGTGGAAAAACCGGACTGCATCCGGTCCCCGGAACGGACTGCCGTGGAAATTCCGGACCGGATCCGGCCCCCGGAATGGCGTGCCGTGGAAAAACCGGACCGGAACCGGCCTCCGGAATTGAGTGCCGCAGAAGTCCCGAATTGCATACGGCCCCGGGAATGGCGTGCCGTGGAAAATCCAGAGCGGATCCGGCCCCTGGAATGGACTGCCGCGGAAAAACCGGACCGGATCCGGCCCCCGGAAAGGACTACCGCGGAAAAACCGGACCAGATCCTGCCTCCAGATTGGCGTGCCGTGGAAAAAGCAGACGGGATCCGGCCACCGGAACAGCATGCCGCGGAAAAACCGGACCGGTTCCGGCCCTCGGAATGGCGTGCCATGGAAAAACCAGACCGGATCTGGCCCCCGGAAAATCCGGACCGGATCCGGTCCCCGGAACGGCGTGCCGTGGAAAATCCAGAGCGGATCCGGCCCCCAGAATGCCGTGCCGTGGAAAAACCGGACCGGATCCACCCGTCGGAATGGACTGCCGCAGAAAAACCGGACTGCATCCGGTCCCCGGAACGGACTGCCGCGGAAAACCCGGACCGGATCCGGCCACCGGAATGCAGTGCCGTGCAAAATCCAGACCGGATCCGGCCCCCAGAATGGAGTGCCACGGAAACACCGAACCGGATCCGGCCCCCGGAATGGCGTGCCGTGGAAAATCCGGACCAGATCCGGGCCCCGGAATGGAATGCCGTGGAAAAACCGGACTGGATCTGTCCCCCGGAATGGCATGCCACGGAAAAACCGGACCGGATCCGGGCCCCGGAATGGAATGCCGCGGAAAATCCGGACCGGATCCGGCCCCCGGAACAGCGTGCCACGGAAAATCCGGACCGGATACGGCCCCCGGAATGGCGTGCCGCAGAAAAACCGGACTGTATCCGGTCCCCGGAACGGACTGCCGCGGAAATTCCGGACCGGATCCGGCCGCCGGAATGGCGTGCCACGGAAAAACCGGACCGGAACCGGCCCGCGGAATGGCGTGCCGCAGAAATCCCGAACTGCATACGGCCCGGGGAATGGCGTGCCGTGGAAAATCCAGAGCGGATCCGGCCCCTGGAATGGACTGCCGCGGAAAAACCGGACCGGATCCGGCCCCCGGAAAGGACTACCGCGGAAAAACCGGACCGGATCCTGCCTCCAGATTGGCGTGCCGTGGAAAAACCAGACCGGATCTGGCCCCCGGAAAGGAGTGCCGCGGAAAATCCGGACTGGATCCGGCCCCGGAACGGAGTGCCGCGGAAAAACCGGACCGGATCCGGCCCCTGGAACGGCTTGCCGCGGAAATACCGGACCGGATCCAGCCCCCGGAATGGCGTGCTGCGGAAATCCCGGAATGCATCCGGCCCCGGGAATGGCGTGCCGTGGAAAATCCAGAGCGGATCCGGCCCCCGGAATGGCGTTTCGCGGAAAAACCGGACCAGATCCGGCCCCCGGAAAGGACTGTCACGGAAAAACTGGACCAGATCCGGCCCCCGGAATGGCGTGCCGCGGAAATCCCGGACCGCATCCGGCCCTGGGAATGGCTTGCGGCTGAAAATCCGGACCGGATCCGGCCCCCGGAAAGGACTGTTGCGGAAAAACCGGACCGGATCCGGCCCCCAGAATGCCGTGCCTTGGAAAAACCGCACCGGATCCGGCCCCCGGAAAAACCGGACCGGATCCAGCCGTCAGAATGGACTGCCGCTGAAAAACCGGACCGGATCCATCCCCCGGAACAGCATGCCGCGGAAAAACTGGACCGGAACCGGCCCCCGGAACGGACTACCGCGGAAAAACCGGACCAGAACCGGCCCCGGAATGGAGTGCCGCGGAAACACCGGACTGGATCCGGCCCCAGGAACGGACTGCCGCAGAAAAACCAGACCAGATCCGGCCCCCGGAATGGCGTGCCACGGAAAAACCGGACCGGATCCGGCCCCCGGAATGGAGTGCCGCTGAAAAACCGGACCGCATCCGGCCCCGGGAATGGCGTGCCGCGGAAAAACCGGACCGCATCCGGCCCCCGGAACAAAGTGCCGTGGAAAAACCGGACCGGATCCGGCCCCCGGTACGGAGTGCCACGGAAAATCCGGACCGGATCCGGCCACCGGAACGGAATGCCGTGGAAAAACCGGACCGGATCTGGCCCCCGGAATGGAATGCCGCGGAAAATCCGGACCGGATCCGGCCCCCCGAATGGAGTGCCGCGCAAAAACCGGACCGGATCCAGACCCCGGAATGGAGTGCAGCAGAAAATCCAGACCGGATCCGGCCCCCAGAATGCCGTGCCGCGGAAAATCCGGACCGGGTCCGGACCCCGGAATGGCGTGCCACGGAAAAACCGGACTGGATCCGGCCCCCGGAATGGAGTGCCGCTGAAAAACCGGACCGCATCCGGCCCCGGGAATGGCGTGCCGCGGAAAAACCGGACCGGATCCGGCCCCCGGAACGGAGTGCCGTGGAAAAACCAGACCGGATCCGGCCCCCGGTACGGAGTGCCACGGAAAATCCAGACCGGATCCGGCCACCGGAATGGAATGCCGTGGAAAAACCGGACCGCAACCGGCCCCCGGAATGGAGTGCCGCGGAAACACTGGACTGGATCCGGCCCCCGGAACAGCGTGCCGTGGAAAAACCAGACCGGATCCGGCCCCCGGAATGGCGTGCCATGGAAAAACCGGACCGGATCCGGCCCCCGGAATGGCGTGCCGTGGAAAAACCAGAGCGGATGCGGCCCCCGGAATGGCGTGCCGCGGAAAAACCGGACCGGATCCGGCCCCCGGAATGGCGTGCCGTGGAAAAACCGGACCGGATCCGGCCCCCGGAAACACCGGACCGGATCCAGCCCCCGGAACAGCGTGCCGCGGAAAAACCGGACCGGATCTGGCCCCCGGAATGGCGTGCCGCAGAAAAACCAAACCAGATCCAGCCCCCGGAATGGCGTGCCGCGGAAAAAGTGGACCGGATCCGGCCCCCGGAATGGACTTCCGCTGAAAAACTGGACTGGATCCGGCCCTGGAATGGACTGCCATGGAATATCCGGACGGGATCGAGCCCATGGAATGGCATGCCACAGAAAATCCAGAGCGGATCCGGCCCCGGAATGGCGTGCCGTGGACAAACCGGACCGGATCCGGCCCCCGGAAAAACCGGAATGGCGTGCCGCTGAAAAACCAGACCGTATCCGGCCCCCGGAATGGACTGCCGCGGAAAAAATGGACCGGATCCGGCCCCCGGAATGCCGTGCCGCGGAAAATCTGGACCGGATCCGGCCCCCGGAAAAACCGGAATGGTGTGCCGTGGAAAAACCGGACCGGATCTATTCCCCGGAACGGAGTGCCGTGGAAAAACCGGACCGGATCCGGCCCCCGGAAAAACCGGACCGGATGCGGCCCCCGGAATTGAGTGCCGCGCAAAAACAAGACCGGATCCGGCCCCCGGAATGGCGTGCTGCGGAAAATCCGGACCGGATCGAGCCCATGGAATGGCATGCCGCAGAAAATCCAGAGCGGATCCGGCCTCCGGAAAGGACTGTTGTGGAAAAACCAGACCGGATCCGGCCTCCAGAAAGGACTGTTGCGGAAAAACCAGAGCAGATCCGGCCCCCGGAAAAACCGGACTGGATCCGGCCCCCGGAACGGACTGCCGTGGAAATACTGGACCAGATCCGGCCCCCGGAATGGACTGCCGCGGAAAAACCGGACCGGATCCGGCCACCGGAACGGAATGCCGTGGAAAAACCGGACCGGATCCGGCCCCCCGAATGGAGTGCCGCGCAAAAACCGGACCGGATCCAGACCCCGGAATGGAGTGCCGCGGAAAAACCAGACCGGATCCGGCCCCCAGAATGCCGTGCCGCGGAAAATCCGGACCGGGTCCGGCCCCCGGAATGGCGTGCCACGGAAAAACCGGACCGGATCCGACCCACGGAATGGCGTGCCGCAGAAAAACCAGACTGGATCCGGCCCCCGGAAAGGACTGTTGTGGAAAAACCAGACCGGATCCGGCCTCCAGAAAGGACTGTTGCGGAAAAACCAGAGCAGATCCGGCCCCCGGAAAAACCGGAACGGATCTGGCCCCCGGAATGGACTGCCGCAGAAAATCCGGACCGGATCCGGCCCCCGGAACGGACTGCCCCGGAAAATCCGGACGGGATCCGGCCACCGGAACGGACTGCCGCGGAAAATCCGGACCGGATCCGGCCCCCGGAATGGAGTGCCGCGGAAAAACCGGACCGGATCAAGCCTCCGGAATGCCGTGCCGCGGAAAAACCGGACCGCAACCGGCCCCCGGAATGGAGTGCCGCGGAAACACTGGACTGGATCCGGCCCCCGGAACAGCGTGCCGTGGAAAAACCAGAGCGGATGCGGCCCCCGGAATGGACTGCCGTGGAAAAACCGGACCGGATCCGGCCCTCGGAATGGAGTGCCGCGGAAAAACCAGACCGGATCCGGCCCCCAGAATGCCGTGCCGCGGAAAATCCGGACCGGGTCCGGACCCCGGAATGGCATGCCACGGAAAAACCGGACCGGATCCGGCCCCCGGAATGGAGTGCCGCTGAAAAACCGGACCGCATCCGGCCCCGGGAATGGCGTGCCGCGGAAAAACCAGACCGGATCCGGCCCCCGGAACGGAGTGCCGTGGAAAAACCAGACCGGATCCGGCCCCCGGAAAGGACTGTTGTGGAAAATCCAGACCGGATCCGGCCTCCAGAAAGGACTGATGCGGAAAAACCAGAGCAGATCCGGCCCCCGGAAAAACCGGACCGGATCTGGCCCCCGGAATGGACTGCCGCAGAAAATCCGGACCGGATCCGGCCCCCGGAACGGACTGCCCCGGAAAATCCGGACGGGATCCGGCCACCGGAACGGACTGCCGCGGAAAATCCGGACCGGATCCGGCCCCCGGAATTGAGTGCCGCGGATAAACCGGACCGGATCAAGCCTCCGGAATGCCGTGCCGCGGAAAAACCGGACCGCAACCGGCCCCCGGAATGGAGTGCCGCGGAAACACTGGACTGGATCCGGCCCCCGGAATGGCGTGCCGTGGAAAAACCAGACCGGATCCGGCCCCCGGAATGGCGTGCCATGGAAAAACCGGACCGGATCCGGCCCCCGGAATGGCGTGCCGCGGAAAATCCAGAGCGGGTGCGGCCCCCGGAATGGACTGCCGTGGAAAAACCGGACCGGATCCGGCCCTCGGAATGGAGTGCCGCGGAAAAACCAGACCGGATCCGGCCCCCAGAATGCCGTGCCGCGGAAAATCCGGACCGGGTCCGGACCCCGGAATGGCATGCCACGGAAAAACCGGACCGGATCCGGCCCCCGGAATGGAGTGCCGCTGAAAAACCGGACCGCATCCGGCCCCGGGAATGGCGTGCCGCGGAAAAACCGGACCGCATCCGGCCCCCGGAACGGAGTGCCGTGGAAAAACCAGACCGGATCCGGCCCCCGGTACGGAGCGCCACCGAAAATCCAGACCGGATCCGGCCACCGGAACGGAATGCCGTGGAAAAACCGGACCGCAACCGGCCCCCGGAATGGAGTGCCGCGGAAACACTGGACTGGATCCGGCCCCCGGAACAGCGTGCCGTGGAAAAACCAGACCGGATCCGGCCCCCGGAATGGCGTGCCATGGAAAAACCGGACTGGATCCGGCCCCCGGAATGGCGTGCCGCGGAAAATCCAGAGCGGATCCGGCCCCCGGAATGGACTGCCGCGGAAAAACCGGACCGGATCCGGCCCCCGGAACGGACTGCCGCGGAAAAACCGGACCGGATCCGGCCCCCGGAATGGCGTGCCGTGGAAAAACCGGACCGGATCCGGCCCCCGGAAAAACCGGAATGGTGTGCCGTGAAAAACCGGACCGGATCTGGCCCCCGGAATGGCGTGCCGCGGAAAAACCGGACCGGATCCGGCCCCCGGAACAGCGTGCCGCGGAAAAACCGGACCGGATCCGGCCCCCGGAAACACCGGACCGGATCCAGCCCCCGGAACAGCGTGCCGCGGAAAAACCGGACCGGATCTGGCCCCCGGAATGGCGTGCCGCAGAAAAACCGAACCAGATCCAGCCCCCGGAATGGCGTGCCGCGGAAAAAGTGGACCGGATCCGGCCCCCGGAATGGACTTCCGCTGAAAAACTGGACCGGATCTGGCCCTGGAATGGACTGCCATGGAATATCCGGACGGGATCGAGCCCATGGAATGGCATGCCGCAGAAAATCCAGAGCGGATCCGGCCCCCGGAATGGCGTGCCGTGGACAAACCGGACCGGATCCGGCCCCCGGAAAAACCGGAATGGCGTGCCGCTGAAAAACCAGACCGTATCCGGCCCCCGGAATGGACTGCCGCGGAAAAAATGGTCCGGATCCGGCCCCCGGAATGCCGTGCCGCGGAAAATCTGGACCGGATCCGGCCCCCGGAAAAACCGGAATGGTGTGCCGTGGAAAAACCGGACCGGATCCGGCCCCCGGAAAAACCGGACCGGATGCGGCCCCCGGAATTGAGTGCCGCGCAAAAACAAGACCGGATCCGGCCCCCGGAATGGCGTGCCGCGGAAAATCCGGACCGGATCGAGCCCATGGAATGGCATGCCGCAGAAAATCCAGAGCGGATCCGGCCCCCGGAATGGCGTGCCTTGGAAAAACCGGACCGGATCCGGCCCCCGGAACGGACTGCCGTGGAAATACTGGACCAGATCCGGCCCTCGGAATGGACTGCCGCGGAAAAACCGGACGGGATCCGGCCCCCGGAATGCCGTGCCGTGGAAAAACCGGACTGGATCCAGCCCCCGGAATGCCGTGCCGTGGAAAAACCAGACCGGATCCGGTCCCTGGAATGGCTTGCCGTGGAAAAACCGGACCGGATCCGGCCCCCGGAATGGCGTGCCGTGGAAAAACCGGACCGCATCCGGCCCCCGGAACAGCGTGCCGCAGAAAATCCAGAGCGGATGCGGCCCCCGGAATGGCGTGCCGCGGAAAAACCGGACCGGATCCGGCCCAGGGAATGGCGTGCCGCGGAAAAACCGGACTGGATCCAGCCACCGGAATGGCGTGCCGCGGAAAAACCGGGCCGGATCCGGCCCCCGGAACGGACTGCCGTGGAAAACCCGGACCGCATTCGGCCCCGGGAATGGCGTGCCGCGGAAAATCCAGAGCGGATCCAGCCCCTGGAAAGGACTGTTGCGGAAAAACCAGACCGGATCCGGCCCCTGGAAAGGACTGTTGCGGAAATACCGGACCAGATCCGGCCCCCGGAAAATCCGGACCGGATCCGGCCACCGGAACGGAATGCCGTGGAAAATCCGGACCTGATCCGGCCCCCGGAATGGACTGCCGCGGAAAATCCGGACCGGAACCGGCCCCCGGAATGGCGTGCCGCGGATAAACCGGACCGGATCCGGCCCACGGAAAAACTAGACCGGACCCGGTCCCCGAAACGGCGTGCCGCGGAAAAACCGGACCAGGTCCGGCCCCCGGAATGGCGTGCCGTGGAAATCCCGGACCTGATCCGACCCACGGAATGGCGTGCCGCGGAAAAACCGGACCGGATGCGGCCCCCGGAAAGGACTGTTGTGGAAAAACCAGACTGGATCCGGCCCCCAGAAAGAACTGTTGCGGAAAAACCAGAGCAGATCCGGCCCCCAGAAAAACCGGACCGGATCCGGCCACCGGAATGGACTGCCGCAGAAAATCTGGACCGGATCCGGCCCCCGGAATGGCGTGCCGCGGAAAATCCAGAGCGGATGCGGCCCCCGGGATGGCGTGCCATGGAAAAACCGGACTGGATCCGGCCCAGGGAATGGCGTGCCGCGGAAAAACCGGACCGGATCCGGCCCACGGAACGGACTGCCGTGGAAAAACCGGATCGGATCCGGCCCCTGGATTGGCGTGCCGCGGAAAAACCAGACCGGATCCGGACACCGGAATGGAGTGCCGCGTGAAAAGCGGACCGGATCCGGCCCCCGGAACAGCATGCCACGGAAAAAACGGACCGGATACGGCCCCCGGAATGGCGTGCCGCGGAAAAACCGGACTGGATCCGGCCCGCGGAATGGAGTGCCGTGGAAAAACCGGACTGCATCCGGTCCCCGGAACGGACTGCCGCGGAAATCCCGGACTGCATCCGGCCCCGGGAATGGCGTGCCGTGGAAAATCCAGAGCGGATCCGGCCCCTGGAATGGACTGCCGCGGAAAAACCGGACCGGATCCGGCCCCCGGAAAGGACTACCGCGGAAAAACCGGACCAGATCCTGCCTCCAGATTGGCGTGCCGTGGAAAAAGCAGACGGGATCCGGCCCCCGGAACAGCATGCCGCAGAAAAACCGGACCGGTTCCGGCCCTCGGAATGGCGTGCCATGGAAAAACCAGACCGGATCTGGCCCCCGGAAAATCCGGACCGGATCCGGTCCCCGGAACGGCGTGCCGTGGAAAATCCAGAGCGGATCCGGCCCCCAGAATGCCGTGCCGTGGAAAAACCGGACCGGATCCACCCGTCGGAATGGACTGCCGCAGAAAAACCGGACTGCATCCGGTCCCCGGAACGGACTGCCGCGGAAAACCCGGACCGGATCCAGCCACCGGAATGCAGTGCCGTGCAAAATCCAGACCGGATCCGACCCTCGGAACGGAGTGCCGCGGAAAATCCGGAGCGGATCCGGCCCCGGAACGGAGTGCCGCGGAAAAACCGGACCGGATCCGGCCCCTGGAACGGCTTGCCGCGGAAATACCGGACCGCATCCGGCCCCCGGAATGGCGTGCCGCGGAAAAACCGGACCGGATACGGCCCCCGGAATGGAGTGCCGCGGAAACACTGGACTGGATCCGGCCCCCGGAATGGCGTGCCGTGGAAAAACCAGACCGGATCCGGCCCCCGGAATGGCGTGCCATGGAAAAACCGGACCGGATCCGGCCCAGGGAATGGCGTGCCGCGGAAAAACCGGACCGGATCCGGCCCACAGAACGGACTGCCGTGGAAAAACCGGACCAGGTCCGGCCCCTGGATTGGCGTGCCGCGGAAAAACCAGACCGGATCCGGCCACCGGAATGGAGTGCCGCGTGAAAAGCGGACCGGAACCGGAGCCCGGATTGGCATGCCGTGGAAAAACCGGGCCGGATCCGGCCCCCGGAATGGAGTGCCACGGAAACACCGAACCGGATCCGGCCCCCGGAATGGCGTGCCGTGGAAAATCCGGACCAGATCCGGGCCCCGGAATGGAATGCCGTGGAAAATCCGGACCGGATCCGGCCCCCGGAATGGCATGCCACGGAAAAACCGGACCGGATCCGGCCCCCGGAATGGAATGCCGCGGAAAATCCGCACCGGATCCGGCCCCCGGAACAGCATGCCACGGAAAAACCGGACCGGATACGGCCCCCGGAATGGCGTGCCGCGGAAAAACCGGACCGGATCCGGCCCGCAGAATGGAGTGCCGTGGAAAAACCGGACTGAATCCGGTCCCCGGAACGGACTGCCGCGGAAATTCCGGACCGGATCCGGCCGCCGGAATGGCGTGCCACGGAAAAACCGGACCGGATCCGGCCGTCGGAATGGACTGCCGCGGAAAAAATGGACCGGATCTGGCCCCGGGAATGGCGTGCTGTGGAAAATCCAGAGCGGATCCGGCCCCTGGAATGGACTGCCACCGAAAAACCGGACCGGATCCGACCCCCGGAAAGGACTACCACGGAAAAACCGGACCGGATCCTGCCTCCAGATTGGCGTGCCGTGGAAAAACCGGACCGGTTCCGGCCCTCGGAATGGCGTGCCATGGAAAAACCAGACCGGATCTGGCCCCCGGAAAATCCGGACCGGATCCGGTCCCCGGAACGGCGTGCCGTGGAAAATCCAGAGCGGATCCGGCCCCCAGAATGCCGTGCCGTGGAAAAACCGGACCGGATCCACCCGTCGGAATGGACTGCCGCAGAAAAACCGGACTGCATCCGGTCCCCGGAACGGACTGCCGCAGAAAACCCGGACCGGATCCGGCCCCTGGAACGGCGTGCCGCAGAAATACCGGACCGCATCCGGCCCCCGGAATGGGGTGCCGCGGAAAAACCGGACCGGATCCAGCCTCCGGAATGCCGTGCCGCGGAAAAACCGGACCGCAACCGGCCCCCGGAATGGAGTGCCGCGGAAACACTGGACTGGATCCGGCCCCCGGAATGGCGTGCCGTGGAAAAACCAGACCGGATCCGGCCCCCGGAATGGCGTGCCATGGAAAAACCGGACCGGATCCGGCCCAGGGAATGGCGTGCCGCGGAAAAACCGGACCGGATCCGGCCCACGGAACGGACTGCCGTGGAAAAACCGGACCAGGTCCGGCCCCTGGATTGGCGTGCCGTGGAAAAACCAGACCGGATCCGGCCACCGGAATGGAGTGCCGCGTGAAAAGCGGACCGGAACCGGAGCCCGGATTGGCATGCCGTGGAAAAACCGGGCCGGATCCGGCCCCCGGAATGGAGTGCCACGGAAACACCGAACCGGATCCGGCCCCCGGAATGGCGTGCCGTGGAAAATCCGGACCAGATCCGGGCCCCGGAATGGAATGCCGTGGAAAATCCGGACCGGATCCGGCCCCCGGAACAGCATGCCACGGAAAAACCGGACCGGATACGGCCCCTGGAATGGCGTGCCGCGGAAAAACCGGACCGGATCTGGCCCGCAGAATGGAGTGCCGTGGAAAAACCGGACTGCATCCGGTCCCCGGAACGGACTGCCGCGGAAATTCCGGACCGGATCCGGCCGCCGGAATGGCGTGCCACGGAAAAACCGGACCGGAACCGGCCCGCGGAATGGCGTGCCGCAGAAATCCCGAACTGCATACGGCCCCGCGAATGGCGTGCCGTGGAAAATCCAGAGCGGATCCGGCCCCTGGAATGGACTGCCGCGGAAAAACCGGACCGGATCCGGCCCCCGGAAAGGACTACCGCGGAAAAACCGGACCGGATCCGGCCTCCAGATTGGCGTGCCGTGGAAAAACCAGACCGGATCCGGCCCCCGGAACAGCATGCCGCGGAAAAACCGGACCGGTTCCGGCCCCCGGAATGGCGTGCCATGGAAAAACCAGACCGGATCTGGCCCCCGGAAAATCCGGACCGGATCCGGTCCCTGGAACGGCGTGCCGTGGAAAATCCAGAGCGGATCCGGCCCCCAGAATGCCGTGCCGTGGAAAAACCGGACCGGATCCACCCGTCGGAATGGACTGCCGCAGAAAAACCGGACTGCATCCGGTCCCTGGAACGGACTGCCGCGGAAAACCCGGACCGGATCCGGCCACCGGAATGCAGTGCCGCGGAAAATCCAGACCGGATCCGGCCCCCGGAAAGGAGTGCCGCGGAAAATCCGGACTGGATCCGGCCCCGGAACGGAGTGCCGCGGAAAAACCGGACCGCAACTGGCCCCTGGAACGGCTTGCCGCGGAAATACCGGACCGGATCCAGCCCCCGGAATGGCGTGCTGCGGAAATCCCGGATTGCATCTGGCCCCGGGAATGGCGTGCCGTGGAAAATCCAGAGCGGATCCGGCCCCCGGAATGGCGTGCCGCAGAAAAACCGGACCAGATCCGGCCCCCGGAAAGGACTGTCGCGGAAAAACTGGACCAGATCCGGCCACCGGAATGGCGTGCCGCGGAAATCCCGGACCGCATCCGGCCCTGGGAATGGCGTGCGGCTGAAAATCCGGACCAGATCCGGCCCCCGGAAAGGACTGTTGCGGAAAAACCGGACCGGATCCGGCCCCCAGAATGCCGTGCCTTGGAAAAACCGCACCGGATCCGGCCCCCGGAAAAACCGGACCGGATCCAGCCGTCGGAACGGACTGCCGCTGAAAAACCGGACCGGATCCATCCCCCGGAACAGCATGCCGCGGAAAAACTGGACCGGATCCGGCCCCCGGAACGGACTACCGCGGAAAAACCGGACCGGATCCGGCCCCCGGAATGGAGTGCCGCGGAAACACTGGACTGGATCCGGCCCCCGGAACAGCGTGCCGTGGAAAAACCAGACCGGATCCGGCCCCCGGAATGGCGTGCCATGGAAAAACCGGACTGGATCCGGCCCCCGGAATGGCGTGCCGCGGAAAATCCAGAGCGGATCCGGCCCCCGGAATGGACTGCCGCGGAAAAACCGGACCGGATCCGGCCCCCGGAACGGACTGCCGCGGAAAAACCGGACCGGATCCGGCCCCCGGAATGGCGTGTCGTGGAAAAACCGGACCGGATCCGGCCCCCGGAAAAACCGGAATGGTGTGCCGTGAAAAACCGGACCGGATCTGGCCCCCGGAATGGCGTGCCGCGGAAAAACCGGACCGGATCCGGCCCCCGGAACAGCGTGCCGCGGAAAAACCGGACCGGATCCGGCCCCCGGAAACACCGGACCGGATCCAGCCCCCGGAACAGCGTGCCGCGGAAAAACCGGACCGGATCTGGCCCCCGGAATGGCGTGCCGCAGAAAAACCGAACCAGATCCAGCCCCCGGAATGGCGTGCCGCGGAAAAAGTGGACCGGATCCGGCCCCCGGAATGGACTTCCGCTGAAAAACTGGACCGGATCTGGCCCTGGAATGGACTGCCATGGAATATCCGGACGGGATCGAGCCCATGGAATGGCATGCCGCAGAAAATCCAGAGCGGATCCGGCCCCCGGAATGGCGTGCCGTGGACAAACCGGACCGGATCCGGCCCCCGGAAAAACCGGAATGGCGTGCCGCTGAAAAACCAGACCGTATCCGGCCCCCGGAATGGACTGCCGCGGAAAAAATGGTCCGGATCCGGCCCCCGGAATGCCGTGCCGCGGAAAATCTGGACCGGATCCGGCCCCCGGAAAAACCGGAATGGTGTGCCGTGGAAAAACCGGACCGGATCCGGCCCCCGGAAAAACCGGACCGGATGCGGCCCCCGGAATTGAGTGCCGCGCAAAAACAAGACCGGATCCGGCCCCCGGAATGGCGTGCCGCGGAAAATCCGGACCGGATCGAGCCCATGGAATGGCATGCCGCAGAAAATCCAGAGCGGATCCGGCCCCCGGAATGGCGTGCCTTGGAAAAACCGGACCGGATCCGGCCCCCGGAACGGACTGCCGTGGAAATACTGGACCAGATCCGGCCCTCGGAATGGACTGCCGCGGAAAAACCGGACGGGATCCGGCCCCCGGAATGCCGTGCCGTGGAAAAACCGGACTGGATCCAGCCCCCGGAATGCCGTGCCGTGGAAAAACCAGACCGGATCCGGTCCCTGGAATGGCTTGCCGTGGAAAAACCGGACCGGATCCGGCCCCCGGAATGGCGTGCCGTGGAAAAACCGGACCGCATCCGGCCCCCGGAACAGCGTGCCGCAGAAAATCCAGAGCGGATGCGGCCCCCGGAATGGCGTGCCGCGGAAAAACCGGACCGGATCCGGCCCAGGGAATGGCGTGCCGCGGAAAAACCGGACTGGATCCAGCCACCGGAATGGCGTGCCGCGGAAAAACCGGGCCGGATCCGGCCCCCGGAACGGACTGCCGTGGAAAACCCGGACCGCATTCGGCCCCGGGAATGGCGTGCCGCGGAAAATCCAGAGCGGATCCAGCCCCTGGAAAGGACTGTTGCGGAAAAACCAGACCGGATCCGGCCCCTGGAAAGGACTGTTGCGGAAATACCGGACCAGATCCGGCCCCCGGAAAATCCGGACCGGATCCGGCCACCGGAACGGAATGCCGTGGAAAATCCGGACCTGATCCGGCCCCCGGAATGGACTGCCGCGGAAAATCCGGACCAGAACCGGCCCCCGGAATGGCGTGCCGCGGATAAACCGGACCGGATCCGGCCCACGGAAAAACTAGACCGGACCCGGTCCCCGAAACGGCGTGCCGCGGAAAAACCGGACCAGGTCCGGCCCCCGGAATGGCGTGCCGTGGAAATCCCGGACCTGATCCGACCCACGGAATGGCGTGCCGCGGAAAAACCGGACCGGATGCGGCCCCCGGAAAGGACTGTTGTGGAAAAACCAGACTGGATCCGGCCCCCAGAAAGAACTGTTGCGGAAAAACCAGAGCAGATCCGGCCCCCAGAAAAACCGGACCGGATCCGGCCACCGGAATGGACTGCCGCAGAAAATCTGGACCGGATCCGGCCCCCGGAATGGCGTGCCGCGGAAAATCCAGAGCGGATGCGGCCCCCGGGATGGCGTGCCATGGAAAAACCGGACTGGATCCGGCCCAGGGAATGGCGTGCCGCGGAAAAACCGGACCGGATCCGGCCCACGGAACGGACTGCCGTGGAAAAACCGGATCGGATCCGGCCCCTGGATTGGCGTGCCGCGGAAAAACCAGACCGGATCCGGACACCGGAATGGAGTGCCGCGTGAAAAGCGGACCGGATCCGGCCCCCGGAACAGCATGCCACGGAAAAAACGGACCGGATACGGCCCCCGGAATGGCGTGCCGCGGAAAAACCGGACTGGATCCGGCCCGCGGAATGGAGTGCCGTGGAAAAACCGGACTGCATCCGGTCCCCGGAACGGACTGCCGCGGAAATCCCGGACTGCATCCGGCCCCGGGAATGGCGTGCCGTGGAAAATCCAGAGCGGATCCGGCCCCTGGAATGGACTGCCGCGGAAAAACCGGACCGGATCCGGCCCCCGGAAAGGACTACCGCGGAAAAACCGGACCAGATCCTGCCTCCAGATTGGCGTGCCGTGGAAAAACCAGACCGGATCCGGCCCCCGGAACAGCATGCCGCAGAAAAACCGGACCGGTTCCGGCCCTCGGAATGGCGTGCCATGGAAAAACCAGACCGGATCTGGCCCCCGGAAAATCCGGACCGGATCCGGTCCCCGGAACGGCGTGCCGTGGAAAATCCAGAGCGGATCCGGCCCCCAGAATGCCGTGCCGTGGAAAAACCGGACCGGATCCACCCGTCGGAATGGACTGCCGCAGAAAAACCGGACTGCATCCGGTCCCCGGAACGGACTGCCGCAGAAAACCCGGACCGGATCCGGCCCCTGGAACGGCGTGCCGCGGAAATACCGGACCGCATCCGGCCCCCGGAATGGGGTGCCGCGGAAAAACCGGACCGGATCCAGCCTCCGGAATGCCGTGCCGCGGAAAAACCGGACCGCAACCGGCCCCCGGAATGGAGTGCCGCGGAAACACTGGACTGGATCCGGCCCCCGGAATGGCGTGCCGTGGAAAAACCAGACCGGATCCGGCCCCCGGAATGGCGTGCCATGGAAAAACCGGACCGGATCCGGCCCAGGGAATGGCGTGCCGCGGAAAAACCGGACCGGATCCGGCCCACAGAACGGACTGCCGTGGAAAAACCGGACCAGGTCCGGCCCCTGGATTGGCGTGCCGCGGAAAAACCAGACCGGATCCGGCCACCGGAATGGAGTGCCGCGTGAAAAGCGGACCGGAACCGGAGCCCGGATTGGCATGCCGTGGAAAAACCGGGCCGGATCCGGCCCCCGGAATGGAGTGCCACGGAAACACCGAACCGGATCCGGCCCCCGGAATGGCGTGCCGTGGAAAATCCGGACCAGATCCGGGCCCCGGAATGGAATGCCGTGGAAAATCCGGACCGGATCCGGCCCCCGGAACAGCATGCCACGGAAAAACCGGACCGGATACGGCCCCTGGAATGGCGTGCCGCGGAAAAACCGGACCGGATCTGGCCCGCAGAATGGAGTGCCGTGGAAAAACCGGACTGCATCCGGTCCCCGGAACGGACTGCCGCGGAAATTCCGGACCGGATCCGGCCGCCGGAATGGCGTGCCACGGAAAAACCGGACCGGAACCGGCCCGCGGAATGGCGTGCCGCAGAAATCCCGAACTGCATACGGCCCCGCGAATGGCGTGCCGTGGAAAATCCAGAGCGGATCCGGCCCCTGGAATGGACTGCCGCGGAAAAACCGGACCGGATCCGGCCCCCGGAAAGGACTACCGCGGAAAAACCGGACCGGATCCGGCCTCCAGATTGGCGTGCCGTGGAAAAACCAGACCGGATCCGGCCCCCGGAACAGCATGCCGCGGAAAAACCGGACCGGTTCCGGCCCCCGGAATGGCGTGCCATGGAAAAACCAGACCGGATCTGGCCCCCGGAAAATCCGGACCGGATCCGGTCCCTGGAACGGCGTGCCGTGGAAAATCCAGAGCGGATCCGGCCCCCAGAATGCCGTGCCGTGGAAAAACCGGACCGGATCCACCCGTCGGAATGGACTGCCGCAGAAAAACCGGACTGCATCCGGTCCCTGGAACGGACTGCCGCGGAAAACCCGGACCGGATCCGGCCACCGGAATGCAGTGCCGCGGAAAATCCAGACCGGATCCGGCCCCCGGAAAGGAGTGCCGCGGAAAATCCGGACTGGATCCGGCCCCGGAACGGAGTGCCGCGGAAAAACGGGACCGCAACTGGCCCCTGGAACGGCTTGCCGCGGAAATACCGGACCGGATCCAGCCCCCGGAATGGCGTGCTGCGGAAATCCCGGATTGCATCTGTCCCCGGGAATGGCGTGCCGTGGAAAATCCAGAGCGGATCCGGCCCCCGGAATGGCGTGCCGCAGAAAAACCGGACCAGATCCGGCCCCCGGAAAGGACTGTCGCGGAAAAACTGGACCAGATCCGGCCACCGGAATGGCGTGCCGCGGAAATCCCGGACCGCATCCGGCCCTGGGAATGGCGTGCGGCTGAAAATCCGGACCAGATCCGGCCCCCGGAAAGGACTGTTGCGGAAAAACCGGACCGGATCCGGCCCCCAGAATGCCGTGCCTTGGAAAAACCGCACCGGATCCGGCCCCCGGAAAAACCGGACCGGATCCAGCCGTCGGAACGGACTGCCGCTGAAAAACCGGACCGGATCCATCCCCCGGAACAGCATGCCGCGGAAAAACTGGACCGGATCCGGCCCCCGGAACGGACTACCGCGGAAAAACCGGACCGGATCCGGCCCCCGGAATGGAGTGCCGCGGAAACACCAGACTGGATCCGGCCCCCCGAATGGAGTGCCGCGCAAAAACCGGACCGGATCCAGACCCCGGAATGGAGTGCCGCGGAAAAACCAGACCAGATCCGGCCCCCGGAATGGCGTGCCACGGAAAAACCGGACCGGATCCGGCCCCCGGAATGGAGTGCCGCTGAAAAACCGGACCGGATCCGGCCCCCGGAATGGCGTGCCGCAGAAAAACCGGACCAGATCCGGCCCCCGGAAAGGACTGTCGCGGAAAAACTGGACCAGATCCGGCCACCGGAATGGCGTGCCGCGGAAATCCCGGACCGCATCCGGCCCTGGGAATGGCGTGCGGCTGAAAATCCGGACCAGATCCGGCCCCCGGAAAGGACTGTTGCGGAAAAACCGGACCGGATCCGGCCCCCAGAATGCCGTGCCTTGGAAAAACCGCACCGGATCCGGCCCCCGGAAAAACCGGACCGGATCCAGCCGTCGGAACGGACTGCCGCTGAAAAACCGGACCGGATCCATCCCCCGGAACAGCATGCCGCGGAAAAACTGGACCGGATCCGGCCCCCGGAACGGACTACCGCGGAAAAACCGGACCGGATCCGGCCCCCGCAATGGAGTGCCGCGGAAACACCAGACTGGATCCGGCCCCCCGAATGGAGTGCCGCGCAAAAACCGGACCTGATCCAGACCCCGGAATGGAGTGCCGCGGAAAAACCAGACCAGATCCGGCCCCCGGAATGGCGTGCCACGGAAAAACCGGACCGGATCCGGCCCCCGGAATGGAGTGCCGCTGAAAAACCGGACCGGATACAGACCCCGGAATGGAGTGCCGCGGAAAAACCGGACCCGACCGGGCCCCCGGAACGGACTGCCGCGGAAATTCCGGACCAGATCCGGCCCCCGGAACGGACTGCCGCGGAAAAACCAGACCAGATGCGGCCCCCGGAATGGCATGCCGTGGAAAAACGGGACCGGATCCGGCCCCCGGAAAAACCGGACGGGATCCGGCCCCTGGAATGGACTGCCGCTGAAAAACCGGACCGGATCCGGCCCCCGGAACGGCGTGCCGCGGAAATCCCGGACTGCATCCGGCCCCGGGAATGGCGTGCCGTGGAAAATCCAGAGCGGATCCGGCCCCCGGAATGGCGTGCCGCGGAAAAACCGGACCGGATCCGACCCACGGAATGGCGTGCCGCGGAAAATCCAGAGCGGATGCGGCCCCCGGAATGGCGTGCCGCGGAAAAACCGGACCGGATCCGGCCCCCGGAATGGACTGCCGCGGAAAAACCGGACCGGATCCGGAGCCCGGATTGGCATGCCGTGGAAAAACCGAACCGGATCCAGCCCCCGGAAATACCGGACCATATCCGGCCCACGGAATGGCGTGCCATGGAAAAACCAGACCGGATCTGGCCCCCGGAAAATCCGGACCGGATCCGGTCCCCGGAACGGCGTGCCGTGGAAAATCCAGAGCGGATCCGGCCCCCAGAATGCCGTGCCGTGGAAAAACCGGACCGGATCCACCCGTCGGAATGGACTGCCGCAGAAAAACCGGACTGCATCCGGTCCCCGGAACGGACTGCCGCAGAAAACCCGGACCGGATCCGGCCCCTGGAACGGCGTGCCGCGGAAATACCGGACCGCATCCGGCCCCCGGAATGGGGTGCCGCGGAAAAACCGGACCGGATCCAGCCTCCGGAATGCCGTGCCGCGGAAAAACCGGACCGCAACCGGCCCCCGGAATGGAGTGCCGCGGAAACACTGGACTGGATCCGGCCCCCGGAATGGCGTGCCGTGGAAAAACCAGACCGGATCCGGCCCCCGGAATGGCGTGCCATGGAAAAACCGGACCGGATCCGGCCCAGGGAATGGCGTGCCGCGGAAAAACCGGACCGGATCCGGCCCACAGAACGGACTGCCGTGGAAAAACCGGACCAGGTCCGGCCCCTGGATTGGCGTGCCGCGGAAAAACCAGACCGGATCCGGCCACCGGAATGGAGTGCCGCGTGAAAAGCGGACCGGAACCGGAGCCCGGATTGGCATGCCGTGGAAAAACCGGGCCGGATCCGGCCCCCGGAATGGAGTGCCACGGAAACACCGAACCGGATCCGGCCCCCGGAATGGCGTGCCGTGGAAAATCCGGACCAGATCCGGGCCCCGGAATGGAATGCCGTGGAAAATCCGGACCGGATCCGGCCCCCGGAACAGCATGCCACGGAAAAACCGGACCGGATCCGGCCCCCGGAATGGAATGCCGCGGAAAAACCAGACCGGATCTGGCCCGCAGAATGGAGTGCCGTGGAAAAACCGGACTGCATCCGGTCCCCGGAACGGACTGCCGCGGAAATTCCGGACCGGATCCGGCCGCCGGAATGGCGTGCCACGGAAAAACCGGACCGGAACCGGCCCGCGGAATGGCGTGCCGCAGAAATCCCGAACTGCATACGGCCCCGCGAATGGCGTGCCGTGGAAAATCCAGAGCGGATCCGGCCCCTGGAAAGGACTACCGCGGAAAAACCGGACCGGATCCGGCCTCCAGATTGGCGTGCCGTGGAAAAACCAGACCGGATCCGGCCCCCGGAACAGCATGCCGCGGAAAAACCGGACTGGTTCCGGCCCTCGGAATGGCGTGCCATGGAAAAACCAGACCGGATCTGGCCCCCGGAAAATCCGGACCGGATCCGGTCCCCGGAACGGCGTGCCGTGGAAAATCCAGAGCGGATCCGGCCCCCAGAATGCCGTGCCGTGGAAAAACCGGACCGGATCCACCCGTCGGAATGGACTGCCGCAGAAAAACCGGACTGCATCCGGTCCCCGGAACGGACTGCCGCGGAAAACCCGGACCGGATCCGGCCACCGGAATGCAGTGCCGCGGAAAATCCAGACCGGATCCGGCCCCCGGAAAGGAGTGCCGCGGAAAATCCGGACTGGATCCGGCCCCGGAACGGAGTGCCGCGGAAAAACCGGACCGCAACTGGCCCCTGGAACGGCTTGCCGCGGAAATACCGGACCGGATCCAGCCCCCGGAATGGCGTGCTGCGGAAATCCCGGATTGCATCTGGCCCCGGGAATGGCGTGCCGTGGAAAATCCAGAGCGGATCCGGCCCCCGGAAAGGACTGTTGCGGAAAAACTGTACCAGATCCGGCCACCGGAATGGCGTGCCGCGGAAATCCCGGACCGCATCCGGCCCTGGGAATGGCGTGCGGCTGAAAATCCGGACCGGATCCGGCCCCCGGAAAGGACTGTTGCGGAAAAACCGGACCGGATCCGGCCCCCAGAATGCCGTGCCTTGGAAAAACCGCACCGGATCCGGCCCCCGGAAAAACCGGACCGGATCCAGCCGTCGGAACGGACTGCCGCTGAAAAACCGGACCAGATCCATCCCCCGGAACAGCATGCCGCGGAAAAACTGGACCGGATCCGGCCCCCGGAACGGACTACCGCGGAAAAACCGGACCGGAACCGGCCCCCGGAACGGAGTGCCGCGGAAACACCGGACTGGATCCGGCCCCCGGAACGGACAGCCGCAGAAAAACCAGACCAGATCCGGCCCCCGGAATGGCGTGCCACGGAAAAACCGGACCGGATCCGGCCCCCGGAATGGAGTGCCGCTGAAAAACCGGACCGGATACAGACCCCGGAATGGAGTGCCGCGGAAAAACCGGACCCGACCGGGCCCCCGGAACGGACTGCCGCGGAAATTCCGGACCGGATCCGGCCCCCGGAACGGACTGCCGCGGAAAAACCAGACCAGATGCGGCCCCCGGAATGGCATGCCGTGGAAAAACGGGACCGGATCCGGCCCCCGGAAAAACCGGACGGGATCCGGCCCCTGGAATGGACTGCCGCTGAAAAACTGGACCGGATCCGGCCCCCGGAACGGCGTGCCGCGGAAATCCCGGACTGCATCCGGCCCCGGGAATGGCGTGCCGTGGAAATACAGAGCGGATCCGTCCCCCGGAATGGCGTGCCGCGGAAAAACCAGACCGGATCCGACCCACGGAATGGCGTGCCGCGGAAAATCCAGAGCGGATGCGGCCCCCGGAATGGCGTGCCGCGGAAAAACCGGACCGGATCCGGCCCCCGGAATGGACTGCCGCGGATAAACCGGACCGGATCCGGAGCCCGGATTGGCATGCCGTGGAAAAACCGAACCGGATCCAGCCCCGGAAAAACCGGACCGGATCCGGCCCACGGAATGGAGTGCCGCGGAAAAACCGGACCGGATCCAGCCCCCGAAATGGAGTGTCGCGGAAAAACTGGACCGGATCCAGCCCCCGAAATGGAGTGTCGCGGAAAAACCGGACCGGATCCGGCCCCCGGAATGGAATGCCGCGGAAAATCCGGACCGGATCCAGCCCCCGAAATGGAGTGTCGCGGAAAAACCGGACCGGATCCGGCCCCCGGAATGGAATGCCGCGGAAAATCCGGACTGGATCCGGCCCCCGGAATGGCGTGCTGCGGAAAAACCGGACCGCATCCGGCCCCCCGGAATGGACTGACGCGGGAAAACCGGACCAGATCCGGCCCCCGGAAAAACCGGACCAGATCCAGCCCCCGGAATGGACTGCCACAGAAAAACCGGACCGGATCCAGCCCCCGGAACGGAGTGCCGTGGAAAAACCGGACCGGATCCGGCCGTCGGAATGGACTGCCGCGGATACACCGGACCGGAACCGGCCCCCGGAATGGCGTAAGGCGAAAACACCGTACCGGATCCGACCCACGGGAAAACCAGACCGGATCCGGCCCCCGGAATGGCTTGCCGCAGAAAATCCGGATCGGATCTGACCCCGGAACGGACTGCCGTGGAAAAACCAGACCGGATCCGGCCCCCGGAATGGCGTGCCGTGGAAAAACCGGACCGGGTCCGACCCCCGGAATGGAATGCCGCGGAAATACCGGACCGGATCCGGCCCCCGGAATGGCGTGCCGCGGAAAAACCGGACCGGATCCGGCCCCCGGAACGGCGTGCGGCGGAAAAACCGGACGGGATACGGTCCCCGGAATGGCGTGCCGTGGAAAAACCGGACCGGATCCGGCCCCGGGAATTGCGTGCCGCGGAAAATCCAGAGCGGATCCGGCCCCCGGAAAAACCGGACCGGATCCGGACCCCGGAATGGACTGCCGCAGAAAAACCGGACCGGATCCGGCCCCCGGAACGCAGTGCCGCAGAAAAAGCGGACCAGATCCGGTCCCCGGAATGGACTACCGCTGAAAAACCAGACCGGATCCGGCCCCCAAAATGGAATGCCGCGGAAAAAGCAGACCGGATCCGGTCCCCGGAATGGAGTGCCGCGGAAAAAAAGGACCGACCCGGACCCCGGAACGGACTGCCGCAGAAAAACCAGACCGGATCCAGCCCCCGCAGCCCACGGAATGGCGCGCCGCGGAAAAACGGGACCGGATCCGACCCACGGAATGGACTGCCGCGGAAAATCCAGAGCGGATGCGGCCCCCGGAATGGCGTGCCGCGGTAAAACCGGACTGGATCCGGCCCCCGGAACGCAGTGCCGCAGAAAAAGCGGACCAGATCCGGCCCCCGGAATGGACTACCGCTGAAAAACCAGACCGGATCCGGCCCCCAAAATGGAATGCCGCGGAAAAAGCGGACCGGATCCGGTCCCCGGAATGGAGTGCCGCGGAAAAAAAGGACCGACCCGGACCCCGGAACGGACTGCCGCAGAAAAACCAGACCGGATCCAGCCCCCGCAGCCCACGGAACGGCGCGCCGCGGAAAAACGGGACCGGATCCGACCCACGGAATGGACTGCCGCGGAAAATCCAGACCGGAACCGGCCCTCGGAATGGAGTGCCGCGGAAACACCGGATTGCATCTGGCCCCGGGAATGGCGTGCCGTGGAAAAACCGGACCGGATCTGGCCCCCGGAATGGCGTGCCACGGAAAAACCGGACCGGATCCGGCCCACGGAATAGCGTGCCGCGGAAAAACCGGACCGGATACAGAGCCCGGAATGGAGTGCTGCGGAAAAACCGGACCCGACCGGGCCCCCAGAACGGACTGCCGCGGAAATTCCGGACCAGATCCGGCGCCCGGAACGGACTGCCGCGGAAAAACAAGACCAGATGCGGCCCCCGGAATGGCATGCCGTGGAAAAACGGGACCGGATCCGGCCCCCGGAAAAATCGGACGGGATCCGGCCCCTGGAATGGACTGCCGCTGAAAAACCGGACCGGATCCGGCCCCCGGAACGGCGTGCCGCGGAAATCCTGGACTGCATCCGGCCCCGGGAATGGCGTGCCGTGGAAAATCCAGAGCGAATCCGGCCCCCGGAATGGCGTGCCACGGAAAAACCGGACCGGATCCAGCCCCCGGAGTGGCATGCCGTGGAAAAACTGGACCGGATCCAGCCCCCGGAATGGCGTGCCGCGGAAAAACCAGACCGGATCCGGACCCCGGAACGGACTACCACGGAAAAACCGGAACGGATCCAGGCCCCGGAAAGGAGTGCCGCGGAAAAACCGGACCGGATCCGGCCCCCGAAATGGACTGCCGCTGAAAAACCAGACCGGATCCGGCCCCCGGAAAGGACTGCCGCTGAAAAACCAGACCGGATCTGGCCCCCGGAACGGAGTGCCGCGGAAAAACCGGACCGGATCCGGCCCCCGGAATGGCGTGCCGTGGATAAACCGGACCGGAACCGGCCCCCGGAATGGCGTACCGCGAAAACACCGTACCGGATCCGACCCACGGGAAAACCAGACTGGATCCGGCCCCCGGAATGGCGTGCCGCGGAAAAACCGGACCAGATCCGGCCCCCGGAATGGAGTGCCGCGGAAAAACCAGACCGGATCCGGCCCCCGGAATGGCGTGCCGCGGAAAAACCGGACCGGATCCGGCCCCCGGAACGGCGTGCCGTGGAAAAACCGGACCGGATCCGGCCACCGGAATGCCGTGCCACGGATAAACCGGACCGCATTCGGCCCCGGGAATTGCGTGCCGCGGAAAACCCAGAGCGGATCCGGCCCCCGGAAAAACCGGACCGGATCCGGCCGTCAGAATGGACTGCCACTGAAAAACCTGACCGGATCCGGCCCCCGGAACGCAGTGCCGCAGAAAAAGCGGACCAGATCCGGTCCTCGGAACGGACTACCGCCGAAAAACCAGACCGGATCTGGCCCCCGGAATGGCGTGCCGCGGAGAAACCGGACCGGATCCGGCCCCCGGAATGGCGTGCCACGGAAAAACCGCACCGGATCCAGCCCCCGCAGCCCCCGGTATGGAGTGCCGCGGAAAATCTGGACCGGATCCGTCCCCCAGAATGGAGTGCCGCGGAAAAACGGGACCGGATCCGGCCCCCGGAATGGACTGCCGCGCAAAAACCGGACCGGATCCGGCCCCCGGAACGGACTGCTATGGAAAAACCGGACCGGATCCGGCCCCTGGAATGGAGTGCCGCAGAAAAACCGCACCGGATCCGGCTCCCAGAATGGCGTGCCGTGGAAAAACCGAAATGGATCCGGCCTCCGAAATGGCGTGCCGCGGAAAAACCGGACCGAATCCGGCCCGCGGAATGGCGTTTAGCGAAAAAACCGGACCAGATCCGGCCCCCGGAATGGCGTGCCGTGCAAAAACCGGACCGGATCTGGCTCCCGGAAAAACCGGACCGGATCCGGCCCACAGAATTGCGTGCCGCTGAAAAACCGGAACGGATCCGGCCCCCGGAATGCCGTGCCGTGGAAAAAACAGACCGGATCCGGCCCCCGATATGGACTGCCGCGGAAAAACCGGACCGGATCTGGCCGTCGGAATGGACTGCCGCGGAAAAACGGGACCGCATCCGGCCCCCGGAAAAACTGGACTGGAATGCCGTGCCACCGGAATGGCGTGTCGCAGAAAAAACGGACCGGATACAGTCCGCGGACAAACCGGATCAGATCCGGCCCCCGGAATGGCGTGCCACAGAAACACCTGACCGGATCCGGCCCCCGGAATGGACTGCCGCGGAAAAACCGGACCGGATCCGGCCGTCAGAATGGACTGCCACTGAAAAACCTGACCGGATCCGGCCCCCGGAACGCAGTGCCGCAGAAAAAGCGGACCAGATCCGGTCCTCGGAACGGACTACCGCCGAAAAACCAGACCGGATCTGGCCCCCGGAATGGCGTGCCGCGGAGAAACCGGACCGGATCCGGCCCCCGGAATGGCATGCCGAGGAAATCCCGGACCGCATCCGGCCCCCGGAATGGCGTGCCGCTGAAAATCCCAAGCGGATCCGGCCCCCGGAATGGTGTGCCGTGGAAAAACCGGACTGGATCCGACCCACGGGAAAACCAGACTGGATCCGGCCCCCGGAATGGCTTGCCGCGGAAAAACCGGACTGGATCCGGCCCCCGGAACGGACTGCCGCGGAAAAACCAGACCGGATCCGGCCACCGGAATGCCGTGCCACGGATAAACTGGACCGCATCCGGCCCCGGGAATTGCGTGCCGCGGAAAACCCAGAGCGGATCCGGCCCCCGGAAAAACCGGACCGGATCCGGCCGTCAGAATGGACTGCCACTGAAAAACCTGACCGGATCCGGCCCCCGGAACGCAGTGCCGCAGAAAAAGCGGACCAGATCCGGTCCCCGGAATGGACTACCGCTGAAAAACCAGACCGGATCCGGCCCCCAAAATGGAATGCCGCGGAAAAAGCGGACCGGATCCGGTCCCCGGAATGGAGTGCCGCGGAAAAAAAGGACCGACCCGGACCCCGGAACGGACTGCCGCAGAAAAACCAGACCGGATCCGGCCCCCGCAGCCCACGGAATGGCGCGCCGCGGAAAAACGGGACCGGATCCGACCCACGGAATGGACTGCCGCGGAAAATCCAGAGCGGATGCGGCCCCCGGAATGGCGTGCCGCGGAAAAACCGGACCGGATCCGGCCCCCAGAATGCCGTGCCGTGGAAAAACTGGACTGGATCCGGGCCCCGGAAAAACCGGACCGGATCCAGCCGTCGGAATGGACTGCCGCTGAAAAACCGGACCGGATCCATCCCCCGGAACAGCATGCCGCGGAAAAACTGGACCGGATCCGGCCCCCGGAATGGCGTGCCACAGAAAAACCAGAACGGAACCGGCCCTCGGAATGGAGTGCCGCGGAAACACCGGACTGGATCCGGCCCCCGGAACGGATTGCCGCAGAAAAACCGGACCGGATCTGGCCCCCGGAATGGCGTGCCACGGAAAAACCGGACCGGATCCGGCCCACGGAATAGCGTGCCGCGGAAAAACCGGACCGGATACAGAGCCCGGAATGGAGTGCCGCGGAAAAACCGGACCCGACCGGGCCCCCAGAACGGACTGCCGCGGAAATTCCGGACCAGATCCGGCCCCCGGAACGGACTGCCGCGGAAAAACAAGACCAGATGCGGCCCCCGGAATGGCATGCCGTGGAAAAACGGGACCGGATCTGGCCCCCGGAAAAACCGGACGGGATCCGGCCCCTGGAATGGACTGCCGCTGAAAAACCGGACCGGATCCGGCCCCCGGAACGGCGTGCCGCGGAAATCCTGGACTGCATACGGCCCCGGGAATGGCGTGCCGTGGAAAATCCAGAGCGAATCCGGCCCCCGGAATGGCGTGCCGCGGAAAAACCGCACCGGATCCGGCCCCCGGAGTGGCGTGCCGTGGAAAAACTGGACCGGATCCAGCCCCCGGAATGGAGTGCCGCGGAAAAACCAGACCGGATCCGGACCCCGGAACGGACTACCACGGAAAAACCGGAACGGATCCAGGCCCCGGAAAGGAGTGCCGCGGAAAAACCGGACCGGATCCGGCCCCCGGAATGGAGTGCTACGGGAAAAGCGGACCGGATCGGGAGCCCGGATTGGCATGACGTGGAAAAACCGGACCGGATCCAGCCCCCGGAATGGACTGCCGCTGAAAAACCAGACCAGATCCGGCCCCTGGAAAGGACTGCCGCAGAAAATCCGGACCAGATCCGGCCCCCGGAACGGAGTGCCGCGGAAAAACCGGACCGGATCCGGCCGTCGGAATGGACTGCCGCGGATACACCGGACCGGAACCGGCCCCCGGAATGGCGTACCGCGAAAACACCGGACCGGATCCGACCCACGGGAAAACCAGACTGGATCCGGCCCCCAGAATGGCTTGCCGCGGAAAAACCGGACCGGATCCGGCCCCCAGAACGGACTGCCGCGGAAAAACCAGACCGGATCCGGCCCCCGGAATGGCGTGCCGCGGAAAAACCGGACCGGATCCGGCCCCCGGAACGGCGTGCCGTGGAAAAACCGGACCGGATCCGGCCACCGGAATGCCGTGCCACGGATAAACCGGACCGCATCCGGCCCCGGGAATTGCGTGCCGCGGAAAACCCAGAGCGGATCCGGCCCCGGAAAAACCAGACCGGATCCGGCCCCCGGAATGGACTGCCACTGAAAAACCTGACCGGATCCGGCCCCCGGAACGGCGTGCCGTGGAAAAACTGGACCGGATCCGGCCACCGGAATGCCGTGCCACGGATAAACCGGACCGCATCCGGCCCCGGGAATTGCGTGCCGCGGAAAACCCAGAGCGGATCCGGCCCCCGGAAAAACCAGACCGGATCCGGCCGTCAGAATGGACTGCCACTGAAAAACCTGACCGGATCCGGCCCCCGGAACGCAGTGCCGCAGAAAAAGCGGACCAGATCCGGTCCTCGGAACGGACTACCGCCGAAAAACCAGACCGGATCTGGACCCCGGAATGGCGTGCCGCGGAGAAACCGGACCGGATCCGGCCCCTGGAATGGCGTGCCACGGAAAAACCGCACCGGATCCAGCCCCCGCAGCCCCCGGTATGGAGTGCCGCGGAAAATCTGGACCGGATCCGTCCCCCAGAATGGAGTGCCGCGGAAAAACGGGACCGGATCCGGCCCCCGGAATGGACTGCCGCGCAAAAACCGGACCGGATCCGGCCCCCGGAATGGCGTGCCGCGGAAAAACCGGACCGGATCCGGCCCCTGGAATGGAGTGCCGCGGAAAAACCGGACCGGATCCGGCTCCCGGAATGGCGTGCCGTGCAAAAACCGGACCGGATCCTGCTCCCGGAAAAACCGGACCGGATCCGGCCCACAGAATGGACTGCCGCTGAAAAACCGGAACGGATCCGGCCCCCGGAATGCCGTGCCGTGGAAAAAACAGACCGGATCCGGCCCCCGATATGGACTGCCGCGGAAAAACCGGACCAGATCTGGCCGTCGGAATGGACTGCCGCGGAAAAACGGGACCGCATCCGGCCCCCGGAAAAACTGGACTGGAATGCCGTGCCACCGGAATGGCATGTCGCAGAAAAACCGGACCGGATACAGTCCGCGGACAAACTGGATCAGATCCGGCCCCCGGAATGGCATGCCACAGAAAAACCTGACCGGATCCGGCCCCCGGAATGGACTGCCACTGAAAAACCTGACCGGATCCGGCCCCCGGAACGCAGTGCCGCAGAAAAAGCGGACCAGATCCGGTCCTCGGAACGGACTACCGCCGAAAAACCAGACCGGATCTGGCCCCCGGAATGGCGTGCCGCGGAGAAACCGGACTGGATCCGGCCCCCGGAATGGCGTGCCGAGGAAATCCCGGACCGCATCCGGCCCCCGGAATGGCGTGCCGCTGAAAATCCCAAGCGGATCCGGCCCCCGGAATGGCGTGCCGCGGAAAAACCGGACTGGATCCGACCCACGGGAAAACCAGACTGGATCCGGCCCCCGGAATGGCTTGCCGCGGAAAAACCGGGCCGGATCCGGCCCCCAGAACGGACTGCCGCGGAAAAACCAGACCGGATCCGGCCTCCGAAACGGCGTGCGGCGGAAAAACCGGGCCGGATCCGGCCTCCGAAACGGCGTGCCGCGGAAGAACCGGGCCGAATCCGGCCTCCGAAACGGCGTGCGGCGGAAAAACCGGGCCGGATCCGGCCTCCGAAATGGCGTGCCGCGGATAAACCGGTCCGGAACCGGCCCCCGGAATGGCGTGCCGCGAAAACACCGTACCGGATCCGACCCACGGGAAAACCAGACTGGATCCGGCCCCCGGAATGGCTTGCCGCGGAAAAACCGGACCGGATCCGGCCACCGGAATGGCGTGCCGTGGAAAAACCAGACCGACCCGGCCCCCGGAACGGCGTGCCGTGGAAAAACCGGACCGGATCCGGCCACCGGAATGCCGTGCCACGGATAAACCGGACCGCATCCGGCCCAGGGAATTGCGTGCCGCGGAAAATCCAGAGCGGATCCGGCCCCCGGAAAAACCGGACTGGATCCGGCCGTCAGAATGGACTGCCGCTGAAAAACCAGACCAGATCCGGCCCCTGGAAAGGACTGCCGCAGAAAATCCGGACCAGATCCGGCCCCCGGAACGGAGTGCCGCGGAAAAACCGGACCGGATCCGGCCGTCGGAATGGACTGCCGCGGATACACCGGACCGGAACCGGCCCCCGGAATGGCGTACCGCGAAAACACCGGACCGGATCCGACCCACGGGAAAACCAGACTGGATCCGGCCCCCAGAATGGCTTGCCGCGGAAAAACCGGACCGGATCCGGCCCCCAGAACGGACTGCCGCGGAAAAACCAGACCGGATCCGGCCCCCGGAATGGCGTGCCGCGGAAAAACCGGACCGGATCCGGCCCCCGGAACGGCGTGCCGTGGAAAAACCGGACCGGATCCGGCCACCGGAATGCCGTGCCACGGATAAACCGGACCGCATCCGGCCCCGGGAATTGCGTGCCGCGGAAAACCCAGAGCGGATCCGGCCCCGGAAAAACCAGACCGGATCCGGCCCCCGGAATGGACTGCCACTGAAAAACCTGACCGGATCCGGCCCCCGGAACGGCGTGCCGTGGAAAAACTGGACCGGATCCGGCCACCGGAATGCCGTGCCACGGATAAACCGGACCGCATCCGGCCCCGGGAATTGCGTGCCGCGGAAAACCCAGAGCGGATCCGGCCCCCGGAAAAACCAGACCGGATCCGGCCGTCAGAATGGACTGCCACTGAAAAACCTGACCGGATCCGGCCCCCGGAACGCAGTGCCGCAGAAAAAGCGGACCAGATCCGGTCCTCGGAACGGACTACCGCCGAAAAACCAGACCGGATCTGGACCCCGGAATGGCGTGCCGCGGAGAAACCGGACCGGATCCGGCCCCTGGAATGGCGTGCCACGGAAAAACCGCACCGGATCCAGCCCCCGCAGCCCCCGGTATGGAGTGCCGCGGAAAATCTGGACCGGATCCGTCCCCCAGAATGGAGTGCCGCGGAAAAACGGGACCGGATCCGGCCCCCGGAATGGACTGCCGCGCAAAAACCGGACCGGATCCGGCCCCCGGAATGGCGTGCCGCGGAAAAACCGGACCGGATCCGGCCCCTGGAATGGAGTGCCGCGGAAAAACCGGACCGGATCCGGCTCCCGGAATGGCGTGCCGTGCAAAAACCGGACCGGATCCTGCTCCCGGAAAAACCGGACCGGATCCGGCCCACAGAATGGACTGCCGCTGAAAAACCGGAACGGATCCGGCCCCCGGAATGCCGTGCCGTGGAAAAAACAGACCGGATCCGGCCCCCGATATGGACTGCCGCGGAAAAACCGGACCAGATCTGGCCGTCGGAATGGACTGCCGCGGAAAAACGGGACCGCATCCGGCCCCCGGAAAAACTGGACTGGAATGCCGTGCCACCGGAATGGCATGTCGCAGAAAAACCGGACCGGATACAGTCCGCGGACAAACTGGATCAGATCCGGCCCCCGGAATGGCATGCCACAGAAAAACCTGACCGGATCCGGCCCCCGGAATGGACTGCCACTGAAAAACCTGACCGGATCCGGCCCCCGGAACGCAGTGCCGCAGAAAAAGCGGACCAGATCCGGTCCTCGGAACGGACTACCGCCGAAAAACCAGACCGGATCTGGCCCCCGGAATGGCGTGCCGCGGAGAAACCGGACTGGATCCGGCCCCCGGAATGGCGTGCCGAGGAAATCCCGGACCGCATCCGGCCCCCGGAATGGCGTGCCGCTGAAAATCCCAAGCGGATCCGGCCCCCGGAATGGCGTGCCGCGGAAAAACCGGACTGGATCCGACCCACGGGAAAACCAGACTGGATCCGGCCCCCGGAATGGCTTGCCGCGGAAAAACCGGGCCGGATCCGGCCCCCAGAACGGACTGCCGCGGAAAAACCAGACCGGATCCGGCCTCCGAAACGGCGTGCGGCGGAAAAACCGGGCCGGATCCGGCCTCCGAAACGGCGTGCCGCGGAAGAACCGGGCCGAATCCGGCCTCCGAAACGGCGTGCGGCGGAAAAACCGGGCCGGATCCGGCCTCCGAAATGGCGTGCCGCGGATAAACCGGTCCGGAACCGGCCCCCGGAATGGCGTGCCGCGAAAACACCGTACCGGATCCGACCCACGGGAAAACCAGACTGGATCCGGCCCCCGGAATGGCTTGCCGCGGAAAAACCGGACCGGATCCGGCCACCGGAATGGCGTGCCGTGGAAAAACCAGACCGACCCGGCCCCCGGAACGGCGTGCCGTGGAAAAACCGGACCGGATCCGGCCACCGGAATGCCGTGCCACGGATAAACCGGACCGCATCCGGCCCAGGGAATTGCGTGCCGCGGAAAATCCAGAGCGGATCCGGCCCCCGGAAAAACCGGACTGGATCCGGCCGTCAGAATGGACTGCCGCTGAAAAACCGGAACGGATCCGGCCCCCGGAATGCCGTGCCGTGGAAAAAACAGACCGGATCCGGCCCCCGATATGGACTGCCGCGGAAAAACCGGACCGGATCTGGCCATCGGAATGGACTGCCGCGGAACAACGGGACCGCATCCGGCCCCCGGAAAAACTGGACTGGAATGCCGTGCCACCGGAATGGCGTGTCGCAGAAAAAACGGACCGGATACAGTCCGCGGACAAACCGGATCAGATCCGGCCCCCGGAATGGCGTGCCACAGAAAAACCTGACCGGATCCGGCCACCGGAATGGCGTGCCGCGGAAATCCCGGACCGCATCCGGCCCCCGGAATGGCGTGCCGCTGAAAATCCCAAGCGGATCCGGCCCCCGGAATGGCGTGCCGCGGAAAAACCGGACTGGATCCGACCCACGGAATGGCGTGCCGTGGAAAAACCGGACCACATCCGGCCCCTGGAATGGCGTTTCGTGGAAAAACCGGACCAGATCCGGCCCCCGGAACGGACTGCCGCGGAAAAACCGAAACGGATCCGGCCTCCGAAATGGCGTGCCGCGGAAAAACCGGACCGGATCCGGCACCCGGAATGGCGTTTCGTGGAAAAACGGGACCGGATCCGGCCCCCGGAAAAACCGGACGGGATCCGGCCCCTGGAATGGACTGCCGCTGAAAAACCGGACCGGATCCGGCCCCCGGAACGGCGTGCCGCGGAAATCCCGGACTGCATCCGGCCCCGGGAATGGCGTGCCGTGGAAAATCCAGAGCGGATCCGTCCCCCGGAATGGCGTGCCGCGGAAAAACCGGACCGGATCCGACCCAAGGAATGGCGTGCCGCGGAAAATCCAGAGCGGATGCGGCCCCCGGAATGGCGTGCCGCGGAAAAACCGGACCGGATCCGGCCCCCGGAATGGACTGCCGCGGATAAACCGGACCGGATCCGGAGCCCGGATTGGCATGCCGTGGAAAAACCGGACCGGATCCAGCCCCCGGAAAAACCGGACCGGATCCGGCCCCCGGAATGGAGTGCCGCGGAAAAACCGGACCGGATCCAGCCCCCGAAATGGAGTGCCGCGGAAAATCCGGACTGGATCCGGCCCCCGGAACGGACTGCCGTGGAAAAACCGGACCGGATCCGGCCGTCGGAATGGACTGCCGCGGATACACCGGACCGGAACCGGCCCCCGGAATGGCGTAAGGCGAAAACACCGTACCGGATCCGACCCACGGGAAAACCAGACCGGATCCGGCCCCCGGAATGGCTTGCCGCAGAAAATCCGGATCGGATCTGACCCCGGAACGGACTGCCGCGGAAAAACCAGACCGGATCCGGCCCCCGGAATGGCGTGCCGTGGAAAAACCGGACCGGGTCCGACCCCCGGAATGGAATGCCGCGGAAATACCGGACCGGATCCAGCCCCCGAAATGGAGTGTCGCGGAAAAACCGGACCGGATCCGGCCCCCGGAATGGAATGCCGCGGAAAATCCGGACCGGATCCAGCCGCCGAAATGGAGTGTCGCGGAAAAACCGGACCGGATCCGGCCCCCGGAACGGACTGCCGCGGAAAAACCGAAACGGATCCGGCCTCCGAAATGGCGTGCCGCGGAAAAACCGGACCGGATCCGGCACCCGGAATGGCGTTTCGTGGAAAAACGGGACCGGATCCGGCCCCCGGAAAAACCGGACGGGATCCGGCCCCTGGAATGGACTGCCGCTGAAAAACCGGACCGGATCCGGCCCCCGGAACGGCGTGCCGCGGAAATCCCGGACTGCATCCGGCCCCGGGAATGGCGTGCCGTGGAAAATCCAGAGCGGATCCGGCCCCCGGAATGGCGTGCCGCAGAAAAACCGGACCGGATCCGACCCACGGAATGGCGTGCCGCGGAAAATCCAGAGCGGATGCGGCCCCCGGAATGGCGTGCCGCGGAAAAACCGGACCGGATCCGGCCCCCGGAATGGACTGCCGCGGATAAACCGGACCGGATCCGGAGCCCGGATTGGCATGCCGTGGAAAAACCGGACCGGATCCAGCCCCCGGAAAAACCGGACCGGATCCGGCCCCCGGAATGGAGTGCCACGGAAAAACCGGACCGGATCCAGCCCCCGAAATGGAGTGTCGTGGAAAAACCGGACCGGATCCAGCCCCCGAAATGGAGTGTCGCGGAAAAACCGGACCGGATCCGGCCCCCGGAATGGAATGCCGCGGAAAATCCGGACCGGATCCAGCCCCCGAAATGGAGTGTCGCGGAAAAACCGGACCGGATCCGGCCCCCGGAATGGAATGCCGCGGAAAATCCGGACCGGATCCATCCCCCGGAATGGAATGCCGTGCAAAATCCGGACTGGATCCGGCCCCCGGAATGGACTGCCACAGAAAAACCGGACCGCATCCGGCCCCCCGGAATGGACTGACGCGGGAAAACCGGACCAGATCCGGCCCCCGGAAAAACCGGACCAGGTCCAGCCCCCGGAATGGACTGCCACGGAAAAACCGCACCGGATTCGGCCCCCGGAATGGCGTGCCGCGGAAAATCCAGATCGGATCCGGCCCCCGGAACGGAGTGCCGTGGAAAAACCGGACCGGATCCGGCCGTCGGAATGGACTGCCGCAGATACACCGGACCGGAACCGGCCCCCGGAATGGCGTAAGGCGAAAACACCGTACCGGATCCGACCCACGGGAAAACCAGACCGGATCCGGCCCCCGGAATGGCTTGCCGCAGAAAATCCGGATCGGATCTGACCCCGGAACGGACTGCCGTGGAAAAACCAGACCGGATCCGGCCCCCGGAATGGCGTGTCGTGGAAAAACCGGACCGGGTCCGACCCCCGGAATGGAATGCCGCGGAAATACCGGACCGGATCCGGCCCCCGGAATGGCGTGCCGCGGAAAAACCGGACCGGATCCGGCCCCCGGAACGGCGTGCGGCGGAAAAACCGGACGGGATACGGTCCCCGGAATGGCGTGCCGTGGAAAAACCGGACCGGATCCGGCCCCGGGAATTGCGTGCCGCGGAAAATCCAGAGCGGATCCGGCCCCCGGAAAAACCGGACCGGATCCGGACCCCGGAATGGACTGCCGCAGAAAAACCGGACCGGATCCGGCCCCCGGAACGCAGTGCCGCAGAAAAAGCGGACCAGATCCGGTCCCCGGAATGGACTACCGCTGAAAAACCAGACCGGATCCGGCCCCCAAAATGGAATGCCGCGGAAAAAGCGGACCGGATCCGGTCCCCGGAATGGAGTGCCGCGGAAAAAAAGGACCGACCCGGACCCCGGAACGGACTGCCGCAGAAAAACCAGACCGGATCCGGCCCCCGCAGCCCACGGAATGGCGCGCCGCGGAAAAACGGGACCGGATCCGACCCACGGAATGGACTGCCGCGGAAAATCCAGAGCGGATGCGGCCCCCGGAATGGCGTGCCGCGGAAAAACCGGACCGGATCCGGCCCCCAGAATGCCGTGCCGTGGAAAAACTGGACTGGATCCGGGCCCCGGAAAAACCGGACCGGATCCAGCCGTTGGAATGGACTGCCGCTGAAAAACCGGACCGGATCCATCCCCCGGAACAGCATGCCGCGGAAAAATGGACCGGATCCGGCCCCCGGAATGGCGTGCCGCGGAAAAACCAGACCGGAACCGGCCCTCGGAATGGAGTGCCGAGGAAACACCGGACTGGATCCGGCCCCCGGAACGGATTGCCGCAGAAAAACCGGACCGGATCTGGCACCCGGAATGGCGTGCCACGGAAAAACCGGACCGGATCCGGCCCACGGAATAGCGTGCCGCGGAAAACCCGGACCGGAGACAGACCCCGGAATGGAGTGCCGCGGAAAAACCGGACCCGACCGGGCCACCCAGAACGGACTGCCGCGGAAATTCCGGACCAGATCCGGCCCCCGGAACGGACTGCCGCGGAAAAACCAGACCGGATCCGGCCCCCGGAATGGAGTGCCGCGGAAAAACCGGGCCGGATCCGGCCTCCGAAACGGCGTGCGGCGGAAAAACCGGGCCGGAGCCGGCCTCCGAAACGGCGTGCCGCGGAAGAACCGGGCCGAATCCGGCCTCCGAAACAGCGTGCGGCGGAAAAACCGGGCCGGATCCGGCCTCCGAAATGGCGTGCCGCGGATAAACCGGTCCGGAACCGGCCCCCGGAATGGCGTGCCGCGAAAACACCGTACCGGATCCGACCCACGGGAAAACCAGACTGGATCCGGCCCCCGGAATGGCTTGCCGCGGAAAAACCGGACCGGATCCGGCCCCCGGAATGGCGTGCCGTGGAAAAACCGGACCGGATCCGGCCCCCGGAACGGCGTGCCGTGGAAAAACCGGACCGGATCCGGCCACCGGAATGCCGTGCCACGGATAAACCGGACCGCATCCGGCCCAGGGAATTGCGTGCCGCAGAAAATCCAGAGCGGATCCGGCCCCCGGAAAAACCGGACTGGATCCGGCCGTCAGAATGGACTGCCGCTGAAAAACCGGAACGGATCCGGCCCCCGGAATGCCGTGCCGTGGAAAAAACAGACCGGATCCGGCCCCCGATATGGACTGCCGCGGAAAAACCGGACCGGATCTGGCCGTCGGAATGGACTGCCGCGGAAAAACGGGACCGCATCCGGCCCCCGGAAAAACTGGACTGGAATGCCGTGCCACCGGAATGGCGTGTCGCAGAAAAACCGGACTGGATACAGTCCGCGGACAAACCGGATCAGATCCGGCCCCCGGAATGGCGTGCCACAGAAAAACCTGACCGGATCCGGCCCCCGGAATGGACTGCCGCGGAAAAACCGGACCGGATCCGGCCCCCGGAAAGGACTGCCACTGAAAAACCGGACCGGATCCGGCCGTCGGAATGGCGTGCCGCAGAAAAACCGGACCGGATCCAGCCCCCGGAATGGAGTGCCGCAGGAAAACCGGACCGGATCCGGCCACCGGAATGGCGTGCCGCGGAAATCCCGGACCGCATCCGGCCCCCGGAATGGCGTGCCGCTGAAAATCCCAAGCGGATCCGGCCCCCGGAATGGCGTGCCGCGGAAAAACCGGACTGGATCCGACCCACGGAATGGCGTGCCGTGGAAAAACCGGACCACATCCGGCCCCTGGAATGGCGTTTCGTGGAAAAACCGGACCAGATCCGGCCCCCGGAACGGACTGCCGCGGAAAAACCGAAACGGATCCGGCCTCCGAAATGGCGTGCCGCGGAAAAACCGGACCGGATCCGGCACCCGGAATGGCGTTTCGTGGAAAAACGGGACCGGATCCGGCCCCCGGAAAAACCGGACGGGATCCGGCCCCTGGAATGGACTGCCGCTGAAAAACCGGACCGGATCCGGCCCCCGGAACGGCGTGCCGCGGAAATCCCGGACTGCATCCGGCCCCTGGAATGGCGTTTCGTGGAAAAACCGGACCAGATCCGGCCCCCGGAACGGACTGCCGCGGAAAAACCGAAACGGATCCGGCCTCCGAAATGGCGTGCCGCGGAAAAACTGGACCGGATCCGGCACCCAAATGGCGTTTCGTGGAAAAACGGGACCGGATCCGGCCCCCGGAAAAACCGGACGGGATCCGGCCCCTGGAATGGACTGCCGCTGAAAAACCGGACCGGATCCGGCCCCCGGAACGGCGTGCCGCGGAAATCCCGGACTGCATCCGGCCCCGGGAATGGCGTGCCGTGGAAAATCCAGAGCGGATCCGTCCCCCGGAATGGCGTGCCGCGGAAAAACCGGACCGGATCCGACCCAAGGAATGGCGTGCCGCGGAAAATCCAGAGCGGATGCGGCCCCCGGAATGGCGTGCCGCGGAAAAACCGGACCGGATCCGGCCCCCGGAATGGACTGCCGCGGATAAACCGGACCGGATCCGGAGCCCGGATTGGCATGCCGTGGAAAAACCGGACCGGATCCAGCCCCCGGAAAAACCGGACCGGATCCGGCCCCCGGAATGGAGTGCCGCGGAAAAACCGGACCGGATCCAGCCCCCGAAATGGAGTGTCGCGGAAAAACCGGACCGGATCCAGCCCCCGAAATGGAGTGTCGCGGAAAAACCGGACCGGATCCGGCCCCCGGAATGGCGTGCCGCGGAAAATCCGGACCGGATCCGGCCCCCGGAACGGAGTGCCGTGGAAAAACCGGACCGGATCCGGCCGTCGGAATGGACTGCCGCGGATACACCGGACTGGAACCGGCCCCCGGAATGGCGTAAGGCGAAAACACCGTACCGGATCCGACCCACGGGAAAACCAGACCGGATCCGGCCCCCGGAATGGCTTGCCGCAGAAAATCCGGATCGGATCTGACCCCGGAACGGACTGCCGCGGAAAAACCAGACCGGATCCGGCCCCCGGAATGGCGTGCCGTGGAAAAACCGGACCGGGTCCGACCCCCGGAATGGCTTGCCGCAGAAAATCCGGATCGGATCTGACCCCGGAACGGACTGCCGCGGAAAAACCAGACCGGATCCGGCCCCCGGAATGGCGTGCCGTGGAAAAACCGGACCAGATCCGGCCCCCGGAATGGAATGCCGCGGAAAATCCGGACCGGATCCAGCCGCCGAAATGGAGTGTCGCGGAAAAACCGGACCGGATCCGGCACCCGGAATGGCGTTTCGTGGAAAAACGGGACCGGATCCGGCCCCCGGAAAAACCGGACGGGATCCGGCCCCTGGAATGGACTGCCGCTGAAAAACCGGACCGGATCCGGCCCCCGGAACGGCGTGCCGCGGAAATCCCGGACTGCATCCGGCCCCGGGAATGGCGTGCCGTGGAAAATCCAGAGCGGATCCGTCCCCCGGAATGGCGTGCCATGGAAAAACCGGACCGGATCCGACCCACGGAATGGCGTGCCACGGAAAATCCAGAGCGGATGCGGCCCCCGGAATGGCGTGCCGCGGAAAAACCGGACCGGATCCGGCCCCCGGAATGGACTGCCGCGGATAAACCGGACCGGATCCGGAGCCCGGATTGGCATGCCGTGGAAAAACCGGACCGGATCCAGCCCCCGGAAAAACCGGACCGGATCCGGCCCCCGGAATGGAGTGCCGCGGAAAAACCGGACCGGATCCAGCCCCCGAAATGGAGTGTCGTGGAAAAACCGGACCGGATCCAGCCCCCGAAATGGAGTGTCGCGGAAAAACCGGACCGGATCCGGCCCCCGGAATGGAATGCCGCGGAAAATCCGGACCGGATCCAGCCCCCGAAATGGAGTGTCGCGGAAAAACCGGACCGGATCCGGCCCCCGGAATGGAATGCCGCGGAAAATCCGGACCGGATCCGGCCCCCGGAATGGAATGCCGTGCAAAATCCGGACTGGATCCGGCCACCGGAATGGAGTGCCGCGGAAAAACCGGACCGCATCCGGCCCCCCGGAATGGACTGACGCGGGAAAACCGGACCAGATCCAGCCCCCGGAAAAACCGGACCAGGTCCAGCCCCCGGAATGGACTGCCACGGAAAAACCGGACCGGATTCGGCCCCCGGAATGGCGTGCCGCGGAAAATCCAGACCGGATCCGGCCCCCGGAACGGAGTGCCGTGGAAAAACCGGACCGGATCCGGCCGTCGGAATGGACTGCCGCGGATACACCGGACCGGAACCGGCCCCCGGAATGGCGTAAGGCGAAAACACCGTACCGGATCCGACCCATGGGAAAACCAGACCGGATCCGGCCCCCGGAATGGCTTGCCGCAGAAAATCCGGATCGGATCTGACCCCGGAACGGACTGCCGCTGAAAAACCGCACCGGATCCGGCCCCCGGAATGGCGTGCCGTGGAAAAACCGGACCGGGTCCGACCCCCGGAATGGAATGCCGCGGAAATACCGGACCGGATCAGGCCCCCGGAATGGCGTGCCGCGGAAAAACCGGACCGGATCCGGCCCCCGGAACGGCGTGCGGCGGAAAAACCGGACGGGATACGGTCCCCGGAATGGCGTGCCGTGGAAAAACCGGACCGGTTCTGCCCCGGGAATTGCGTGCCGCGGAAAATCCAGAGCGGATCCGGCCCCCGGAAAAACCAGACCGGATCCGGACCCCGGAATGGACTGCCGCAGAAAAACCGGACCGGATCCGGCCCCCGGAACGCAGTGCCGCAGAAAAAGCGGACCAGATCCGGTCCCCGGAATGGACTACCGCTGAAAAACCAGACCGGATCCGGCCCCCAAAATGGAATGCCGCGGAAAAAGCGGACCGGATCCGGTCCCCGGAATGGAGTGCCGCGGAAAAAAAGGACCGACCCGGACCCCGGAACGGACTGCCGCAGAAAAACCAGACCGGATCCGGCCCCCGCAGCCCACGGAATGGCGCGCTGCGGAAAAACGGGACCGGATCCGACCCACGGAATGGACTGCCGCGGAAAATCCAGAGCGGATGCGGCCCCCGGAATGGCGTGCCGCGGAAAAACCGGACCGGATCCGGCCCCCAGAATGCCGTGCCGTGGAAAAACTGGACTGGATCCGGGCCCCGGAAAAACCGGACCGGATCCAGCCGTTGGAATGGACTGCCGCTGAAAAACCGGACCGGATCCATCCCCCGGAACAGCATGCCGCGGAAAAACTGGACCGGATCCGGCCCCTGGAATGGCGTGCCGCGGAAAAACCAGACCGGATCCGGCCCCCGGAACGGCGTGCCGCGGAAATCTTGGACTGCATCCGGCCCCGGGAATGGCGTGCCGTGGAAAATCCAGAGCGAATCCGGCCCCCGGAATGGCGTGCCGCGGAAAAACCGGACCGGATCCGGCCCCCGGAGTGGCGTGCCGTGGAAAAACTGGACCGGATCCAGCCCCCGGAATGGAGTGCCGCGGAAAAACCAGACCGGATCCGGACCCCGGAACGGACTACCACGGAAAAACCGGAACGGATCCAGGCCCCGGAAAGGAGTGCCGCGGAAAAACCGGACCGGATCCGGCCCCCGGAATGGAGTGCTACGGGAAAAGCGGACCGGATCGGGAGCCCGGATTGGCATGACGTGGAAAAACCGGACCGGATCCAGCCCCCGGAATGGACTGCCGCTGAAAAACCAGACCAGATCCGGCCCCTGGAAAGGACTGCCGCAGAAAATCCGGACCAGATCCGGCCCCCGGAACGGAGTGCCGCGGAAAAACCGGACCGGATCCGGCCCCCGGAATGGCGTGCCGTGGATAAACCGGACCGGAACCGGCCCCCGGAATGGCGTACCGCGAAAACACCGTACCGGATCCGACCCACGGGAAAACCAGACTGGATCCGGCCCCCGGAATGGCGTGCCGCGGAAAAACCGGACCGGATCCGGCCCCCAGAACGGACTGCCGCGGAAAAACCAGACCGGATCCGGCCCCCGGAATGGCGTGCCGCGGAAAAACCGGACCGGATCCGGCCCCCGGAACGGCGTGCCGTGGAAAAACCGGACCGGATCCGGCCACCGGAATGCCGTGCCACGGATAAACCGGACCGCATCCGGCCCCGGGAATTGCGTGCCGCGGAAAACCCAGAGCGTATCCGGCCCCCGGAAAAACCGGACCGGATCCGGCCGTCAGAATGGACTGCCACTGAAAAACCTGACCGGATCCGGCCCCCGGAACGCAGTGCCGCAGAAAAAGCGGACCAGATCCGGTCCTCGGAACGGACTACCGCCGAAAAACCAGACCGGATCTGGCCCCCGGAATGGCGTGCCGCGGAAAAACCGCACCGGATCCAGCCCCCGCAGCCCCCGGTATGGAGTGCCGCGGAAAATCTGGACCGGATCCGTCCCCCGGAATGGAGTGCCGCAGAAAAATGGGACCGGATCCGGCCCCCGGAATGGACTGCCGCGCAAAAACCGGACCGGATCCGGCCCCCGGAATGCCGTGCCGTGGAAAAACCGGACCGGATCCGGCCCCTGGAATGGAGTGCCATGGAAAAACCGGACCGGATCCGGCCCCCGGAAAAACCGGACCGGATCCGGCCCACAGAATGGACTGCCGCTGAAAAACCGGAACGGATCCGGCCCCCGGAACGGACTGCTGCAGAAAAAGCGGACCGGATCCGGTCCCCGGAACGGACTACCGCGGAAAAACCAGACCGAATCCGGCCCGTGGAATGGCGCGCCGTGGAAAAACTGGACCGGATCCGGCACCCGGAATGGAGTGCCGCGGAAAAACCGGACCGGATCCGGAGCCCGGATTGGTAAGCCGTGGAAAAACGGGACTGGATCCGGGCGCCGGAAAAACCGGACCGGATCCGGCCCCCGGAATGGCATGCCGTGGAAAAACCGGACCAGATCCGGAGCCCGGATTGGCATGCCGTTGAAAAACCGGACCGGATCCAGGCGCCGGAAAAACCGGACCCGATCCGGCCCCCAGAATGGCGTGCCGCGGAAACAAGGGACAGCATCCAGCCCGCGGAATATCCGGACCGGATCCGGCCCCCGAAAAACCGGACCGGATCCGGCCCCCGGAATGCTGTGCCGTGGAAAAACCGGACCGGATCCGGCCCCCGGAATGGACTGACGCAGGAAAACCGGACCAGATCCGGCCCCCGGAAAAACCGGACCGGATCAAGCCCCCGGAATGGACTGCCGCTGAAAAACCGGACCGGATCCGGCCCCTGGAACGGAATGCCGCAGAAAATCCGGACCGGATTCGGCCCCCGGAACAGAGTGCCGCGGAAAAACTGGACTGGATCCGGGCCCCGGAAAAACCGGACCGGATCCAGCCGTTGGAATGGACTGCCGCTGAAAAACCGGACCGGATCCATCCCCCGGAACAGCATGCCGCGGAAAAACTGGACCGGATCCGGCCCCTGGAATGGCGTGCCGCGGAAAAACCAGACCGGATCCGGCCCCCGGAACGGCGTGCCGCGGAAATCTTGGACTGCATCCGGCCCCGGGAATGGCGTGCCGTGGAAAATCCAGAGCGAATCCGGCCCCCGGAATGGCGTGCCGCGGAAAAACCGGACCGGATCCGGCCCCCGGAGTGGCGTGCCGTGGAAAAACTGGACCGGATCCAGCCCCCGGAATGGAGTGCCGCGGAAAAACCAGACCGGATCCGGACCCCGGAACGGACTACCACGGAAAAACCGGAACGGATCCAGGCCCCGGAAAGGAGTGCCGCGGAAAAACCGGACCGGATCCGGCCCCCGGAATGGAGTGCTACGGGAAAAGCGGACCGGATCGGGAGCCCGGATTGGCATGACGTGGAAAAACCGGACCGGATCCAGCCCCCGGAATGGACTGCCGCTGAAAAACCAGACCAGATCCGGCCCCTGGAAAGGACTGCCGCAGAAAATCCGGACCAGATCCGGCCCCCGGAACGGAGTGCCGCGGAAAAACCGGACCGGATCCGGCCCCCGGAATGGCGTGCCGTGGATAAACCGGACCGGAACCGGCCCCCGGAATGGCGTACCGCGAAAACACCGTACCGGATCCGACCCACGGGAAAACCAGACTGGATCCGGCCCCCGGAATGGCGTGCCGCGGAAAAACCGGACCGGATCCGGCCCCCAGAACGGACTGCCGCGGAAAAACCAGACCGGATCCGGCCCCCGGAATGGCGTGCCGCGGAAAAACCGGACCGGATCCGGCCCCCGGAACGGCGTGCCGTGGAAAAACCGGACCGGATCCGGCCACCGGAATGCCGTGCCACGGATAAACCGGACCGCATCCGGCCCCGGGAATTGCGTGCCGCGGAAAACCCAGAGCGTATCCGGCCCCCGGAAAAACCGGACCGGATCCGGCCGTCAGAATGGACTGCCACTGAAAAACCTGACCGGATCCGGCCCCCGGAACGCAGTGCCGCAGAAAAAGCGGACCAGATCCGGTCCTCGGAACGGACTACCGCCGAAAAACCAGACCGGATCTGGCCCCCGGAATGGCGTGCCGCGGAAAAACCGCACCGGATCCAGCCCCCGCAGCCCCCGGTATGGAGTGCCGCGGAAAATCTGGACCGGATCCGTCCCCCGGAATGGAGTGCCGCAGAAAAATGGGACCGGATCCGGCCCCCGGAATGGACTGCCGCGCAAAAACCGGACCGGATCCGGCCCCCGGAATGCCGTGCCGTGGAAAAACCGGACCGGATCCGGCCCCTGGAATGGAGTGCCATGGAAAAACCGGACCGGATCCGGCCCCCGGAAAAACCGGACCGGATCCGGCCCACAGAATGGACTGCCGCTGAAAAACCGGAACGGATCCGGCCCCCGGAACGGACTGCTGCAGAAAAAGCGGACCGGATCCGGTCCCCGGAACGGACTACCGCGGAAAAACCAGACCGAATCCGGCCCGTGGAATGGCGCGCCGTGGAAAAACTGGACCGGATCCGGCACCCGGAATGGAGTGCCGCGGAAAAACCGGACCGGATCCGGAGCCCGGATTGGTAAGCCGTGGAAAAACGGGACTGGATCCGGGCGCCGGAAAAACCGGACCGGATCCGGCCCCCGGAATGGCATGCCGTGGAAAAACCGGACCAGATCCGGAGCCCGGATTGGCATGCCGTTGAAAAACCGGACCGGATCCAGGCGCCGGAAAAACCGGACCCGATCCGGCCCCCAGAATGGCGTGCCGCGGAAACAAGGGACAGCATCCAGCCCGCGGAATATCCGGACCGGATCCGGCCCCCGAAAAACCGGACCGGATCCGGCCCCCGGAATGCTGTGCCGTGGAAAAACCGGACCGGATCCGGCCCCCGGAATGGACTGACGCAGGAAAACCGGACCAGATCCGGCCCCCGGAAAAACCGGACCGGATCAAGCCCCCGGAATGGACTGCCGCTGAAAAACCGGACCGGATCCGGCCCCTGGAACGGAATGCCGCAGAAAATCCGGACCGGATTCGGCCCCCGGAACAGAGTGCCGCGGAAAAACCGGACCGGATCCGGCCCCCGGAATGGCGTGCCGCGGATAAACCGGACCGGAACCGGCCCCCGGAATGGCGTGCCGCGAAAACACCGTACCGGATCCGACCCACGGGAAAACCAGACTGCATCCAGCCCCCGGAATGGCTTGCCACGGGAAAAGCGGACCGGATCCGGAGCCCGGATTGGCATGCCGTGGAAAAACCGGACCGGATCCAGCCCCTAGAAAAACCGGACCGGATCCGGCCCCCGGAATGGCGTGCAGCGGAAAAACCGGACCGGATCCGGCCCACGGAATGGTGTGCCTCGAAAAATCTGGACCAGATACGGCCCCCGGAATGCCGTGCCGTGGAAAAACCGGACCGGATCAGGCCCCCGGAATGGCGTGCTGCGGAAAAACCGGACCGGATCCGGCCTCCGGAATGGAGTGCCGCGGAAAAACCGGACCGGATCCGACGTCGGAATGGACTGACACAGGAAAACTGGACCAGATCCGGCCCCCGGAAGAAGCGGACCGGATCCAGCCCCCGGAATGGACTGCCGCTGAAAAACCGGACCGGATCCGGCCCCCGGAACGGACTGCCACAGAAAATCCGGACCGGATCCGGCCCCCGGAACGGAGTGCCGCGGAAAAACCGGACCGGATCCAGCCCCCGGAATGGCGTGCCGCGGATAAACCGGACCGGAACCGGCCCCCGGAATGGCGTGCCGCGAAAACACCGTACCGGATCCGACCCACGGGAAAACCAGACTGGATCCGGCCACCGGAATGGCTTGCCGCGGAAAAACCGGACCGGATCCGGCCCCCAGAACGGACTGCCGCGGAAAAACCGGACCGGATCCGGCCACCGGAATGCCGTGCCACGGATAAACCGGACCGCATCCGGCCCAGGGAATTGCGTGCCGCGGAAAATCCAGAGCGGATCCGGCCCCCGGAAAAACCGGACTGGATCCGGCCGTCAGAATGGACTGCCGCTGAAAAACCGGAACGGATCCGGCCCCCGGAATGCCGTGCCGTGGAAAAAACAGACCGGATCCGGCCCCCGATATGGACTGCCGCGGAAAAACCGGACCGGATCTGGCCGTCGGAATGGACTGCCGCGGAAAAACGGGACCGCATCCGGCCCCCGGAAAAACTGGACTGGAATGCCGTGCCACCGGAATGGCGTGTCGCAGAAAAACCGGACCGGATACAGTCCGCGGACAAACCGGATCAGATCCGGCCCCCGGAATGGCGTGCCACAGAAAAACCTGACCGGATCCGGCCCCCGGAATGGACTGCCGCGGAAAAACCGGACCGGATCCGGCCCCCGGAAAGGACTGCCGCGGAAAAACCGGACCGGATCTGGACCCCAGAACGGACTGCCGCGGAAAAACCAGACCGGATCCGGCCGTCGGAATGGCGTGCCGCGGAAAAACCGGACCGGATCCGGCCCCCGGAACGGCGTGCCGTGGAAAAACCGGACCGGATCCGGCCACCGGAATGCCGTGCCACGGATAAACCGGACCGCATCCGGCCCCGGGAATTGCGTGCCGCGGAAAACCCAGAGTGGATCCGGCCCCCGGAAAAACCGGACCGGATCCGGCCGTCAGAATGGACTGCCACTGAAAAACCTGACCGGATCCGGCCCCCGGAACGCAGTGCCGCAGAAAAAGCGGACCAGATCCGGTCCTCGGAACGGACTACCGCCGAAAAACCAGACCGGATCTGGCCCCTGGAATGGAGTGCCATGGAAAAACCGGACCGGATCCGGCCCCCGGAAAAACCGGACCGGATCCGGCCCACAGAATGGACTGCCGCTGAAAAACCGGAACGGATCCGGCCCCCGGAACGGACTGCCGCAGAAAAAGCGGACCGAATCCGGCCCGTGGAATGGCGTGCCGTGGAAAAACTGGACCGGATCCGGCACCCGGAATGGAGTGCCGCGGAAAAACCGGACCGGATCCGGAGCCCGGATTGGTAAGCCGTGGAAAAACGGGACTGGATCCGGGCGCCGGAAAAACCGGACCGGATCCGGCCCCCGGAATGGCATGCCGTGGAAAAACCGGACCGGATCCAGGCGCCGGAAAAACCGGACCCGATCCGGCCCCCAGAATGGCGTGCCGCGGAAACAAGGGACAGCATCCAGCCCGCGGAATATCCGGACCGGATCCGGCCCCCGAAAAACCGGACCGGATCCGGCCCCCGGAATGCCGTGCCGTGGAAAAACCGGACCGGATCCAGCCCCCGGAATGGACTGACGCAGGAAAACCGGACCAGATCCGGCCCCCGGAAAAACCGGACCGGATCAAGCCCCCGGAATGGACTGCCGCTGAAAAACCGGACCGGATCCGGCCCCTGGAACGGAATGCCGCAGAAAATCCGGACCGGATTCGGCCCCCGGAACAGAGTGCCGCGGAAAAACCGGACCGGATCCGGCCCCCGGAATGGCGTGCCGCGGATAAACCGGACCGGAACCGGCCCCCGGAATGGCGTGCCGCGAAAACACCGTACCGGATCCGACCCACGGGAAAACCAGACTGCATCCAGCCCCCGGAATGGCTTGCCACGGGAAAAGCGGACCGGATCCAGAGCCCGGATTGGCATACCGTGGAAAAACCGGACCGGATCCAGCCCCTAGAAAAACCGGACCGGATCCGGCCCCCGGAATGGCGTGCAGCGGAAAAACCGGACCGGATCCGGCCCACGGAATGGTGTGCCTCGAAAAATCTGGACCAGATACGGCCCCCGGAATGCCGTGCCGTGGAAAAACCGGACCGGATCCAGCCCCCGGAATGGCGTGCTGCGGAAAAACCGGACCGGATCCGGCCCCCGGAAAGGAGTGCCGCGGAAAAAAACGGACCGGATCCAGCCCCCGAAATGGAGTGCCGCGGAAAAACCAGACCTGATCCGGCCCCCGGAATGGAATGCCGCGGAAAATCCGGACCGGATCCGGCCCCCGGAATGGAATGCCGTGCAAAATCCGGACTGGATCCGGTCCCCGGAATGGACTGCCGCGGAAAAACCGGACCGGATCCGACGTCGGAATGGACTGACACAGGAAAACTGGACCAGATCCGGCCCCCGGAAGAAGCGGACCGGATCCAGCCCCCGGAATGGACTGCCGCTGAAAAACCGGACCGGATCCGGCCCCCGGAACGGACTGCCACAGAAAATCCGGACCGGATCCGGCCCCCGGAACGGAGTGCCGCGGAAAAACCGGACCGGATCCGGCCCCCGGAATGGCGTGCCGCGGATAAACCGGACCGGAACCGGCCCCCGGAATGGCGTGCCGCGAAAACACCGTACCGGATCCGACCCACGGGAAAACCAGACTGGATCCGGCCCCCGGAATGGCTTGCCGCGGAAAAACCGGACCAGATCCGGCCCCCAGAACGGACTGCCGCGGAAAAACCGGACCGGATCCGGCCACCGGAATGCCGTGCCACGGATAAACCGGACCGCATCCGGCCCAGGGAATTGCGTGCCGCGGAAAATCCAGAGCGGATCCGGCCCCCGGAAAAACCGGACTGGATCCGGCCGTCAGAATGGACTGCCGCTGAAAAATCGGAACGGATCCGGCCCCCGGAATGCCGTGCCGTGGAAAAAACAGACCGGATCCGGCCCCCGATATGGACTGCCGCGGAAAAACCGGACCGGATCTGGCCGTCGGAATGGACTGCCGCGGAAAAACGGGACAGCATCCGGCCCCCGGAAAAACTGGACTGGAATGCCGTGCCACCGGAATGGCGTGTCGCAGAAAAACCGGACCGGATACAGTCCGCGGACAAACCGGATCAGATCCGGCCCCCGGAATGGCGTGCCACAGAAAAACCTGACCGGATCCGGCCCCCGGAATGGACTGCCGCGGAAAAACCGGACCGGATCCGGCCCCCGGAAAGGACTGCCGCGGAAAAACCGGACCGGATCTGGACCCCGGAACGGCGTACCACGGAAAATACGGACCGGATCCGGCCGTCGGAATGGCGTGCCGCAGAAAAACCGGACCGGATCCAGCCCCCGGAATGGAGTGCCGCAGAAAAACCGGACCGGATCCGGCCACCGGAATGGCGTGCCGCGGAAATCCCGGACCGCATCCGGCCCCCGGAATGGCGTGCCGCTGAAAATCCCAAGCGGATCCGGCCCCCGGAATGGCGTGCCGCGGAAAAACCGGACTGGATGCGACCCACGTAATGGCGTGCCGTGGAAAAACCGGACCACATCCGGCCCCCGGAATGGCGTGCCGTGGAAAAACCGGACCGGATCCGACCCCTGGAATGGAGTGCCCCGGAAAAACCGGACCGGATCCGGCCCCCGGAATGGAGTGCTGCGCAAAAACCGGAACGGATCCGGCCCCCGGTATGGACTGCGGCGGAAAAATTGGACCGGATCCGGCCCGCGGAAAATCCGGACCGGATCCGGCCCCCGGAACGGACTGCCGCGGAAAAACCAGACCGGATCCGGCCCCCGGAACGGACTACGCAGAAAAAGCGGACCGGATCTGGCCCCCCAAATGGTGTTCCGCGGAAAAACCGGACCGGATCCAGCCCCAAAACGGACTACCGCGGAAAAACCGGAACGGATCCGGCCCCCGAAAAACCGGACCGGATCCGGCCCCCAGAACGGACTGCCGCGGAAAAACCGAACCGGATCCAGCATCCGGAATGGCGTGCCACAGAAAAACCGGACCGGATCCGGCCTCCGAAATGGCGTGCCGCGGAAAAAACGGACCGGATCCGGCCCACAGAATGGCGTGCCGTGGAAAAATCGGACCCGATCCGGAGCCCGGATTGGCATGCCGTGGAAACACCGAACGGATCCGGCCACCGGATTGGAATGCCGTGGAAAAACCGGACCGGATCCGGCCCCCGGATTGGCGCACCGTGGGAAAACCGGACCGGATCTGGACCCCGGAATTGCGTTTCGCGGAAAAACCGGACCGGATCCGGCCCCCGGAATGGACTGACGCAGGAAAACCGGACCAGATCCGGCCCCCGGAAAAACCGGACTGGATCCAGCCCCCGGAATGGACTGCCGCTGAAAAACCGGACCGGATCCGGCCCCTGGAACGGAATGCCGCAGAAAATCCGGACCGGATTCGGCCCCCGGAACAGAGTGCCGCGGAAAAACCGGACCGGATCCGGCCCCCGGAATGGCGTGCCGCGGATAAACCGGACCGGAACCGGCCCCCGGAATGGCGTGCCGTGAAAACACCGTACCGGATCCGACCCACGGGAAAACCAGACTGCATCCAGCCCCCGGAATGGCTTGCCACGGGAAAAGCGGACCGGATCCAGAGCCCGGATTGGCATGCCGTGGAAAAACCGGACCGGATCCAGCCCCTAGAAAAACCGGACCGGATCCGGCCCCCGGAATGGCGTGCAGCGGAAAAACCGGACCGGATCCGGCCCACGGAATGGTGTGCCTCGAAAAATCTGGACCAGATACGGCCCCCGGAATGCCGTGCCGTGGAAAAACCGGACCGGATCCAGCCCCCGGAATGGCGTGCTGCGGAAAAACCGGACCGGATCCGGCCCCCGGAATGGAGTGCCGCGGAAAAACCGGACCGGATCCAGCCCCCGAAATGGAGTGCCGCGGAAAAACCGGACCGGATCCGACGTCGGAATGGACTGACACAGGAAAACTGGACCAGATCCGGCCCCCGGAAGAAGCGGACCGGATCCAGCCCCCGGAATGGACTGCCGCTGAAAAACCGGACCGGATCCGGCCCCCGGAACGGAGTGCCGCGGAAAAACCGGACCGGATCCAGCCCCCGGAATGGCGTGCCGCGGATAAACCGGACCGGAACCGGCCCCCGGAATGGCGTGCCGCGAAAACACCGTACCGGATCCGACCCACGGGAAAACCAGACTGGATCCGACCCCGGAATGGCTTGCCGCGGAAAAACCGGACCAGATCCGGCCCCCAGAACGGACTGCCGCGGAAAAACCAGCCCGGATCCGGCCCCCGGAATGGCGTGCCGCGGAAAAACCGGACCGGATCCGGCCCCCGGAACGGCGTGCCGTGGAAAAACCGGACCGGATCCGGCCACCGGAATGCCGTGCCACGGATAAACCGGACCGCATCCGGCCCAGGGAATTGCGTGCCGCGGAAAATCCAGAGCGGATCTGGCCCCCGGAAAAACCGGACTGGATCCGGCCGTCAGAATGGACTGCCGCTGAAAAACCGGAACGGATCCGGCCCCCGGAATGCCGTGCCGTGGAAAAAACAGACCGGATCCGGCCCCCGATATGGACTGCCGCGGAAAAACCGGACCGGATCTGGCCGTCGGAATGGACTGCCGCGGAAAAACGGGACCGCATCCGGCCCCCGGAAAAACTGGACTGGAATGCCGTGCCACCGGAATGGCGTGTCGCAGAAAAACCGTACCGGATACAGTCCACGGACAAACCGGATCAGATCCGGCCCCCGGAATGGCGTGCCACAGAAAAACCTGACCGGATCCGGCCCCCGGAATGGACTGCCGCGGAAAAACCGGACCGGATCCGGCCCCCGGAAAGGACTGCCGCGGAAAAACCGGACCGGATCTGGACCCCGGAACGGCGTACCACGGAAAATACGGACCGGATCCGGCCGTCGGAATGGCGTGCCGCAGAAAAACCGGACCGGATCCAGCCCCCGGAATGGAGTGCCGCAGAAAAACCGGACCGGATCCGGCCACCGGAATGGCGTGCCGCGGAAATCCCGGACCGCATCCGGCCCCCGGAATGGCGTGCCGCTGAAAATCCCAAGCGGATCCGGTCCCCGGAATGGCGTGCCGCGGAAAAACCGGACTGGATCCGACCCACGTAATGGCGTGCCGTGGAAAAACCGGACCACATCCGGCCCCCGGAATGGCGTGCCGTGGAAAAACCGGACCGGATCCGACCCCCGGAACGGACTGCCCCGGAAAAACCGGACCGGATCCGGCCCCCGGAATGGAGTGCTGCGCAAAAACCGGAACGGATCCGGCCCCCGGTATGGACTGCGGCGGAAAAATTGGACCGGATCCGGCCCGCGGAAAATCCGGACCGGATCCGGCCCCCGGAACGGACTGCCGCGGAAAAACCAGACCGGATCCGGCCCCCGGAACGTACTACGCAGAAAAAGCGGACCGGATCTGGCCCCCCAAATGGTGTTCCGCGGAAAAACCGGACCGGATCCAGCCCCAAAACGGACTACCGCGGAAAAACCGGAACGGATCCGGCCCCCGAAAAACCGGACCGGATCCGGCCCCCAGAACGGACTGCCGCGGAAAAACCGAACCGGATCCAGCATCCGGAATGGCGTGCCACAGAAAAACCGGACCGGATCCGGCCTCCGAAATGGCGTGCCGCGGAAAAAACGGACCGGATCCGGCCCACAGAATGGCGTGCCGTGGAAAAATCGGACCCGATCCGGAGCCCGGATTGGCATGCCGTGGAAACACCGAACGGATCCTGCCACCGGATTGGAATGCCGTGGAAAAAAAGGACCGGATCCGGCCCCCGGATAGGCGCACCGTGGGAAAACCGGACCGGATCTGGACCCCGGAACGGCGTACCACGGAAAATACGGACCGGATCCGGCCGTCGGAATGGCGTGCCGCAGAAAAACCGGACCGGATCTGACCCCGGAATGGAGTGCCGCAGAAAAACCGGACCGGATCCGGCCCCCGGAATGGCGTTTCGTGGAAAAACCGGACCAGATCCGGCCCCCGGAACGGACTGCCGCGGAAAAACCGAAATGGATCCGGCCTCCGAAATGGCGTGCCGCGGAAAAACCGGACCGGATCCGGCCCCTGGAATGGCGTTTCGTGGAAAAACCGGACCAGATCCGGCCCCCGGAATGGCGTGCCGCGGAAAAACCGGACCGGATACGGCCCCCGGAAAAAGCGGACCGGATCCGGCCCACAGAATGGACTGCCGCTGAAAAACCGGAACGGATCCGGCCCCCGGAACGGACTGCCGCAGAAAATCCGGACCGGATCCGGTCCCCAGAACGGACTACCGCGGAAAAACCGGACCGGATCCGGCCCCCGGAATGGCACGCCGCGGAAAAACTGGACCGGATCCGGCACCCGGAACGCACTGCCGCAGAAAAACCGGACCGGATCCGGAGCCCGGATTGGTAAGCCGTGGAAAAACCGGACCGGATCCGGCCCCCGGAATGGCATGCCGTGGAAAAACCGGACCGGATCCGGAGCCCGGATTGGCATGCCGTGGAAAAACAGGACTGGATCCAGGCGCCGGAATAACCGGACCGGATCCGGCCCACAGAATGGACTGCCGCGGAAAAACTGGACCGGATCCGGCCCCCGGAATGCCGTGCCGTGGAAAAACCGGACCGGATCCGGCCCCCGGAATGGACTGACGCAGGAAAACTGGACCAGATCCGGCACCCGGAAAAAGCGGACCGGATCCAGCCCCCGGAATGGACTGCCGCTGAAAAACCGGACCGGATCCGGCCACTGGACCGGAATGCCGCAGAAAATCCGGACCGGATCCGGCCCCCGGAACGGAGTGCCGCGGAAAAACCGGACCGGATCCGGCCCCCGGAATGGCGTGCCGCGGATAAACTGGTCCGGAACCGGCCCCCGGAATGGCGTGCCGCGAAAACACCGTACCGGATCCGACCCACGGAAAAACCAGACTGGATCCAGCCCCCGGAATGGCTTGCCACGGGAAAAGCGGACCGGATCCGGAGCCCGGATTGGCATGCCGTGGAAAAACCGGACCGGATCCAGCCCCTAGAAAAACCGGACCGGATCCGGCCCCCGGAATGGAGTGCCGCGGAAAAACCGGACCGGATCCAGCCCCCGAAATGGAGTGCCGCGGAAAAACCAGACCTGATCCGGCCCCCGGAATGGAATGCCGCGGAAAATCCGGACCGGATCCGGCCCCCGGAATGGAATGCCGTGCAAAATCCGGACTGGATCCAGTCCCCGGAATGGACTGCCGCGGAAAAACCGGACCGGATCCAGCCACGGAATGGACTGACGCAGGAAAACGGGACCAGATCCGGCCCCCGGAAAAACCGGACCAGATCCAGCCCCCGGAATGGACTGCCGCTGAAAAACCAGACCGGATCCGGCCCCCGGAACGGACTGCCACAGAAAATCCGGACCGGATCCGGCCCCCGGAACGGAGTGCCGCGGAAAAACCGGACCGGATCCGGCCCCCGGAATGGCGTGCCGCGGATAAACCGGACCGGAACCAGCCCCCGGAATGGCGTGCCGCGAAAACACCGTACCGGATCCGACCCACGGGAAAACCAGACTGGATCCGGCCCCCAGAATGGCTTGCCGCGGAAAAACCGGACCGGATCCGGCCCCCAGAACGGACTGCCGCGGAAAAACCAGACCGGATCCGGCCGTCGGAACGGCGTGCCGCGGAAAAACCGGACCGGATCCGGCCCCCGGAACGGCGTGCCGTGGAAAAACCGGACCGGATCCGGCCACCGGAATGCCGTGCCACGGAAAACCCAGAGCGGATCCGGCCCCCGGAAAAACCGGACCGGATCCGGCCGTCAGAATGGACTGCCACTGAAAAACCTGACCGGATCCGGCCCCCGGAACGCAGTGCCGCAGAAAAAGCGGACCAGATCCGGTCCTCGGAACGGACTACCGCCGAAAAACCAGACCGGATCTGGCCCCCGGAATGGCGTGCCGCGGAAAAACCGCACCGGATCCAGCCCCCGCAGCCCCCGGTATGGAGTGCCGCGGAAAATCTGGACCGGATCCGTCCCCCGGAATGGAGTGCCGCAGAAAAATGGGACCGGATCCGGCCCCCGGAATGGACTGCCGCGCAAAAACCGGACCGGATCCGGCCCCCGGAATGCCGTGCCGTGGAAAAACCGGACCGGATCCGGCCCCTGGAATGGAGTGCCATGGAAAAACCGGACCGGATCCGGCCCCCGGAAAAACCGGACCGGATCCGGCCCACAGAATGGACTGCCGCTGAAAAACCGGAACGGATCCGGCCCCCGGAACGGACTGCCGCAGAAAAAGCGGACCGAATCCGGCCCGTGGAATGGCGCGCCGTGGAAAAACTGGACCGGATCCGGCACCCGGAATGGAGTGCCGCGGAAAAACCGGACCGGATCCGGAGCCCGGATTGGTAAGCCGTGGAAAAACGGGACTGGATCCGGGCGCCGGAAAAACCGGACCGGATCCGGCCCCCGGAATGGCATGCCGTGGAAAAACCGGACCAGATCCGGAGCCCGGATTGGCATGCCGTTGAAAAACCGGACCGGATCCAGGCGCCGGAAAAACCGGACCCGATCCGGCCCCCAGAATGGCGTGCCGCGGAAACAAGGGACAGCATCCAGCCCGCGGAATATCCGGACCGGATCCGGCCCCCGAAAAACCGGACCGGATCCGGCCCCCGGAATGCCGTGCCGTGGAAAAACCGGACCGGATCCGGCCCCCGGAATGGACTGACGCAGGAAAACCGGACCAGATCCGGCCCCCGGAAAAACCGGACCGGATCCAGCCCCCGGAATGGACTGCCGCTGAAAAACCGGACCGGATCCGGCCCCCGGAATGGCGTGCCGCGGATAAACCGGACCGGAACCGGCCCCCGGAATGGCGTGCCGCGAAAACACCGTACCGGATCCGACCCACGGGAAAACCAGACTGCATCCAGCCCCCGGAATGGCTTGCCACGGGAAAAGCGGACCGGATCCAGAGCCCGGATTGGCATGCCGTGGAAAAACCGGACCGGATCCAGCCCCTAGAAAAACCGGACCGGATCCGGCCCCCGGAATGGCGTGCAGCGGAAAAACCGGACCGGATCCGGCCCACGGAATGGTGTGCCTCGAAAAATCTGGACCAGATACGGCCCCCGGAATGCCGTGCCGTGGAAAAACCGGACCGGATCCAGCCCCCGGAATAGCGTGCTGCGGAAAAACCGGACCGGATCCGGCCCCCGGAATGGAGTGCCGCGGAAAAACCGGACCGGATCCAGCCCCCGAAATGGAGTGCCGCGGAAAAACCAGACCTGATCCGGCCCCCGGAATGGAATGCCGCGGAAAATCCGGACCGGATCCGGCCCCCGGAATGGAATGCCGTGCAAAATCCGGACTGGATCCGGTCCCCGGAATGGACTGCCGCGGAAAAACCGGACCGGATCCGACATCGGAATGGACTGACACAGGAAAACTGGACCAGATCCGGCCCCCGGAAGAAGCGGACCGGATCCAGCCCCCGGAATGGACTGCCGCTGAAAAACCGGACCGGATCCGGCCCCCGGAACGGACTGCCACAGAAAATCCGGACCGGATCCGGCCCCCGGAACGGAGTGCCGCGGAAAAACCGGACCGGATCCAGCCCCCGGAATGGCGTGCCGCGGATAAACCGGACCGGAACCGGCCCCCGGAATGGCGTGCCGCGAAAACACCGTACCGGATCCGACCCACGGGAAAACCAGACTGGATCCGGCCCCCGGAATGGCTTGCCGCGGAAAAACCGGACCGGATCCGGCCCCCAGAACGGACTGCCGCGGAAAAACCAGACCGGATCCGGCCCCCGGAATGGCGTGCCGCAGAAAAACCGGACCGGATCCGGCCCCCAGAACGGCGTGCCGTGGAAAAACCGGACCGGATCCGGCCACCGGAATGCCGTGCCACGGATAAACCGGACCGCATCCGGCCCAGGGAATTGCGTGCCGCGGAAAATCCAGAGCGGATCCGGCCCCCGGAAAAACCGGACTGGATCCGGCCGTCAGAATGGACTGCCGCTGAAAAACCGGAACGGATCCGGCCCCCGGAATGCCGTGCCGTGGAAAAAACAGACCGGATCCGGCCCCCGATATGGACTGCCGCGGAAAAACCGGACCGGATCTGGCCGTCGGAATGGACTGCCGCGGAAAAACGGGACCGCATCCGGCCCCCGGAAAAACTGGACTGGAATGCCGTGCCACCGGAATGGCGTGTCGCAGAAAAACCGTACCGGATACAGTCCACGGACAAACCGGATCAGATCCGGCCCCCGGAATGGCGTGCCACAGAAAAACCTGACCGGATCCGGCCCCCGGAATGGACTGCCGCGGAAAAACCGGACCGGATCCGGCCCCCGGAAAGGACTGCCGCGGAAAAACCGGACCGGATCTGGACCCCGGAACGGCGTACCACGGAAAATACGGACCGGATCCGGCCGTCGGAATGGCGTGCCGCAGAAAAACCGGACCGGATCCAGCCCCCGGAATGGAGTGCCGCAGAAAAACCGGACCGGATCCGGCCACCGGAATGGCGTGCCGCGGAAATCCCGGACCGCATCCGGCCCCCGGAATGGCGTGCCGCTGAAAATCCCAAGCGGATCCGGTCCCCGGAATGGCGTGCCGCGGAAAAACCGGACTGGTTCCGACCCACGTAATGGCGTGCCGTGGAAAAACTGGACCACATCCGGCCCCCGGAATGGCGTGCCGTGGAAAAACCGGACCGGATCCGACCCCCGGAACGGACTGCCCCGGAAAAACCGGACCGGATCCGGCCCCCGGAATGGAGTGCTGCGCAAAAACCGGAACGGATCCGGCCCCCGGTATGGACTGCGGCGGAAAAATTGGACCGGATCCGGCCCGCGGAAAATCCGGACCGGATCCGGCCCCCGGAACGGACTGCCGCGGAAAAACCAGACCGGATCCGGCCCCCGGAACGGACTACGCAGAAAAAGCGGACCGGATCTGGCCCCCCAAATGGTGTTCCGCGGAAAAACCGGACCGGATCCAGCCCCAAAACGGACTACCGCGGAAAAACCGGAACGGATCCGGCCCCCGAAAAACCGGACCGGATCCGGCCCCCAGAACGGACTGCCGCGGAAAAACCGAACCGGATCCAGCATCCGGAATGGCGTGCCACAGAAAAACCGGACCGGATCCGGCCTCCGAAATGGCGTGCCGCGGAAAAAACGGACCGGATCCGGCCCACAGAATGGCGTGCCGTGGAAAAATCGGACCCGATCCGGAGCCCGGATTGGCATGCCGTGGAAACACCGAACGGATCCGGCCACCGGATTGGAATGCCGTGGAAAAACCGGACCGGATCCGGCCCCCGGATTGGCGCACCGTGGGAAAACCGGACCGGATCTGGACCCCGGAATTGCGTTTCGCGGAAAAACCGGACCGGATCCGGCCCCCGGAATGGAGTGCCGCGGAAAAACCGGACCGGATCCGGCCACCGGAATGCCGTGCGGCGGAAAAACCGGACCGGATCCAGCCCCCGGAATGGACTGCCGCGGAAAACCAGGACCTGATCCGGCCACCAGAATGGACTGGCGCGGAATACCTGGACCGCATCTGGCCCCTGCAATGGACTGTTGCGGAAATCGGAACGTATCCGGCCCACGGATTAGACCGCCGCGGAAAACCCGGACAGGATCCGACCCCCGGAATGGACTGCCGCGGAAATCCCGGACCGGATCCGGCCCCCGGAATAGACTGCCGCGGAGAACACGGACCGCATCAGGCCCCCGGAATGGACCGCTGTGGAAAACACGGATCGGATCCGGCCCCCGGAATGGTGTGGGCAAGAAAACCCGGACCTGATCCGACCCCCGGAATGGACTGCCGCGGAAACACCAGACCCAATGCAGCCCCCTTAATGGTGTGGCCAAAAAAAACCCGAACTGGATCCAGCCCCGGGAATGGACTGCCACGGATAACCCGTACCCGATCCGGTCCCCGGAATGGACTGTCGTGGAAAACCCAGACCAGATCCGGCCCCCCGAATGGACTGCCGCGGAAAACCCGGACCGCATCAGGCCCCCGGAATGGACTGCCGCTGAAAACCCGGACCGGATCCGGCCCCCGGAATGGACTGCCGCGGAAAACCCGGACCGGATCCGGCCCCCGGAATGGAGTGCCGCGGAAAATCGTGACCGCATATAGGCCCCCGGAATGGACTGCCGCGGAAAATCCGGACAGCATCAGGCCCCCGGAATGGACTGCCGCGGAAAACCCAGACCGGATCCAGCCACAAAATATGAACTGCCGCAGAAAACCCGGACCGGATCCCGACTGGAATGGACTGCCGCGGAAAACCCAGACCGGATCTGTCCCCCGGAATGGAATTACACGGAAAACCTGGAACGGATACCCACTGGAATGGACTGCCGCGGAAAATCCAGACAGGATCCGGCCCCCTTAATGGTGTGGCAAAGAAAACCCGGACCGGACCTTGCCCCCGGAATGGACTGCCGCGGAAAACCCGGAACGGATCTGGCCCCCGGAAACGTGTGGGCAAGAAAACACAGAGCAGATCCGGCCCCGGGAATGGACCGCCGCGGAAAACCCGGACAGGATCCGGCCACCGCAATGGACTACCGCGGAAAACCCGGACGGGATCTGGCCCCCGGAATGGACAGCCGCGGAAAACCTGGACTGGATCCAGCTCCCGGAACGGTGTGGGCAAGAAAACCCAGACCTGATCCGACCCCCGGAATGGACTGCCGCAGAAAACCTGGAGCGGATCCGGCCCCCTTAATGGTGTGGCCAACCAAACCCGGACTGGATCCAGCCCCCGGAATGGACTGCCGTGGAAAACCCGTACCCGATCCGGTCCCTGGAATGGACTGCCATGGAAAACCCGGACTGCATCAGGCCCCTGAATGGATTGCCGCGGAAAATCCGAACCACATCAGGCCCCCTGAATGGACTGCCGCAGAAAACCCAGACCGGATCCGACCACCAAATATGGACTGCCGCGGAAAACCCGGCCCGCATTGGGCCACCACATATGGACTGCCGCGGAAAACACGGACCGGATCAGGCTCCCGGAATGGTGTGGCCAAGAAATCCCGGACCGGATCCGGCTCCCGGAATGGACTGCTGTGGAAAATCCCGGACCGGATCCGGCCCCCAGAATGGACTGCCGTGGAAAACACGGACTGGATCAGGCTCCCGGAATGGTGTGGCCAAGAAATCCCGGACCGGATCCGGCTCCCGGAATGGACTGCTGTGGAAAATCCCGGACCGGATCCGGCCCCCAGAATGGACTGCCGCGGAAAACACGGACTGGATCAGGCCCCCGGATCGGTGTGGCCAAGATAACCCGGACCTGATCCGGCCCCCAGAATGGACTGCCGCAGAAAACCCAGACCTGACCAATATAGCCCAGTATAGACTGGACCAATATAGCCCAATAGAGACCAGACCAATATAGCCCTATATGGACCAGACCAACATAGCCCAGTATAGACCAGATCAATATAGGCCTATATGGACCGGACCAATATAGCCCAACACGGACAGGCCCAACATGGACAGGCCCAACATAGCCCAACATGGACAGGCCCAACATAGCCCAATATGGACCGGACCAATATAGCCCAGTATGGACCAGACCAATATAGCCCTATATCGACCGGACCAATATAGCCCAGTATGGACCGGACCAATATTGCCCAATATGGACCGGACCAATATTGCCCAATATGGACCGGAGCCTATCTATCCCAATATGGCCCGGACCAATATAGCCCAGTACGGACCGGACCAATATAGCCCTATATGGACCGGACTAATATATCCCAATATGGTCCGGACCAATATAGACCAGTATGGACCATTATAGCCCAATATGGACCGGACCAATATAGACCAGTATGGACCATTATAGCCCAATATGACTGGAACATTATAGTCCTATATGGCCCGGACCAATATAGCCCAGTACGGACCGGACCAATATAGCCCTATATGGACCGGACTAATATATCCCAATATGGTCCGGACCAATATAGACCAGTATGGACCATTATAGCCCAATATGGACCGGACCAATATAGCCCTATATGGACCATACAATATAGCTCAATATGGACCGCAGCAATATATCCCACTATGGACCGGACCTATATAGCTGAATATGGACATGACCAATATAGCCCAATATGGACCGGACCAATATAGCCCTATATGGACCCGACCAATATAGCCTAGTATGGAGAGGACAAATGCTGGGAGGGAACTGGGATGTACTGGGAGGGAAGTGGAATGTACTGGGATGTACGTGGATGTACTGGGATGTACTTGGAGGGAACTGGGATGTACTGGGATGTACTTGGAGGGAACTGGGATGTACTGCGATGTACTGGACCCCTGGAACTGAGGGTTTGGCTGCTAAAAATGAGGCCTTGAGCCTTAAAAGAGAAGGGGCTTAGACCCCTGAAAGTGAGGGTTTGGCTGCTAAAAATAATGCCTTGAGCCTTAAACAAAAAGGGGCGTGGACCCCTGGAAGTGACGTTTTGGCTGCTAAAAATGAGGCCTTGAGACTTAAAACAGGAGGGACTTACACTCCTGGAAGTGAGGGTTTGTCGTCTACAAATGACACATTGAGCCTTGAAAGCGTGGGACTTAAACCTGTGGAATGAGGGTTTGGCTGCTAATAATGAAGGCTTGAGCCTTAAAAGAGAAAGGGGCTTGCACCCCTGAAAGTAAGTTTTTGGCTGCTAATAATGAGGCCTTGAGCCTTAAAAGAGAAGGGGCTTGGACCACTCGAAGTGAGGGTTTGGCTGCCAAAAAGGGGGCCTTGAGCCTTAAAAGTGAAGGGGCTTGGGCCCTTCGAAGTGAGGGACTAGCTCCTAAAAAAGACGTCTTGATCCTTAAAAGCTCAGGGGCTTGGACCCCTGGAATTAAGGGTTTGTCTGCTAAAAAGGACTCCTTGAGCCTTAGAAGGGAATGGGCTTGTACCCATGAAAGTGAGGGCTTAACTGTTAAAAAGGAGGCCTTGAGCCTTAAAAGAGAAGATGATTGGACCCCTCGAAGTGAGGGTTTGGCTGCTAAAAATGAGGCCTTGAGCCTTAGAAGAGAAGGGGCTTGGGCCCCAGGAAATGAGGGACTAGCTGCTAAAAAGGAGGCCTTGAGCCTTAAAAGCTGAGGGGCTTGGACACCAGGAAGTAAGGGTTTGGCTGCTAAAAATGAGGCCTTGAGCCTTAAAAGAGAAGGGGCTTGGACCCCAGGAAGTGAGGGTTTGGCTGCTAAAAATGAGGCCTTGAGCCTTAAAAGAGAAGGGGCCTGGGCCCCTCGAAGTGAGGGTTTGGCTGCTAAAAATGAGGCCTTGAGCCTTGAAAGCGGAGGGACTTAAACCTGTGGAATGAGGGTTTGGCTGCTAAAAATGAAGGCTTGAGCCTTAAAACAGAGGAGCTTGGACCCCTGAAAGTAAGTTTTTGGCTGCTAATAATGAGGCCTGGAGCCTTAAAAGAAAAGGGGCTTGGACCCCAGGAATTAAGGGTTTGGCTGCTAAAAATGAGGCCTTGAGCCTTAAAAGAGAAGAGGCTTGGACTTCTTAACTGAGGGTTTGGCTGCTAAAAATGAGGCCTTGAGCCTTAAAAGAGAAGGGGCTTGGACCCCTCGAAGTAAGGGTTTGGCTGCTAAAAATGGTGCCTTGAGCCTTAAAAGAGAACGGGCTTGGAGCCCTCGAAGTGAGGGACTAGCTGCTAAAAAAGAGGCCTTGAGCCTTAAAAGAGAATGGGCTTGGACCCCTCGAAGTGAGGGTTTGGCTGCTAATAATGAGGCCTTGAGCCTTAAAAGAGAAGGGGCTTGGAGCCCTCGAAGTGAGGGTTTGGCTGATAAAAATGAGGCCTTGAAGCCTTAAAAGAGAAGGGGCTTGGACCACTGAAAGTGAGGGTTTGGCTGCTAAAAATGAGGCCTTGAGCCTTAAAAGAGAAGGGGCATGGAATCCTGGAAGTGAGGGTTTGGCTGCTAAAAATGAGTCCTTGAGCCTTAAAAGAGAAGGGGCTTGGACCCCAGGAATTAAGGGTTTGGCTGCTAAAAATGAGGCCTTGAGCCTTAAAAGAGAAGGGGCTTGGACTTCTTAAGTGAGGGTTTGGCTGCTAAAAATGAGGCCTTGAGCCTTAAAAGAGAAGGGGCATGGACCCCAGGAAGTGAGGGACTAGCTGTTAAAAATGAGGCCTTGAGCCTTAAAAGAGAAGGGGCTTGGACTCCAGGAAGTGAGGGTTTGGCTGCTAAAAATGAGGCCTTGAGCCTTAAAAGCAGAGGGGCTTGGGCCCCAGGAATTAAGGGTTTGGCTGCTAAAAATGAGGCCTTGAGCCTTAAAAGAGAAGGGGCTGGGGCCCCTCGAAGTGAGGGTTTGGCTGCTAATAATGAGGCCTTGAGCCTTAAAAGAGAAGGGACTTGGGCCCCTCGAAGTGAGGGTTTGGCTGCTAAAAATGAGGCCTTGAGCCTTAAAAGAGAACGGGCTTCGACCCCTGGAAGTGAGGGTTTGGCTGCTAAAAATAATGGTTTGAGCCTTAAAAGCAGAAGGGGCTTGGGTCCCAGGAAGTGACGGACTAGGTGCTAAAAATGAGGCATTGAGCCTTAAAAGAGAAGGGCCATGAACTCCTGGAAGTGACGGTTTGGCTGCTAAAAATGAGGCCTACAGCCTTAAAAGAGAAGGGGCTTGGGCCCCAGGAATTAAGGGTTTGGCTGCTAAAAATGAGGCCTTGAGCCTTAAAAGAGAATGGGCTTGGAGCCCTGGAAGTGAGGGTTTGGCTGCTAAAAATGAGGCCTTGAGCCTTAAAAGACAAGCGGCTTGGACTCCTGGAAGTGAGGGTTTGGCTGCTAAAAATGAGGCATTGAGCCTGAAAAGCAGAAGGGGCTTGGACCCCTGGAAGTGAGGGTTTGGCTGCTAAAAATGGTGCCTTGAGCCTTAAAAGCAGAAGGGGCTTGGGCCCCAGGAATTAAGGGTTTGGCTGCTAAAAATGAGTCCTTGAGACTTAAAAGAGAAGGGGCATGGACCCCTGGAAGTGAGGGTTTGCTGCTAAAAAAGAGGACTTGAGCCTTAAAAGAGAAGGGGCTTGGAGCCCTCGAAGTGAGGGTTTGGCTGCTAAAAATGAGGCCTTGAGCGTTAAAAGAGAAGGGGCTTGGACCCCAGGAAGTGAGGGTTTGGCTGCTAGAAAGGAGGCCTTGAGCCTTAAAAGAGAAGGGGCTTGGGTCCCTCGAAGTGAGGGTTTGGCTGCTAAAAATGACGCCTTGAGCCTTAAAAGAGAAGATGATTGGTCCCCTGGAAGTGAGGGTTTGGCTGCTAGAAAGGAGGCCTTGAGCCTCAAAAGTGAAGGGGCTTGGGCCCCAGGAATTAAGGGTTTGGCTGCTAAAAATGAGGCCTCGAGCCTTAAAAGAGAAGGGGCTTGGGCCCCTGGAAGTGAGGGTTTGGCTACTAAAAATGAGGCCTTGAGCCTTAAAAGCAGAAAGGGCTTGGGCCCCAGGAATTAAGGGTTTGGCTGCTAATAATGAGGCCTTGAGCCTTAAAAGAGAAGGGGCTTGGGCCCCAGGAATTAAGGGTTTGGCTGCTAAAAATGAGGCCTCGAGCCTTAAAAGAGAAGGGGCTTGGACCCCTGGAAGTGAGGGTTTGGCTGCTAAAAATGAGGCCTTGAGCCTTAAAAGAGAAGGGGCTTGGACCCCTGGAAGTGAGAGTTTGGCTGCTAGAAAGGAGGCCTTGAGCCTCAAAAGTGAAGGGGCTTGGACATCTTAAATGAGGGTTTGGCTGCTAATAATGAGGCCTTGAGCCTTAAAAGAGAAGGGGCTTGGACCCCTGGAAGTGAGTGTTTGGCTGCTAAAATTGAGGCCTTGAGCCTTGAAAGCGGAGGGACTTAAACCTGTGGAATGAGGGTTTGGCTGGTAAAAATGAAGGCTTGAGCCTTAAAACAGAGGAGCTTGGACCCCTGAAAGTAAGTTTTTGGCTGCTAATAATGAGGCCTGGAGCCTTAAAAGAGAAGGGGTTTGGACCCCTCGAAGTGAGGGTTTGGCTGTTAAATAAAGGCCTTGAGCCTTAAAAGAGAAGGGGCTTGGACCCCTCGAAGTGAGGGTTTGGCTGCTAAAAACGAGGCCTTGAGCCTTAAAAGAGAAGAGGCTTGGACTCCTGGAAGTGAGGGTTTGCTGCTAAAAACGAGGTCTTGAGCCTTAAAAAAGAAGGGGCTTGGACTCCAGGAAGTGAGGGTTTGGCTGCTAAAAATGAGGCCTTGAGCCTTGAAAGCGGAGGGACTTAAACCTGTGGAATGAGGGTTTGGCTGCTAAAAATGAAGGCTTGAGCCTTAAAACAGAGGAGCTTGGACCCCTGAAAGTAAGTTTTTGGCTGCTAAAAATGAGGCCTTGAGCCTTAAAAGTGAAGGGGCTTGGACCCCAGGAAGTGAGGGTTTGGCTGCTAAAAATGAGGTCTTGAGCCTTAAAAGAGAAGGGGCTTGGACCCCTCGAAGTGAGGGTTTGGCTGCTAAATACAAGGCCTTGAGCCTTAAAAGCAGAGGGGCTTGGGCCCCAGGAATTAAGGGTTTGGCTGCTAAAAATGAGGCCTTGAGCCTCAAAAGTAAAGGGGCTTGGACACCAGGAAGTGAGGGTTTGGCTGCTAAAAACGAGGCCTTGAGCATTAAAAGCGAAGGGGCTTGGACCCCTGGAAGTGAGTGTTTGGCTGCTAAAATTGAGGCCTTGAGCCTTGAAAGCGGAGGGACTTAAACCTGTGGAATGAAGGTTTGGCTGCTAAAAATGAAGGCTTGAGCCTTAAAACAGAGGAGCTTGGACCCCTGGAAGTGAGGGTTTGGCTGCTAAAAATGAAGGCCTGGAGCCTTAAAAGAGAAGGGGTTTGGACCCCTCGAAGTGAGGGTTTGCCTGTTAAATAAAGGCCTTGAGCCTTAAAAGAGAAGGGGCTTGGACCCCTCGAAGTGAGGGTTTGGCTGCTAAAAATGAGGCCTTGAGCCTTAAAAGAGAAGAGGCTTGGACTCTGGGAAGTGAGGGTTTGCTGCTAAAAACGAGGTCTTGAGCCTTAAAAAAGAAGGGGCTTGGACTCCAGGAAGTGAGGGTTTGGCTGCTAAAAATGAGGCCTTGAGCCTTGAAAGCAGAGGGACTTAAACCTGTGGAATGAGGGTTTGGCTGCTAAAAATGAAGGCTTGAGCCTTAAAACAGAGGAGCTTGGACCCCTGAAAGTAAGTTTTTGGCTGCTAATAATGAGGCCTTGAGCCTTAAAAGTGAAGGGGCTTGGACCCCAGGAAGTGAGGGTTTAGCTGCTAAAAATGAGGTCTTGAGCCTTAAAAGAGAAGGGGCTTGGACCCCTCGAAGTGAGGGTTTGGCTGCTAAATACAAGGCCTTGAGCCTTAAAAGCAGAGGGGCTTGGGCCCCAGGAATTAAGGGTTTGGCTGCTAAAAATGAGGCCTTGAGCCTCAAAAGTAAAGGGGCTTGGACACCAGGAAGTGAGGGTTTGGCTGCTAAAAACGAGGCCTTGAGCATTAAAAGGTGAGGGGCTTAGACCCCTGAAAGTAAGGGTTTGGCTGCTAAAAATGAGGCCTTGAGCCTTAAAAGAGAAGGGGCTTGGGCCCCAGGAATTAAGCGTTTGGCTGCTAAAAATGAGGCCTTGAGCCTTAAAAGAGAAGGGGCTTGGGCCCCAGGAATTAAGGGTTTGGCTGCTAAAAATGAGGCCTCGAGCCTTAAAAGAGAAGGGGCTTGGACCCCTCGAAGTGAGGCACTAGCTGCTAAAAATGAGGCCTTGAGCCTTAAAAAAGAAGGGGCTTGGACCCCTGGAAGTGAGGGTTTGGCTGCTAGAAACGAGGCCTTGAGCCTTAAAAGAGAAGGGGCTTGGACATCTTAAATGAGGGTTTGGCTGCTAATAATGAGGCCTTGAGCCTTAAAAGAGAAGGGGCTTGGACCCCTGGAAGTGAGTGTTTGGCTGCTAAAAATGAGGCCTTGAGCCTTGAAAGCGGAGGGACTTAAACCTGTGGAATGAGGGTTTGGCTGCTAAAAATGAAGGCTTGAGCCTTAAAACAGAGGAGCTTGGACCCCTGAAAGTAAGTTTTTGGCTGCTAATAATGAGGCCTGGAGCCTTAAAAGAGAAGGGGTTTGGACCCCTCGAAGTGAGGGTTTGGCTGTTAAATAAAGGCCTTGAGCCTTAAAAGAGAAGGGGCTTGGACCCCTCGAAGTGAGGGTTTGGCTGCTAAAAATGAGGCCTTGAGCCTTAAAAGAGAAGAGGCTTGGACTCCTGGAAGTGAGGGTTTGCTGCTAAAAACGAGGTCTTGAGCCTTAAAAAAGAAGGGGCTTGGACTCCAGGAAGTGAGGGTTTGGCTGCTAAAAATGAGGCCTTGAGCCTTGAAAGCGGAGGGACTTAAACCTGTGGAATGAGGGTTTGGCTGCTAAAAATGAGGCCTTGAGCCTTAAAACAGAGGAGCTTGGACCCCTGAAAGTAAGTTTTTGGCTGCTAATAATGAGGCCTTGAGCCTCAAAAGTGAAGGGGCTTGGACCCCAGGAAGTGAGGGTTTGGCTGCTAAAAACGAGGTCTTGAGCCTTAAAAAAGAAGGGGCTTGGACTCCAGGAAGTGAGGGTTTGGCTGCTAAAAATGAGGCCTTGAGCCTTGAAAGCGGAGGGACTTAAACCTGTGGAATGAGGGTTTGGCTGGTAAAAATGAAGGCTTGAGCCTTAAAACAGAGGAGCTTGGACCCCTGAAAGTAAGTTTTTGGCTGCTAATAATGAGGCCTGGAGCCTTAAAAGAGAAGGGGCTTGGACCCCTCGAAGTGAGGGTTTGGCTGCTAAATACAAGGCCTTGAGCCTTAAAAGCAGAGGGGCTTGGGCCCCAGGAATTAAGGGTTTGGCTGCTAAAAATGAGGCCTTGAGCCTCAAAAGTAAAGGGGCTTGGACACCAGGAAGTGAGGGTTTGGCTGCTAAAAACGAGGCCTTGAGCATTAAAAGGTGAGGGGCTTAGACCCCTGAAAGTAAGGGTTTGGCTGCTAAAAATGAGGCCTTGAGCCTTAAAAGAGAAGGGGCTTGGGCCCCAGGAATTAAGAGTTTGGCTGCTAAAAATGAGGCCTCGAGCCTTAAAAGAGAAGGGGCTTGGACCCCTCGAAGTGAGGCACTAGCTGCTAAAAATGAGGCCTTGAGCCTTAAAAGAGAAGGGGCTTGGACCCCTGGAAGTGAGGGTTTGGCTGCTAAAAATGAAGGCCTTGAGCCTTAAAAGAGAAGGGGCTTGGACATCTTAAATGAGGGTTTGGCTGCTAATAATGAGGCCTTGAGCCTTAAAAGAGAAGGGGCTTGGACCCCTGGAAGTGAGTGTTTGGCTGCTAAAATTGAGGCCTTGAGCCTTGAAAGCGGAGGGACTTAAACCTGTGGAATGAAGGTTTGGCTGGTAAAAATGAAGGCTTGAGCCTTAAAACAGAGGAGCTTGGACCCCTGAAAGTAAGTTTTTTGCTGCTAATAATGAGGCCTGGAGCCTTAAAAGAGAAGGGGTTTGGACCCCTCGAAGTGAGGGTTTGGCTGTTAAATAAAGGCCTTGAGCCTTAAAAGAGAAGGGGCTTGGACCCCTCGAAGTGAGGGTTTGGCTGCTAAAAATGAGGCCTTGAGCCTTAAAAGAGAAGAGGCTTGGACTCCTGGAAGTGAGGGTTTGCTGCTAAAAACGAGGTCTTGAGCCTTAAAAAAGAAGGGGCTTGGACTCCAGGAAGTGAGGGTTTGGCTGCTAAAAATGACGCCTTGAGCCTTGAAAGCGGAGGGACTTAAACCTGTGGAATGAGGGTTTGGCTGCTAATAATGAAGGCTTGAGCCTTAAAACAGAGGAGCTTGGACCCCTGAAAGTAAGTTTTTGGCTGCTAATAATGAGGCCTTGAGCCTTAAAAGTGAAGGGGCTTGGACCCCAGGAAGTGAGGGTTTGGCTGCTAAAAACGAGGTCTTGAGCCTTAAAAAAGAAGGGGCTTGGACTCCAGGAAGTGAGGGTTTGGCTGCTAAAAATGAGGCCTTGAGCCTTGAAAGCGGAGGGACTTAAACCTGTGGAATGAGGGTTTGGCTGCTAAAAATGAAGGCTTGAGCCTTAAAACAGAGGAGCTTGGACCCCTGAAAGTAAGTTTTTGGCTGCTAATAATGAGGCCTGGAGCCTTAAAAGAGAAGGGGTTTGGACCCCTCGAAGTGAGGGTTTGGCTGTTAAATAAAGGCCTTGAGCCTTAAAAGAGAAGGGGCTTGGACCCCTCGAAGTGAGGGTTTGGCTGCTAAAAATGAGGCCTTGAGCCTTAAAAGAGAAGAGGCTTGGACTCCTGGAAGTGAGGGTTTGCTGCTAAAAACGAGGTCTTGAGCCTTAAAAAAGAAGGGGCTTGGACTCCAGGAATTAAGGGTTTGGCTGCTAAAAATGAGGCCTTGAGCCTTGAAAGCGGAGGGACTTAAACCTGTGGAATGAGGGTTTGGCTGCTAAAAATGAAGGCTTGAGCCTTAAAACAGAGGAGCTTGGACCCCTGAAAGTAAGTTTTTGGCTGCTAATAATGAGGCCTGGAGCCTTAAAAGAAAAGGGGCTTGGACCCCAGGAATTAAGGGTTTGGCTGCTAAAAATGAGGCCTTGAGCCTTAAAAGAGAAGAGGCTTGGACTTCTTAACTGAGGGTTTGGCTGCTAAAAATGAGGCCTTGAGCCTTAAAAGAGAAGGGGCTTGGACCCCTCGAAGTAAGGGTTTGGCTGCTAAAAATGGTGCCTTGAGCCTTAAAAGAGAACGGGCTTGGAGCCCTCGAAGTGAGGGACTAGCTGCTAAAAAAGAGGCCTTGAGCCTTAAAAGAGAATGGGCTTGGACCCCTCGAAGTGAGGGTTTGGCTGCTAATAATGAGGCCTTGAGCCTTAAAAGAGAAGGGGCTTGGAGCCCTCGAAGTGAGGGTTTGGCTGATAAAAATGAGGCCTTGAAGCCTTAAAAGAGAAGGGGCTTGGACCACTGAAAGTGAGGGTTTGGCTGCTAAAAATGAGGCCTTGAGCCTTAAAAGAGAAGGGGCATGGAATCCTGGAAGTGAGGGTTTGGCTGCTAAAAATGAGTCCTTGAGCCTTAAAAGAGAAGGGGCTTGGACCCCAGGAATTAAGGGTTTGGCTGCTAAAAATGAGGCCTTGAGCCTTAAAAGAGAAGGGGCTTGGACTTCTTAAGTGAGGGTTTGGCTGCTAAAAATGAGGCCTTGAGCCTTAAAAGAGAAGGGGCATGGACCCCAGGAAGTGAGGGACTAGCTGTTAAAAATGAGGCCTTGAGCCTTAAAAGAGAAGGGGCTTGGACTCCAGGAAGTGAGGGTTTGGCTGCTAAAAATGAGGCCTTGAGCCTTAAAAGCAGAGGGGCTTGGGCCCCAGGAATTAAGGGTTTGGCTGCTAAAAATGAGGCCTTGAGCCTTAAAAGAGAAGGGGCTTGGACCCCTCGAAGTGAGGGTTTGGCTGCTAATAATGAGGCCTTGAGCCTTAAAAGAGAAGGGACTTGGGCCCCTCGAAGTGAGGGTTTGGCTGCTAAAAATGAGGCCTTGAGCCTTAAAAGAGAACGGGTTTCGACCCCTGGAAGTGACGGTTTGGCTGCTAAAAATAATGGTTTGAGCCTTAAAAGCAGAAGGGGCTTGGGTCCCAGGAAGTGACGGACTAGGTGCTAAAAATGAGGCATTGAGCCTTAAAAGAGAAGGGCCATGAACTCCTGGAAGTGACGGTTTGGCTGCTAAAAATGAGGCCTACAGCCTTAAAAGAGAAGGGGCTTGGGCCCCAGGAATTAAGGGTTTGGCTGCTAAAAATGAGGCCTTGAGCCTTAAAAGAGAATGGGCTTGGAGCCCTGGAAGTGAGGGTTTGGCTGCTAAAAATGAGGCCTTGAGCCTTAAAAGACAAGCGGCTTGGACTCCTGGAAGTGAGGGTTTGGCTGCTAAAAATGAGGCATTGAGCCTGAAAAGCAGAAGGGGCTTGGACCCCTGGAAGTGAGGGTTTGGCTGCTAAAAATGGTGCCTTGAGCCTTAAAAGCAGAAGGGGCTTGGGCCCCAGGAATTAAGGGTTTGGCTGCTAAAAATGAGTCCTTGAGACTTAAAAGAGAAGGGGCATGGACCCCTGGAAGTGAGGGTTTGCTGCTAAAAAAGAGGACTTGAGCCTTAAAAGAGAAGGGGCTTGGAGCCCTCGAAGTGAGGGTTTGGCTGCTAAAAATGAGGCCTTGAGCGTTAAAAGAGAAGGGGCTTGGACCCCAGGAAGTGAGGGTTTGGCTGCTAGAAAGGAGGCCTTGAGCCTTAAAAGAGAAGGGGCTTGGGTCCCTCGAAGTGAGGGTTTGGCTGCTAGAAATGAGGCCTTGAGCCTTAAAAGAGAAGGGGCTTGGACCCCTGGAAGTGAGTGTTTGGCTGCTAAAAATGAGGCCTTGAGCCTTAGAGCAGAAGGGGCGTGTACCCCTGGAAGTGAGAGCTTAGCTGCTAAAAATGACGCCTTGAGCCTTAAAAGAGAAGATGATTGGACCCCTGGAAGTGAGGGTTTGGCTGCTAGAAAGGAGGCCTTGAGCCTTAAAAGCAGAAAGGGCTTGGGCCCCAGGAATTAAGGGTTTGGCTGCTAAAAATGAGGCCTTGAGCCTTAAAAGAGAAGGGGCTTGGGCCCCAGGAATTAAGGGTTTGGCTGCTAAAAATGAGGCCTCGAGCCTTAAAACAGAGGAGCTTGGACCCCTGAAAGTAAGTTTTTGGCTGCTAAAAATGAGGCCTTGAGCCTTAAAAGTGAAGGGGCTTGGACCCCAGGAAGTGAGGGTTTGCTGCTAAAAACGAGGTCTTGAGCCTTAAAAAAGAAGGGGCTTGGACTCCAGGAAGTGAGGGTTTGGCTGCTAAAAATGAGGCCTTGAGCCTTGAAAGCGGAGGGACTTAAACCTGTGGAATGAGGGTTTGGCTGCTAAAAATGAAGGCTTGAGCCTTAAAACAGAGGAGCTTGGACCCCTGAAAGTAAGTTTTTGGCTGCTAAAAATGAGGCCTTGAGCCTTAAAAGTGAAGGGGCTTGGACCCCAGGAAGTGAGGGTTTGGCTGCTAAAAATGAGGTCTTGAGCCTTAAAAGAGAAGGGGCTTGGACCCCTCGAAGTGAGGGTTTGGCTGCTAAATACAAGGCCTTGAGCCTTAAAAGCAGAGGGGCTTGGGCCCCAGGAATTAAGGGTTTGGCTGCTAAAAATGAGGCCTTGAGCCTCAAAAGTAAAGGGGCTTGGACACCAGGAAGTGAGGGTTTGGCTGCTAAAAACGAGGCCTTGAGCATTAAAAGCGAAGGGGCTTGGACCCCTGGAAGTGAGTGTTTGGCTGCTAAAATTGAGGCCTTGAGCCTTGAAAGCGGAGGGACTTAAACCTGTGGAATGAAGGTTTGGCTGCTAACAATGAAGGCTTGAGCCTTAAAACAGAGGAGCTTGGACCCATGAAAGTAAGTTTTTGGCTGCTAATAATGAGGCCTGGAGCCTTAAAAGAGAAGGGGTTTGGACCCCTCGAAGTGAGGGTTTGCCTGTTAAATAAAGGCCTTGAGCCTTAAAAGAGAAGGGGCTTGGACCCCTCGAAGTGAGGGTTTGGCTGCTAAAAATGAGGCCTTGAGCCTTAAAAGAGAAGAGGCTTGGACTCCTGGAAGTGAGGGTTTGCTGCTAAAAACGAGGTCTTGAGCCTTAAAAAAGAAGGGGCTTGGACTCCAGGAAGTGAGGGTTTGGCTGCTAAAAATGAGGCCTTGAGCCTTGAAAGCAGAGGGACTTAAACCTGTGGAATGAGGGTTTGGCTGCTAAAAATGAAGGCTTGAGCCTTAAAACAGAGGAGCTTGGACCCCTGAAAGTAAGTTTTTGGCTGCTAATAATGAGGCCTGGAGCCTTAAAAGTGAAGGGGCTTGGACCCCAGGAAGTGAGGGTTTGGCTGCTAAAAATGAGGTCTTGAGCCTTAAAAGAGAAGGGGCTTGGACCCCTCGAAGTGAGGGTTTGGCTGCTAAATACAAGGCCTTGAGCCTTAAAAGCAGAGGGGCTTGGGCCCCAGGAATTAAGGGTTTGGCTGCTAAAAATGAGGCCTTGAGCCTCAAAAGTAAAGGGGCTTGGACACCAGGAAGTGAGGGTTTGGCTGCTAAAAACGAGGCCTTGAGCATTAAAAGGTGAGGGGCTTAGACCCCTGAAAGTAAGGGTTTGGCTGCTAAAAATGAGGCCTTGAGCCTTAAAAGAGAAGGGGCTTGGGTCCCTCGAAGTGAGGGTTTGGCTGCTAGAAATGAGGCCTTGAGCCTTAAAAGAGAAGGGGCTTGGGCCCCAGGAATTAAGGGTTTGGCTGCTAAAAATGAGGCCTCGAGCCTTAAAAGAGAAGGGGCTTGGACCCCTCGAAGTGAGGCACTAGCTGCTAAAAATGAGGCCTTGAGCCTTAAAAGAGAAGGGGCTTGGACCCCTGGAAGTGAGGGTTTGGCTGCTAGAAAGGATGCCTTGAGCCTTAAAAGAGAAGGGGCTTGGACATCTTAAATGAGGGTTTGGCTGCTAATAATGAGGCCTTGAGCCTTAAAAGAGAAGGGGCTTGGACCCCAGGAAGTGAGGGTTTGGCTGCTAAAAATGAGGTCTTGAGCCTTAAAAGAGAAGGGGCTTGGACCCCTCGAAGTGAGGGTTTGGCTGCTAAATACAAGGCCTTGAGCCTTAAAAGCAGAGGGGCTTGGGCCCCAGGAATTAAGGGTTTGGCTGCTAAAAATGAGGCCTTGAGCCTCAAAAGTAAAGGGGCTTGGACACCTTGAAGTGAGGGTTTGGCTGCTAAAAATGAGGCCTTGAGCATTAAAAGGTGAGGGGCTTAGACCCCTGAAAGTAAGGGTTTGGCTGCTAAAAATGAGGCCTTGAGCCTTAAAAGAGAAGGGGCTTGGGTCCCTCGAAGTGAGGGTTTGGCTGCTAGAAATGAGGCCTTGAGCCTTAAAAGAGAAGGGGCTTGGGCCCCAGGAATTAAGGGTTTGGCTGCTAAAAATGAGGCCTCGAGCCTTAAAAGAGAAGGGGCTTGGACCCCTCGAAGTGAGGCACTAGCTGCTAAAAATGAGGCCTTGAGCCTTAAAAGAGAAGGGGCTTGGACCCCTGGAAGTGAGGGTTTGGCTGCTAGAAAGGATGCCTTGAGCCTTAAAAGAGAAGGGGCTTGGACATCTTAAATGAGGGTTTGGCTGCTAATAATGAGGCCTTGAGCCTTAAAAGAGAAGGGGCTTGGACCCCTGGAAGTGAGTGTTTGGCTGCTAAAATTGAGGCCTTGAGCCTTGAAAGCGGAGGGACTTAAACCTGTGGAATGAAGGTTTGGCTGGTAAAAATGAAGGCTTGAGCCTTAAAACAGAGGAGCTTGGACCCCTGAAAGTAAGTTTTTGGCTGTTAATAATGAGGCCTTGAGCCTTAAAAGTGAAGGGGCTTGGACCCCAGGAAGTGAGGGTTTGGCTGCTAAAAACGAGGTCTTGAGCCTTAAAAAAGAAGGGGCTTGGACCCCAGGAAGTGAGGGTTTGGCTGCTAAAAATGAGGCCTTGAGCCTTGAAAGCGGAGGGACTTAAACCTGTGGAATGAGGGTTTGGCTGCTAAAAATGAAGGCTTGAGCCTTAAAACAGAGGAGCTTGGACCCCTGAAAGTAAGTTTTTGGCTGCTAATAATGAGGCCTGGAGCCTTAAAAGAGAAGGGGTTTGGACCCCTCGAAGTGAGGGTTTGGCTGTTAAATAAAGGCCTTGAGCCTTAAAAGAGAAGGGGCTTGGACCCCTCGAAGTGAGGGTTTGGCTGCTAAAAATGAGGCCTTGAGCCTTAAAAGAGAAGAGGCTTGGACTCCTGGAAGTGAGGGTTTGCTGCTAAAAACGAGGTCTTGAGCCTTAAAAAAGAAGGGGCTTGGACTCCAGGAAGTGAGGGTTTGGCTGCTAAAAATGAGGCCTTGAGCCTTGAAAGCGGAGGGACTTAAACCTGTGGAATGAGGGTTTGGCTGCTAAAAATGAGGCCTTGAGCCTTAAAACAGAGGAGCTTGGACCCCTGAAAGTAAGTTTTTGGCTGCTAATAATGAGGCCTTGAGCCTCAAAAGTGAAGGGGCTTGGACCCCAGGAAGTGAGGGTTTGGCTGCTAAAAACGAGATCTTGAGCCTTAAAAAAGAAGGGGCTTGGACTCCAGGAAGTGAGGGTTTGGCTGCTAAAAATGAGGCCTTGAGCCTTGAAAGCGGAGGGACTTAAACCTGTGGAATGAGGGTTTGGCTGCTAAAAATGAAGGCTTGAGCCTTAAAACAGAGGAGCTTGGACCCCTGAAAGTAAGTTTTTGGCTGCTAATAATGAGGCCTGGAGCCTTAAAAGAGAAGGGGCTTGGACCCCTCGAAGTGAGGGTTTGGCTGCTAAATACAAGGCCTTGAGCCTTAAAAGCAGAGGGGCTTGGGCCCCAGGAATTAAGGGTTTGGCTGCTAAAAATGAGGCCTTGAGCCTCAAAAGTAAAGGGGCTTGGACACCAGGAAGTGAGGGTTTGGCTGCTAAAAACGAGGCCTTGAGCATTAAAAGGTGAGGGGCTTAGACCCCTGAAAGTAAGGGTTTGGCTGCTAAAAATGAGGCCTTGAGCCTTAAAAGAGAAGGGGCTTGGACATCTTAAATGAGGGTTTGGCTGCTAAAAATGAGGCCTTGAGCCTTAAAAGAGAAGGGGCTTGGGCCCCAGGAATTAAGGGTTTGGCTGCTAAAAATGAGGCCTCGAGCCTTAAAAGAGAAGGGGCTTGGACCCCTCGAAGTGAGGCACTAGCTGCTAAAAATGAGGCCTTGAGCCTTAAAAGAGAAGGGGCTTGGACCCCTGGAAGTGAGGGTTTGGCTGCTAAAAATGAAGGCCTTGAGCCTTAAAAGAGAAGGGGCTTGGACATCTTAAATGAGGGTTTGGCTGCTAATAATGAGGCCTTGAGCCTTAAAAGAGAAGGGGCTTGGACCCCTGGAAGTGAGTGTTTGGCTGCTAAAATTGAGGCCTTGAGCCTTGAAAGCGGAGGGACTTAAACCTGTGGAATGAAGGTTTGGCTGGTAAAAATGAAGGCTTGAGCCTTAAAACAGAGGAGCTTGGACCCCTGAAAGTAAGTTTTTGGCTGCTAATAATGAGGCCTGGAGCCTTAAAAGAGAAGGGGTTTGGACCCCTCGAAGTGAGGGTTTGGCTGTTAAATAAAGGCCTTGAGCCTTAAAAGAGAAGGGGCTTGGACCCCTCGAAGTGAGGGTTTGGCTGCTAAAAATGAGGCCTTGAGCCTTAAAAGAGAAGAGGCTTGGACTCCTGGAAGTGAGGGTTTGCTGCTAAAAACGAGGTCTTGAGCCTTAAAAAAGAAGGGGCTTGGACTCCAGGAAGTGAGGGTTTGGCTGCTAAAAATGAGGCCTTGAGCCTTGAAAGCGGAGGGACTTAAACCTGTGGAATGCGGGTTTGGCTGGTAAAAATGAAGGCTTGAGCCTTAAAACAGAGGAGCTTGGACCCCTGAAAGTACGTTTTTGGCTGCTAATAATGAGGCCTTGAGCCTTAAAAGTGAAGGGGCTTGGACCCCAGGAAGTGAGGGTTTGGCTGCTAAAAACGAGGTCTTGAGCCTTAAAAAAGAAGGGGCTTGGACTCCAGGAAGTGAGGGTTTGGCTGCTAAAAATGAGGCCTTGAGCCTTGAAAGCGGAGGGACTTAAACCTGTGGAATGAGGGTTTGGCTGCTAAAAATGAAGGCTTGAGCCTTAAAACAGAGGAGCTTGGACCCCTGAAAGTAAGTTTTTGGCTGCTAATAATGAGGCCTGGAGCCTTAAAAGAGAAGGGGTTTGGACCCCTCGAAGTGAGGGTTTGGCTGTTAAATAAAGGCCTTGAGCCTTAAAAGAGAAGGGGCTTGGACCCCTCGAAGTGAGGGTTTGGCTGCTAAAAATGAGGCCTTGAGCCTTAAAAGAGAAGAGGCTTGGACTCCTGGAAGTGAGGGTTTGCTGCTAAAAACGAGGTCTTGAGCCTTAAAAAAGAAGGGGCTTGGACTCCAGGAAGTGAGGGTTTGGCTGCTAAAAATGAGGCCTTGAGCCTTGAAAGCGGAGGGACTTAAACCTGTGGAATGAGGGTTTGGCTGCTAAAAATGAAGGCTTGAGCCTTAAAACAGAGGAGCTTGGACCCCTGAAAGTAAGTTTTTGGCTGCTAATAATGAGGCCTTGAGCCTTAAAAGAGAAGGGGCTTGGACATCTTAAATGAGGGTTTGGCTGCTAATAATGAGGCCTTGAGCCTTAAAAGAGAAGGGGCTTGGACCCCTGGAAGTGAGTGTTTGGCTGCTAAAATTGAGGCCTTGAGCCTTGAAAGCGGAGGGACTTAAACCTGTGGAATGAAGGTTTGGCTGGTAAAAATGAAGGCTTGAGCCTTAAAACAGAGGAGCTTGGACCCCTGAAAGTAAGTTTTTGGCTGCTAATAATGAGGCCTGGAGCCTTAAAAGAGAAGGGGTTTGGACCCCTCGAAGTGAGGGTTTGGCTGTTAAATAAAGGCCTTGAGCCTTAAAAGAGAAGGGGCTTGGACCCCTCGAAGTGAGGGTTTGGCTGCTAAAAATGAGGCCTTGAGCCTTAAAAGAGAAGAGGCTTGGACTCCTGGAAGTGAGGGTTTGCTGCTAAAAACGAGGTCTTGAGCCTTAAAAAAGAAGGGGCTTGGACTCCAGGAAGTGAGGGTTTGGCTGCTAAAAATGAGGCCTTGAGCCTTGAAAGCGGAGGGACTTAAACCTGTGGAATGCGGGTTTGGCTGGTAAAAATGAAGGCTTGAGCCTTAAAACAGAGGAGCTTGGACCCCTGAAAGTACGTTTTTGGCTGCTAATAATGAGGCCTTGAGCCTTAAAAGTGAAGGGGCTTGGACCCCAGGAAGTGAGGGTTTGGCTGCTAAAAACGAGGTCTTGAGCCTTAAAAAAGAAGGGGCTTGGACTCCAGGAAGTGAGGGTTTGGCTGCTAAAAATGAGGCCTTGAGCCTTGAAAGCGGAGGGACTTAAACCTGTGGAATGAGGGTTTGGCTGCTAAAAATGAAGGCTTGAGCCTTAAAACAGAGGAGCTTGGACCCCTGAAAGTAAGTTTTTGGCTGCTAATAATGAGGCCTGGAGCCTTAAAAGAGAAGGGGTTTGGACCCCTCGAAGTGAGGGTTTGGCTGTTAAATAAAGGCCTTGAGCCTTAAAAGAGAAGGGGCTTGGACCCCTCGAAGTGAGGGTTTGGCTGCTAAAAATGAGGCCTTGAGCCTTAAAAGAGAAGAGGCTTGGACTCCTGGAAGTGAGGGTTTGCTGCTAAAAACGAGGTCTTGAGCCTTAAAAAAGAAGGGGCTTGGACTCCAGGAAGTGAGGGTTTGGCTGCTAAAAATGAGGCCTTGAGCCTTGAAAGCGGAGGGACTTAAACCTGTGGAATGAGGGTTTGGCTGCTAAAAATGAAGGCTTGAGCCTTAAAACAGAGGAGCTTGGACCCCTGAAAGTAAGTTTTTGGCTGCTAATAATGAGGCCTTAGGCCTTAAAAGTGAAGGGGCTTGGACCCCAGGAAGTGAGGGTTTGGCTGCTAAAAACGAGGTCTTGAGCCTTAAAAAAGAAGGGGCTTGGACTCCAGGAAGTGAGGGTTTGGCTGCTAAAAATGAGGCCTTGAGCCTTGAAAGCGGAGGGACTTAAACCTGTGGAATGAGGGTTTGGCTGCTAAAAATGAAGGCTTGAGCCTTAAAACAGAGGAGCTTGGACCCCTGAAAGTAAGTTTTTGGCTGCTAATATTGAGGCCTGGAGCCTTAAAAGAGAAGGGGTTTGGACCCCTCGAAGTGAGGGTTTGGCTGTTAAATAAAGGCCTTGAGCCTTAAAAGAGAAGGGGCTTGGACCCCTCGAAGTGAGGGTTTGGCTGCTAAAAATGAGGCCTTGAGCCTTAAAAGAGAAGAGGCTTGGACTCCTGGAAGTGAGGGTTTGCTGCTAAAAACGAGGTCTTGAGCCTTAAAAAAGAAGGGGCTTGGACTCCAGGAAGTGAGGGTTTGGCTGCTAAAAATGAGGCCTTGAGCCTTGAAAGCGGAGGGACTTAAACCTGTGGAATGAGGGTTTGGCTGCTAAAAATGAAGGCTTGAGCCTTAAAACAGAGGAGCTTGGACCCCTGAAAGTAAGTTTTTGGCTGCTAATAATGAGGCCTTGAGCCTTAAAAGTGAAGGGGCTTCGACCCCTGGAAGTGAGGGTTTGGCTGCTAAAAATGAGGCCTTGAGCCTTAAAAGAGAAGGGGCTTGGACCCCTCAAAGTGAGGGTTTGACTGCTAAAAATGAGGCCTTGAGCCTTGAAAGCGGAGGGACTTAAACCTGTGGAATGAGGGTTTGGCTGCTAAAAATGAAGGCTTGAGCCTTAAAACAGAGGAGCTTGGACCCCTGAAAGTAAGTTTTTGGCTGCTAATAATGAGGCCTGGAGCCTTAAAAGAGAAGGGGTTTGGACCCCTCGAAGTGAGGGTTTGGCTGTTAAATAAAGGCCTTGAGCCTTAAAAGAGAAGGGGCTTGGACCCCTCGAAGTGAGGGTTTGGCTGCTAAAAATGAGGCCTTGAGCCTTAAAAGAGAAGAGGCTTGGACTCCTGGAAGTGAGGGTTTGCTGCTAAAAACGAGGTCTTGAGCCTTAAAAAAGAAGGGGCTTGGACTCCAGGAAGTGAGGGTTTGGCTGCTAAAAATGAGGCCTTGAGCCTTGAAAGCGGAGGGACTTAAACCTGTGGAGTGAGGGTTTGGCTGCTAAAAATGAAGGCTTGAGCCTTAAAACAGAGGAGCTTGGACCCCTGAAAGTAAGTTTTTGGCTGCTAATAATGAGGCCTTGAGCCTTAAAAGTGAAGGGGCTTGGACCCCTCGAAGTGAGGGTTTGGCTGCTAAAAACGAGGTCTTGAGCCTTAAAAAAGAAGGGGCTTGGACTCCAGGAAGTGAGGGTTTGGCTGCTAAAAATGAGGCCTTGAGCCTTGAAAGCGGAGGGACTTAAACCTGTGGAATGAGGGTTTGGCTGCTAAAAATGAAGGCTTGAGCCTTAAAACAGAGGAGCTTGGACCCCTGAAAGTAAGTTTTTGGCTGCTAATAATGAGGCCTGGAGCCTTAAAAGAGAAGGGGTTTGGACCCCTCGAAGTGAGGGTTTGGCTGTTAAATAAAGGCCTTGAGCCTCAAAAGTAAAGGGGCTTGGACACCAGGAAGTGAGGGTTTGGCTGCTAAAAACGAGGCCTTGAGCATTAAAAGGTGAGGGGCTTAGACCCCTGAAAGTAAGGGTTTGGCTGCTAAAAATGAGGCCTTGAGCCTTAAAAGCAGAAGGGGCTTGGGCCCCAGGAATTAAGGGTTTGGCTGCTAAAAATGAGGCCTTGAGCCTTAAAAGAGAAGGGGCTTGGGCCCCAGGAATTAAGGGTTTGGCTGCTAAAAATGAGGCCTCGAGCCTTAAAAGAGAAGGGGCTTGGACCCCTCGAAGTGAGGCACTAGCTGCTAAAAATGAGGCCTTGAGCCTTAAAAGAGAAGGGGCTTGGACCCCTGGAAGTGAGGGTTTGGCTGCTAGAAAGGAGGCCTTGAGCCTTAAAAGAGAAGGGGCTTGGACATCTTAAATGACGGTTTGGCTGCTAATAATGAGGCCTTGAGCCTTAAAATAGAAGGGGCTTGGACCCCTCTAAGTGAGTGTTTGGCTGCTAAAATTGAGGCCTTGAGCCTTAAAAGAGAAGAGGCTTGGACTCCGGGAAGTGAGGGTTTGGCTGCTAAAAATGAGGCCTTGAGCCTTGAAAGCGGAGGGACTTAAACCTGTGGAATGAGGGTTTGGCTGCTAAAAATGAAGGCTTGAGCCTTAAAACAGAGGAGCTTGGACCCCTGAAAGTAAGTTTTTGGCTGCTAATAATGAGGCCTTGAGCCTTAAAAGTGAAGGGGCTTGGACCCCAGGAAGTGAGGGTTTGGCTGCTAAAAACGAGGTCTTGAGCCTTAAAAGTGAAGGGGCTTGGACCCCAGGAAGTGAGGGTTTGGCTGCTAAAAATGAGGCCTTGAGCCTTGAAAGCGGAGGGACTTAAACCTGTGGAATGAGGGTTTGGCTGCTAAAAATGAAGGCTTGAGCCTTAAAACAGAGGAGCTTGGACCCCTGAAAGTAAGTTTTTGGCTGCTAATAATGAGGCCTGGAGCCTTAAAAGAGAAGGGGTTTGGACCCCTCGAAGTGAGGGTTTGGCTGTTAAATAAAGGCCTTGAGCCTTAAAAGAGAAGGGGCTTGGACCCCTCGAAGTGAGGGTTTGGCTGCTAAAAATGAGGCCTTGAGCCTTAAAAGAGAAGAGGCTTGGACTCCTGGAAGTGAGGGTTTGCTGCTAAAAACGAGGTCTTGAGCCTTAAAAAAGAAGGGGCTTGGACTCCAGGAAGTGAGGGTTTGGCTGCTAAAAATGAGGCCTTGAGCCTTGAAAGCGGAGGGACTTAAACCTGTGGAATGAGGGTTTGGCTGCTAAAAATGAAGGCTTGAGCCTTAAAACAGAGGAGCTTGGACCCCTGAAAGTAAGTTTTTGGCTGCTAATAATGAGGCCTTGAGCCTCAAAAGTGAAGGGGCTTCGACCCCTGGAAGTGAGGGTTTGGCTGCTAAAAATGAGGCCTTGAGCCTTAAAAGAGAAGGGGCTTGGACCCCTCAAAGTGAGGGTTTGGCTGCTAAAAATGAGGCCTTGAGCCTTGAAAGCGGAGGGACTTAAACCTGTGGAATGAGGGTTTGGCTGCTAAAAATGAAGGCTTGAGCCTTAAAACAGAGGAGCTTGGACCCCTGAAAGTAAGTTTTTGGCTGCTAATAATGAGGCCTGGAGCCTTAAAAGAGAAGGGGTTTGGACCCCTCGAAGTGAGGGTTTGGCTGTTAAATAAAGGCCTTGAGCCTTAAAAGAGAAGGGGCTTGGACCCCTCGAAGTGAGGGTTTGGCTGCTAAAAATGAGGCCTTGAGCCTTAAAAGAGAAGAGGCTTGGACTCCTGGAAGTGAGGGTTTGCTGCTAAAAACGAGGTCTTGAGCCTTAAAAAAGAAGGGGCTTGGACTCCAGGAAGTGAGGGTTTGGCTGCTAAAAATGAGGCCTTGAGCCTTGAAAGCGGAGGGACTTAAACCTGTGGAATGAGGGTTTGGCTGGTAAAAATGAAGGCTTGAGCCTTAAAACAGAGGAGCTTGGACCCCTGAAAGTAAGTTTTTGGCTGCTAATAATGAGGCCTTGAGCCTTAAAAGTGAAGGGGCTTGGACCCCAGGAAGTGAGGGTTTGGCTGCTAAAAACGAGGTCTTGAGCCTTAAAAAAGAAGGGGCTTGGACTCCAGGAAGTGAGGGTTTGGCTGCTAAAAATGAGGCCTTGAGCCTTGAAAGCGGAGGGACTTAAACCTGTGGAATGAGGGTTTGGCTGCTAAAAATGAAGGCTTGAGCCTTAAAACAGAGGAGCTTGGACCCCTGAAAGTAAGTTTTTGGCTGCTAATAATGAGGCCTGGAGCCTTAAAAGAGAAGGGGTTTGGACCCCTCGAAGTGAGGGTTTGGCTGTTAAATAAAGGCCTTGAGCCTCAAAAGTAAAGGGGCTTGGACACCAGGAAGTGAGGGTTTGGCTGCTAAAAACGAGGCCTTGAGCATTAAAAGGTGAGGGGCTTAGACCCCTGAAAGTAAGGGTTTGGCTGCTAAAAATGAGGCCTTGAGCCTTAAAAGCAGAAGGGGCTTGGGCCCCAGGAATTAAGGGTTTGGCTGCTAAAAATGAGGCCTTGAGCCTTAAAAGAGAAGGGGCTTGGGCCCCAGGAATTAAGGGTTTGGCTGCTAAAAATGAGGCCTCGAGCCTTAAAAGAGAAGGGGCTTGGACCCCTCGAAGTGAGGCACTAGCTGCTAAAAATGAGGCCTTGAGCCTTAAAAGAGAAGGGGCTTGGACCCCTCGAAGTGAGGGTTTGGCTGCTAGAAAGGAGGCCTTGAGCCTTAAAAGAGAAGGGGCTTGGACATCTTAAATGACGGTTTGGCTGCTAATAATGAGGCCTTGAGCCTTAAAAGAGAAGGGGCTTGGACCCCTCGAAGTGAGTGTTTGGCTGCTAAAATTGAGGCCTTGAGCCTTGAAAGCGGAGGGACTTAAACCTGTGGAATGAAGGTTTGGCTGGTAAAAATGAAGGCTTGAGCCTTAAAACAGAGGAGCTTGGACCCCTGAAAGTAAGTTTTTGGCTGCTAATAATGAGGCCTGGAGCCTTAAAAGAGAAGGGGTTTGGACCCCTCGAAGTGAGGGTTTGGCTGTTAAATAAAGGCCTTGAGCCTTAAAAGAGAAGGGGCTTGGACCCCTCGAAGTGAGGGTTTGGCTGCTAAAAATGAGGCCTTGAGCCTTAAAAGAGAAGAGGCTTGGACTCCTGGAAGTGAGGGTTTGCTGCTAAAAACGAGGTCTTGAGCCTTAAAAAAGAAGGGGCTTGGACTCCAGGAAGTGAGGGTTTGGCTGCTAAAAATGAGGCCTTGAGCCTTGAAAGCGGAGGGACTTAAACCTGTGGAATGAGGGTTTGGCTGCTAAAAATGAAGGCTTGAGCCTTAAAACAGAGGAGCTTGGACCCCTGAAAGTAAGTTTTTGGCTGCTAATAATGAGGCCTTGAGCCTCAAAAGTGAAGGGGCTTCGACCCCTGGAAGTGAGGGTTTGGCTGCTAAAAATGAGGCCTTGAGCCTTAAAAGAGAAGGGGCTTGGAGCCCTCGAAGTGAGGGTTTGGCTGCTAAAAATGAGGCCTTGAGCCTTGAAAGCGGAGGGACTTAAACCTGTGGAATGAGGGTTTGGCTGCTAAAAATGAAGGCTTGAGCCTTAAAACAGAGGAGCTTGGACCCCTGAAAGTAAGTTTTTGGCTGCTAATAATGAGGCCTGGAGCCTTAAAAGAGAAGGGGTTTGGACCCCTCGAAGTGAGGGTTTGGCTGTTAAATAAAGGCCTTGAGCCTTAAAAGAGAAGGGGCTTGGACCCCTCGAAGTGAGGGTTTGGCTGCTAAAAATGAGGCCTTGAGCCTTAAAAGAGAAGAGGCTTGGACTCCTGGAAGTGAGGGTTTGCTGCTAAAAACGAGGTCTTGAGCCTTAAAAAAGAAGGGGCTTGGACTCCAGGAAGTGAGGGTTTGGCTGCTAAAAATGAGGCCTTGAGCCTTGAAAGCGGAGGGACTTAAACCTGTGGAATGAGGGTTTGGCTGGTAAAAATGAAGGCTTGAGCCTTAAAACAGAGGAGCTTGGACCCCTGAAAGTAAGTTTTTGGCTGCTAATAATGAGGCCTTGAGCCTTAAAAGTGAAGGGGCTTGGACCCCAGGAAGTGAGGGTTTGGCTGCTAAAAACGAGGTCTTGAGCCTTAAAAAAGAAGGGGCTTGGACTCCAGGAAGTGAGGGTTTGGCTGCTAAAAATGAGGCCTTGAGCCTTGAAAGCGGAGGGACTTAAACCTGTGGAATGAGGGTTTGGCTGCTAAAAATGAAGGCTTGAGCCTTAAAACAGAGGAGCTTGGACCCCTGAAAGTAAGTTTTTGGCTGCTAATAATGAGGCCTGGAGCCTTAAAAGAGAAGGGGTTTGGACCCCTCGAAGTGAGGGTTTGGCTGTTAAATAATGGCCTTGAGCCTCAAAAGTAAAGGGGCTTGGACACCAGGAAGTGAGGGTTTGGCTGCTAAAAACGAGGCCTTGAGCATTAAAAGGTGAGGGGCTTAGACCCCTGAAAGTAAGGGTTTGGCTGCTAAAAATGAGGCCTTGAGCCTTAAAAGCAGAAGGGGCTTGGGCCCCAGGAATTAAGGGTTTGGCTGCTAAAAATGAGGCCTTGAGCCTTAAAAGAGAAGGGGTTTGGACCCCTCGAACTGAGGGTTTGGCTGCTAAAAATGAGGCCTTGAGCCTTAAAAGAGAAGGGGCTTGGACCCCTGGAATTAAGGGTTTGGCTGCTAGAAAGGAGGCCTTGAGCCTTAAAAGAGAAGGGGCTTGGACATCTTAAATGACGGTTTGGCTGCTAATAATGAGGCCTTGAGCCTTAAAAGAGAAGGGGCTTGGACCCCTGGAAGTGAGTGTTTGGCTGCTAAAATTGAGGCCTTGAGCCTTGAAAGCGGAGGGACTTAAACCTGTGGAATGAAGGTTTGGCTGGTAAAAATGAAGGCTTGAGCCTTAAAACAGAGGAGCTTGGACCCCTGAAAGTAAGTTTTTGGCTGCTAATAATGAGGCCTGGAGCCTTAAAAGAGAAGGGGTTTGGACCCCTCGAAGTGAGGGTTTGGCTGTTAAATAAAGGCCTTGAGCCTTAAAAGAGAAGGGGCTTGGACCCCTCGAAGTGAGGATTTGGCTGCTAAAAATGAGGCCTTGAGCCTTAAAAGAGAAGAGGCTTGGACTCTGGGAAGTGAGGGTTTGGCTGCTAAAAACGAGGTCTTGAGCCTTAAAAAAGAAGGGGCTTGGACTCCAGGAAGTGAGGGTTTGGCTGCTAAAAATGAGGCCTTGAGCCTTGAAAGCGGAGGGACTTAAACCTGTGGAATGAGGGTTTGGCTGCTAAAAATGAAGGCTTGAGCCTTAAAACAGAGGAGCTTGGACCCCTGAAAGTAAGTTTTTGGCTGCTAATAATGAGGCCTTGAGCCTTAAAAGTGAAGGGGCTTGGACCCCAGGAAGTAAGGGTTTGGCTGCTAAAAACGAGGTCTTGAGCCTTAAAAAAGAAAGGGCATGGACCCCAGGAAGTGAGGGTTTGGCTGCTAAAAATGAGGCCTTGAGCCTTGAAAGCGGAGGGACTTAAACCTGTGGAATGAGGGTTTGGCTGCTAAAAATGAAGGCTTGAGCCTTAAAACAGAGGAGCTTGGACCCCTGAAAGTAAGTTTTTGGCTGCTAATAATGAGGCCTGGAGCCTTAAAAGAGAAGGGGTTTGGACCCCTCGAAGTGAGGGTTTGGCTGTTAAATAAAGGCCTTGAGCCTTAAAAGAGAAGGGGCTTGGACCCCTCGAAGTGAGGGTTTGGCTGCTAAAAATGAGGCCTTGAGCCTTAAAAGAGAAGAGGCTTGGACTCCTGGAAGTGAGGGTTTGGCTGCTAAAAACGAGGTCTTGAGCCTTAAAAAGTAAAGGGGCTTGGACTCCAAGAAGTGAGGGTTTGGCTGCTAAAAATGAGGCCTTGAGCCTTGAAAGCGGAGGGACTTAAACCTGTGGAATGAGGGTTTGGCTGCTAAAAATGAAGGCTTGAGCCTTAAAACAGAGGAGCTTGGACCCCTGAAAGTAAGTTTTTGGCTGCTAATAATGAGGCCTTGAGCCTTAAAAGTGAAGGGGCTTGGACCCCAGGAAGTGAGGGTTTGGCTGCTAAAAACGAGGTCTTGAGCCTTAAAAAAGAAGGGGCTTGGACTCCAGGAAGTGAGGGTTTGGCTGCTAAAAATGAGGTCTTGAGCCTTAAAAGAGAAGGGGCTTGGACCCCTCGAAGTGAGGGTTTGGCTGCTAAATACAAGGCCTTGAGCCTTAAAAGCAGAGGGGCTTGGGCCCCAGGAATTAAGGGTTTGGCTGCTAAAAATGAGGCCTTGAGCCTCAAAAGTAAAGGGGCTTGGACACCAGGAAGTGAGGGTTTGGCTGCTAAAAACGAGGCCTTGTGCATTAAAAGGTGAGGGGCTTAGACCCCTGAAAGTAAGGGTTTGGCTGCTAAAAATGAGGCCTTGAGCCTTAAAAGCAGAAGGGGCTTGGGCCCCAGGAATTAAGGGTTTGGCTGCTAAAAATGAGGCCTTGAGCCTTAAAAGAGAAGGGGCTTGGACCCCTCTAAGTGAGGCACTAGCTGCTAAAAATGAGGCCTTGAGCCTTAAAAGAGAAGGGGCTTGGACCCCTGGAAGTGAGGGTTTGGCTGCTAAAAATGAGGCCTTGAGCCTTAAAAGAGAAGGGGCTTGGACATCTTAAATGAGGGTTTGGCTGCTAAAAATGAGGCCTTGAGCCTTAAAAGAGAAGGGGCTTGGACCCCTGGAAGTGAGTGTTTGGCTGCTAAAATTGAGGCCTTGAGCCTTGAAAGCGGAGGGACTTAAACCTGTGGAATGAAGGTTTGGCTGGTAAAAATGAAGGCTTGAGCCTTAAAACAGAGGAGCTTGGACCCCTGAAAGTAAGTTTTTGGCTGCTAATAATGAGGCCTGGAGCCTTAAAAGAGAAGGGGTTTGGACCCCTCGAAGTGAGGGTTTGGCTGTTAAATAAAGGCCTTTAGCCTTATAAGAGAAGGGGCTTGGACCCCTCGAAGTGAGGATTTGGCTGCTAAAAATGAGGCCTTGAGCCTTAAAAGAGAAGAGGCTTGGACTCCTGGAAGTGAGGGTTTGGCTGCTAAAAACGAGGTCTTGAGCCTTAAAAAAGAAGGGGCTTGGACTCCAGGAAGTGAGGGTTTGGCTGCTAAAAATGAGGCCTTGAGCCTTGAAAGCGGAGGGACTTAAACCTGTGGAATGAGGGTTTGGCTGCTAAAAATGAAGGCTTGAGCCTTAAAACAGAGGAGCTTGGACCCCTGAAAGTAAGTTTTTGGCTGCTAATAATGAGGCCTTGAGCCTTAAAAGTGAAGGGGCTTGGACCCCAGGAAGTGAGGGTTTGGCTGCTAAAAACGAGGTCTTGAGCCTTAAAAAAGAAGGGGATTGGACCCCAGGAAGTGAGGGTTTGGCTGCTAAAAATGAGGCCTTGAGCCTTGAAAGCGGAGGGACTTAAACCTGTGGAATGAGGGTTTGGCTGCTAAAAATGAAGGCTTGAGCCTTAAAACAGAGGAGCTTGGACCCCTGAAAGTAAGTTTTTGGCTGCTAATAATGAGGCCTGGAGCCTTAAAAGAGAAGGGGTTTGGACCCCTCGAAGTGAGGGTTTGGCTGTTAAATAAAGGCCTTGAGCCTTAAAAGAGAAGGGGCTTGGACCCCTCGAAGTGAGGGTTTGGCTGCTAAAAATGAGGCCTTGAGCCTTAAAAGAGAAGAGGCTTGGACTCCTGGAAGTGAGGGTTTGCTGCTAAAAATGAGGTCTTGAGCCTTAAAAAAGAAGGGGCTTGGACTCCAGGAAGTGAGGGTTTGGCTGCTAAAAATGAGGCCTTGAGCCTTGAAAGCGGAGGGACTTAAACCTGTGGAATGAGGGTTTGGCTGCTAAAAATGAATGCTTGAGCCTTAAAACAGAGGAGCTTGGACCCCTGAAAGTAAGTTTTTGGCTGCTAATAATGAGGCTTTGAGCCTTAAAAGTGAAGGGGCTTGGACCCCAGGAAGTGAGGGTTTGGCTGCTAAAAACGAGGTCTTGAGCCTTAAAAAAGAAGGGGCTTGGACTCCAGGAAGTGAGGGTTTGGCTGCTAAAAATGAGGCCTTGAGCCTTGAAAAAGGAGGGACTTAAACCTGTGGAATGAGGGTTTTGCTGCTAAAAATGAAGGCTTGAGCCTTAAAACAGAGGAGCTTGGACCCCTGAAAGTAAGTTTTTGGCTGCTAATAATGAGGCCTTGAGCCTTAAAAGAGAAGGGGTTTGGACCCCTCGAAGTGAGGGTTTGGCTGTTAAATAAAGGCCTTGAGCCTTAAAAGAGAAGGGGCTTGGACCCCTCGAAGTGAGGGTTTGGCTGCTAAAAATGAGGCCTTGAGCCTTAAAAGAGAAGAGGCTTGGACTCCTGGAAGTGAGGGTTTGCTGCTAAAAACGAGGTCTTGAGCCTTAAAAAAGAAGGGGCTTGGACTCCAGGAAGTGAGGGTTTGGCTGCTAAAAATGAGGCCTTGAGCCTTGAAAGCGGAGGGACTTAAACCTGTGGAATGAGTGTTTGGCTGCTAAAAATGAAGGCTTGAGCCTTAAAACAGAGGAGCTTGGACCCCTGAAAGTAAGTTTTTGGCTGCTAATAATGAGGCCTGGAGCCTTAAAAGTGAAGGGGCTTGGACCCCAGGAAGTGAGGGTTTGGCTGCTAAAAACGAGGTCTTGAGCCTTAAAAAAGAAGGGGCTTGGACTCCAGGAAGTGAGGGTTTGGCTGCTAAAAATGAGGCCTTGAGCCTTGAAAAAGGAGGGACTTAAACCTGTGGAATGAGGGTTTTGCTGCTAAAAATGAAGGCTTGAGCCTTAAAACAGAGGAGCTTGGACCCCTGAAAGTAAGTTTTTGGCTGCTAATAATGAGGCCTTGAGCCTTAAAAGAGAAGGGGTTTGGACCCCTCGAAGTGAGGGTTTGGCTGTTAAATAAAGGCCTTGAGCCTTAAAAGAGAAGGGGCTTGGACCCCTCGAAGTGAGGGTTTGGCTGCTAAAAATGAGGCCTTGAGCCTTAAAAGAGAAGAGGCTTGGACTCCTGGAAGTGAGGGTTTGCTGCTAAAAACGAGGTCTTGAGCCTTAAAAAAGAAGGGGCTTGGACTCCAGGAAGTGAGGGTTTGGCTGCTAAAAATGAGGCCTTGAGCCTTGAAAGCGGAGGGACTTAAACCTGTGGAATGAAGGTTTGGCTGGTAAAAATGAAGGCTTGAGCCTTAAAACAGAGGAGCTTGGACCCCTGAAAGTAAGTTTTTGGCTGCTAATAATGAGGCCTGGAGCCTTAAAAGAGAAGGGGTTTGGACCCCTCGAAGTGAGGGTTTGGCTGTTAAATAAAGGCCTTGAGCCTTAAAAGAGAAGGGGCTTGGACCCCTCGAAGTGAGGGTTTGGCTGCTAAAAATGAGGCCTTGAGCCTTAAAAGAGAAGAGGCTTGGACTCCTGGAAGTGAGGGTTTGGCTGCTAAAAACGAGGTCTTGAGCCTTAAAAAGTAAAGGGGCTTGGACTCCAAGAAGTGAGGGTTTGGCTGCTAAAAATGAGGCCTTGAGCCTTGAAAGCGGAGGGACTTAAACCTGTGGAATGAGTGTTTGGCTGCTAAAAATGAAGGCTTGAGCCTTAAAACAGAGGAGCTTGGACCCCTGAAAGTAAGTTTTTGGCTGCTAATAATGAGGCCTTGAGCCTTAAAAGTGAAGGGGCTTGGACCCCAGGAAGTGAGGGTTTGGCTGCTAAAAACGAGGTCTTGAGCCTTAAAAAAGAAGGGGCTTGGACTCCAGGAAGTGAGGGTTTGGCTGCTAAAAATGAGGTCTTGAGCCTTAAAAGAGAAGGGGCTTGGACCCCTCGAAGTGAGGGTTTGGCTGCTAAATACAAGGCCTTGAGCCTTAAAAGCAGAGGGGCTTGGGCCCCAGGAATTAAGGGTTTGGCTGCTAAAAATGAGGCCTTGAGCCTCAAAAGTAAAGGGGCTTGGACACCAGGAAGTGAGGGTTTGGCTGCTAAAAACGAGGCCTTGTGCATTAAAAGGTGAGGGGCTTAGACCCCTGAAAGTAAGGGTTTGGCTGCTAAAAATGAGGCCTTGAGCCTTAAAAGCAGAAGGGGCTTGGGCCCCAGGAATTAAGGGTTTGGCTGCTAAAAATGAGGCCTTGAGCCTTAAAAGAGAAGGGGCTTGGACCCCTCTAAGTGAGGCACTAGCTGCTAAAAATGAGGCCTTGAGCCTTAAAAGAGAAGGGGCTTGGACCCTGGAAGTGAGGGTTTGGCTGCTAAAAATGAGGCCTTGAGCCTTAAAAGAGAAGGGGCTTGGACATCTTAAATGAGGGTTTGGCTGCTAAAAATGAGGCCTTGAGCCTTAAAAGAGAAGGGGCTTGGACCCCTGGAAGTGAGTGTTTGGCTGCTAAAATTGAGGCCTTGAGCCTTGAAAGCGGAGGGACTTAAACCTGTGGAATGAAGGTTTGGCTGGTAAAAATGAAGGCTTGAGCCTTAAAACAGAGGAGCTTGGACCCCTGAAAGTAAGTTTTTGGCTGCTAATAATGAGGCCTGGAGCCTTAAAAGAGAAGGGGTTTGGACCCCTCGAAGTGAGGGTTTGGCTGTTAAATAAAGGCCTTTAGCCTTATAAGAGAAGGGGCTTGGACCCCTCGAAGTGAGGATTTGGCTGCTAAAAATGAGGCCTTGAGCCTTAAAAGAGAAGAGGCTTGGACTCCTGGAAGTGAGGGTTTGGCTGCTAAAAACGAGGTCTTGAGCCTTAAAAAAGAAGGGGCTTGGACTCCAGGAAGTGAGGGTTTGGCTGCTAAAAATGAGGCCTTGAGCCTTGAAAGCGGAGGGACTTAAACCTGTGGAATGAGGGTTTGGCTGCTAAAAATGAAGGCTTGAGCCTTAAAACAGAGGAGCTTGGACCCCTGAAAGTAAGTTTTTGGCTGCTAATAATGAGGCCTTGAGCCTTAAAAGTGAAGGGGCTTGGACCCCAGGAAGTGAGGGTTTGGCTGCTAAAAACGAGGTCTTGAGCCTTAAAAAAGAAGGGGATTGGACCCCAGGAAGTGAGGGTTTGGCTGCTAAAAATGAGGCCTTGAGCCTTGAAAGCGGAGGGACTTAAACCTGTGGAATGAGGGTTTGGCTGCTAAAAATGAAGGCTTGAGCCTTAAAACAGAGGAGCTTGGACCCCTGAAAGTAAGTTTTTGGCTGCTAATAATGAGGCCTGGAGCCTTAAAAGAGAAGGGGTTTGGACCCCTCGAAGTGAGGGTTTGGCTGTTAAATAAAGGCCTTGAGCCTTAAAAGAGAAGGGGCTTGGACCCCTCGAAGTGAGGGTTTGGCTGCTAAAAATGAGGCCTTGAGCCTTAAAAGAGAAGAGGCTTGGACTCCTGGAAGTGAGGGTTTGCTGCTAAAAATGAGGTCTTGAGCCTTAAAAAAGAAGGGGCTTGGACTCCAGGAAGTGAGGGTTTGGCTGCTAAAAATGAGGCCTTGAGCCTTGAAAGCGGAGGGACTTAAACCTGTGGAATGAGGGTTTGGCTGCTAAAAATGAATGCTTGAGCCTTAAAACAGAGGAGCTTGGACCCCTGAAAGTAAGTTTTTGGCTGCTAATAATGAGGCTTTGAGCCTTAAAAGTGAAGGGGCTTGGACCCCAGGAAGTGAGGGTTTGGCTGCTAAAAACGAGGTCTTGAGCCTTAAAAAAGAAGGGGCTTGGACTCCAGGAAGTGAGGGTTTGGCTGCTAAAAATGAGGCCTTGAGCCTTGAAAAAGGAGGGACTTAAACCTGTGGAATGAGGGTTTTGCTGCTAAAAATGAAGGCTTGAGCCTTAAAACAGAGGAGCTTGGACCCCTGAAAGTAAGTTTTTGGCTGCTAATAATGAGGCCTTGAGCCTTAAAAGAGAAGGGGTTTGGACCCCTCGAAGTGAGGGTTTGGCTGTTAAATAAAGGCCTTGAGCCTTAAAAGAGAAGGGGCTTGGACCCCTCGAAGTGAGGGTTTGGCTGCTAAAAATGAGGCCTTGAGCCTTAAAAGAGAAGAGGCTTGGACTCCTGGAAGTGAGGGTTTGCTGCTAAAAACGAGGTCTTGAGCCTTAAAAAAGAAGGGGCTTGGACTCCAGGAAGTGAGGGTTTGGCTGCTAAAAATGAGGCCTTGAGCCTTGAAAGCGGAGGGACTTAAACCTGTGGAATGAGGGTTTGGCTGCTAAAAATGAAGGCTTGAGCCTTAAAACAGAGGAGCTTGGACCCCTGAAAGTAAGTTTTTGGCTGCTAATAATGAGGCCTTGAGCCTTAAAAGTGAAGGGGCTTGGACCCCAGGAAGTGAGGGTTTGGCTGCTAAAAACGAGGTCTTGAGCCTTAAAAAAGAAGGGGCTTGGACCCCTCAAAGTGACGGTTTGGCTGCTAAATACAAGGCCTTGAGCCTTAAAAGCAGAGGGGCTTGGGCCCCAGGAATTAAGGGTTTGGCTGCTAAAAATGAGGCCTTGAGCCTCAAAATTAAAGGGGCTTGGACACCAGGAAGTGAGGGTTTGGCTGCTAAAAACGAGGCCTTGAGCATTAAAAGGTGAGGGGCTTAGACCCCTGAAAGTAAGGGTTTGGCTGCTAAAAATGAGGCCTTGAGCCTTAAAAGCAGAAGGGGCTTGGGCCCCAGGAATTAAGGGTTTGGCTGCTAAAAATGAGGCCTTGAGCCTTAAAAGAGAAGGGGCTTGGGCCCCAGGAATTAATGGTTTGGCTGCTAAAAATGAGGCCTCGAGCCTTAAAAGAGAAGGGGTTTGGACCCCTCGAAGTGAGGGTTTGGCTGCTAAAAATGAGGCCTTGAGCCTTAAAAGAGAAGGGGCTTGGACCCCTGGAAGTGAGGGTTTGGCTGCTAGAAAGGAGGCCTTGAGCCTTAAAAGAGAAGGGGCTTGGACATCTTAAATGAGGGTTTGGCTGCTAATAATGAGGCCTTGAGCCTTAAAAGAGAAGGGGCTTGGACCCCTGGAAGTGAGTGTTTGGCTGCTAAAATTGAGGCCTTGAGCCTTGAAAGCGGAGGGACTTAAACCTGTGGAATGAAGGTTTGGCTGGTAAAAATGAAGGCTTGAGCCTTAAAACAGAGGAGCTTGGACCCCTGAAAGTAAGTTTTTGGCTGCTAATAATGAGGCCTGGAGCCTTGAAAGCGGAGGGACTTAAACCTGTGGAATGAGGGTTTGGCTGCTAAAAATGAAGGCTTGAGCCTTAAAACAGAGGAGCTTGGACCCCTGAAAGTACGTTTTTGGCTGCTAATAATGAGGCCTTGAGCCTTAAAAGTGAAGGGGCTTGGACCCCAGGAAGTGAGGGTTTGGCTGCTAAAAATGAGGTCTTGAGCCTTAAAAGAGAAGGGGCTTGGACATCTTAAATGAGGGTTTGGCTGCTAATAATGAGGCCTTGAGCCTTAAAAGAGAAGGGGCTTGGACCCCTCGAAGTGAGTGTTTGGCTGCTAAAAATGAGGCCTTGAGCCTTGAAAGCGGAGGGACTTAAACCTGTGGAATGCGGGTTTGGCTGGTAAAAATGAAGGCTTGAGCCTTAAAACAGAGGAGCTTGGACCCCTGAAAGTAAGTTTTTGGCTGCTAATAATGAGGCCTGGAGCCTTAAAAGAGAAGGGGTTTGGACCCCTGGAAGTGAGGGTTTGGCTGTTAAATAAAGGCCTTGAGCCTTAAAAGCAGAGGGGCTTGGGCCCCAGGAATTAAGGGTTTGGCTGCTAAAAATGAGGCCTTGAGCCTTAAAAGAGAAGGGGCTTGGACCCCTCGAAGTGAGGGTTTGGCTGCTAAATACAAGGCCTTGAGCCTTAAAAGCAGAGGGGCTTGGGCCCCAGGAATTAAGGGTTTGGCTGCTAAAAATGAGGCCTTGAGCCTCAAAAGTAAAGGGGCTTGGACACCAGGAAGTGAGGGTTTGGCTGCTAAAAACGAGGCCTTGAGCATTAAAAGGTGAGGGGCTTAGACCCCTGAAAGTAAGGGTTTGGCTGCTAAAAATGAGGCCTTGAGCCTTAAAAGCAGAAGGGGCTTGGGCCCCAGGAATTAAGGGTTTGGCTGCTAAAAATGAGGCCTTGAGCCTTAAAAGAGAAGGGGTTTGGACCCCTCGAAGTGAGGGTTTGGCTGCTAGAAATGAGGCCTTGAGCCTTAAAAGAGAAGGGGCTTGGACCCCTGGAAGTGAGGGTTTGGCTGCTAGAAAGGAGGCCTTGAGCCTTAAAAGAGAAGGGGCTTGGACATCTTAAATGAGGGTTTGGCTGCTAATAATGAGGCCTTGAGCCTTAAAAGAGAAGGGGCTTGGACCCCTGGAAGTGAGTGTTTGGCTGCTAAAATTGAGGCCTTGAGCCTTGAAAGCGGAGGGACTTAAACCTGTGGAATGAAGGTTTGGCTGGTAAAAATGAAGGCTTGAGCCTTAAAACAGAGGAGCTTGGACCCCTGAAAGTAAGTTTTTGGCTGCTAATAATGAGGCCTGGAGCCTTGAAAGCGGAGGGACTTAAACCTGTGGAATGAGGGTTTGGCTGCTAAAAATGAAGGCTTGAGCCTTAAAACAGAGGAGCTTGGACCCCTGAAAGTACGTTTTTGGCTGCTAATAATGAGGCCTTGAGCCTTAAAAGTGAAGGGGCTTGGACCCCAGGAAGTGAGGGTTTGGCTGCTAAAAATGAGGTCTTGAGCCTTAAAAGAGAAGGGGCTTGGACCCCTCGAAGTGAGGGTTTGGCTGCTAAATACAAGGCCTTGAGCCTTAAAAGCAGAGGGGCTTGGACATCTTAAATGAGGGTTTGGCTGCTAATAATGAGGCCTTGAGCCTTAAAAGAGAAGGGGCTTGGACCCCTCGAAGTGAGTGTTTGGCTGCTAAAATTGAGGCCTTGAGCCTTGAAAGCGGAGGGACTTAAACCTGTGGAATGCGGGTTTGGCTGGTAAAAATGAAGGCTTGAGCCTTAAAACAGAGGAGCTTGGACCCCTGAAAGTAAGTTTTTGGCTGCTAATAATGAGGCCTGGAGCCTTAAAAGAGAAGGGGTTTGGACCCCTCGAAGTGAGGGTTTGGCTGTTAAATAAAGGCCTTGAGCCTTAAAAGCAGAGGGGCTTGGGCCCCAGGAATTAAGGGTTTGGCTGCTAAAAATGAGGCCTTGAGCCTTAAAAGAGAAGGGGCTTGGACCCCTCGAAGTGAGGGTTTGGCTGCTAAATACAAGGCCTTGAGCCTTAAAAGCAGAGGGGCTTGGGCCCCAGGAATTAAGGGTTTGGCTGCTAAAAATGAGGCCTTGAGCCTCAAAAGTAAAGGGGCTTGGACACCAGGAAGTGAGGGTTTGGCTGCTAAAAACGAGGCCTTGAGCATTAAAAGGTGAGGGGCTTAGACCCCTGAAAGTAAGGGTTTGGCTGCTAAAAATGAGGCCTTGAGCCTTAAAAGCAGAAGGGGCTTGGGCCCCAGGAATTAAGGGTTTGGCTGCTAAAAATGAGGCCTTGAGCCTTAAAAGAGAAGGGGTTTGGACCCCTCGAAGTGAGGGTTTGGCTGCTAAAAATGAGGCCTTGAGCCTTAAAAGAGAAGGGGCTTGGACCCCTGGAAGTGAGGGTTTGGCTGCTAGAAAGGAGGCCTTGAGCCTTAAAAGAGAAGGGGCTTGGACATCTTAAATGAGGGTTTGGCTGCTAATAATGAGGCCTTGAGCCTTAAAAGAGAAGGGGCTTGGACCCCTGGAAGTGAGTGTTTGGCTGCTAAATTTGAGGCCTTGAGCCTTGAAAGCGGAGGGACTTAAACCTGTGGAATGAAGGTTTGGCTGGTAAAAATGAAGGCTTGAGCCTTAAAACAGAGGAGCTTGGACCCCTGAAAGTAAGTTTTTGGCTGCTAATAATGAGGCCTGGAGCCTTGAAAGCGGAGGGACTTAAACCTGTGGAATGAGGGTTTGGCTGCTAAAAATGAAGGCTTGAGCCTTAAAACAGAGGAGCTTGGACCCCTGAAAGTACGTTTTTGGCTGCTAATAATGAGGCCTTGAGCCTTAAAAGTGAAGGGGCTTGGACCCCAGGAAGTGAGGGTTTGGCTGCTAAAAATGAGGTCTTGAGCCTTAAAAGAGAAGGGGCTTGGACCCCTCGAAGTGAGGGTTTGGCTGCTAAATACAAGGCCTTGAGCCTTAAAAGCAGAGGGGCTTGGACATCTTAAATGAGGGTTTGGCTGCTAATAATGAGGCCTTGAGCCTTAAAAGAGAAGGGGCTTGGACCCCTCGAAGTGAGTGTTTGGCTGCTAAAATTGAGGCCTTGAGCCTTGAAAGCGGAGGGACTTAAACCTGTGGAATGCGGGTTTGGCTGGTAAAAATGAAGGCTTGAGCCTTAAAACAGAGGAGCTTGGACCCCTGAAAGTAAGTTTTTGGCTGCTAATAATGAGGCCTGGAGCCTTAAAAGAGAAGGGGTTTGGACCCCTCGAAGTGAGGGTTTGGCTGTTAAATAAAGGCCTTGAGCCTTAAAAGCAGAGGGGCTTGGGCCCCAGGAATTAAGGGTTTGGCTGCTTAAAAATGAGGCCTTGAGCCTTAAAAGAGAAGAGGCTTGGACTCCTGGAAGTGAGGGTTTGCTGCTAAAAACGAGGTCTTGAGCCTTAAAAAAGAAGGGGCTTGGACCCCTGGAAGTGAGGGTTTGGCTACTAAAAATGAGGTCTTGAGCCTTAAAAGAGAAGGGGCTTGGACCCCTCGAAGTGAGGGTTTGGCTGCTAAATACAAGGCCTTGAGCCTTAAAAGCAGAGGGGCTTGGACATCTTAAATGAGGGTTTGGCTGCTAATAATGAGGCCTTGAGCCTTAAAAGAGAAGGGGCTTGGACCCCTGGAAGTGAGTGTTTGGCTGCTAAAATTGAGGCCTTGAGCCTTGAAAGCGGAGGGACTTAAACCTGTGGAATGAAGGTTTGGCTGGTAAAAATGAAGGCTTGAGCCTTAAAACAGAGGAGCTTGGACCCCTGAAAGTAAGTTTTTGGCTGCTAATAATGAGGCCTGGAGCCTTAAAAGAGAAGGGGTTTGGACCCCTCGAAGTGAGGGTTTGGCTGTTAAATCAAGGCCTTGAGCCTTAAAAGAGAAGGGGCTTGGACCCCTCGAAGTGAGGGTTTGGCTGCTAAAAATGAGGCCTTGAGCCTTAAAAGAGAAGAGGCTTGGACTCCTGGAATTGAGGGTTTGCTGCTAAAAACGAGGTCTTGAGCCTTAAAAAAGAAGGGGCTTGGACCCCTGGAAGTGAGGGTTTGGCTGCTAAAAATGAGGCCTTGAGCCTTGAAAGCGGAGGGACTTAAACCTGTGGAATGAGGGTTTGGCTGCTAAAAATGAAGGCTTGAGCCTTAAAACAGAGGAGCTTGGACCCCTGAAAGTAAGTTTTTGGCTGCTAATAATGAGGCCTTGAGCCTTAAAAGTGAAGGGGCTTGGACCCCAGGAAGTGAGGGTTTGGCTGCTAAAAATGAGGTCTTGAGCCTTAAAAGAGAAGGGGCTTGGACCCCTCGAAGTGAGGGTTTGGCTGCTAAATACAAAGCCTTGAGCCTTAAAAGCAGAGGGGCTTGGGCCCCAGGAATTAAGGGTTTGGCTGCTAAAAATGAGGCCTTGAGCCTCAAAAGTAAAGGGGCTTGGACACCAGGAAGTGAGGGTTTGGCTGCTAAAAACGAGGCCTTGAGCATTAAAAGGTGAGGGGCTTAGACCCCTGAAAGTAAGGGTTTGGCTGCTAAAAATGAGGCCTTGAGCCTTAAAAGAGAAGGGGCTTGGGCCCCAGGAATTAAGCGTTTGGCTGCTAAAAATGAGGCCTTGAGCCTTAAAAGCAGAAAGGGCTTGGGCCCCAGGAATTAAGGGTTTGGCTGCTAAAAATGAGGCCTTGAGCCTTAAAAGAGAAGGGGCTTGGGCCCCAGGAATTAAGGGTTTGGCTGCTAAAAATGAGGCCTCGAGCCTTGAAAAAGGAGGGACTTAAACCTGTGGAATGAGGGTTTTGCTGCTAAAAATGAAGGCTTGAGCCTTAAAACAGAGGAGCTTGGACCCCTGAAAGTAAGTTTTTGGCTGCTAATAATGAGGCCTTGAGCCTTAAAAGAGAAGGGGTTTGGACCCCTCGAAGTGAGGGTTTGGCTGTTAAATAAAGGCCTTGAGCCTTAAAAGAGAAGGGGCTTGGACCCCTCGAAGTGAGGGTTTGGCTGCTAAAAATGAGGCCTTGAGCCTTAAAAGAGAAGAGGCTTGGACTCCTGGAAGTGAGGGTTTGCTGCTAAAAACGAGGTCTTGAGCCTTAAAAAAGAAGGGGCTTGGACTCCAGGAAGTGAGGGTTTGGCTGCTAAAAATGAGGCCTTGAGCCTTGAAAGCGGAGGGACTTAAACCTGTGGAATGAGGGTTTGGCTGCTAAAAATGAAGGCTTGAGCCTTAAAACAGAGGAGCTTGGACCCCTGAAAGTAAGTTTTTGGCTGCTAATAATGAGGCCTTGAGCCTTAAAAGTGAAGGGGCTTGGACCCCAGGAAGTGAGGGTTTGGCTGCTAAAAACGAGGTCTTGAGCCTTAAAAAAGAAGGGGCTTGGACTCCAGGAAGTGAGGGTTTGGCTGCTAAAAATGAGGCCTTGAGCCTTGAAAGCGGAGGGACTTAAACCTGTGGAATGAGGGTTTGGCTGCTAAAAATGAAGGCTTGAGCCTTAAAACAGAGGAGCTTGGACCCCTGAAAGTAAGTTTTTGGCTGCTAATAATGAGGCCTTGAGCCTTAAAAGTGAAGGGGCTTGGACCCCAGGAAGTGAGGGTTTGGCTGCTAAAAACGAGGTCTTGAGCCTTAAAAAAGAAGGGGCTTGGACCCCTCAAAGTGACGGTTTGGCTGCTAAATACAAGGCCTTGAGCCTTAAAAGCAGAGGGGCTTGGGCCCCAGGAATTAAGGGTTTGGCTGCTAAAAATGAGGCCTTGAGCCTCAAAATTAAAGGGGCTTGGACACCAGGAAGTGAGGGTTTGGCTGCTAAAAACGAGGCCTTGAGCATTAAAAGGTGAGGGGCTTAGACTGAAAGTAAGGGTTTGGCTGCTAAAAATGAGGCCTTGAGCCTTAAAAGCAGAAGGGGCTTGGGCCCCAGGAATTAAGGGTTTGGCTGCTAAAAATGAGGCCTTGAGCCTTAAAAGAGAAGGGGCTTGGGCCCCAGGAATTAATGGTTTGGCTGCTAAAAATGAGGCCTCGAGCCTTAAAAGAGAAGGGGTTTGGACCCCTCGAAGTGAGGGTTTGGCTGCTAAAAATGAGGCCTTGAGCCTTAAAAGAGAAGGGGCTTGGACCCCTGGAAGTGAGGGTTTGGCTGCTAGAAAGGAGGCCTTGAGCCTTAAAAGAGAAGGGGCTTGGACATCTTAAATGAGGGTTTGGCTGCTAATAATGAGGCCTTGAGCCTTAAAAGAGAAGGGGCTTGGACCCCTGGAAGTGAGTGTTTGGCTGCTAAAATTGAGGCCTTGAGCCTTGAAAGCGGAGGGACTTAAACCTGTGGAATGAAGGTTTGGCTGGTAAAAATGAAGGCTTGAGCCTTAAAACAGAGGAGCTTGGACCCCTGAAAGTAAGTTTTTGGCTGCTAATAATGAGGCCTGGAGCCTTGAAAGCGGAGGGACTTAAACCTGTGGAATGAGGGTTTGGCTGCTAAAAATGAAGGCTTGAGCCTTAAAACAGAGGAGCTTGGACCCCTGAAAGTACGTTTTTGGCTGCTAATAATGAGGCCTTGAGCCTTAAAAGTGAAGGGGCTTGGACCCCAGGAAGTGAGGGTTTGGCTGCTAAAAATGAGGTCTTGAGCCTTAAAAGAGAAGGGGCTTGGACATCTTAAATGAGGGTTTGGCTGCTAATAATGAGGCCTTGAGCCTTAAAAGAGAAGGGGCTTGGACCCCTCGAAGTGAGTGTTTGGCTGCTAAAATTGAGGCCTTGAGCCTTGAAAGCGGAGGGACTTAAACCTGTGGAATGCGGGTTTGGCTGGTAAAAATGAAGGCTTGAGCCTTAAAACAGAGGAGCTTGGACCCCTGAAAGTAAGTTTTTGGCTGCTAATAATGAGGCCTGGAGCCTTAAAAGAGAAGGGGTTTGGACCCCTCGAAGTGAGGGTTTGGCTGTTAAATAAAGGCCTTGAGCCTTAAAAGCAGAGGGGCTTGGGCCCCAGGAATTAAGGGTTTGGCTGCTAAAAATGAGGCCTTGAGCCTTAAAAGAGAAGGGGCTTGGACCCCTCGAAGTGAGGGTTTGGCTGCTAAATACAAGGCCTTGAGCCTTAAAAGCAGAGGGGCTTGGGCCCCAGGAATTAAGGGTTTGGCTGCTAAAAATGAGGCCTTGAGCCTCAAAAGTAAAGGGGCTTGGACACCAGGAAGTGAGGGTTTGGCTGCTAAAAACGAGGCCTTGAGCATTAAAAGGTGAGGGGCTTAGACCCCTGAAAGTAAGGGTTTGGCTGCTAAAAATGAGGCCTTGAGCCTTAAAAGCAGAAGGGGCTTGGGCCCCAGGAATTAAGGGTTTGGCTGCTAAAAATGAGGCCTTGAGCCTTAAAAGAGAAGGGGTTTGGACCCCTCGAAGTGAGGGTTTGGCTGCTAAAAATGAGGCCTTGAGCCTTAAAAGAGAAGGGGCTTGGACCCCTGGAAGTGAGGGTTTGGCTGCTAGAAAGGAGGCCTTGAGCCTTAAAAGAGAAGGGGCTTGGACATCTTAAATGAGGGTTTGGCTGCTAATAATGAGGCCTTGAGCCTTAAAAGAGAAGGGGCTTGGACCCCTGGAAGTGAGTGTTTGGCTGCTAAAATTGAGGCCTTGAGCCTTGAAAGCGGAGGGACTTAAACCTGTGGAATGAAGGTTTGGCTGGTAAAAATGAAGGCTTGAGCCTTAAAACAGAGGAGCTTGGACCCCTGAAAGTAAGTTTTTGGCTGCTAATAATGAGGCCTGGAGCCTTGAAAGCGGAGGGACTTAAACCTGTGGAATGAGGGTTTGGCTGCTAAAAATGAAGGCTTGAGCCTTAAAACAGAGGAGCTTGGACCCCTGAAAGTAAGTTTTTGGCTGCTAATAATGAGGCCTGGAGCCTTAAAAGAGAAGGGGTTTGGACCCCTCGAAGTGAGGGTTTGGCTGTTAAATAAAGGCCTTGAGCCTTAAAAGCAGAGGGGCTTGGGCCCCAGGAATTAAGGGTTTGGCTGCTAAAAATGAGGCCTTGAGCCTTAAAAGAGAAGGGGCTTGGACCCCTCGAAGTGAGGGTTTGGCTGCTAAATACAAGGCCTTGAGCCTTAAAAGCAGAGGGGCTTGGGCCCCAGGAATTAAGGGTTTGGCTGCTAAAAATGAGGCCTTGAGCCTCAAAAGTAAAGGGGCTTGGACACCAGGAAGTGAGGGTTTGGCTGCTAAAAACGAGGCCTTGAGCATTAAAAGGTGAGGGGCTTAGACCCCTGAAAGTAAGGGTTTGGCTGCTAAAAATGAGGCCTTGAGCCTTAAAAGCAGAAGGGGCTTGGGCCCCAGGAATTAAGGGTTTGGCTGCTAAAAATGAGGCCTTGAGCCTTAAAAGAGAAGGGGTTTGGACCCCTCGAAGTGAGGGTTTGGCTGCTAAAAATGAGGCCTTGAGCCTTAAAAGAGAAGGGGCTTGGACCCCTGGAAGTGAGGGTTTGGCTGCTAGAAAGGAGGCCTTGAGCCTTAAAAGAGAAGAGGCTTGGACATCTTAAATGAGGGTTTGGCTGCTAATAATGAGGCCTTGAGCCTTAAAAGAGAAGGGGCTTGGACCCCTGGAAGTGAGTGTTTGGCTGCTAAAATTGAGGCCTTGAGCCTTGAAAGCGGAGGGACTTAAACCTGTGGAATGAAGGTTTGGCTGGTAAAAATGAAGGCTTGAGCCTTAAAACAGAGGAGCTTGGACCCCTGAAAGTAAGTTTTTGGCTGCTAATAATGAGGCCTGGAGCCTTGAAAGCGGAGGGACTTAAACCTGTGGAATGAGGGTTTGGCTGCTAAAAATGAAGGCTTGAGCCTTAAAACAGAGGAGCTTGGACCCCTGAAAGTACGTTTTTGGCTGCTAATAATGAGGCCTTGAGCCTTAAAAGTGAAGGGGCTTGGACCCCAGGAAGTGAGGGTTTGGCTGCTAAAAATGAGGTCTTGAGCCTTAAAAGAGAAGGGGCTTGGACCCCTCGAAGTGAGGGTTTGGCTGCTAAATACAAGGCCTTGAGCCTTAAAAGCAGAGGGGCTTGGACATCTTAAATGAGGGTTTGGCTGCTAATAATGAGGCCTTGAGCCTTAAAAGAGAAGGGGCTTGGACCCCTCGAAGTGAGTGTTTGGCTGCTAAAATTGAGGCCTTGAGCCTTGAAAGCGGAGGGACTTAAACCTGTGGAATGCGGGTTTGGCTGGTAAAAATGAAGGCTTGAGCCTTAAAACAGAGGAGCTTGGACCCCTGAAAGTAAGTTTTTGGCTGCTAATAATGAGGCCTGGAGCCTTAAAAGAGAAGGGGTTTGGACCCCTGGAAGTGAGGGTTTGGCTGTTAAATAAAGGCCTTGAGCCTTAAAAGCAGAGGGGCTTGGGCCCCAGGAATTAAGGGTTTGGCTGCTAAAAATGAGGCCTTGAGCCTTAAAAGAGAAGGGGCTTGGACCCCTCGAAGTGAGGGTTTGGCTGCTAAATACAAGGCCTTGAGCCTTAAAAGCAGAGGGGCTTGGGCCCCAGGAATTAAGGGTTTGGCTGCTAAAAATGAGGCCTTGAGCCTCAAAAGTAAAGGGGCTTGGACACCAGGAAGTGAGGGTTTGGCTGCTAAAAACGAGGCCTTGAGCATTAAAAGGTGAGGGGCTTAGACCCCTGAAAGTAAGGGTTTGGCTGCTAAAAATGAGGCCTTGAGCCTTAAAAGCAGAAGGGGCTTGGGCCCCAGGAATTAAGGGTTTGGCTGCTAAAAATGAGGCCTTGAGCCTTAAAAGAGAAGGGGTTTGGACCCCTCGAAGTGAGGGTTTGGCTGCTAAAAATGAGGCCTTGAGCCTTAAAAGAGAAGGGGCTTGGACCCCTGGAAGTGAGGGTTTGGCTGCTAGAAAGGAGGCCTTGAGCCTTAAAAGAGAAGGGGCTTGGACATCTTAAATGAGGGTTTGGCTGCTAATAATGAGGCCTTGAGCCTTAAAAGAGAAGGGGCTTGGACCCCTGGAAGTGAGTGTTTGGCTGCTAAATTTGAGGCCTTGAGCCTTGAAAGCGGAGGGACTTAAACCTGTGGAATGAAGGTTTGGCTGGTAAAAATGAAGGCTTGAGCCTTAAAACAGAGGAGCTTGGACCCCTGAAAGTAAGTTTTTGGCTGCTAATAATGAGGCCTGGAGCCTTGAAAGCGGAGGGACTTAAACCTGTGGAATGAGGGTTTGGCTGCTAAAAATGAAGGCTTGAGCCTTAAAACAGAGGAGCTTGGACCCCTGAAAGTACGTTTTTGGCTGCTAATAATGAGGCCTTGAGCCTTAAAAGTGAAGGGGCTTGGACCCCAGGAAGTGAGGGTTTGGCTGCTAAAAATGAGGTCTTGAGCCTTAAAAGAGAAGGGGCTTGGACCCCTCGAAGTGAGGGTTTGGCTGCTAAAAATGAGGCCTTGAGCCTTAAAAGCAGAGGGGCTTGGACATCTTAAATGAGGGTTTGGCTGCTAATAATGAGGCCTTGAGCCTTAAAAGAGAAGGGGCTTGGACCCCTCGAAGTGAGTGTTTGGCTGCTAAAATTGAGGCCTTGAGCCTTGAAAGCGGAGGGACTTAAACCTGTGGAATGCGGGTTTGGCTGGTAAAAATGAAGGCTTGAGCCTTAAAACAGAGGAGCTTGGACCCCTGAAAGTAAGTTTTTGGCTGCTAATAATGAGGCCTGGAGCCTTAAAAGAGAAGGGGTTTGGACCCCTGGAAGTGAGGGTTTGGCTGTTAAATAAAGGCCTTGAGCCTTAAAAGCAGAGGGGCTTGGGCCCCAGGAATTAAGGGTTTGGCTGCTAAAAATGAGGCCTTGAGCCTTAAAAGAGAAGGGGCTTGGACCCCTCGAAGTGAGGGTTTGGCTGCTAAATACAAGGCCTTGAGCCTTAAAAGCAGAGGGGCTTGGGCCCCAGGAATTAAGGGTTTGGCTGCTAAAAATGAGGCCTTGAGCCTCAAAAGTAAAGGGGCTTGGACACCAGGAAGTGAGGGTTTGGCTGCTAAAAACGAGGCCTTGAGCATTAAAAGGTGAGGGGCTTAGACCCCTGAAAGTAAGGGTTTGGCTGCTAAAAATGAGGCCTTGAGCCTTAAAAGCAGAAGGGGCTTGGGCCCCAGGAATTAAGGGTTTGGCTGCTAAAAATGAGGCCTTGAGCCTTAAAAGAGAAGGGGTTTGGACCCCTCGAAGTGAGGGTTTGGCTGCTAAAAATGAGGCCTTGAGCCTTAAAAGAGAAGGGGCTTGGACCCCTGGAAGTGAGGGTTTGGCTGCTAGAAAGGAGGCCTTGAGCCTTAAAAGAGAAGGGGCTTGGACATCTTAAATGAGGGTTTGGCTGCTAATAATGAGGCCTTGAGCCTTAAAAGAGAAGGGGCTTGGACCCCTGGAAGTGAGTGTTTGGCTGCTAAATTTGAGGCCTTGAGCCTTGAAAGCGGAGGGACTTAAACCTGTGGAATGAAGGTTTGGCTGGTAAAAATGAAGGCTTGAGCCTTAAAACAGAGGAGCTTGGACCCCTGAAAGTAAGTTTTTGGCTGCTAATAATGAGGCCTGGAGCCTTGAAAGCGGAGGGACTTAAACCTGTGGAATGAGGGTTTGGCTGCTAAAAATGAAGGCTTGAGCCTTAAAACAGAGGAGCTTGGACCCCTGAAAGTACGTTTTTGGCTGCTAATAATGAGGCCTTGAGCCTTAAAAGTGAAGGGGCTTGGACCCCAGGAAGTGAGGGTTTGGCTGCTAAAAATGAGGTCTTGAGCCTTAAAAGAGAAGGGGCTTGGACCCCTCGAAGTGAGGGTTTGGCTGCTAAAAATGAGGCCTTGAGCCTTAAAAGCAGAGGGGCTTGGACATCTTAAATGAGGGTTTGGCTGCTAATAATGAGGCCTTGAGCCTTAAAAGAGAAGGGGCTTGGACCCCTCGAAGTGAGTGTTTGGCTGCTAAAATTGAGGCCTTGAGCCTTGAAAGCGGAGGGACTTAAACCTGTGGAATGCGGGTTTGGCTGGTAAAAATGAAGGCTTGAGCCTTAAAACAGAGGAGCTTGGACCCCTGAAAGTAAGTTTTTGGCTGCTAATAATGAGGCCTGGAGCCTTAAAAGAGAAGGGGTTTGGACCCCTCGAAGTGAGGGTTTGGCTGTTAAATAAAGGCCTTGAGCCTTAAAAGCAGAGGGGCTTGGGCCCCAGGAATTAAGGGTTTGGCTGCTTAAAAATGAGGCCTTGAGCCTTAAAAGAGAAGAGGCTTGGACTCCTGGAAGTGAGGGTTTGCTGCTAAAAACGAGGTCTTGAGCCTTAAAAAAGAAGGGGCTTGGACCCCTGGAAGTGAGGGTTTGGCTACTAAAAATGAGGTCTTGAGCCTTAAAAGAGAAGGGGCTTGGACCCCTCGAAGTGAGGGTTTGGCTGCTAAATACAAGGCCTTGAGCCTTAAAAGCAGAGGGGCTTGGACATCTTAAATGAGGGTTTGGCTGCTAATAATGAGGCCTTGAGCCTTAAAAGAGAAGGGGCTTGGACCCCTGGAAGTGAGTGTTTGGCTGCTAAAATTGAGGCCTTGAGCCTTGAAAGCGGAGGGACTTAAACCTGTGGAATGAAGGTTTGGCTGGTAAAAATGAAGGCTTGAGCCTTAAAACAGAGGAGCTTGGACCCCTGAAAGTAAGTTTTTGGCTGCTAATAATGAGGCCTGGAGCCTTAAAAGAGAAGGGGTTTGGACCCCTCGAAGTGAGGGTTTGGCTGTTAAATCAAGGCCTTGAGCCTTAAAAGAGAAGGGGCTTGGACCCCTCGAAGTGAGGGTTTGGCTGCTAAAAATGAGGCCTTGAGCCTTAAAAGAGAAGAGGCTTGGACTCCTGGAATTGAGGGTTTGCTGCTAAAAACGAGGTCTTGAGCCTTAAAAAAGAAGGGGCTTGGACCCCTGGAAGTGAGGGTTTGGCTGCTAAAAATGAGGCCTTGAGCCTTGAAAGCGGAGGGACTTAAACCTGTGGAATGAGGGTTTGGCTGCTAAAAATGAAGGCTTGAGCCTTAAAACAGAGGAGCTTGGACCCCTGAAAGTAAGTTTTTGGCTGCTAATAATGAGGCCTTGAGCCTTAAAAGTGAAGGGGCTTGGACCCCAGGAAGTGAGGGTTTGGCTGCTAAAAATGAGGTCTTGAGCCTTAAAAGAGAAGGGGCTTGGACCCCTCGAAGTGAGGGTTTGGCTGCTAAATACAAAGCCTTGAGCCTTAAAAGCAGAGGGGCTTGGGCCCCAGGAATTAAGGGTTTGGCTGCTAAAAATGAGGCCTTGAGCCTCAAAAGTAAAGGGGCTTGGACACCAGGAAGTGAGGGTTTGGCTGCTAAAAACGAGGCCTTGAGCATTAAAAGGTGAGGGGCTTAGACCCCTGAAAGTAAGGGTTTGGCTGCTAAAAATGAGGCCTTGAGCCTTAAAAGAGAAGGGGCTTGGGCCCCAGGAATTAAGCGTTTGGCTGCTAAAAATGAGGCCTTGAGCCTTAAAAGCAGAAAGGGCTTGGGCCCCAGGAATTAAGGGTTTGGCTGCTAAAAATGAGGCCTTGAGCCTTAAAAGAGAAGGGGCTTGGGCCCCAGGAATTAAGGGTTTGGCTGCTAAAAATGAGGCCTCGAGCCTTAAAAGAGAAGGGGCTTGGACTCCTGGAAGTGAGGGTTTGGCTGCTAAAAATGAGGCCTTGAGCCTTAAAAGTAAAGGGGCTTAGACCCCTGGAAGTGAGGTTTGGCTGCTAGAAAGGAGGCCTTGAGCCTTAAAAGAGAAGGGGCTTGGACATCTTAAATGAGGGTTTGGCTGCTAATAATGAGGCCTTGAGCCTTAAAAGAGAAGGGGCTTGGACCCCTGGAAGTGAGTGTTTGGCTGCTAAAATTGAGGCCTTGAGCCTTAAAAGAGAAGGGGCTTGGACCCCTCGAAGTGAGGGTTTGGCTGCTAAATACAAGGCCTTGAGCCTTAAAAGCAGAGGGGCTTGGACATCTTAAATGAGGGTTTGCCTGCTAATAATGAGGCCTTGAGCCTTAAAAGAGAAGGGGCTTGGACCCCTGGAAGTGAGTGTTTGGCTGCTAAAATTGAGGTCTTGAGCCTTGAAAGCGGAGGGACTTAAACCTGTGGAATGAAGGTTTGGCTGGTAAAAATGAAGGCTTGAGCCTTAAAACAGAGGAGCTTGGACCCCTGAAAGTAAGTTTTTGGCTGCTAATAATGAGGCCTGGAGCCTTAAAAGAGAAGGGGTTTGGACCCCTCGAAGTGAGGGTTTGGCTGTTAAATAAAGGCCTTGAGCCTTAAAAGAGAAGGGGCTTGGACCCCTCGAAGTGAGGGTTTGGCTGCTAAAAATGAAGGCTTGAGCCTTAAAACAGAAGAGCTTGGACCCCTGAAAGTAAGTTTTTGGCTGCTAATAATGAGGCCTTGAGCCTTAAAAGTGAAGGGGCTTGGACCCCAGGAAGTGAGGGTTTGGCTGCTAAAAATGAGGTCTTGAGCCTTAAAAGAGAAGGGGCTTGGACCCCTCGAAGTGAGGGTTTGGCTGCTAAATACAAGGCCTTGAGCCTTAAAAGCAGAGGGGCTTGGGCCCCAGGAATTAAGGGTTTGGCTGCTAAAAATGAGGCCTTGAGCCTCAAAAGTAAAGGGGCTTGGACACCAGGAAGTGAGGGTTTGGCTGCTAAAAACGAGGCCTTGAGCATTAAAAGGTGAGGGGCTTAGACCCCTGAAAGTAAGGGTTTGGCTGCTAAAAATGAGGCCTTGAGCCTTAAAAGCAGAAGGGGCTTGGGCCCCTGGAAGTGAGGGTTTGGCTACTAAAAATGAGGCCTTGAGCCTTAAAAGCAGAAAGGGCTTGGGCCCCAGGAATTAAGGGTCTGGCTGCTAAAAATGAGGCCTTGAGCCTTAAAAGAGAAGGGGCTTGGGCCCCAGGAATTAAGGGTTTGGCTGCTAAAAATGAGGCCTCGAGCCTTAAAAGAGAAGGGGTTTGGACCCCTCGAAGTGAGGGTTTGGCTGCTAAAAATGAGGCCTTGAGCCTTAAAAGTAAAGGGGCTTAGACCCCTGGAAGTGAGGTTTGGCTGCTAGAAAGGAGGCCTTGAGCCTTAAAAGAGAAGGGGCTTGGACATCTTAAATGAGGGTTTGGCTGCTAATAATGAGGCCTTGAGCCTTAAAAGAGAAGGGGCTTGGACCCCTGGAAGTGAGTGTTTGGCTGCTAAAATTGAGGCCTTGAGCCTTGAAAGCGGAGGGACTTAAACCTGTGGAATGAAGGTTTGGCTGGTAAAAATGAAGGCTTGAGCCTTAAAACAGAGGAGCTTGGACCCCTGAAAGTAAGTTTTTGGCTGCTAATAATGAGGCTTTGAGCCTTAAAAGTGAAGGGGCTTGGACCCCAGGAAGTGAGGGTTTGGCTGCTAAAAACGAGGTCTTGAGCCTTAAAAAAGAAGGGGCTTGGACTCCAGGAAGTGAAGGTTTGGCTGCTAAAAATGAGGCCTTGAGCCTTGAAAGCGGAGGGACTTAAACCTGTGGAATGAGGGTTTGGCTGCTAAAAATGAAGGCTTGAGCCTTAAAACAGAGGAGCTTGGACCCCTGAAAGTAAGTTTTTGGCTGCTAATAATGAGGCCTGGAGCCTTAAAAGAGAAGGGGTTTGGACCCCTCGAAGTGAGGGTTTGGCTGTTAAATAAAGGCCTTGAGCCTTAAAAGAGAAGGGGCTTGGACCCCTCGAAGTGAGGGTTTGGCTGCTAAAAATGAGGCCTTGAGCCTTAAAAGAGAAGAGGCTTGGACTCCTGGAAGTGAGGGTTTGCTGCTAAAAACGAGGTCTTGAGCCTTAAAAAAGAAGGGGCTTGGACTCCAGGAAGTGAGGGTTTGGCTGCTAAAAATGAGGCCTTGAGCCTTGAAAGCGGAGGGACTTAAACCTGTGGAATGAGGGTTTGGCTGCTAAAAATGAAGGCTTGAGCCTTAAAACAGAGGAGCTTGGACCCCTGAAAGTAAGTTTTTGGCTGCTAATAATGAGGCCTTGAGCCTTAAAAGAGAAGGGGCTTGGACCCCAGGAAGTGAGGGTTTGGCTGCTAAAAATGAGGTCTTGAGCCTTAAAAGAGAAGGGGCTTGGACCCCTCGAAGTGAGGGTTTGGCTGCTAAATACAAGGCCTTGAGCCTTAAAAGCAGAGGGGCTTGGGCCCCAGGAATTAAGGGTTTGGCTGCTAAAAATGAGGCCTTGAGCCTCAAAAGTAAAGGGGCTTGGACACCAGGAAGTGAGGGTTTGGCTGCTAAAAACGAGGCCTTGTGCATTAAAAGGTGAGGGGCTTAGACCCCTGAAAGTAAGGGTTTGGCTGCTAAAAATGAGGCCTTGAGCCTTAAAAGCAGAAGGGGCTTGGGCCCCAGGAATTAAGGGTTTGGCTGCTAAAAATGAGGCCTTGAGCCTTAAAAAAGAAGGGGCTTGGGCCCCAGGAATTAAGGGTTTGGCTGCTAAAAATGAGGCCTCGATCGTTAAAAGAGAAGGGGCTTGGACCCCTCGAAGTGAGGGTTTGGCTGCTAAAAATGAGGCCTTGACCCTTAAAAGAGAAGGGGCTTGGACCCCTGGAAGTGAGGGTTTGGCTGCTAGAAAGGAGGCCTTGAGCCTTAAAAGAGAAGGGGCTTGGACATCTTAAATGAGGGTTTGGCTGCTAATAATGAGGCCTTGAGCCTTAAAAGAGAAGGGGCTTGGACCCCTGGAAGTGAGTGTTTGGCTGCTAAAATTGAGGCCTTGAGCCTTGAAAGCGGAGGGACTTAAACCTGTGGAATGAAGGTTTGGCTGCTAAAAATGAAGGCTTGAGCCTTAAAACAGAGGAGCTTGGACCCCTGAAAGTAAGTTTTTGGCTGCTAATAATGAGGCCTGGAGCCTTAAAAGAGAAGGGGTTTGGACCCCTCGAAGTGAGGGTTTGGCTGTTAAATAAAGGCCTTGAGCCTTAAAAGAGAAGAGGCTTGGACTCCTGGAAGTGAGGGTTTGGCTGCTAAAAACGAAGTCTTGAGCCTTAAAAAAGAAGGGGCTTGGACTCCAGGAAGTGAGGGTTTGGCTGCTAAAAATGAGGCCTTGAGCCTTGAAAGCGGAGGGACTTAAACCTGTGGAATGAGGGTTTGGCTGCTAAAAATGAAGGCTTGAGCCTTAAAACAGAGGAGCTTGGACCCCTGAAAGTAAGTTTTTGGCGGCTAATAATGAGGCCTTGAGCCTTAAAAGTGAAGGGGCTTGGACCCCAGGAAGTGAGGGTTTGGCTGCTAAAAATGAGGTCTTGAGCCTTAAAAGAGAAGGGGCTTGGACCCCTCGAAGTGAGGGTTTGGCTGCTAAATACAAGGCCTTGAGCCTTAAAAGCAGAGGGGCTTGGACATCTTAAATGAGGGTTTGGCTGCTAAAAATGAGGCCTTGAGCCTTAAAAGAGAAGGGGCTTGGACCCCTGGAAGTGAGTGTTTGGCTGCTAAAATTGAGGCCTTGAGCCTTGAAAGCGGAGGGACTTAAACCTGTGGAATGAAGGTTTGGCTGGTAAAAATGAAGGCTTGAGCCTTAAAACAGAGGAGCTTGGACCCCTGAAAGTAAGTTTTTGGCTGCTAATAATGAGGCCTGGAGCCTTAAAAGAGAAGGGGTTTGGACCCCTCGAAGTGAGGGTTTGGCTGTTAAATCAAGGCCTTGAGCCTTAAAAGAGAAGGGGCTTGGACCCCTCGAAGTGAGGGTTTGGCTGCTAAAAATGAGGCCTTGAGCCTTAAAAGAGAAGAGGCTTGGACTCCTGGAATTGAGGGTTTGCTGCTAAAAACGAGGTCTTGAGCCTTAAAAAAGAAGGGGCTTGGACCCCTGGAAGTGAGGGTTTGGCTGCTAAAAATGAGGCCTTGAGCCTTGAAAGCGGAGGGACTTAAACCTGTGGAATGAGGGTTTGGCTGCTAAAAATGAAGGCTTGAGCCTTAAAACAGAGGAGCTTGGACCCCTGAAAGTAAGTTTTTGGCTGCTAATAATGAGGCCTTGAGCCTTAAAAGTGAAGGGGCTTGGACCCCAGGAAGTGAGGGTTTGGCTGCTAAAAATGAGGTCTTGAGCCTTAAAAGAGAAGGGGCTTGGACCCCTCGAAGTGAGGGTTTGGCTGCTAAATACAAGGCCTTGAGCCTTAAAAGCAGAGGGGCTTGGGCCCCAGGAATTAAGGGTTTGGCTGCTAAAAATGAGGCCTTGAGCCTCAAAAGTAAAGGGGCTTGGACACCAGGAAGTGAGGGTTTGGCTGCTAAAAACGAGGCCTTGAGCATTAAAAGGTGAGGGGCTTAGACCCCTGAAAGTAAGGGTTTGGCTGCTAAAAATGAGGCCTTGAGCCTTAAAAGCAGAAGGGGCTTGGGCCCCAGGAATTAAGGGTTTGGCTGCTAAAAATGAGGCCTTGAGCCTTAAAAGAGAAGGGGGTTGGGCCCCAGGAATTAAGGGTTTGGCTGCTAAAAATGAGGCCTCGAGCCTTAAAAGAGAAGGGGCTTGGACTCCTGGAAGTGAGGGTTTGGCTGCTAAAAATGAGGCCTTGAGCCTTAAAAGTAAAGGGGCTTAGACCCCTGGAAGTGAGGTTTGGCTGCTAGAAAGGAGGCCTTGAGCCTTAAAAGAGAAGGGGCTTGGACATCTTAAATGAGGGTTTGGCTGCTAATAATGAGGCCTTGAGCCTTAAAAGAGAAGGGGCTTGGACCCCTGGAAGTGAGTGTTTGGCTGCTAAAATTGAGGCCTTGAGCCTTGAAAGCGGAGGGACTTAAACCTGTGGAATGAAGGTTTGGCTGGTAAAAATGAAGGCTTGAGCCTTAAAACAGAGGAGCTTGGACCCCTGAAAGTAAGTTTTTGGCTGCTAATAATGAGGCCTTGAGCCTTAAAAGTGAAGGGGCTTGGACACCAGGAAGTGAGGGTTTGGCTGCTAAAAACGAGGTCTTGAGCCTTAAAAAAGAAGGGGCTTGGACCCCTCGAAGTGAGGGTTTGGCTGCTAAAAATGAGGCCTTGAGCCTTGAAAGCGGAGGGACTTAAACCTGTGGAATGAGGGTTTGGCTGGTAAAAATGAAGGCTTGAGCCTTAAAACAGAGGAGCTTGGACCCCTGAAAGTAAGTTTTTGGCTGCTAATAATGAGGCCTGGAGCCTTAAAAGAGAAGGGGTTTGGACCCCTCGAAGTGAGGGTTTGGCTGTTAAATAAAGGCCTTGAGCCTTAAAAGAGAAGGGGCTTGGACCCCTCGAAGTGAGGGTTTGGCTGCTAAAAATGAGGCCTTGAGCCTTAAAAGAGAAGAGGCTTGGACTCCTGGAAGTGAGGGTTTGCTGCTAAAAACGAGGTCTTGAGCCTTAAAAAAGAAGGGGCTTGGACTCCAGGAAGTGAGGGTTTGGCTGCTAAAAATGAGGCCTTGAGCCTTGAAAGCGGAGGGACTTAAACCTGTGGAATGAGGGTTTGGCTGCTAAAAATGAAGGCTTGAGCCTTAAAACAGAGGAGCTTGGACCCCTGAAAGTAAGTTTTTGGCTGCTAATAATGAGGCCTTGAGCCTTAAAAGTGAAGGGGCTTGGACCCCAGGAAGTGAGGGTTTGGCTGCTAAAAATGAGGTCTTGAGCCTTAAAAGAGAAGGGGCTTGGACCCCTCGAAGTGAGGGTTTGGCTGCTAAATACAAGGCCTTGAGCCTTAAAAGCAGAGGGGCTTGGGCCCCAGGAATTAAGGGTTTGGCTGCTAAAAATGAGGCCTTGAGCCTCAAAAGTAAAGGGGCTTGGACACCAGGAAGTGAGGGTTTGGCTGCTAAAAACGAGGCCTTGAGCATTAAAAGGTGAGGGGCTTAGACCCCTGAAAGTAAGGGTTTGGCTGCTAAAAATGAGGCCTTGAGCCTTAAAAGCAGAAGGGGCTTGGGCCCCAGGAATTAAGGGTTTGGCTGCTAAATATGAGGCCTTGAGCCTTAAAAGAGAAGGGGCTTGGGCCCCAGGAATTAAGGGTTTGGCTGCTAAAAATGAGGCCTCGAGCCTTAAAAGAGAAGGGGCTTGGACCCCTCGAAGTGAGGGTTTGGCTGCTAAAAATGAGGCCTTGACCCTTAAAAGAGAAGGGGCTTGGACCCCTGGAAGTGAGGGTTTGGCTGCTAGAAAGGAGGCCTTGAGCCTTAAAAGAGAAGGGGCTTGGACATCTTAAATGAGGGTTTGGCTGCTAAAATTGAGGCCTTGAGCCTTGAAAGCGGAGGGACTTAAACCTGTGGAATGAGGGTTTGGCTGCTAAAAATGAAGGCTTGAGCCTTAAAACAGAGGAGCTTGGACCCCTGAAAGTAAGTTTTTGGCTGCTAATAATGAGGCCTTGAGCCTTAAAAGTGAAGGGGCTTGGACCCCAGGAAGTGAGGGTTTGGCTGTTAAATAAAGGCCTTGAGCCTTAAAAGAGAAGGGGCTTGGACCCCTCGAAGTGAGGGTTTGGCTGCTAAAAATGAGGCCTTGAGCCTTGAAAGCGGAGGGACTTAAACCTGTGGAATGAGGGTTTGGCTGCTAAAAATGAAGGCTTGAGCCTTAAAACAGAGGAGCTTGGACCCCTGAAAGTAAGTTTTTGGCTGCTAATAATGAGGCCTTGAGCCTTAAAAGTGAAGGGGCTTGGGCCCCAGGAAGTGAGGGTTTGGCTGCTAAAAATGAGGTCTTGAGCCTTAAAAGAGAAGGGGCTTGGACCCCTCGAAGTGAGGGTTTGGCTGCTAAATACAAGGCCTTGAGCCTTAAAAGCAGAGGGTCTTGGGCCCCAGGAATTAAGGGTTTGGCTGCTAAAAATGAGGCCTTGAGCCTCAAAATTAAAGGGGCTTGGACACCAGGAAGTGAGGGTTTGGCTGCTAGAAAGGAGGCCTTGAGCCTTAAAAGATAAGGGGCTTGGACATCTTAAATGAGGGTTTGGCTGCTAATAATGAGGCCTTGAGCCTTAAAAGAGAAGGGGCTTGAACCCCTGGAAGTGAGTGTTTGGCTGCTAAAATTGAGGCCTTGAGCCTTGAAAGCGGAGGGACTTAAACCTGTAGAATGAGGGTTTGGCTGGTAAAAATGAAGGCTTGAGCCTTAAAACAGAGGAGCTTGGACCCCTGAAAGTAAGTTTTTGGCTGCTAATAATGAGGCCTGGAGCCTTAAAAGAGAAGGGGTTTGGACCCCTCGAAGTGAGGGTTTGGCTGTTAAATAAAGGCCTTGAGCCTTAAAAGAGAAGGGGCTTGGACCCCTCGAAGTGAGGGTTTGGCTGCTAAAAATGAGGCCTTGAGCCTTAAAAGAGAAGAGGCTTGGACTCCTGGAAGTGAGGGTTTGCTGCTAAAAACGAGGTCTTGAGCCTTAAAAAAGAAGGGGCTTGGACTCCAGGAAGTGAGGGTTTGGCTGCTAAAAATGAGGCCTTGAGCCTTGAAAGCGGAGGGACTTAAACCTGTGGAATGAGGGTTTGGCTGCTAAAAATGAAGGCTTGAGCCTTAAAACAGAGGAGCTTGGACCCCTGAAAGTAAGTTTTTGGCTGCTAATAATGAGGCCTTGAGCCTTAAAAGTGAAGGGGCTTGGACCCCAGGAAGTGAGGGTTTGGCTGCTAAAAATGAGGTCTTGAGCCTTAAAAGAGAAGGGGCTTGGACCCCTCGAAGTGAGGGTTTGGCTGCTAAATACAAAGCCTTGAGCCTTAAAAGCAGAGGGGCTTGGGCCCCAGGAATTAAGGGTTTGGCTGCTAAAAATGAGGCCTTGAGCCTCAAAAGTAATGGGGCTTGGAACCCAGGAAGTGAGGGTTTGGCTGCTAAAAACGAGGCCTTGAGCATTAAAAGAGAAGGGGCTTGGACCCCTGGAAGTGAGTGTTTGGCTGCTAAAATTGAGGCCTTGAGCCTTGAAAGCGGAGGGACTTAAACCCGTGGAATGAAGGTTTGGCTGCTAAAAATGAAGGCTTGAGCCTTAAAACAGAGGAGCTTGGACCCCTGAAAGTAAGTTTTTGGCTGCTAATAATGAGGCCTTGAGCCTTAAAAGTGAAGGGGCTTGGACCCCAGGAAGTGAGGGTTTGGCTGCTAAAAATGAGGTCTTGAGCCTTAAAAGAGAAGGGGCTTGGACCCCTCGAAGTGAGGGTTTGGCTGCTAAATACAAGGCCTTGAGCCTTAAAAGCAGAGGGGCTTGGGCCCCAGGAATTAAGGGTTTGGCTGCTAAAAATGAGGCCTTGAGCCTCAAAAGTAAAGGGGCTTGGACACCAGGAAGTGAGGGTTTGGCTGCTAGAAAGAGGCCTTGAGCCTTAAAAGAGAAGGGGCTTGGACATCTTAAATGAGGGTTTGCCTGCTAATAATGAGGCCTTGAGCCTTAAAAGAGAAGGGGCTTGGGCCCCTCGAAGTGAGGGTTTGGCTGTTAAATAAAGGCCTTGAGCCTTAAAAGAGAAGGGGCTTCGACCCCTGGAAGTGAGTGTTTGGCTGCTAAAATTGAGGCCTTGAGCCTTGAAAGCAGAGGGACTTAAACCTGTGGAATGAGGGTTTGGCTGGTAAAAATGAAGGCTTGAGCCTTAAAACAGAGGAGCTTGGACCCCTGAAAGTAAGTTTTTGGCTGCTAATAATGAGGCCTGGAGCCTTAAAAGAGAAGGGGTTTGGACCCCTCGAAGTGAGGGTTTGGCTGTTAAATAAAGGCCTTGAGCCTTAAAAGAGAAGGGGCTTGGACCCCTCGAAGTGAGGGTTTGGCTGCTAAAAATGAGGCCTTGAGCCTTGAAAGCGGAGGGACTTAAACCTGTGGAATGAGGGTTTGGCTGCTAAAAATGAAGGCTTGAGCCTTAAAACAGAGGAGCTTGGACCCCTGAAAGTAAGTTTTTGGCTGCTAATAATGAGGCCTTGAGCCTTAAAAGTGAAGGGGCTTGGGCCCCAGGAAGTGAGGGTTTGGCTGCTAAAAATGAGGTCTTGAGCCTTAAAAGAGAAGGGGCTTGGACCCCTCGAAGTGAGGGTTTGGCTGCTAAATACAAGGCCTTGAGCCTTAAAAGCAGAGGGGCTTGGGCCCCAGGAATTAAGGGTTTGGCTGCTAAAAATGAGGCCTTGAGCCTCAAAATTAAAGGGGCTTGGACACCAGGAAGTGAGGGTTTGGCTGCTAGAAAGGAGGCCTTGAGCCTTAAAAGAGAAGGGGCTTGGACATCTTAAATGAGGGTTTGGCTGCTAATAATGAGGCCTTGAGCCTTAAAAGAGAAGGGGCTTGAACCCCTGGAAGTGAGTGTTTGGCTGCTAAAATTGAGGCCTTGAGCCTTGAAAGCGGAGGGACTTAAACCTGTAGAATGAGGGTTTGGCTGGTAAAAATGAAGGCTTGAGCCTTAAAACAGAGGAGCTTGGACCCCTGAAAGTAAGTTTTTGGCTGCTAATAATGAGGCCTGGAGCCTTAAAAGAGAAGGGGTTTGGACCCCTCGAAGTGAGGGTTTGGCTGTTAAATAAAGGCCTTGAGCCTTAAAAGAGAAGGGGCTTGGACCCCTCGAAGTGAGGGTTTGGCTGCTAAAAATGAGGCCTTGAGCCTTAAAAGAGAAGAGGCTTGGACTCCTGGAAGTGAGGGTTTGCTGCTAAAAACGAGGTCTTGAGCCTTAAAAAAGAAGGGGCTTGGACTCCAGGAAGTGAGGGTTTGGCTGCTAAAAATGAGGCCTTGAGCCTTGAAAGCGGAGGGACTTAAACCTGTGGAATGAGGGTTTGGCTGCTAAAAATGAAGGCTTGAGCCTTAAAACAGAGGAGCTTGGACCCCTGAAAGTAAGTTTTTGGCTGCTAATAATGAGGCCTTGAGCCTTAAAAGTGAAGGGGCTTGGACCCCAGGAAGTGAGGGTTTGGCTGCTAAAAATGAGGTCTTGAGCCTTAAAAGAGAAGGGGCTTGGACCCCTCGAAGTGAGGGTTTGGCTGCTAAATACAAAGCCTTGAGCCTTAAAAGCAGAGGGGCTTGGGCCCCAGGAATTAAGGGTTTGGCTGCTAAAAATGAGGCCTTGAGCCTCAAAAGTAATGGGGCTTGGAACCCAGGAAGTGAGGGTTTGGCTGCTAAAAACGAGGCCTTGAGCATTAAAAGAGAAGGGGCTTGGACCCCTGGAAGTGAGTGTTTGGCTGCTAAAATTGAGGCCTTGAGCCTTGAAAGCGGAGGGACTTAAACCCGTGGAATGAAGGTTTGGCTGCTAAAAATGAAGGCTTGAGCCTTAAAACAGAGGAGCTTGGACCCCTGAAAGTAAGTTTTTGGCTGCTAATAATGAGGCCTTGAGCCTTAAAAGTGAAGGGGCTTGGACCCCAGGAAGTGAGGGTTTGGCTGCTAAAAATGAGGTCTTGAGCCTTAAAAGAGAAGGGGCTTGGACCCCTCGAAGTGAGGGTTTGGCTGCTAAATACAAGGCCTTGAGCCTTAAAAGCAGAGGGGCTTGGGCCCCAGGAATTAAGGGTTTGGCTGCTAAAAATGAGGCCTTGAGCCTCAAAAGTAAAGGGGCTTGGACACCAGGAAGTGAGGGTTTGGCTGCTAGAAAGAGGCCTTGAGCCTTAAAAGAGAAGGGGCTTGGACATCTTAAATGAGGGTTTGCCTGCTAATAATGAGGCCTTGAGCCTTAAAAGAGAAGGGGCTTGGGCCCCTCGAAGTGAGGGTTTGGCTGTTAAATAAAGGCCTTGAGCCTTAAAAGAGAAGGGGCTTCGACCCCTGGAAGTGAGTGTTTGGCTGCTAAAATTGAGGCCTTGAGCCTTGAAAGCAGAGGGACTTAAACCTGTGGAATGAGGGTTTGGCTGGTAAAAATGAAGGCTTGAGCCTTAAAACAGAGGAGCTTGGACCCCTGAAAGTAAGTTTTTGGCTGCTAATAATGAGGCCTGGAGCCTTAAAAGAGAAGGGGTTTGGACCCCTCGAAGTGAGGGTTTGGCTGTTAAATAAAGGCCTTGAGCCTTAAAAGAGAAGGGGCTTGGACCCCTCGAAGTGAGGGTTTGGCTGCTAAAAATGAGGCCTTGAGCCTTGAAAGCGGAGGGACTTAAACCTGTGGAATGAGGGTTTGGCTGCTAAAAATGAAGGCTTGAGCCTTAAAACAGAGGAGCTTGGACCCCTGAAAGTAAGTTTTTGGCTGCTAATAATGAGGCCTTGAGCCTTAAAAGTGAAGGGGCTTGGGCCCCAGGAAGTGAGGGTTTGGCTGCTAAAAATGAGGTCTTGAGCCTTAAAAGAGAAGGGGCTTGGACCCCTCGAAGTGAGGGTTTGGCTGCTAAATACAAGGCCTTGAGCCTTAAAAGCAGAGGGGCTTGGGCCCCAGGAATTAAGGGTTTGGCTGCTAAAAATGAGGCCTTGAGCCTCAAAATTAAAGGGGCTTGGACACCAGGAAGTGAGGGTTTGGCTGCTAGAAAGGAGGCCTTGAGCCTTAAAAGAGAAGGGGCTTGGACATCTTAAATGAGGGTTTGGCTGCTAATAATGAGGCCTTGAGCCTTAAAAGAGAAGGGGCTTGAACCCCTGGAAGTGAGTGTTTGGCTGCTAAAATTGAGGCCTTGAGCCTTGAAAGCAGAGGGACTTAAACCTGTGGAATGAGGGTTTGGCTGGTAAAAATGAAGGCTTGAGCCTTAAAACAGAGGAGCTTGGACCCCTGAAAGTAAGTTTTTGGCTGCTAATAATGAGGCCTGGAGCCTTAAAAGAGAAGGGGTTTGGACCCCTCGAAGTGAGGGTTTGGCTGTTAAATAAAGGCCTTGAGCCTTAAAAGAGAAGGGGCTTGGACCCCTCGAAGTGAGGGTTTGGCTGCTAAAAATGAGGCCTTGAGCCTTAAAAGAGAAGAGGCTTGGACTCCTGGAAGTGAGGGTTTGCTGCTAAAAACGAGGTCTTGAGCCTTAAAAAAGAAGGGGCTTGGACTCCAGGAAGTGAGGGTTTGGCTGCTAAAAATGAGGCCTTGAGCCTTGAAAGCGGAGGGACTTAAACCTGTGGAATGAGGGTTTGGCTGCTAAAAATGAAGGCTTGAGCCTTAAAACAGAGGAGCTTGGACCCCTGAAAGTAAGTTTTTGGCTGCTAATAATGAGGCCTTGAGCCTTAAAAGTGAAGGGGCTTGGACCCCAGGAAGTGAGGGTTTGGCTGCTAAAAATGAGGTCTTGAGCCTTAAAAGAGAAGGGGCTTGGACCCCTCGAAGTGAGGGTTTGGCTGCTAAATACAAGGCCTTGAGCCTTAAAAGCAGAGGGGCTTGGGCCCCAGGAATTAAGGGTTTGGCTGCTAAAAATGAGGCCTTGAGCCTCAAAAGTAAAGGGGCTTGGAACCCAGGAAGTGAGGGTTTGGCTGCTAAAAACGAGGCCTTGAGCATTAAAAGAGAAGGGGCTTGGACCCCTGGAAGTGAGTGTTTGGCTGCTAAAATTGAGGCCTTGAGCCTTGAAAGCGGAGGGACTTAAACCCGTGGAATGAAGGTTTGGCTGCTAAAAATGAAGGCTTGAGCCTTAAAACAGAGGAGCTTGGACCCCTGAAAGTAAGTTTTTGGCTGCTAATAATGAGGCCTGGAGCCTTAAAAGAGAAGGGGTTTGGACCCCTCGAAGTGAGGGTTTGGCTGTTAAATAAAGGCCTTGAGCCGTAAAAGAGAAGGGGCTTGGACCCCTCGAAGTGAGGGTTTGGCTGCTAAAAATGAGGCCTTGAGCCTTAAAAGAGAAGAGGCTTGGACTCCTGGAAGTGAGGGTTTGCTGCTAAAAACGAGGTCTTGAGCCTTAAAAAAGAAGGGGCTTGGACTCCAGGAAGTGAGGGTTTGGCTGCTAAAAATGAGGCCTTGACCCTTAAAAGAGAAGGGGCTTGGACCCCTGGAAGTGAGGGTTTGGCTGCTAGAAAGGAGGCCTTGAGCCTTAAAAGAGAAGGGGCTTGGACATCTTAAATGAGGGTTTGGCTGCTAATAATGAGGCCTTGAGCCTTAAAAGAGAAGGCGCTTGGACCCCTGGAAGTGAGTGTTTGGCTGCTAAAATGAGGCCTTGAGCCTTGAAAGCGGAGGGACTTAAACCTGTGGAATGAAGGTTTGGCTGCTAAAAATGAAGGCTTGAGCCTTAAAACAGAGGAGCTTGGACCCCTGAAAGTAAGTTTTTGGCTGCTAATAATGAGGCCTGGAGCCTTAAAAGAGAAGGGGTTTGGACCCCTCGAAGTGAGGGTTTGGCTGTTAAATAAAGGCCTTGAGCCTTAAAAGAGAAGAGGCTTGGACTCCTGGAAGTGAGGGTTTGCTGCTAAAAACGAAGTCTTGAGCCTTAAAAAAGAAGGGGCTTGGACTCCAGGAAGTGAGGGTTTGGCTGCTAAAAATGAGGCCTTGAGCCTTGAAAGCGGAGGGACTTAAACCTGTGGAATGAGGGTTTGGCTGCTAAAAATGAAGGCTTGAGCCTTAAAACAGAGGAGCTTGGACCCCTGAAAGTAAGTTTTTGGCTGCTAATAATGAGGCCTTGAGCCTTAAAAGTGAAGGGGCTTGGACCCCAGGAAGTGAGGGTTTGGCTGCTAAAAATGAGGTCTTGAGCCTTAAAAGAGAAGGGGCTTGGACCCCTCGAAGTGAGGGTTTGGCTGCTAAATACAAGGCCTTGAGCCTTAAAAGCAGAGGGGCTTGGACATCTTAAATGAGGGTTTGGCTGCTAAAAATGAGGCCTTGAGCCTTAAAAGAGAAGGGGCTTGGACCCCTGGAAGTGAGTGTTTGGCTGCTAAAATTGAGGCCTTGAGCCTTGAAAGCGGAGGGACTTAAACCTGTGGAATGAAGGTTTGGCTGGTAAAAATGAAGGCTTGAGCCTTAAAACAGAGGAGCTTGGACCCCTGAAAGTAAGTTTTTGGCTGCTAATAATGAGGCCTGGAGCCTTAAAAGAGAAGGGGTTTGGACCCCTCGAAGTGAGGGTTTGGCTGTTAAATCAAGGCCTTGAGCCTTAAAAGAGAAGGGGCTTGGACCCCTCGAAGTGAGGGTTTGGCTGCTAAAAATGAGGCCTTGAGCCTTAAAAGAGAAGAGGCTTGGACTCCTGGAATTGAGGGTTTGCTGCTAAAAACGAGGTCTTGAGCCTTAAAAAAGAAGGGGCTTGGACCCCTGGAAGTGAGGGTTTGGCTGCTAAAAATGAGGCCTTGAGCCTTGAAAGCGGAGGGACTTAAACCTGTGGAATGAGGGTTTGGCTGCTAAAAATGAAGGCTTGAGCCTTAAAACAGAGGAGCTTGGACCCCTGAAAGTAAGTTTTTGGCTGCTAATAATGAGGCCTTGAGCCTTAAAAGTGAAGGGGCTTGGACCCCAGGAAGTGAGGGTTTGGCTGCTAAAAATGAGGTCTTGAGCCTTAAAAGAGAAGGGGCTTGGACCCCTCGAAGTGAGGGTTTGGCTGCTAAATACAAGGCCTTGAGCCTTAAAAGCAGAGGGGCTTGGGCCCCAGGAATTAAGGGTTTGGCTGCTAAAAATGAGGCCTTGAGCCTCAAAAGTAAAGGGGCTTGGACACCAGGAAGTGAGGGTTTGGCTGCTAAAAACGAGGCCTTGAGCATTAAAAGGTGAGGGGCTTAGACCCCTGAAAGTAAGGGTTTGGCTGCTAAAAATGAGGCCTTGAGCCTTAAAAGCAGAAGGGGCTTGGGCCCCTGGAAGTGAGGGTTTGGCTACTAAAAATGAGGCCTTGAGCCTTAAAAACAGAAAGGGCTTGGGCCCCAGGAATTAAGGGTTTGGCTGCTAAAAATGAGGCCTTGAGCCTTAAAAGAGAAGGGGCTTGGGCCCCAGGAATTAAGGGTTTGGCTGCTAAAAATGAGGCCTCGAGCCTTAAAAGAGAAGGGGCTTGGACCCCTCGAAGTGAGGGTTTGGCTGCTAAAAATGAGGCCTTGAGCCTTAAAAGTAAAGGGGCTTAGACCCCTGGAAGTGAGGTTTGGCTGCTAGAAAGGAGGCCTTGAGCCTTAAAAGAGAAGGGGCTTGGACATCTTAAATGAGGGTTTGGCTGCTAATAATGAGGCCTTGAGCCTTAAAAGAGAAGGGGCTTGGACCCCTGGAAGTGAGTGTTTGGCTGCTAAAATTGAGGCCTTGAGCCTTGAAAGCGGAGGGACTTAAACCTGTGGAATGAAGGTTTGGCTGGTAAAAATGAAGGCTTGAGCCTTAAAACAGAGGAGCTTGGACCCCTGAAAGTAAGTTTTTGGCTGCTAATAATGAGGCCTTGAGCCTTAAAAGTGAAGGGGCTTGGACACCAGGAAGTGAGGGTTTGGCTGCTAAAAACGAGGTCTTGAGCCTTAAAAGAGAAGGGGTTTGGACCCCTCGAAGTGAGGGTTTGGCTGTTAAATAAAGGCCTTGAGCCTTAAAAGAGAAGGGGCTTGGACCCCTCGAAGTGAGGGTTTGGCTGCTAAAAATGAGGCCTTGAGCCTTAAAAGAGAAGAGGCTTGGACTCCTGGAAGTGAGGGTTTGCTGCTAAAAACGAGGTCTTGAGCCTTAAAAAAGAAGGGGCTTGGACTCCAGGAAGTGAGGGTTTGGCTGCTAAAAATGAGGCCTTGAGCCTTGAAAGCGGAGGGACTTAAACCTGTGGAATGAGGGTTTGGCTGCTAAAAATGAAGGCTTGAGCCTTAAAACAGAGGAGCTTGGACCCCTGAAAGTAAGTTTTTGGCTGCTAATAATGAGGCCTTGAGCCTTAAAAGTGAAGGGGCTTGGACCCCAGGAAGTGAGGGTTTGGCTGCTAAAAATGAGGTCTTGAGCCTTAAAAGAGAAGGGGCTTGGACCCCTCGAAGTGAGGGTTTGGCTGCTAAATACAAGGCCTTGAGCCTTAAAAGCAGAGAGGCTTGGGCCCCAGGAATTAAGGGTTTGGCTGCTAAAAATGAGGCCTTGAGCCTCAAAAGTAAAGGGGCTTGGACACCAGGAAGTAAGGGTTTGGCTGCTAAAAACGAGGCCTTGAGCATTAAAAGGTGAGGGGCTTAGACCCCTGAAAGTAAGGGTTTGGCTGCTAAAAATGAGGCCTTGAGCCTTAAAAGCAGAAGGGGCTTGGGCCCCAGGAATTAAGGGTTTGGCTGCTAAATATGAGGCCTTGAGCCTTAAAAGAGAAGGGGCTTGGGCCCCAGGAATTAAGGGTTTGGCTGCTAAAAATGAGGCCTTGAGCCTTAAAAGAGAAGGGGCTTGGACCCCTCGAAGTGAGGGTTTGGCTGCTAAAAATGAGGCCTTGAGCCTTAAAAGAGAAGGGGCTTGGACCCCTGGAAGTGAGGGTTTGGCTGCTAGAAAGGAGGCCTTGAGCCTTAAAAGAGAAGGGGCTTGGACATCTTAAATGAGGGTTTGGCTGCTAAAATTGAGGCCTTGAGCCTTGAAAGCGGAGGGACTTAAACCTGTGGAATGAAGGTTTGGCTGCTAAAAATGAAGGCTTGAGCCTTAAAACAGAGGAGCTTGGACCCCTGAAAGTAAGTTTTTGGCTGCTAATAATGAGGCCTGGAGCCTTAAAAGAGAAGGGGTTTGGACCCCTCGAAGTGAGGGTTTGGCTGTTAAATAAAGGCCTTGAGCCTTAAAAGAGAAGAGGCTTGGACCCCTCGAAGTGAGGGTTTGGCTGCTAAATACAAGGCCTTGAGCCTTAAAAAAGAAGGGGCTTGGACCCCAGGAAGTGAGGGTTTGGCTGCTAAAAATGAGGCCTTGAGCCTTGAAAGCGGAGGGACTTAAACCTGTGGAATGAGGGTTTGGCTGCTAAAAATGAAGGCTTGAGCCTTAAAACAGAGGAGCTTGGACCCCTGAAAGTAAGTTTTTGGCTGCTAATAATGAGGCCTTGAGCCTTAAAAGTGAAGGGGCTTGGACCCCAGGAAGTGAGGGTTTGGCTGCTAAAAATGAGGTCTTGAGCCTTAAAAGAGAAGGGGCTTGGACCCCTCGAAGTGAGGGTTTGGCTGCTAAATACAAGGCCTTGAGCCTTAAAAGCAGAGGGGCTTGGGCCCCAGGAATTAAGGGTTTGGCTGCTAAAAATGAGGCCTTGAGCCTCAAAAGTAAAGGGGCTTGGACACCAGGAAGTGAGGGTTTGGCTGCTAGAAAGAGGCCTTGAGCCTTAAAAGAGAAGGGGCTTGGACATCTTAAATGAGGGTTTGCCTGCTAATAATGAGGCCTTGAGCCTTAAAAGAGAAGGGGCTTGGGCCCCTCGAAGTGAGGGTTTGGCTGTTAAATAAAGGCCTTGAGCCTTAAAAGAGAAGGGGCTTCGACCCCTGGAAGTGAGTGTTTGGCTGCTAAAATTGAGGCCTTGAGCCTTGAAAGCGGAGGGACTTAAACCTGTGGAATGAGGGTTTGGCTGGTAAAAATGAAGGCTTGAGCCTTAAAACAGAGGAGCTTGGACCCCTGAAAGTAAGTTTTTGGCTGCTAATAATGAGGCCTGGAGCCTTAAAAGAGAAGGGGTTTGGACCCCTCGAAGTGAGGGTTTGGCTGTTAAATAAAGGCCTTGAGCCTTAAAAGAGAAGGGGCTTGGACCCCTCGAAGTGAGGGTTTGGCTGCTAAAAATGAGGCCTTGAGCCTTGAAAGCGGAGGGACTTAAACCTGTGGAATGAGGGTTTGGCTGCTAAAAATGAAGGCTTGAGCCTTAAAACAGAGGAGCTTGGACCCCTGAAAGTAAGTTTTTGGCTGCTAATAATGAGGCCTTGAGCCTTAAAAGTGAAGGGGCTTGGACCCCAGGAAGTGAGGGTTTGGCTGCTAAAAATGAGGTCTTGAGCCTTAAAAGAGAAGGGGCTTGGACCCCTCGAAGTGAGGGTTTGGCTGCTAAATACAAGGCCTTGAGCCTTAAAAGCAGAGGGGCTTGGGCCCCAGGAATTAAGGGTTTGGCTGCTAAAAATGAGGCCTTGAGCCTCAAAATTAAAGGGGCTTGGACACCAGGAAGTGAGGGTTTGGCTGCTAGAAAGGAGGCCTTGAGCCTTAAAAGAGAAGGGGCTTGGACATCTTAAATGAGGGTTTGGCTGCTAATAATGAGGCCTTGAGCCTTAAAAGAGAAGGGGCTTGAACCCCTGGAAGTGAGTGTTTGGCTGCTAAAATTGAGGCCTTGAGCCTTGAAAGCGGAGGGACTTAAACCTGTGGAATGAGGGTTTGGCTGGTAAAAATGAAGGCTTGAGCCTTAAAACAGAGGAGCTTGGACCCCTGAAAGTAAGTTTTTGGCTGCTAATAATGAGGCCTGGAGCCTTAAAAGAGAAGGGGTTTGGACCCCTCGAAGTGAGGGTTTGGCTGTTAAATAAAGGCCTTGAGCCTTAAAAGAGAAGGGGCTTGGACCCCTCGAAGTGAGGGTTTGGCTGCTAAAAATGAGGCCTTGAGCCTTAAAAGAGAAGAGGCTTGGACTCCTGGAAGTGAGGGTTTGCTGCTAAAAACGAGGTCTTGAGCCTTAAAAAAGAAGGGGCTTGGACTCCAGGAAGTGAGGGTTTGGCTGCTAAAAATGAGGCCTTGAGCCTTGAAAGCGGAGGGACTTAAACCTGTGGAATGAGGGTTTGGCTGCTAAAAATGAAGGCTTGAGCCTTAAAACAGAGGAGCTTGGACCCCTGAAAGTAAGTTTTTGGCTGCTAATAATGAGGCCTTGAGCCTTAAAAGTGAAGGGGCTTGGACCCCAGGAAGTGAGGGTTTGGCTGCTAAAAATGAGGTCTTGAGCCTTAAAAGAGAAGGGGCTTGGACCCCTCGAAGTGAGGGTTTGGCTGTTAAATAAAGGCCTTGAGCCTTAAAAGCAGAGGGGCTTGGGCCCCAGGAATTAAGGGTTTGGCTGCTAAAAATGAGGCCTTGAGCCTCAAAAGTAAAGGGGCTTGGACCCCTGGAAGTGAGTGTTTGGCTGCTAAAATTGAGGCCTTGAGCCTTGAAAGCGGAGGGACTTAAACCTGTGGAATGAGGGTTTGGCTGCTAAAAATGAAGGCTTGAGCCTTAAAACAGAGGAGCTTGGACCCCTGAAAGTAAGTTTTTGGCTGCTAATAATGAGGCCTGGAGCCTTAAAAGAGAAGGGGTATGGGCCCCTCGAAGTGAGGGTTTGGCTGTTAAAAATGAGGCCTTGAGCCTTAAAAGAGAAGGGGCTTGGACCCCTCGAAGTGAGGGTTTGGCTGCTAAAAATGAGGCCTTGAGCCTTAAAAGAGAAGAGGCTTGGACTCCTGGAAGTGAGGGTTTGCTGCTAAAAACGAGGTCTTGAGCCTTAAAAAAGAAGGGGCTTGGACTCCAGGAAGTGAGGGTTTGGCTGCTAAAAATGAGGCCTTGAGCCTTGAAAGCGGAGGGACTTAAACCTGTGGAATGAGGGTTTGGCTGGTAAAAATGAAGGCTTGAGCCTTAAAACAGAGGAGCTTGGACCCCTGAAAGTAAGTTTTTGGCTGCTAATAATGAGGCCTTGAGCCTTAAAAGTGAAGGGGCTTGGACCCCAGGAAGTGACAGTTTGGCTGCTAAAAACGAGGTCTTGAGCCTTAAAAAAGAAGGGGCTTGGACCCCTCGAAGTGAGGGTTTGGCTGCTAAAAATGAGGCCTTGAGCCTTGAAAGCGGAGGGACTTAAACCTGTGGAATGAGGGTTTGGCTGCTAAAAATGAAGGCTTGAGCCTTAAAACAGAGGAGCTTGGACCCCTGAAAGTAAGTTTTTGGCTGCTAATAATGAGGCCTGGAGCCTTAAAAGAGAAGGGGTTTGGACCCCTCGAAGTGAGGGTTTGGCTGTTAAATAAAGGCCTTGAGCCTTAAAAGAGAAGGGGCTTGGACCCCTCGAAGTGAGGGTTTGGCTGCTAAAAATGAGGCCTTGAGCCTTAAAAGAGAAGAGGCTTGGACTCCTGGAAGTGAGGGTTTGCTGCTAAAAATGAGGTCTTGAGCCTTAAAAAAGAAGGGGCTTGGACTCCAGGAAGTGAGGGTTTGGCTGCTAAAAATGAGGCCTTGAGCCTTGAAAGCGGAGGGACTTAAACCTGTGGAATGAGGGTTTGGCTGCTAAAAATGAAGGCTTGAGCCTTAAAACAGAGGAGCTTGGACCCCTGAAAGTAAGTTTTTGGCTGCTAATAATGAGGCCTGGAGCCTTAAAAGAGAAGGGGTTTGGACCCCTCGAAGTGAGGGTTTGGCTGTTAAATAAAGGCCTTGAGCCTTAAAAGAGAAGGGGCTTGGACCCCTCGAAGTGAGGGTTTGCTGCTAAAAACGAGGTCTTGAGCCTTAAAAAAGAAGGGGCTTGGACTCCAGGAAGTGAGGGTTTGGCTGCTAAAAATGAGGCCTTGAGCCTTGAAAGCGGAGGGACTTAAACCCGTGGAATGAGGGTTTGGCTGCTAAAAATGAAGGCTTGAGCCTTAAAACAGAGGAGCTTGGACCCCTGAAAGTAAGTTTTTGGCTGCTAATAATGAGGCCTTGAGCCTTAAAAGTGAAGGGGCTTGGACTCCAGGAAGTGAGGGTTTGGCTGCTAAAAATGAGGCCTTGAGCCTTGAAAGCGGAGGGACTTAAACCTGTGGAATGAGGGTTTGGCTGCTAAAAATGAAGGCTTGAGCCTTAAAACAGAGGAGCTTGGACCCCTGAAAGTAAGTTTTTGGCTGCTAATAATGAGGCCTGGAGCCTTAAAAGAGAAGGGGTTTGGACCCCTCGAAGTGAGGGTTTGGCTGTTAAATAAAGGCCTTGAGCCTTAAAAGAGAAGGGGCTTGGACCCCTCGAAGTGAGGGTTTGGCTGCTAAAAATGAGGCCTTGAGCCTTAAAAGAGAAGAGGCTTGGACTCCTGGAAGTGAGGGTTTGCTGCTAAAAACGAGGTCTTGAGCCTTAAAAAAGAAGGGGCTTGGACTCCAGGAAGTGAGGGTTTGGCTGCTAAAAATGAGGCCTTGAGCCTTGAAAGCGGAGGGACTTAAACCTGTGGAATGAGGGTTTGGCTGCTAAAAATGAAGGCTTGAGCCTTAAAACAGAGGAGCTTGGACCCCTGAAAGTAAGTTTTTGGCTGCTAATAGTGAGGCCTTGAGCCTCAAAAGTGAAGGGGCTTCGACCCCTGGAAGTGAGGGTTTGGCTGCTAAAAATGAGGCCTTGAGCCTTAAAAGAGAAGGGGCTTGGACCCCTCGAAGTGAGGGTTTGGCTGCTAAAAATGAGGCCTTGAGCCTTGAAAGCAGAGGGACTTAAACCTGTGGAATGAGGGTTTGGCTGCTAAAAATGAAGGCTTGAGCCTTAAAACAGAGGAGCTTGGACCCCTGAAAGTAAGTTTTTGGCTGCTAATAATGAGGCCTGGAGCCTTAAAAGAGAAGGGGTTTGGACCCCTCGAAGTGAGGGTTTGGCTGTTAAATAAAGGCCTTGAGCCTTAAAAGAGAAGGGGCTTGGACCCCTCGAAGTGAGGGTTTGGCTGCTAAAAATGAGGCCTTGAGCCTTAAAAGAGAAGAGGCTTAGACTCCTGGAAGTGAGGGTTTGCTGCTAAAAACGAGGTCTTGAGCCTTAAAAAAGAAGGGGCTTGGACTCCAGGAAGTGAGGGTTTGGCTGCTAAAAATGAGGCCTTGAGCCTTAAAAAAGAAGGGGCTTGGACCCCAGGAAGTGAGGGTTTGGCTGCTAAAAACGAGGTCTTGAGCCTTAAAAAAGAAGGGGCTTGGACCCCAGGAAGTGAGGGTTTGGCTGCTAAAAATGAGGCCTTGAGCCTTGAAAGCGGAGGGACTTAAACCTGTGGAATGAGGGTTTGGCTGCTAAAAATGAAGGCTTGAGCCTTAAAACAGAGGAGCTTGGACCCCTGAAAGTAAGTTTTTGGCTGCTAATAATGAGGCCTGGAGCCTTAAAAGAGAAGGGGTTTGGACCCCTCAAAGTGAGGGTTTGGCTGTTAAATAAAGGCCTTGAGCCTTAAAAGAGAAGGGGCTTGGACCCCTCGAAGTGAGGGTTTGGCTGCTAAAAATGAGGCCTTGAGCCTTAAAAGAGAAGAGGCTTGGACTCCTGGAAGTGAGGGTTTGCTGCTAAAAACGAAGTCTTGAGCCTTAAAAAAGAAGGGGCTTGGACTCCAGGAAGTGAGGGTTTGGCTGCTAAAAATGAGGCCTTGAGCCTTGAAAGCGGAGGGACTTAAACCTGTGGAATGAGGGTTTGGCTGCTAAAAATGAAGGCTTGAGCCTTAAAACAGAGGAGCTTGGACCCCTGAAAGTAAGTTTTTGGCTGCTAATAATGAGGCCTTGAGCCTTAAAAGTGAAGGGGCTTGGACCCCAGGAAGTGAGGGTTTGGCTGCTAAAAATGAGGTCTTGAGCCTTAAAAAAGAAGGGGCTTGGACCCCTCGAAGTGAGGGTTTGGCTGCTAAAAATGAGGCCTTGAGCCTTGAAAGCGGAGGGACTTAAACCTGTGGAATGAGGGTTTGGCTGCTAAAAATGAAGGCTTGAGCCTTAAAACAGAGGAGCTTGGACCCCTGAAAGTAAGTTTTTGGCTGCTAATAATGAGGCCTGGAGCCTTAAAAGAGAAGGGGTTTGGACCCCTCGAAGTGAGGGTTTGGCTGTTAAATCAAGGCCTTGAGCCTTAAAAGAGAAGGGGCTTGGACCCCTCGAAGTGAGGGTTTGGCTGCTAAAAATGAGGCCTTGAGCCTTAAAAGAGAAGAGGCTTGGACTCCTGGAAGTGAGGGTTTGCTGCTAAAAACGAGGTCTTGAGCCTTAAAAAAGAAGGGGCTTGGACTCCAGGAAGTGAGGGTTTGGCTGCTAAAAATGAGGCCTTGAGCCTTGAAAGCGGAGGGACTTAAACCTGTGGAATGAGGGTTTGGCTGCTAAAAATGAAGGCTTGAGCCTTAAAACAGAGGAGCTTGGACCCCTGAAAGTAAGTTTTTGGCTGCTAAAAATGAGGCCTTGAGCCTCAAAAGTGAAGGGGCTTCGACCCCTGGAAGTGAGGGTTTGGCTGCTAAAAACGAGGTCTTGAGCCTTAAAAAAGAAGGGGCTTGGACTCCAGGAAGTGAGGGTTTGGCTGCTAAAAATGAGGCCTTGAGCCTTGAAAGCGGAGGGACTTAAACCTGTGGAATGAGGGTTTGGCTGCTAAAAATGAAGGCTTGAGCCTTAAAACAGAGGAGCTTGGACCCCTGAAAGTAAGTTTTTGGCTGCTAATAATGAGGCCTTGAGCCTTAAAAGTGAAGGGGCTTGGACCCCAGGAAGTGAGGGTTTGGCTGCTAAAAATGAGGTCTTGAGCCTTAAAAGAGAAGGGGCTTGGACCCCTCGAAGTGAGGGTTTGGCTGCTAAATACAAGGCCTTGAGCCTTAAAAGCAGAGGGGCTTGGGCCCCAGGAATTAAGGGTTTGGCTGCTAAAAATGAGTCCTTGAGCCTCAAAAGTAAAGGGGCTTAGACACCAGGAAGTGAATGTTTGGCTGCTAAAAACGAAGCCTTGAGCATTAAAAGGTGAGGGGCTTAGACCCCTGAAAGTAAGGGTTTGGCTGCTAAAAATGAGGCCTTGAGCCTCAAAAGTAAAGGGGCTTGGACACCAGGAAGTGAGGGTTTGGCTGCTAGAAAGGAGGCCTTGAGCCTTAAAAGAGAAGGGGCTTGGACATCTTAAATGAGGGTTTGCCTGCTAATAATGAGGCCTTGAGCCTTAAAAGAGAAGGGGCTTCGACCCCTGGAAGTGAGGGTTTGGCTGTTAAATAAAGGCCTTGAGCCTTAAAAGAGAAGGGGCTTGGACCCCTCGAAGTGAGGGTTTGGCTGCTAAAAATGAGGCCTTGAGCCTTGAAAGCGGAGGGACTTAAACCTGTGGAATGAGGGTTTGGCTGCTAAAAATGAAGGCTTGAGCCTTAAAACAGAGGAGCTTGGACCCCTGAAAGTAAGTTTTTGGCTGCTAATAATGAGGCCTTGAGCCTTAAAAGTGAAGGGGCTTGGGCCCCTGGAAGTGAGGGTTTGGCTGCTAAAAACGAGGTCTTGAGCCTTAAAAAAGAATGGGCTTGGACCCCAGGAAGTGAGGGTTTGGCTGCTAAAAATGAGGCCTTGAGCCTTGAAAGCGGAGGGACTTAAACCTGTGGAATGAGGGTTTGGCTGCTAAAAATGAAGGCTTGAGCCTTAAAACAGAGGAGCTTGGACCCCTGAAAGTAAGTTTTTGGCTGCTAATAATGAGGCCTGGAGCCTTAAAAGAGAAGGGGTTTGGACCCCTCGAAGTGAGGGTTTGGCTGTTAAATAAAGGCCTTGAGCCTTAAAAGAGAAGGGGCTTGGACCCCTCGAAGTGAGGGTTTGGCTGCTAAAAATGAGGCCTTGAGCCTTAAAAGAGAAGAGGCTTGGACTCCTGGAAGTGAGGGTTTGCTGCTAAAAACGAGGTCTTGAGCCTTAAAAAAGAAGGGGCTTGGACTCCAGGAAGTGAGGGTTTGGCTGCTAAAAATGAGGCCTTGAGCCTTGAAAGCGGAGGGACTTAAACCTGTGGAATGAGGGTTTGGCTGCTAAAAATGAAGGCTTGAGCCTTAAAACAGAGGAGCTTGGACCCCTGAAAGTAAGTTTTTGGCTGCTAATAATGAGGCCTTGAGCCTTAAAAGTGAAGGGGCTTGGACCCCTCGAAGTGAGGGTTTGGCTGTTAAATAAAGGCCTTGAGCCTTAAAAGAGAAGGGGCTTGGACCCCTCGAAGTGAGGGTTTGGCTGCTAAAAATGAGGCCTTGAGCCTTAAAAGAGAAGAGGCTTGGACTCCTGGAAGTGAGGGTTTGCTGCTAAAAACGAGGTCTTGAGCCTTAAAAAAGAAGGGGCTTGGACTCCAGGAAGTGAGGGTTTGGCTGCTAAAAATGAGGCCTTGAGCCTTGAAAGCGGAGGGACTTAAACCTGTGGAATGAGGGTTTGGCTGCTAAAAATGAAGGCTTGAGCCTTAAAACAGAGGAGCTTGGACCCCTGAAAGTAAGTTTTTGGCTGCTAATAATGAGGCCTTGAGCCTCAAAAGTGAAGGGGCTTCGACCCCTGGAAGTGAGGGTTTGGCTGCTAAAAACGAGGTCTTGAGCCTTAAAAAAGAAGGGGCTTGGACTCCAGGAAGTGAGGGTTTGGCTGCTAAAAATGAGGCCTTGAGCCTTGAAAGCGGAGGGACTTAAACCTGTGGAATGAGGGTTTGGCTGCTAAAAATGAAGGCTTGAGCCTTAAAACAGAGGAGCTTGGACCCCTGAAAGTAAGTTTTTGGCTGCTAATAATGAGGCCTGGAGCCTTAAAAGAGAAGGGGTTTGGACCCCTCGAAGTGAGGGTTTGGCTGTTAAATAAAGGCCTTGAGCCTTAAAAGAGAAGGGGCTTGGACCCCTCGAAGTGAGGGTTTGGCTGCTAAAAATGAGGCCTTGAGCCTTAAAAGAGAAGAGGCTTGGACTCCTGGAAGTGAGGGTTTGCTGCTAAAAACGAGGTCTTGAGCCTTAAAAAAGAAGGGGCTTGGACTCCAGGAAGTGAGGGTTTGGCTGCTAAAAATGAGGCCTTGAGCCTTGAAAGCGGAGGGACTTAAACCTGTGGAATGAGGGTTTGGCTGCTAAAAATGAAGGCTTGAGCCTTAAAACAGAGGAGCTTGGACCCCTGAAAGTAAGTTTTTGGCTGCTAATAATGAGGCCTTGAGCCTTAAAAGTGAAGGGGCTTGGACCCCAGGAAGTGAGGGTTTGGCTGCTAAAAATGAGGTCTTGAGCCTTAAAAGAGAAGGGGCTTGGACCCCTCGAAGTGAGGGTTTGGCTGCTAAATACAAGGCCTTGAGCCTTAAAAGCAGAGGGGCTTGGGCCCCAGGAATTAAGGGTTTGGCTCCTAAAAATGAGTCCTTGAGCCTCAAAAGTAAAGGGGCTTAGACACCAGGAAGTGAATGTTTGGCTGCTAAAAACGAGGCCTTGAGCATTAAAAGGTGAGGGGCTTAGACCCCTGAAAGTAAGGGTTTGGCTGCTAAAAATGAGGCCTTGAGCCTCAAAAGTAAAGGGGCTTGGACACCAGGAAGTGAGGGTTTGGCTGCTAGAAAGGAGGCCTTGAGCCTTAAAAGAGAAGGGGCTTGGACATCTTAAATGAGGGTTTGCCTGCTAATAATGAGGCCTTGAGCCTTAAAAGAGAAGGGGCTTCGACCCCTGGAAGTGAGTGTTTGGCTGCTAAAATTGAGGCCTTGAGCCTTGAAAGCGGAGGGACTTAAACCTGTGGAATGAGGGTTTGGCTGGTAAAAATGAAGGCTTGAGCCTTAAAACAGAGGAGCTTGGACCCCTGAAAGTAAGTTTTTGGCTGCTAATAATGAGGCCTGGAGCCTTAAAAGAGAAGGGGTTTGGACCCCTCGAAGTGAGGGTTTGGCTGTTAAATAAAGGCCTTGAGCCTTAAAAGAGAAGGGGCTTGGACCCCAGGAAGTGAGGGTTTGGCTGCTAAAAATGAGGCCTTGAGCCTTGAAAGCGGAGGGACTTAAACCTGTGGAATGAGGGTTTGGCTGCTAAAAATGAAGGCTTGAGCCTTAAAACAGAGGAGCTTGGACCCCTGAAAGTAAGTTTTTGGCTGCTAATAATGAGGCCTTGAGCCTTAAAAGTGAAGGGGCTTGGACCCCAGGAAGTGAGGGTTTGGCTGCTAAAAATGAGGTCTTGAGCCTTAAAAGAGAAGGGGCTTGGACCCCTCGAAGTGAGGGTTTGGCTGCTAAATACAAGGCCTTGAGCCTTAAAAGCAGAGGGGCTTGGGCCCCAGGAATTAAGGGTTTGGCTGCTAAAAATGAGGCCTTGAGCCTCAAAATTAAAGGGGCTTGGACACCAGGAAGTGAGGGTTTGGCTGCTAGAAAGGAGGCCTTGAGCCTTAAAAGAGAAGGGGCTTGGACATCTTAAATGAGGGTTTGGCTGCTAATAATGAGGCCTTGAGCCTTAAAAGAGAAGGGGCTTGAACCCCTGGAAGTGAGTGTTTGGCTGCTAAAATTGAGGCCTTGAGCCTTGAAAGCGGAGGGACTTAAACCTGTGGAATGAGGGTTTGGCTGGTAAAAATGAAGGCTTGAGCCTTAAAACAGAGGAGCTTGGACCCCTGAAAGTAAGTTTTTGGCTGCTAATAATGAGGCCTGGAGCCTTAAAAGAGAAGGGGTTTGGACCCCTCGAAGTGAGGGTTTGGCTGTTAAATAAAGGCCTTGAGCCTTAAAAGAGAAGAGGCTTGGACTCCTGGAAGTGAGGGTTTGCTGCTAAAAACGAAGTCTTGAGCCTTAAAAAAGAAGGGGCTTGGACTCCAGGAAGTGAGGGTTTGGCTGCTAAAAATGAGGCCTTGAGCCTTGAAAGCGGAGGGACTTAAACCTGTGGAATGAGGGTTTGGCTGCTAAAAATGAAGGCTTGAGCCTTAAAACAGAGGAGCTTGGACCCCTGAAAGTAAGTTTTTGGCTGCTAATAATGAGGCCTTGAGCCTTAAAAGTGAAGGGGCTTGGACCCCAGGAAGTGAGGGTTTGGCTGCTAAAAATGAGGTCTTGAGCCTTAAAAGAGAAGGGGCTTGGACCCCTCGAAGTGAGGGTTTGGCTGCTAAATACAAGGCCTTGAGCCTTAAAAGCAGAGGGGCTTGGACATCTTAAATGAGGGTTTGGCTGCTAAAAATGAGGCCTTGAGCCTTAAAAGAGAAGGGGCTTGGACCCCTGGAAGTGAGTGTTTGGCTGCTAAAATTGAGGCCTTGAGCCTTGAAAGCGGAGGGACTTAAACCTGTGGAATGAAGGTTTGGCTGGTAAAAATGAAGGCTTGAGCCTTAAAACAGAGGAGCTTGGACCCCTGAAAGTAAGTTTTTGGCTGCTAATAATGAGGCCTGGAGCCTTAAAAGAGAAGGGGTTTGGACCCCTCGAAGTGAGGGTTTGGCTGTTAAATCAAGGCCTTGAGCCTTAAAAGAGAAGGGGCTTGGACCCCTCGAAGTGAGGGTTTGGCTGCTAAAAATGAGGCCTTGAGCCTTAAAAGAGAAGAGGCTTGGACTCCTGGAATTGAGGGTTTGCTGCTAAAAACGAGGTCTTGAGCCTTAAAAAAGAAGGGGCTTGGACCCCTGGAAGTGAGGGTTTGGCTGCTAAAAATGAGGCCTTGAGCCTTGAAAGCGGAGGGACTTAAACCTGTGGAATGAGGGTTTGGCTGCTAAAAATGAAGGCTTGAGCCTTAAAACAGAGGAGCTTGGACCCCTGAAAGTAAGTTTTTGGCTGCTAATAATGAGGCCTTGAGCCTTAAAAGTGAAGGGGCTTGGACCCCAGGAAGTGAGGGTTTGGCTGCTAAAAATGAGGTCTTGAGCCTTAAAAGAGAAGGGGCTTGGACCCCTCGAAGTGAGGGTTTGGCTGCTAAATACAAGGCCTTGAGCCTTAAAAGCAGAGGGGCTTGGGCCCCAGGAATTAAGGGTTTGGCTGCTAAAAATGAGGCCTTGAGCCTCAAAAGTAAAGGGGCTTGGACACCAGGAAGTGAGGGTTTGGCTGCTAAAAACGAGGCCTTGAGCATTAAAAGGTGAGGGGCTTAGACCCCTGAAAGTAAGGGTTTGGCTGCTAAAAATGAGGCCTTGAGCCTTAAAAGCAGAAGGGGCTTGGGCCCCTGGAAGTGAGGGTTTGGCTACTAAAAATGAGGCCTTGAGCCTTAAAAACAGAAAGGGCTTGGGCCCCAGGAATTAAGGGTTTGGCTGCTAAAAATGAGGCCTTGAGCCTTAAAAGAGAAGGGGCTTGGGCCCCAGGAATTAAGGGTTTGGCTGCTAAAAATGAGGCCTCGAGCCTTAAAAGAGAAGGGGCTTGGACCCCTCGAAGTGAGGGTTTGGCTGCTAAAAATGAGGCCTTGAGCCTTAAAAGTAAAGGGGCTTAGACCCCTGGAAGTGAGGTTTGGCTGCTAGAAAGGAGGCCTTGAGCCTTAAAAGAGAAGGGGCTTGGACATCTTAAATGAGGGTTTGGCTGCTAATAATGAGGCCTTGAGCCTTAAAAGAGAAGGGGCTTGGACCCCTGGAAGTGAGTGTTTGGCTGCTAAAATTGAGGCCTTGAGCCTTGAAAGCGGAGGGACTTAAACCTGTGGAATGAAGGTTTGGCTGGTAAAAATGAAGGCTTGAGCCTTAAAACAGAGGAGCTTGGACCCCTGAAAGTAAGTTTTTGGCTGCTAATAATGAGGCCTTGAGCCTTAAAAGTGAAGGGGCTTGGACACCAGGAAGTGAGGGTTTGGCTGCTAAAAACGAGGTCTTGAGCCTTAAAAAAGAAGGGGCTTGGACTCCAGGAAGTGAGGGTTTGGCTGCTAAAAATGAGGCCTTGAGCCTTGAAAGCGGAGGGACTTAAACCTGTGGAATGAGGGTTTGGCTGCTAAAAATGAAGGCTTGAGCCTTAAAACAGAGGAGCTTGGACCCCTGAAAGTAAGTTTTTGGCTGCTAATAATGAGGCCTGGAGCCTTAAAAGAGAAGGGGTTTGGACCCCTCGAAGTGAGGGTTTGGCTGTTAAATAAAGGCCTTGAGCCTTAAAAGAGAAGGGGCTTGGACCCCTCGAAGTGAGGGTTTGGCTGCTAAAAATGAGGCCTTGAGCCTTAAAAGAGAAGAGGCTTGGACTCCTGGAAGTGAGGGTTTGCTGCTAAAAACGAGGTCTTGAGCCTTAAAAAAGAAGGGGCTTGGACTCCAGGAAGTGAGGGTTTGGCTGCTAAAAATGAGGCCTTGAGCCTTGAAAGCGGAGGGACTTAAACCTGTGGAATGAGGGTTTGGCTGCTAAAAATGAAGGCTTGAGCCTTAAAACAGAGGAGCTTGGACCCCTGAAAGTAAGTTTTTGGCTGCTAATAATGAGGCCTTGTGCTGGTTTTGGCTGAGAAGGGGTTAATTCTCCTCACTGTGGGGGTCAGCTACCTTTCCAGCTTCCCGCGCTCTGCCGCGTGGCGTGGCAGGGGGGGCTGGGAGGGGCAGGGCCATGGTGGGGGCGGCTGACCCCGACTGGCCAATGGCAGGTTCATTCCATACCATGTGACACCATGACCAGTATATTGAGGGGGGGCAGTGGCAGCGCGGGGGCGGCGCGGCGTCGGGTCGGCGGGCGGCGAGCGGCTGCGGCGCGTGCGGTTTGTTCCGGCGGTTCGTTCCCCCTCTCCCCTCCCCTCCCTTCCCCCCTCCCCCGGGGCTTTGCGCCTCTCGTTGTTCTCCTTCACATTGCATTTCTACTGTTGTTTCTTTTAATTTTCATTATTAAACTGTTCTTATCCCAACCCACGAGCGTTACCCTTCTGATTCTCTCCCCCATCTACCGGTGGGGGAGTGAGCGAGCGACTGTGTGGGGCTGAGCTGCCGCTAAACCACGACAGTCTTTTTGGCGCCCAACGTGGGGCACGAGGGTTGGAGATAACAACAGCTGCTGGTCACAGCACCATGTTGTCCTTTTTGCAGTGGGTGTTAAAAATCGGTGTTGGTTGTTTGAGTCTGCTGTGTTCTGCTGTGATTAGTAATGTTTTGCCTACGAGATTTGTTATACAAACACTCGTTTTCAGCTTTACCTGGTATTTGGGGTTTTTGCTGAAACCGTTACTGTACTTCGGATACCACCTTGTTGAGGCAATTAGCAATTATACCTCCTCCTCTGAGAGATTTTATATGGAGGAAATACAGAATAATACCTTTGCAACTTTGTTCTATGATGTCTGTGCCTTTGTTACAACAACGTTTTTGTATCTTGAACATCCTTGGGTGGTTAAGGTGCAGTCATTGTTAGTTTTTGGGCATGTTGTTTTGGTTTTGACTAAGCAACTTAAGAATATCACCCAGAAATCTGCCCCGAGGCTTGATAGTTACGAGTGGCAGGGCATGTGGGATAGCATGGGCAAATACCTAGGGCAGTGGGCACCCCCAGTGTTTTGGAGTTTCACCCCCGAGCAAGTGCAGAATCCTAAAAAACTAGTAGAATATTTGGAGAAAGTATGTTGTTACGCTGGGAACTCCAGAGAGACACAGATAACTGCAACGTGCTGGGGTCTGGCCCATGCATACCGAGCCCTGCTCAACAGTATTCAGTGCCCCCAGGGGGAAGAGAATGTCTCTGGATTGAAATGCAAAGTGACTGGCACTGTAGACAATCCAGCCCTGACAACAGGCACTGCAGCCACTCAAACCCCCACAACAAGTACCGGAGCTAGCTCAGAAAATAAACCCGTACCAGTATCAGTTGCCCCCATACATAAGACGAAATATTGGAAGCGGACATCAACCCGTTTAGAACGGGATGATGAAGAACCAGGGCCATCGCGGGGAGAGGAGGGAGAAGTAATAAATGAAATAGAGACCACCCGATCTCTGTCCTTAAGCGAGTTGCGAGATATGCGAAAAGATTATAGCCGTCGTTCAGGTGAGCACATTGTCACCTGGCTGCTCCGATGCTGGGATAATGGGGCCAGTAGCCTGGAACTAGAGGGAAAAGAAGCCAAACAATTGGGATCCCTTTCTGGGGAAGGGGGCGTTGACAAAGCAATTGGAAAAAAACCACAAGCCCTCAGCCTCTGGAGGCGACTCCTGTCTGGAGTGAAGGAAAGGTATCCCTTTAAAGAAGATGTTACATATCGCCCAGGAAAATGGACAACTATGGAGAAAGGCATCCAGTATCTCAGGGAATTAGCTGTGTTTGAGGTGATTTATGGTGACCTGGATGATCAACGGTCATCCAAAGATCCAGATGAAGCCGAGTGCACACGACCCATGTGGCGGAAGTTTGTACGGAGCGCACCATCTTCGCATGCAAACTCATTGGCAGTGATGTCCTGGAAAGATGACGAGACACCAACGGTGGCAGAGGTGATAGATAGGCTCTGGGATTATGACACAAATATCTCTTCCTCGCTTGTCTCTGCTGTGGAGAAACTATCCCAAGAGGTCCAGCAACTCAAAGAAGATCTGTCCTACTCCCCACCTCGACAGAGCAGTGTCTCAGCTGTTAGGAATAAGCGTCCTTTGGCTCAAAGAAGGGGATACACACCACGGGCCACCCTATGGTTCTACCTGCGTGACCACGGAGAGGACATGATGAGGTGGGATGGCAAGCCTACTTCGACCCTACAGGCACGAGTACATGAACTGCAAGGAAGAACAGTCACTCAAGGAGGCTCTTCCAGGAAAGCTGCTGCTCCAGTTTCCAGCGAGCAAGTCCCCAGACAGAGGAGTAGAAGCGCAGATTTTATTTCTAAGTGTAATAGAGGGACTCCTGATTCACATTTACAGGAAGTGAGTTGTGACTGCCATGATCAGGACTAGAGGGGCCCTGCCTCCAGCCGGGTGGAGGAAAGGGATAACCGGGCTTACTGGACTGTGTGGATCCGATGGCCTGGCACGTCCGACCCACAGGAGTATAAAGCTTTAGTGGACACCGGCGCACAGTGCACCTTAATGCCATCAAACTATATAGGGGCAGAACCCATCAGCATTGCTGGAGTGACAGGGGGATCCCAAGAGCTAACTGTATTGGAGGCCGAAGTGAGCCTAACTGGCAATGAGTGGCAGAAGCACCCCATTGTGACTGGCCCAGAGGCTCCGTGCATCCTTGGTATAGACTACCTCAGGAGAGGGTATTTCAAGGACCCAAAAGGTTACAAGTGGGCTTTTGGTGTAGCTGCCTTGGAGACGGAGGAAACTGAACAGCTGTCTACCTTGCCCGGTCTCTCAAAGGACCCTTCTGTGGTGGGGTTGCTGAAGGTCAAAGAACAACAGGTGCCAATCGCCACCACAACAGTGCACCGGCGGCAATATCGCACCAACAGAGACTCTCTGATCCCCATCCATAAACTCATTCACCAACTGAGGAGCCAAGGAGTCATCAGTAAGACCCACTCACCCTTTAACAGTCCCATATGGCCAGTCCGGAAGTCTAATGGAGAGTGGAGACTAACAGTAGACTATCGTGGCCTGAATGAAGTCACTCCACCGTTGAGTGCTGCTGTGCCAGACATGCTAGAACTTCAATACGAACTGGAGTCAAAGGCGGCCAAGTGGTATGCCACAATTGATATTGCTAATGCATTCTTCTCAATCCCTCTGGCAGCAGAGTGCAGGCCACAGTTTGCTTTCACATGGAGGGGCGTCCAGTACACCTGGAATCGACTGCCCCAGGGGTGGAAACACAGTCCTACCATTTGCCATGGACTGATTCAGACTGTACTGGAACAGGGAGAAGCTCCAGAACACCTTCAATACATTGATGACATCATTGTGTGGGGCAGCACAGCAGAAGAAGTTTTTGAGAAAGGTGAGAAAATAGTCCAAATCCTTCTGAAAGCTGGTTTTGCCATAAAACAAAGTAAGGTGAAGGGACCTGCACGAGAAATCCAGTTCTTAGGAATTAAATGGCAAGACGGTCGTCGTCAGATTCCAATGGATGTGATCAACAAAATAGCAGCCATGTCTCCACCAACTAGCAAAAAGGAAACACAAGCTTTCTTGGGCGTTGTGGGTTTTTGGAGAATGCATATTCCAAATTACAGTCTGATCGTGAGCCCTCTCTATCAAGTGACCCGGAAAAAGAATGATTTCAAATGGGGCCCTGAGCAACGACAAGCCTTTGAACAGATTAAACGAGAAATAGTCCATGCAGTAGCTCTTGGGCCAGTCCGGGCAGGACAAGATGTAAAAAATGTGCTCTACACTGCAGCCGGGGAGAATGGCCCTACCTGGAGTCTCTGGCAGAAAGCACCTGGGGAGACCCGGGGTCGACCCCTAGGGTTTTGGAGTCGGGGATACAGAGGGTCTGAAGCCCGCTATACTCCAACTGAAAAAGAGATATTGGCAGCATATGAAGGGGTTCGAGCTGCTTCAGAAGTGGTTGGTACTGAAGCACAGTTGCTCCTGGCACCCCGACTGCCAGTGCTGGGCTGGATGTTCAAAGGAAACATCCCCTCTACACACCATGCAACTGATGCTACGTGGAGTAAATGGGTTGCACTGATCACCCAGCGGGCTCGAGTAGGAAACCCCAGTCGCCCAGGAATCTTGGAAGTGATTATGGACTGGCCAGAAGGCAAAGATTTTGGATTATCACCAGAGGAGGAGGTGACACGTGCTGAAGAAGCCCCACTGTATAACAAACTGCCAGAAGATGAGAAGCAATATGCCCTGTTCACTGATGGGTCCTGTCGCCTTGTGGGAAAGCACCGGAGATGGAAGGCTGCTGTATGGAGTCCTACACGACAAGTAGCAGAAACTGCTGAAGGAGAAGGTGAATCGAGCCAGTTTGCAGAGGTAAAGGCCATCCAGCTGGCCTTAGACATCGCTGAACGGGAAAAGTGGCCAGTGCTCTATCTCTATACTGACTCCTGGATGGTGGCAAATGCCCTGTGGGGCTGGCTGCAGCAATGGAAGCAAAGCAACTGGCAGCGCAGAGGCAAACCCATCTGGGCTGCCACATTGTGGCAAGATATTGCTGCCCGGGTAGAGAAACTGGTTGTAAAGGTACGGCATGTGGATGCTCACGTCCCCAAGAGTCGGGCCACTGAAGAACATCGAAACAACCAGCAGGTAGATCGGGCTGCCAAGATTGAAGTGGCTGAGGTGGATCTGGACTGGCAGCATAAGGGTGAACTATTTCTAGCTCGGTGGGCCCATGACACCTCAGGCCATCAAGGGAGAGATGCAACATACAGGTGGGCTCGTGATCGAGGGGTGGACTTGACCATGGGTATTATTGCACAGGTTATCCACGAATGTGACACATGCGCTGCAATCAAGCAAGCGAAGCGGGTAAAGCCTCTGTGGTATGGGGGACGATGGCTGAAATATAAATATGGGGAGGCCTGGCAAATTGACTATATCACACTCCCACAGACCCGCCAAGGCAAGCGCCATGTGCTTACAATGGTAGAAACAACGACTGGCTGGCTGGAAACATATCCTGTCCCCCACGCCACTGCCCGGAACACTATCCTGGGTCTTGAGAAACAAGTCCTGTGGCGACATGGCACCCCAGAGAGGATTGAGTCAGACAATGGGACTCATTTCCGAAATAGCCTCATAGACACCTGGGCCAAAGAGCACGGCATTGAGTGGGTGTATCACATCCCCTATCACGCACCAGCCTCTGGGAAAATTGAAAGGTACAATGGACTGTTAAAAACCACACTGAGAGCAATGGGGGGTGGGACATTCAAGCACTGGGATACACATTTAGCAAAAGCCACGTGGTTAGTCAACACGAGGGGATCTGCCAACCGAGCTGGCCCTGCCCAGTCAGAAATCCTACATACTGTGGAAGGGGATAGAGTCCCTGTAGTGCACACAAAAAGTATGCTGGGCAAAACAGTCTGGGTTCTTCCTGCCTCTGGCAAAGGCAAACCCATTCGTGGGATTGTTTTTGCTCGAGGACCTGGGTGCACTTGGTGGGTGATGCGGGAGGATGGAGAAATCCGATGTGTGCCTCAAGGGGATTTGATTTTGGGTGAAAACAGTCAATGAACTGAATGGCACAATGTGAACTGCTATATAATATTGTGTGTCACCTCTGTGTTGTATCAATGATATCAGAGTACGAGCCTCCCAACCCATGGAAGATCAACTATGAAACAAGCCGTGCAGCAGTGATGGAACGATGACTGACTCGGTATGCAGCAACCCAACGCCACACACCATCTCTCCCACCCGGAAAGACTGATACAACAGATGGAGCCCAGAGTCATGGACTGCGTGAACTCAATGGACATTTTAATGGACATTTTACAGGGAAGATCCATGAACTAAGGGAATGATGTCTGTGTATTATGTTAAAGGATGGGAAGGGGAGGGGTGGTGGTTGGTACGGTTGTATTGCATCATATGGGACCTGGGCATGGTGTAAGTGGTATGGAATAAGGGGTGGAGAATGTGCTGGTTTTGGCTGAGAAGGGGTTAATTCTCCTCACTGTGGGGGTCAGCTACCTTTCCAGCTTCCCGCGCTCTGCCGCGTGGCGTGGCAGGGGGGGCTGGGAGGGGCAGGGCCATGGTGGGGGCGGCTGACCCCGACTGGCCAATGGCAGGTTCATTCCATACCATGTGACACCATGACCAGTATATTGAGGGGGGGCAGTGGCAGCGCGGGGGCGGCGCGGCGTCGGGTCGGCGGGCGGCGAGCGGCTGCGGCGCGTGCGGTTTGTTCCGGCGGTTCGTTCCCCCTCTCCCCTCCCCTCCCTTCCCCCCTCCCCCGGGGCTTTGCGCCTCTCGTTGTTCTCCTTCACATTGCATTTCTACTGTTGTTTCTTTTAATTTTCATTATTAAACTGTTCTTATCCCAACCCACGAGCGTTACCCTTCTGATTCTCTCCCCCATCTACCGGTGGGGGAGTGAGCGAGCGACTGTGTGGGGCTGAGCTGCCGCTAAACCACGACAGGCCTTGAGCCTTAAAAGTGAAGGGGCTTGGACCCCAGGAAGTGAGGGTTTGGCTGCTAAAAATGAGGTCTTGAGCCTTAAAAGAGAAGGGGCTTGGACCCCTCGAAGTGAGGGTTTGGCTGCTAAATACAAGGCCTTGAGCCTTAAAAGCAGAGAGGCTTGGGCCCCAGGAATTAAGGGTTTGGCTGCTAAAAATGAGGCCTTGAGCCTCAAAAGTAAAGGGGCTTGGACACCAGGAAGTGAGGGTTTGGCTGCTAAAAACGAGGCCTTGAGCATTAAAAGGTGAGGGGCTTAGACCCCTGAAAGTAAGGGTTTGGCTGCTAAAAATGAGGCCTTGAGCCTTAAAAGCAGAAGGGGCTTGGGCCCCAGGAATTAAGGGTTTGGCTGCTAAATATGAGGCCTTGAGCCTTAAAAGAGAAGGGGCTTGGGCCCCAGGAATTAAGGGTTTGGCTGCTAAAAATGAGGCCTTGAGCCTTAAAAGAGAAGGGGCTTGGACCCCTCGAAGTGAGGGTTTGGCTGCTAAAAATGAGGCCTTGAGCCTTAAAAGAGAAGGGGCTTGGACCCCTGGAAGTGAGGGTTTGGCTGCTAGAAAGGAGGCCTTGAGCCTTAAAAGAGAAGGGGCTTGGACATCTTAAATGAGGGTTTGGCTGCTAAAATTGAGGCCTTGAGCCTTGAAAGCGGAGGGACTTAAACCTGTGGAATGAAGGTTTGGCTGCTAAAAATGAAGGCTTGAGCCTTAAAACAGAGGAGCTTGGACCCCTGAAAGTAAGTTTTTGGCTGCTAATAATGAGGCCTGGAGCCTTAAAAGAGAAGGGGTTTGGACCCCTCGAAGTGAGGGTTTGGCTGTTAAATAAAGGCCTTGAGCCTTAAAAGAGAAGAGGCTTGGACCCCTCGAAGTGAGGGTTTGGCTGCTAAATACAAGGTCTTGAGCCTTAAAAAAGAAGGGGCTTGGACTCCAGGAAGTGAGGGTTTGGCTGCTAAAAATGAGGCCTTGAGCCTTGAAAGCGGAGGGACTTAAACCTGTGGAATGAGGGTTTGGCTGCTAAAAATGAAGGCTTGAGCCTTAAAACAGAGGAGCTTGGACCCCTGAAAGTAAGTTTTTGGCTGCTAATAATGAGGCCTTGAGCCTTAAAAGTGAAGGGGCTTGGACCCCAGGAAGTGAGGGTTTGGCTGCTAAAAATGAGGTCTTGAGCCTTAAAAGAGAAGGGGCTTGGACCCCTCGAAGTGAGGGTTTGGCTGCTAAATACAAGGCCTTGAGCCTTAAAAGCAGAGGGGCTTGGGCCCCAGGAATTAAGGGTTTGGCTGCTAAAAATGAGGCCTTGAGCCTCAAAAGTAAAGGGGCTTGGACACCAGGAAGTGAGGGTTTGGCTGCTAGAAAGAGGCCTTGAGCCTTAAAAGAGAAGGGGCTTGGACATCTTAAATGAGGGTTTGCCTGCTAATAATGAGGCCTTGAGCCTTAAAAGAGAAGGGGCTTGGGCCCCTCGAAGTGAGGGTTTGGCTGTTAAATAAAGGCCTTGAGCCTTAAAAGAGAAGGGGCTTCGACCCCTGGAAGTGAGTGTTTGGCTGCTAAAATTGAGGCCTTGAGCCTTGAAAGCGGAGGGACTTAAACCTGTGGAATGAGGGTTTGGCTGGTAAAAATGAAGGCTTGAGCCTTAAAACAGAGGAGCTTGGACCCCTGAAAGTAAGTTTTTGGCTGCTAATAATGAGGCCTGGAGCCTTAAAAGAGAAGGGGTTTGGACCCCTCGAAGTGAGGGTTTGGCTGTTAAATAAAGGCCTTGAGCCTTAAAAGAGAAGGGGCTTGGACCCCTCGAAGTGAGGGTTTGGCTGCTAAAAATGAGGCCTTGAGCCTTGAAAGCGGAGGGACTTAAACCTGTGGAATGAGGGTTTGGCTGCTAAAAATGAAGGCTTGAGCCTTAAAACAGAGGAGCTTGGACCCCTGAAAGTAAGTTTTTGGCTGCTAATAATGAGGCCTTGAGCCTTAAAAGTGAAGGGGCTTGGACCCCAGGAAGTGAGGGTTTGGCTGCTAAAAATGAGGTCTTGAGCCTTAAAAGAGAAGGGGCTTGGACCCCTCGAAGTGAGGGTTTGGCTGCTAAATACAAGGCCTTGAGCCTTAAAAGCAGAGGGGCTTGGGCCCCAGGAATTAAGGGTTTGGCTGCTAAAAATGAGGCCTTGAGCCTCAAAATTAAAGGGGCTTGGACACCAGGAAGTGAGGGTTTGGCTGCTAGAAAGGAGGCCTTGAGCCTTAAAAGCAGAGGGGCTTGGGCCCCTGGAAGTGAGGGTTTGGCTGCTAAAAATGAGGCCTTGAGCCTCAAAAGTAAAGGGGCTTGGACACCAGGAAGTGAGGGTTTGGCTGCTAATAATGAGGCCTTGAGCCTTAAAAGAGAAGGGGCTTGGACCCCTCGAAGTGAGTGTTTGGCTGCTAAAATTGAGGCCTTGAGCCTTGAAAGCGGAGGGACTTAAACCTGTGGAATGAGGGTTTGGCTGGTAAAAATGAAGGCTTGAGCCTTAAAACAGAGGAGCTTGGACCCCTGAAAGTAAGTTTTTGGCTGCTAATAATGAGGCCTGGAGCCTTAAAAGAGAAGGGGTTTGGACCCCTCGAAGTGAGGGTTTGGCTGTTAAATAAAGGCCTTGAGCCTTAAAAGAGAAGGGGCTTGGACTCCTGGAAGTGAGGGTTTGCTGCTAAAAACGAGGTCTTGAGCCTTAAAAAAGAAGGGGCTTGGACTCCAGGAAGTGAGGGTTTGGCTGCTAAAAATGAGGCCTTGAGCCTTGAAAGCGGAGGGACTTAAACCTGTGGAATGAGGGTTTGGCTGCTAAAAATGAAGGCTTGAGCCTTAAAACAGAGGAGCTTGGACCCCTGAAAGTAAGTTTTTGGTTGCTAATAATGAGGCCTTGAGCCTTAAAAGTGAAGGGGCTTGGACCCCAGGAAGTGAGGGTTTGGCTGCTAAAAATGAGGTCTTGAGCCTTAAAAGAGAAGGGGCTTGGACCCCTCGAAGTGAGGGTTTGGCTGCTAAATACAAGGCCTTGAGCCTTAAAAGCAGAGGGGCTTGGGCCCCAGGAATTAAGGGTTTGGCTGCTAAAAATGAGGCCTTGAGCCTCAAAAGTAAAGGGGCTTGGACACCAGGAAGTGAGGGTTTGGCTGCTAGAAAGAGGCCTTGAGCCTTAAAAGAGAAGGGGCTTGGACATCTTAAATGAGGGTTTGCCTGCTAATAATGAGGCCTTGAGCCTTAAAAGAGAAGGGGCTTGGACATCTTAAATGAGGGTTTGCCTGCTAATAATGAGGCCTTGAGCCTTAAAAGAGAAGGGGCTTCGACCCCTGGAAGTGAGTGTTTGGCTGCTAAAATTGAGGCCTTGAGCCTTGAAAGCGGAGGGACTTAAACCTGTGGAATGAGGGTTTGGCTGGTAAAAATGAAGGCTTGAGCCTTAAAACAGAGGAGCTTGGACCCCTGAAAGTAAGTTTTTGGCTGCTAATAATGAGGCCTGGAGCCTTAAAAGAGAAGGGGTTTGGACCCCTCGAAGTGAGGGTTTGGCTGTTAAATAAAGGCCTTGAGCCTTAAAAGAGAAGGGGCTTGGACCCCTCGAAGTGAGGGTTTGGCTGCTAAAAATGAGGCCTTGAGCCTTGAAAGCGGAGGGACTTAAACCTGTGGAATGAGGGTTTGGCTGCTAAAAATGAAGGCTTGAGCCTTAAAACAGAGGAGCTTGGACCCCTGAAAGTAAGTTTTTGGCTGCTAATAATGAGGCCTTGAGCCTTAAAAGTGAAGGGGCTTGGACCCCAGGAAGTGAGGGTTTGGCTGCTAAAAATGAGGTCTTGAGCCTTAAAAGAGAAGGGGCTTGGACCCCTCGAAGTGAGGGTTTGGCTGCTAAATACAAGGCCTTGAGCCTTAAAAGCAGAGGGGCTTGGGCCCCAGGAATTAAGGGTTTGGCTGCTAAAAATGAGGCCTTGAGCCTCAAAATTAAAGGGGCTTGGACACCAGGAAGTGAGGGTTTGGCTGCTAGAAAGGAGGCCTTGAGCCTTAAAAGAGAAGGGGCTTGGACATCTTAAATGAGGGTTTGGCTGCTAATAATGAGGCCTTGAGCCTTAAAAGAGAAGGGGCTTGAACCCCTGGAAGTGAGTGTTTGGCTGCTAAAATTGAGGCCTTGAGCCTTGAAAGCGGAGGGACTTAAACCTGTGGAATGAGGGTTTGGCTGGTAAAAATGAAGGCTTGAGCCTTAAAACAGAGGAGCTTGGACCCCTGAAAGTAAGTTTTTGGCTGCTAATAATGAGGCCTGGAGCCTTAAAAGAGAAGGGGTTTGGACCCCTCGAAGTGAGGGTTTGGCTGTTAAATAAAGGCCTTGAGCCTTAAAAGAGAAGGGGCTTGGACCCCTCGAAGTGAGGGTTTGGCTGCTAAAAATGAGGCCTTGAGCCTTAAAAGAGAAGAGGCTTGGACTCCTGGAAGTGAGGGTTTGCTGCTAAAAACGAGGTCTTGAGCCTTAAAAAAGAAGGGGCTTGGACTCCAGGAAGTGAGGGTTTGGCTGCTAAAAATGAGGCCTTGAGCCTTGAAAGCGGAGGGACTTAAACCTGTGGAATGAGGGTTTGGCTGCTAAAAATGAAGGCTTGAGCCTTAAAACAGAGGAGCTTGGACCCCTGAAAGTAAGTTTTTGGCTGCTAATAATGAGGCCTTGAGCCTTAAAAGTGAAGGGGCTTGGACCCCAGGAAGTGAGGGTTTGGCTGCTAAAAATGAGGTCTTGAGCCTTAAAAGAGAAGGGGCTTGGACCCCTCGAAGTGAGGGTTTGGCTGTTAAATAAAGGCCTTGAGCCTTAAAAGCAGAGGGGCTTGGGCCCCAGGAATTAAGGGTTTGGCTGCTAAAAATGAGGCCTTGAGCCTCAAAAGTAAAGGGGCTTGGACCCCTGGAAGTGAGTGTTTGGCTGCTAAAATTGAGGCCTTGAGCCTTGAAAGCGGAGGGACTTAAACCTGTGGAATGAGGGTTTGGCTGCTAAAAATGAAGGCTTGAGCCTTAAAACAGAGGAGCTTGGACCCCTGAAAGTAAGTTTTTGGCTGCTAATAATGAGGCCTGGAGCCTTAAAAGAGAAGGGGTATGGGCCCCTCGAAGTGAGGGTTTGGCTGTTAAAAATGAGGCCTTGAGCCTTAAAAGAGAAGGGGCTTGGACCCCTCGAAGTGAGGGTTTGGCTGCTAAAAATGAGGCCTTGAGCCTTAAAAGAGAAGAGGCTTGGACTCCTGGAAGTGAGGGTTTGCTGCTAAAAACGAGGTCTTGAGCCTTAAAAAAGAAGGGGCTTGGACTCCAGGAAGTGAGGGTTTGGCTGCTAAAAATGAGGCCTTGAGCCTTGAAAGCGGAGGGACTTAAACCTGTGGAATGAGGGTTTGGCTGGTAAAAATGAAGGCTTGAGCCTTAAAACAGAGGAGCTTGGACCCCTGAAAGTAAGTTTTTGGCTGCTAATAATGAGGCCTTGAGCCTTAAAAGTGAAGGGGCTTGGACCCCAGGAAGTGACGGTTTGGCTGCTAAAAACGAGGTCTTGAGCCTTAAAAAAGAAGGGGCTTGGACCCCTCGAAGTGAGGGTTTGGCTGCTAAAAATGAGGCCTTGAGCCTTGAAAGCGGAGGGACTTAAACCTGTGGAATGAGGGTTTGGCTGCTAAAAATGAAGGCTTGAGCCTTAAAACAGAGGAGCTTGGACCCCTGAAAGTAAGTTTTTGGCTGCTAATAATGAGGCCTGGAGCCTTAAAAGAGAAGGGGTTTGGACCCCTCGAAGTGAGGGTTTGGCTGTTAAATAAAGGCCTTGAGCCTTAAAAGAGAAGGGGCTTGGACCCCTCGAAGTGAGGGTTTGGCTGCTAAAAATGAGGCCTTGAGCCTTAAAAGAGAAGAGGCTTGGACTCCTGGAAGTGAGGGTTTGCTGCTAAAAATGAGGTCTTGAGCCTTAAAAAAGAAGGGGCTTGGACTCCAGGAAGTGAGGGTTTGGCTGCTAAAAATGAGGCCTTGAGCCTTGAAAGCGGAGGGACTTAAACCTGTGGAATGAGGGTTTGGCTGCTAAAAATGAAGGCTTGAGCCTTAAAACAGAGGAGCTTGGACCCCTGAAAGTAAGTTTTTGGCTGCTAATAATGAGGCCTGGAGCCTTAAAAGAGAAGGGGTTTGGACCCCTCGAAGTGAGGGTTTGGCTGTTAAATAAAGGCCTTGAGCCTTAAAAGAGAAGGGGCTTGGACCCCTCGAAGTGAGGGTTTGCTGCTAAAAACGAGGTCTTGAGCCTTAAAAAAGAAGGGGCTTGGACTCCAGGAAGTGAGGGTTTGGCTGCTAAAAATGAGGCCTTGAGCCTTGAAAGCGGAGGGACTTAAACCCGTGGAATGAGGGTTTGGCTGCTAAAAATGAAGGCTTGAGCCTTAAAACAGAGGAGCTTGGACCCCTGAAAGTAAGTTTTTGGCTGCTAATAATGAGGCCTTGAGCCTTAAAAGTGAAGGGGCTTGGACTCCAGTAAGTGAGGGTTTGGCTGCTAAAAATGAGGCCTTGAGCCTTGAAAGCGGAGGGACTTAAACCTGTGGAATGAGGGTTTGGCTGCTAAAAATGAAGGCTTGAGCCTTAAAACAGAGGAGCTTGGACCCCTGAAAGTAAGTTTTTGGCTGCTAATAATGAGGCCTGGAGCCTTAAAAGAGAAGGGGTTTGGACCCCTCGAAGTGAGGGTTTGGCTGTTAAATAAAGGCCTTGAGCCTTAAAAGAGAAGGGGCTTGGACCCCTCGAAGTGAGGGTTTGGCTGCTAAAAATGAGGCCTTGAGCCTTAAAAGAGAAGAGGCTTGGACTCCTGGAAGTGAGGGTTTGCTGCTAAAAACGAGGTCTTGAGCCTTAAAAAAGAAGGGGCTTGGACTCCAGGAAGTGAGGGTTTGGCTGCTAAAAATGAGGCCTTGAGCCTTGAAAGCGGAGGGACTTAAACCTGTGGAATGAGGGTTTGGCTGCTAAAAATGAAGGCTTGAGCCTTAAAACAGAGGAGCTTGGACCCCTGAAAGTAAGTTTTTGGCTGCTAATAGTGAGGCCTTGAGCCTCAAAAGTGAAGGGGCTTCGACCCCTGGAAGTGAGGGTTTGGCTGCTAAAAATGAGGCCTTGAGCCTTAAAAGAGAAGGGGCTTGGACCCCTCGAAGTGAGGGTTTGGCTGCTAAAAATGAGGCCTTGAGCCTTGAAAGCAGAGGGACTTAAACCTGTGGAATGAGGGTTTGGCTGCTAAAAATGAAGGCTTGAGCCTTAAAACAGAGGAGCTTGGACCCCTGAAAGTAAGTTTTTGGCTGCTAATAATGAGGCCTGGAGCCTTAAAAGAGAAGGGGTTTGGACCCCTCGAAGTGAGGGTTTGGCTGTTAAATAAAGGCCTTGAGCCTTAAAAGAGAAGGGGCTTGGACCCCTCGAAGTGAGGGTTTGGCTGCTAAAAATGAGGCCTTGAGCCTTAAAAGAGAAGAGGCTTAGACTCCTGGAAGTGAGGGTTTGCTGCTAAAAACGAGGTCTTGAGCCTTAAAAAAGAAGGGGCTTGGACTCCAGGAAGTGAGGGTTTGGCTGCTAAAAATGAGGCCTTGAGCCTTAAAAAAGAAGGGGCTTGGACCCCAGGAAGTGAGGGTTTGGCTGCTAAAAACGAGGTCTTGAGCCTTAAAAAAGAAGGGGCTTGGACCCCAGGAAGTGAGGGTTTGGCTGCTAAAAATGAGGCCTTGAGCCTTGAAAGCGGAGGGACTTAAACCTGTGGAATGAGGGTTTGGCTGCTAAAAATGAAGGCTTGAGCCTTAAAACAGAGGAGCTTGGACCCCTGAAAGTAAGTTTTTGGCTGCTAATAATGAGGCCTGGAGCCTTAAAAGAGAAGGGGTTTGGACCCCTCAAAGTGAGGGTTTGGCTGTTAAATAAAGGCCTTGAGCCTTAAAAGAGAAGGGGCTTGGACCCCTCGAAGTGAGGGTTTGGCTGCTAAAAATGAGGCCTTGAGCCTTAAAAGAGAAGAGGCTTGGACTCCTGGAAGTGAGGGTTTGCTGCTAAAAACGAAGTCTTGAGCCTTAAAAAAGAAGGGGCTTGGACTCCAGGAAGTGAGGGTTTGGCTGCTAAAAATGAGGCCTTGAGCCTTGAAAGCGGAGGGACTTAAACCTGTGGAATGAGGGTTTGGCTGCTAAAAATGAAGGCTTGAGCCTTAAAACAGAGGAGCTTGGACCCCTGAAAGTAAGTTTTTGGCTGCTAATAATGAGGCCTTGAGCCTTAAAAGTGAAGGGGCTTGGACCCCAGGAAGTGAGGGTTTGGCTGCTAAAAATGAGGTCTTGAGCCTTAAAAAAGAAGGGGCTTGGACCCCTCGAAGTGAGGGTTTGGCTGCTAAAAATGAGGCCTTGAGCCTTGAAAGCGGAGGGACTTAAACCTGTGGAATGAGGGTTTGGCTGCTAAAAATGAAGGCTTGAGCCTTAAAACAGAGGAGCTTGGACCCCTGAAAGTAAGTTTTTGGCTGCTAATAATGAGGCCTGGAGCCTTAAAAGAGAAGGGGTTTGGACCCCTCGAAGTGAGGGTTTGGCTGTTAAATCAAGGCCTTGAGCCTTAAAAGAGAAGGGGCTTGGACCCCTCGAAGTGAGGGTTTGGCTGCTAAAAATGAGGCCTTGAGCCTTAAAAGAGAAGAGGCTTGGACTCCTGGAAGTGAGGGTTTGCTGCTAAAAACGAGGTCTTGAGCCTTAAAAAAGAAGGGGCTTGGACTCCAGGAAGTGAGGGTTTGGCTGCTAAAAATGAGGCCTTGAGCCTTGAAAGCGGAGGGACTTAAACCTGTGGAATGAGGGTTTGGCTGCTAAAAATGAAGGCTTGAGCCTTAAAACAGAGGAGCTTGGACCCCTGAAAGTAAGTTTTTGGCTGCTAAAAATGAGGCCTTGAGCCTCAAAAGTGAAGGGGCTTCGACCCCTGGAAGTGAGGGTTTGGCTGCTAAAAACGAGGTCTTGAGCCTTAAAAAAGAAGGGGCTTGGACTCCAGGAAGTGAGGGTTTGGCTGCTAAAAATGAGGCCTTGAGCCTTGAAAGCGGAGGGACTTAAACCTGTGGAATGAGGGTTTGGCTGCTAAAAATGAAGGCTTGAGCCTTAAAACAGAGGAGCTTGGACCCCTGAAAGTAAGTTTTTGGCTGCTAATAATGAGGCCTGGAGCCTTAAAAGAGAAGGGGTTTGGACCCCTCGAAGTGAGGGTTTGGCTGTTAAATAAAGGCCTTGAGCCTTAAAAGAGAAGGGGCTTGGACCCCTCGAAGTGAGGGTTTGGCTGCTAAAAATGAGGCCTTGAGCCTTAAAAGAGAAGAGGCTTGGACTCCTGGAAGTGAGGGTTTGCTGCTAAAAACGAGGTCTTGAGCCTTAAAAAAGAAGGGGCTTGGACTCCAGGAAGTGAGGGTTTGGCTGCTAAAAATGAGGCCTTGAGCCTTGAAAGCGGAGGGACTTAAACCTGTGGAATGAGGGTTTGGCTGCTAAAAATGAAGGCTTGAGCCTTAAAACAGAGGAGCTTGGACCCCTGAAAGTAAGTTTTTGGCTGCTAATAATGAGGCCTTGAGCCTTAAAAGTGAAGGGGCTTGGACCCCAGGAAGTGAGGGTTTGGCTGCTAAAAATGAGGTCTTGAGCCTTAAAAGAGAAGGGGCTTGGACCCCTCGAAGTGAGGGTTTGGCTGCTAAATACAAGGCCTTGAGCCTTAAAAGCAGAGGGGCTTGGGCCCCAGGAATTAAGGGTTTGGCTGCTAAAAATGAGTCCTTGAGCCTCAAAAGTAAAGGGGCTTAGACACCAGGAAGTGAATGTTTGGCTGCTAAAAACGAAGCCTTGAGCATTAAAAGGTGAGGGGCTTAGACCCCTGAAAGTAAGGGTTTGGCTGCTAAAAATGAGGCCTTGAGCCTCAAAAGTAAAGGGGCTTGGACACCAGGAAGTGAGGGTTTGGCTGCTAGAAAGGAGGCCTTGAGCCTTAAAAGAGAAGGGGCTTGGACATCTTAAATGAGGGTTTGCCTGCTAATAATGAGGCCTTGAGCCTTAAAAGAGAAGGGGCTTCGACCCCTGGAAGTGAGTGTTTGGCTGCTAAAATTGAGGCCTTGAGCCTTGAAAGCGGAGGGACTTAAACCTGTGGAATGAGGGTTTGGCTGGTAAAAATGAAGGCTTGAGCCTTAAAACAGAGGAGCTTGGACCCCTGAAAGTAAGTTTTTGGCTGCTAATAATGAGGCCTGGAGCCTTAAAAGAGAAGGGGTTTGGACCCCTGGAAGTGAGGGTTTGGCTGTTAAATAAAGGCCTTGAGCCTTAAAAGAGAAGGGGCTTGGACCCCTCGAAGTGAGGGTTTGGCTGCTAAAAATGAGGCCTTGAGCCTTGAAAGCGGAGGGACTTAAACCTGTGGAATGAGGGTTTGGCTGCTAAAAATGAAGGCTTGAGCCTTAAAACAGAGGAGCTTGGACCCCTGAAAGTAAGTTTTTGGCTGCTAATAATGAGGCCTTGAGCCTTAAAAGTGAAGGGGCTTGGGCCCCTGGAAGTGAGGGTTTGGCTGCTAAAAACGAGGTCTTGAGCCTTAAAAAAGAATGGGCTTGGACCCCAGGAAGTGAGGGTTTGGCTGCTAAAAATGAGGCCTTGAGCCTTGAAAGCGGAGGGACTTAAACCTGTGGAATGAGGGTTTGGCTGCTAAAAATGAAGGCTTGAGCCTTAAAACAGAGGAGCTTGGACCCCTGAAAGTAAGTTTTTGGCTGCTAATAATGAGGCCTGGAGCCTTAAAAGAGAAGGGGTTTGGACCCCTCGAAGTGAGGGTTTGGCTGTTAAATAAAGGCCTTGAGCCTTAAAAGAGAAGGGGCTTGGACCCCTCGAAGTGAGGGTTTGGCTGCTAAAAATGAGGCCTTGAGCCTTAAAAGAGAAGAGGCTTGGACTCCTGGAAGTGAGGGTTTGCTGCTAAAAACGAGGTCTTGAGCCTTAAAAAAGAAGGGGCTTGGACTCCAGGAAGTGAGGGTTTGGCTGCTAAAAATGAGGCCTTGAGCCTTGAAAGCGGAGGGACTTAAACCTGTGGAATGAGGGTTTGGCTGCTAAAAATGAAGGCTTGAGCCTTAAAACAGAGGAGCTTGGACCCCTGAAAGTAAGTTTTTGGCTGCTAATAATGAGGCCTTGAGCCTTAAAAGTGAAGGGGCTTGGACCCCTCGAAGTGAGGGTTTGGCTGTTAAATAAAGGCCTTGAGCCTTAAAAGAGAAGGGGCTTGGACCCCTCGAAGTGAGGGTTTGGCTGCTAAAAATGAGGCCTTGAGCCTTAAAAGAGAAGAGGCTTGGACTCCTGGAAGTGAGGGTTTGCTGCTAAAAACGAGGTCTTGAGCCTTAAAAAAGAAGGGGCTTGGACTCCAGGAAGTGAGGGTTTGGCTGCTAAAAATGAGGCCTTGAGCCTTGAAAGCGGAGGGACTTAAACCTGTGGAATGAGGGTTTGGCTGCTAAAAATGAAGGCTTGAGCCTTAAAACAGAGGAGCTTGGACCCCTGAAAGTAAGTTTTTGGCTGCTAATAATGAGGCCTTGAGCCTCAAAAGTGAAGGGGCTTCGACCCCTGGAAGTGAGGGTTTGGCTGCTAAAAACGAGGTCTTGAGCCTTAAAAAAGAAGGGGCTTGGACTCCAGGAAGTGAGGGTTTGGCTGCTAAAATGAGGCCTTGAGCCTTGAAAGCGGAGGGACTTAAACCTGTGGAATGAGGGTTTGGCTGCTAAAAATGAAGGCTTGAGCCTTAAAACAGAGGAGCTTGGACCCCTGAAAGTAAGTTTTTGGCTGCTAATAATGAGGCCTGGAGCCTTAAAAGAGAAGGGGTTTGGACCCCTCGAAGTGAGGGTTTGGCTGTTAAATAAAGGCCTTGAGCCTTAAAAGAGAAGGGGCTTGGACCCCTCGAAGTGAGGGTTTGGCTGCTAAAAATGAGGCCTTGAGCCTTAAAAGAGAAGAGGCTTGGACTCCTGGAAGTGAGGGTTTGCTGCTAAAAACGAGGTCTTGAGCCTTAAAAAAGAAGGGGCTTGGACTCCAGGAAGTGAGGGTTTGGCTGCTAAAAATGAGGCCTTGAGCCTTGAAAGCGGAGGGACTTAAACCTGTGGAATGAGGGTTTGGCTGCTAAAAATGAAGGCTTGAGCCTTAAAACAGAGGAGCTTGGACCCCTGAAAGTAAGTTTTTGGCTGCTAATAATGAGGCCTTGAGCCTTAAAAGTGAAGGGGCTTGGACCCCAGGAAGTGAGGGTTTGGCTGCTAAAAATGAGGTCTTGAGCCTTAAAAGAGAAGGGGCTTGGACCCCTCGAAGTGAGGGTTTGGCTGCTAAATACAAGGCCTTGAGCCTTAAAAGCAGAGGGGCTTGGGCCCCAGGAATTAAGGGTTTGGCTCCTAAAAATGAGTCCTTGAGCCTCAAAAGTAAAGGGGCTTAGACACCAGGAAGTGAATGTTTGGCTGCTAAAAACGAGGCCTTGAGCATTAAAAGGTGAGGGGCTTAGACCCCTGAAAGTAAGGGTTTGGCTGCTAAAAATGAGGCCTTGAGCCTCAAAAGTAAAGGGGCTTGGACACCAGGAAGTGAGGGTTTGGCTGCTAGAAAGGAGGCCTTGAGCCTTAAAAGAGAAGGGGCTTGGACATCTTAAATGAGGGTTTGCCTGCTAATAATGAGGCCTTGAGCCTTAAAAGAGAAGGGGCTTCGACCCCTGGAAGTGAGTGTTTGGCTGCTAAAATTGAGGCCTTGAGCCTTGAAAGCGGAGGGACTTAAACCTGTGGAATGAGGGTTTGGCTGCTAAAAATGAAGGCTTGAGCCTTAAAACAGAGGAGCTTGGACCCCTGAAAGTAAGTTTTTGGCTGCTAATAATGAGGCCTGGAGCCTTAAAAGAGAAGGGGTTTGGACCCCTCGAAGTGAGGGTTTGGCTGTTAAATAAAGGCCTTGAGCCTTAAAAGAGAAGGGGCTTGGACCCCAGGAAGTGAGGGTTTGGCTGCTAAAAATGAGGCCTTGAGCCTTGAAAGCGGAGGGACTTAAACCTGTGGAATGAGGGTTTGGCTGCTAAAAATGAAGGCTTGAGCCTTAAAACAGAGGAGCTTGGACCCCTGAAAGTAAGTTTTTGGCTGCTAATAATGAGGCCTTGAGCCTTAAAAGTGAAGGGGCTTGGGCCCCAGGAAGTGAGGGTTTGGCTGCTAAAAACGAGGTCTTGAGCCTTAAAAAAGAAGGGGCTTGGACTCCAGGAAGTGAGGGTTTGGCTGCTAAAAATGAGGCCTTGAGCCTTGAAAGCGGAGGGACTTAAACCTGTGGAATGAGGGTTTGGCTGCTAAAAATGAAGGCTTGAGCCTTAAAACAGAGGAGCTTGGACCCCTGAAAGTAAGTTTTTGGCTGCTAATAATGAGGCCTGGAGCCTTAAAAGAGAAGGGGTTTGGACATCTTAAATGAGGGTTTGGCTGCTAATAATGAGGCCTTGAGCCTTAAAAGAGAAGGGGCTTGGACCCCTCGAAGTGAGGGTTTGGCTGCTAAAAATGAGGCCTTGAGCCTTGAAAGCGGAGGGACTTAAACCTGTGGAATGAGGGTTTGGCTGCTAAAAATGAAGGCTTGAGCCTTAAAACAGAGGAGCTTGGACCCCTGAAAGTAAGTTTTTGGCTGCTAATAATGAGGCCTGGAGCCTTAAAAGAGAAGGGGTTTGGACCCCTCAAAGTGAGGGTTTGGCTGTTAAATAAAGGCCTTGAGCCTTAAAAGAGAAGGGGCTTGGACCCCTCGAAGTGAGGGTTTGGCTGCTAAAAATGAGGCCTTGAGCCTTAAAAGAGAAGAGGCTTGGACTCCTGGAAGTGAGGGTTTGCTGCTAAAAACGAGGTCTTGAGCCTTAAAAAAGAAGGGGCTTGGACTCCAGGAAGTGAGGGTTTGGCTGCTAAAAATGAGGCCTTGAGCCTTGAAAGCGGAGGGACTTAAACCTGTGGAATGAGGGTTTGGCTGCTAAAAATGAAGGCTTGAGCCTTAAAACAGAGGAGCTTGGACCCCTGAAAGTAAGTTTTTGGCTGCTAATAATGAGGCCTTGAGCCTCAAAAGTGAAGGGGCTTCGACCCCTGGAAGTGAGGGTTTGGCTGCTAAAAACGAGGTCTTGAGCCTTAAAAGAGAAGGGGCTTGGACCCCTCGAAGTGAGGGTTTGGCTGCTAAAAATGAGGCCTTGAGCCTTGAAAGCGGAGGGACTTAAACCTGTGGAATGAGGGTTTGGCTGCTAAAAATGAAGGCTTGAGCCTTAAAACAGAGGAGCTTGGACCCCTGAAAGTAAGTTTTTGGCTGCTAATAATGAGGCCTTGAGCCTCAAAAGTGAAGGGGCTTCGACCCCTGGAAGTGAGGGTTTGGCTGCTAAAAACGAGGTCTTGAGCCTTAAAAGAGAAGGGGCTTGGACCCCTCGAAGTGAGGGTTTGGCTGCTAAAAATGAGGCCTTGAGCCTTGAAAGCGGAGGGACTTAAACCTGTGGAATGAGGGTTTGGCTGCTAAAAATGAAGGCTTGAGCCTTAAAACAGAGGAGCTTGGACCCCTGAAAGTAAGTTTTTGGCTGCTAATAATGAGGCCTGGAGCCTTAAAAGAGAAGGGGTTTGGACATCTTAAATGAGGGTTTGGCTGCTAATAATGAGGCCTTGAGCCTTAAAAGAGAAGGGGCTTGGACCCCTCGAAGTGAGGGTTTGGCTGCTAAAAATGAGGCCTTGAGCCTTGAAAGCGGAGGGACTTAAACCTGTGGAATGAGGGTTTGGCTGGTAAAAATGAAGGCTTGAGCCTTAAAACAGAGGAGCTTGGACCCCTGAAAGTAAGTTTTTGGCTGCTAATAATGAGGCCTTGAGCCTTAAAAGTGAAGGGGCTTGGGCCCCAGGAAGTGAGGGTTTGGCTGCTAAAAACGAGGTCTTGAGCCTTAAAAAAGAAGGGGCTTGGACTCCAGGAAGTGAGGGTTTGGCTGCTAAAAATGAGGCCTTGAGCCTTGAAAGCGGAGGGACTTAAACCTGTGGAATGAGGGTTTGGCTGCTAAAAATGAAGGCTTGAGCCTTAAAACAGAGGAGCTTGGACCCCTGAAAGTAAGTTTTTGGCTGCTAATAATGAGGCCTGGAGCCTTAAAAGAGAAGGGGTTTGGACATCTTAAATGAGGGTTTGGCTGCTAATAATGAGGCCTTGAGCCTTAAAAGAGAAGGGGCTTGGACCCCTCGAAGTGAGGGTTTGGCTGCTAAAAATGAGGCCTTGAGCCTTGAAAGCGGAGGGACTTAAACCTGTGGAATGAGGGTTTGGCTGCTAAAAATGAAGGCTTGAGCCTTAAAACAGAGGAGCTTGGACCCCTGAAAGTAAGTTTTTGGCTGCTAATAATGAGGCCTGGAGCCTTAAAAGAGAAGGGGTTTGGACCCCTCAAAGTGAGGGTTTGGCTGTTAAATAAAGGCCTTGAGCCTTAAAAGAGAAGGGGCTTGGACCCCTCGAAGTGAGGGTTTGGCTGCTAAAAATGAGGCCTTGAGCCTTAAAAGAGAAGAGGCTTGGACTCCTGGAAGTGAGGGTTTGCTGCTAAAAACGAGGTCTTGAGCCTTAAAAAAGAAGGGGCTTGGACTCCAGGAAGTGAGGGTTTGGCTGCTAAAAATGAGGCCTTGAGCCTTGAAAGCGGAGGGACTTAAACCTGTGGAATGAGGGTTTGGCTGCTAAAAATGAAGGCTTGAGCCTTAAAACAGAGGAGCTTGGACCCCTGAAAGTAAGTTTTTGGCTGCTAATAATGAGGCCTTGAGCCTCAAAATTAAAGGGGCTTGGACACCAGGAAGTGAGGGTTTGGCTGCTAAAAATGAGGTCTTGAGCCTTAAAAAAGAAGGGGCTTGGACCCCAGGAAGTGAGGGTTTGGCTGCTAAAAATGAGGCCTTGAGCCTTGAAAGCGGAGGGACTTGAACCTGTGGAATGAGGGTTTGGCTGCTAAAAATGAAGGCTTGAGCCTTAAAACAGAGGAGCTTGGACCCCTGAAAGTAAGTTTTTGGCTGCTAATAATGAGGCCTGGAGCCTTAAAAGAGAAGGGGTTTGGACCCCTCGAAGTGAGGGTTTGGCTGTTAAATAAAGGCCTTGAGCCTTAAAAGAGAAGGGGCTTGGACCCCTCGAAGTGAGGGTTTGGCTGCTAAAAATGAGGCCTTGAGCCTTAAAAGAGAAGAGGCTTGGACTCCTGGAAGTGAGGGTTTGCTGCTAAAAACGAGGTCTTGAGCCTTAAAAAAGAAGGGGCTTGGACTCCAGGAAGTGAGGGTTTGGCTGCTAAAAATGAGGCCTTGAGCCTTGAAAGCGGAGGGACTTAAACCTGTGGAATGAGGGTTTGGCTGCTAAAAATGAAGGCTTGAGCCTTAAAACAGAGGAGCTTGGACCCCTGAAAGTAAGTTTTTGGCTGCTAATAATGAGGCCTTGAGCCTTAAAAGTGAAGGGGCTTGGGCCCCAGGAAGTGAGGGTTTGGCTGCTAAAAACGAGGTCTTGAGCCTTAAAAAAGAAGGGGCTTGGACTCCAGGAAGTGAGGGTTTGGCTGCTAAAAATGAGGCCTTGAGCCTTGAAAGCGGAGGGACTTAAACCTGTGGAATGAGGGTTTGGCTGCTAAAAATGAAGGCTTGAGCCTTAAAACAGAGGAGCTTGGACCCCTGAAAGTAAGTTTTTGGCTGCTAATAATGAGGCCTGGAGCCTTAAAAGAGAAGGGGTTTGGACCCCTCGAAGTGAGGGTTTGGCTGTTAAATAAAGGCCTTGAGCCTTAAAAGAGAAGGGGCTTGGACCCCTCGAAGTGAGGGTTTGGCTGCTAAAAATGAGGCCTTGAGCCTTGAAAGAGAAGAGGCTTGGACTCCTGGAAGTGAGGGTTTGCTGCTAAAAACGAGGTCTTGAGCCTTAAAAAAGAAGGGGCTTGGACTCCAGGAAGTGAGGGTTTGGCTGCTAAAAATGAGGCCTTGAGCCTTGAAAGCGGAGGGACTTAAACCTGTGGAATGAGGGTTTGGCTGCTAAAAATGAAGGCTTGAGCCTTAAAACAGAGGAGCTTGGACCCCTGAAAGTAAGTTTTTGGCTGCTAATAATGAGGCCTGGAGCCTTAAAAGAGAAGGGGTTTGGACCCCTCGAAGTGAGGGTTTGGCTGTTAAATAAAGGCCTTGAGCCTTAAAAGAGAAGGGGCTTGGACCCCTCGAAGTGAGGGTTTGGCTGCTAAAAATGAGGCCTTGAGCCTTAAAAGAGAAGAGGCTTGGACTCCTGGAAGTGAGGGTTTGCTGCTAAAAACGAGGTCTTGAGCCTTAAAAAAGAAGGGGCTTGGACTCCAGGAAGTGAGGGTTTGGCTGCTAAAAATGAGGCCTTGAGCCTTGAAAGCGGAGGGACTTAAACCTGTGGAATGAGGGTTTGGCTGCTAAAAATGAAGGCTTGAGCCTTAAAACAGAGGAGCTTGGACCCCTGAAAGTAAGTTTTTGGCTGCTAATAATGAGGCCTTGAGCCTCAAAAGTGAAGGGGCTTCGACCCCTGGAAGTGAGGGTTTGGCTGCTAAAAATGAGGCCTTGAGCCTTAAAAGAGAAGGGGCTTGGACCCCTCGAAGTGAGGGTTTGGCTGCTAAAAATGAGGCCTTGAGCCTTGAAAGCGGAGGGACTTAAACCTGTGGAATGAGGGTTTGGCTGGTAAAAATGAAGGCTTGAGCCTTAAAACAGAGGAGCTTGGACCCCTGAAAGTAAGTTTTTGGCTGCTAAAAATGAGGCCTGGAGCCTTAAAAGAGAAGGGGTTTGGACCCCTCGAAGTGAGGGTTTGGCTGTTAAATAAAGGCCTTGAGCCTTAAAAGAGAAGGGGCTTGGACCCCTCGAAGTGAGGGTTTGGCTGCTAAAAATGAGGCCTTGAGCCTTAAAAGAGAAGAGGCTTGGACTCCTGGAAGTGAGGGTTTGCTGCTAAAAACGAGGTCTTGAGCCTTAAAAAAGAAGGGGCTTGGACTCCAGGAAGTGAGGGTTTGGCTGCTAAAAATGAGGCCTTGAGCCTTGAAAGCGGAGGGACTTAAACCTGTGGAATGAGGGTTTGGCTGCTAAAAATGAAGGCTTGAGCCTTAAAACAGAGGAGCTTGGACCCCTGAAAGTAAGTTTTTGGCTGCTAATAATGAGGCCTTGAGCCTCAAAAGTGAAGGGGCTTCGACCCCTGGAAGTGAGGGTTTGGCTGCTAAAAATGAGGCCTTGAGCCTTAAAAGAGAAGGGGCTTGGACCCCTCGAAGTGAGGGTTTGGCTGCTAAAAATGAGGCCTTGAGCCTTGAAAGCGGAGGGACTTAAACCTGTGGAATGAGGGTTTGGCTGGTAAAAATGAAGGCTTGAGCCTTAAAACAGAGGAGCTTGGACCCCTGAAAGTAAGTTTTTGGCTGCTAATAATGAGGCCTGGAGCCTTAAAAGAGAAGGGGTTTGGACCCCTCGAAGTGAGGGTTTGGCTGTTAAATAAAGGCCTTGAGCCTTAAAAGAGAAGGGGCTTGGACCCCTCGAAGTGAGGGTTTGGCTGCTAAAAATGAGGCCTTGAGCCTTAAAAAAGAAGGGGCTTGGACTCCAGGAAGTGAGGGTTTGGCTGCTAAAAATGAGGCCTTGAGCCTTGAAAGCGGAGGGACTTAAACCTGTGGAATGAGGGTTTGGCTGCTAAAAATGAAGGCTTGAGCCTTAAAACAGAGGAGCTTGGACCCCTGAAAGTAAGTTTTTGGCTGCTAATAATGAGGCCTTGAGCCTTAAAAGTGAAGGGGCTTGGACCCCTGGAAGTGAGGGTTTGGCTGCTAAAAACGAGGTCTTGAGCCTTAAAAAAGAAGGGGCTTGGACCCCAGGAAGTGAGGGTTTGGCTGCTAAAAATGAGGCCTTGAGCCTTGAAAGCGGAGGGACTTAAACCTGTGGAATGAGGGTTTGGCTGCTAAAAATGAAGGCTTGAGCCTTAAAACAGAGGAGCTTGGACCCCTGAAAGTAAGTTTTTGGCTGCTAATAATGAGGCCTGGAGCCTTAAAAGAGAAGGGGTTTGGACCCCTCGAAGTGAGGGTTTGGCTGTTAAATAAAGGCCTTGAGCCTTAAAAGAGAAGGGGCTTGGACCCCTCGAAGTGAGGGTTTGGCTGCTAAAAATGAGGCCTTGAGCCTTAAAAGAGAAGAGGCTTGGACTCCTGGAAGTGAGGGTTTGCTGCTAAAAACGAGGTCTTGAGCCTTAAAAAAGAAGGGGCTTGGACTCCAGGAAGTGAGGGTTTGGCTGCTAAAAATGAGGCCTTGAGCCTTGAAAGCGGAGGGACTTAAACCTGTGGAATGAGGGTTTGGCTGCTAAAAATGAAGGCTTGAGCCTTAAAACAGAGGAGCTTGGACCCCTGAAAGTAAGTTTTTGGCTGCTAATAATGAGGCCTTGATCCTCAAAAGTGAAGGGGCTTCGACCCCTGGAAGTGAGGGTTTGGCTGCTAAAAATGAGGCCTTGAGCCTTAAAAGAGAAGGGGCTTGGACCCCTCGAAGTGAGGGTTTGGCTGCTAAAAATGAGGCCTTGAGCCTTGAAAGCGGAGGGACTTAAACCTGTGGAATGAGGGTTTGGCTGGTAAAAATGAAGGCTTGAGCCTTAAAACAGAGGAGCTTGGACCCCTGAAAGTAAGTTTTTGGCTGCTAATAATGAGGCCTGGAGCCTTAAAAGAGAAGGGGTTTGGACCCCTCGAAGTGAGGGTTTGGCTGTTAAATAAAGGCCTTGAGCCTTAAAAGAGAAGGGGCTTGGACCCCTCGAAGTGAGGGTTTGGCTGCTAAAAATGAGGCCTTGAGCCTTAAAAGAGAAGAGGCTTGGACTCCTGGAAGTGAGGGTTTGCTGCTAAAAACGAGGTCTTGAGCCTTAAAAAAGAAGGGGCTTGGACTCCAGGAAGTGAGGGTTTGGCTGCTAAAAATGAGGCCTTGAGCCTTGAAAGCGGAGGGACTTAAACCTGTGGAATGAGGGTTTGGCTGCTAAAAATGAAGGCTTGAGCCTTAAAACAGAGGAGCTTGGACCCCTGAAAGTAAGTTTTTGGCTGCTAATAATGAGGCCTTGAGCCTCAAAAGTGAAGGGGCTTCGACCCCTGGAAGTGAGGGTTTGGCTGCTAAAAATGAGGCCTTGAGCCTTAAAAGAGAAGGGGCTTGGACCCCTCGAAGTGAGGGTTTGGCTGCTAAAAATGAGGCCTTGAGCCTTGAAAGCGGAGGGACTTAAACCTGTGGAATGAGGGTTTGGCTGGTAAAAATGAAGGCTTGAGCCTTAAAACAGAGGAGCTTGGACCCCTGAAAGTAAGTTTTTGGCTGCTAATAATGAGGCCTGGAGCCTTAAAAGAGAAGGGGTTTGGACCCCTCGAAGTGAGGGTTTGGCTGTTAAATAAAGGCCTTGAGCCTTAAAAGAGAAGGGGCTTGGACCCCTCGAAGTGAGGGTTTGGCTGCTAAAAATGAGGCCTTGAGCCTTAAAAAAGAAGGGGCTTGGACTCCAGGAAGTGAGGGTTTGGCTGCTAAAAATGAGGCCTTGAGCCTTGAAAGCGGAGGGACTTAAACCTGTGGAATGAGGGTTTGGCTGCTAAAAATGAAGGCTTGAGCCTTAAAACAGAGGAGCTTGGACCCCTGAAAGTAAGTTTTTGGCTGCTAATAATGAGGCCTTGAGCCTTAAAAGTGAAGGGGCTTGGACCCCTGGAAGTGAGGGTTTGGCTGCTAAAAACGAGGTCTTGAGCCTTAAAAAAGAAGGGGCTTGGACCCCAGGAAGTGAGGGTTTGGCTGCTAAAAATGAGGCCTTGAGCCTTGAAAGCGGAGGGACTTAAACCTGTGGAATGAGGGTTTGGCTGGTAAAAATGAAGGCTTGAGCCTTAAAACAGAGGAGCTTGGACCCCTGAAAGTAAGTTTTTGGCTGCTAATAATGAGGCCTGGAGCCTTAAAAGAGAAGGGGTTTGGACCCCTCGAAGTGAGGGTTTGGCTGTTAAATAAAGGCCTTGAGCCTTAAAAGAGAAGGGGCTTGGACCCCTCGAAGTGAGGGTTTGGCTGCTAAAAATGAGGCCTTGAGCCTTAAAAGAGAAGAGGCTTGGACTCCTGGAAGTGAGGGTTTGCTGCTAAAAACGAGGTCTTGAGCCTTAAAAAAGAAGGGGCTTGGACTCCAGGAAGTGAGGGTTTGGCTGCTAAAAATGAGGCCTTGAGCCTTGAAAGCGGAGGGACTTAAACCTGTGGAATGAGGGTTTGGCTGCTAAAAATGAAGGCTTGAGCCTTAAAACAGAGGAGCTTGGACCCCTGAAAGTAAGTTTTTGGCTGCTAATAATGAGGCCTTGAGCCTCAAAAGTGAAGGGGCTTCGACCCCTGGAAGTGAGGGTTTGGCTGCTAAAAATGAGGCCTTGAGCCTTAAAAGAGAAGGGGCTTGGACCCCTCGAAGTGAGGGTTTGGCTGCTAAAAATGAGGCCTTGAGCCTTGAAAGCGGAGGGACTTAAACCTGTGGAATGAGGGTTTGGCTGGTAAAAATGAAGGCTTGAGCCTTAAAACAGAGGAGCTTGGACCCCTGAAAGTAAGTTTTTGGCTGCTAATAATGAGGCCTGGAGCCTTAAAAGAGAAGGGGTTTGGACCCCTCGAAGTGAGGGTTTGGCTGTTAAATAAAGGCCTTGAGCCTTAAAAGAGAAGGGGCTTGGACCCCTCGAAGTGAGGGTTTGGCTGCTAAAAATGAGGCCTTGAGCCTTAAAAGAGAAGAGGCTTGGACTCCTGGAAGTGAGGGTTTGCTGCTAAAAACGAGGTCTTGAGCCTTAAAAAAGAAGGGGCTTGGACTCCAGGAAGTGAGGGTTTGGCTGCTAAAAATGAGGCCTTGAGCCTTGAAAGCGGAGGGACTTAAACCTGTGGAATGAGGGTTTGGCTGCTAAAAATGAAGGCTTGAGCCTTAAAACAGAGGAGCTTGGACCCCTGAAAGTAAGTTTTTGGCTGCTAATAATGAGGCCTTGAGCCTCAAAAGTGAAGGGGCTTCGACCCCTGGAAGTGAGGGTTTGGCTGCTAAAAATGAGGCCTTGAGCCTTAAAAGAGAAGGGGCTTGGACCCCAGGAAGTGAGGGTTTGGCTGCTAAAAATGAGGCCTTGAGCCTTGAAAGCGGAGGGACTTAAACCTGTGGAATGAGGGTTTGGCTGCTAAAAATGAAGGCTTGAGCCTTAAAACAGAGGAGCTTGGACCCCTGAAAGTAAGTTTTTGGCTGCTAATAATGAGGCCTGGAGCCTTAAAAGAGAAGGGGTTTGGACCCCTCGAAGTGAGGGTTTGGCTGTTAAATAAAGGCCTTGAGCCTTAAAAGAGAAGGGGCTTGGACCCCTCGAAGTGAGGGTTTGGCTGCTAAAAATGAGGCCTTGAGCCTTAAAAGAGAAGAGGCTTGGACTCCTGGAAGTGAGGGTTTGCTGCTAAAAACGAGGTCTTGAGCCTTAAAAAAGAAGGGGCTTGGACTCCAGGAAGTGAGGGTTTGGCTGCTAAAAATGAGGCCTTGAGCCTTGAAAGCGGAGGGACTTAAACCTGTGGAATGAGGGTTTGGCTGCTAAAAATGAAGGCTTGAGCCTTAAAACAGAGGAGCTTGGACCCCTGAAAGTAAGTTTTTGGCTGCTAATAATGAGGCCTGGAGCCTTAAAAGAGAAGGGGTTTGGACCCCTCGAAGTGAGGGTTTGGCTGTTAAATAAAGGCCTTGAGCCTTAAAAGAGAAGGGGCTTGGACCCCTCGAAGTGAGGGTTTGGCTGCTAAAAATGAGGCCTTGAGCCTTAAAAGAGAAGAGGCTTGGACTCCTGGAAGTGAGGGTTTGCTGCTAAAAACGAGGTCTTGAGCCTTAAAAAAGAAGGGGCTTGGACTCCAGGAAGTGAGGGTTTGGCTGCTAAAAATGAGGCCTTGAGCCTTGAAAGTGGAGGGACTTAAACCTGTGGAATGAGGGTTTGGCTGCTAAAAATGAAGGCTTGAGCCTTAAAACAGAGGAGCTTGGACCCCTGAAAGTAAGTTTTTGGCTGCTAATAATGAGGCCTTGAGCCTTAACAGTGAAGGGGCTTCGACCCCTGGAAGTGAGGGTTTGGCTGCTAAAAATGAGGCCTTGAGCCTTAAAAGAGAAGGGGCTTGGACCCCTCAAAGTGAGGGTTTGGCTGCTAAAAATGAGGCCTTGAGCCTTGAAAGCGGAGGGACTTAAACCTGTGGAATGAGGGTTTGGCTGCTAAAAATGAAGGCTTGAGCCTTAAAACAGAGGAGCTTGGACCCCTGAAAGTAAGTTTTTGGCTGCTAATAATGAGGCCTGGAGCCTTAAAAGAGAAGGGGTTTGGACCCCTCGAAGTGAGGGTTTGGCTGTTAAATAAAGGCCTTGAGCCTTAAAAGAGAAGGGGCTTGGACCCCTCGAAGTGAGGGTCTGGCTGCTAAAAATGAGGCCTTGAGCCTTAAAAGAGAAGAGGCTTGGACTCCTGGAAGTGAGGGTTTGCTGCTAAAAACGAGGTCTTGAGCCTTAAAAAAGAAGGGGCTTGGACTCCAGGAAGTGAGGGTTTGGCTGCTAAAAATGAGGCCTTGAGCCTTGAAAGCGGAGGGACTTAAACCTGTGGAATGAGGGTTTGGCTGCTAAAAATGAAGGCTTGAGCCTTAAAACAGAGGAGCTTGGACCCCTGAAAGTAAGTTTTTGGCTGCTAATAATGAGGCCTTGAGCCTTAAAAGTGAAGGGGCTTGGACCCCAGGAAGTGAGGGTTTGGCTGCTAAAAACGAGGTCTTGAGCCTTAAAAAAGAAGGGGCTTGGACCCCAGGAAGTGAGGGTTTGGCTGCTAAAAAGGAGGCCTTGAGCCTTGAAAGCGGAGGGACTTAAACCTGTGGAATGAGGGTTTGGCTGCTAAAAATGAAGGCTTGAGCCTTAAAACAGAGGAGCTTGGACCCCTGAAAGTAAGTTTTTGGCTGCTAATAATGAGGCCTGGAGCCTTAAAAGAGAAGGGGTTTGGACCCCTCGAAGTGAGGGTTTGGCTGTTAAATAAAGGCCTTGAGCCTTAAAAGAGAAGGGGCTTGGACCCCTCGAAGTGAGGGTTTGGCTGCTAAAAATGAGGCCTTGAGCCTTAAAAGAGAAGAGGCTTGGACTCCTGGAAGTGAGGGTTTGCTGCTAAAAACGAGGTCTTGAGCCTTAAAAAAGAAGGGGCTTGGACTCCAGGAAGTGAGGGTTTGGCTGCTAAAAATGAGGCCTTGAGCCTTGAAAGCGGAGGGACTTAAACCTGTGGAATGAGGGTTTGGCTGCTAAAAATGAAGGCTTGAGCCTTAAAACAGAGGAGCTTGGACCCCTGAAAGTAAGTTTTTGGCTGCTAATAATGAGGCCTTGAGCCTCAAAAGTGAAGGGGCTTCGACCCCTGGAAGTGAGGGTTTGGCTGCTAAAAATGAGGCCTTGAGCCTTAAAAGAGAAGGGGCTTGGACCCCTCAAAGTGAGGGTTTGGCTGCTAAAAATGAGGCCTTGAGCCTTGAAAGCGGAGGGACTTAAACCTGTGGAATGAGGGTTTGGCTGCTAAAAATGAAGGCTTGAGCCTTAAAACAGAGGAGCTTGGACCCCTGAAAGTAAGTTTTTGGCTGCTAATAATGAGGCCTGGAGCCTTAAAAGAGAAGGGGTTTGGACCCCTCGAAGTGAGGGTTTGGCTGTTAAATAAAGGCCTTGAGCCTTAAAAGAGAAGGGGCTTGGACCCCTCGAAGTGAGGGTTTGGCTGCTAAAAATGAGGCCTTGAGCCTTAAAAGAGAAGAGGCTTGGACTCCTGGAAGTGAGGGTTTGCTGCTAAAAACGAGGTCTTGAGCCTTAAAAAAGAAGGGGCTTGGACTCCAGGAAGTGAGGGTTTGGCTGCTAAAAATGAGGCCTTGAGCCTTGAAAGCGGAGGGACTTAAACCTGTGGAATGAGGGTTTGGCTGCTAAAAATGAAGGCTTGAGCCTTAAAACAGAGGAGCTTGGACCCCTGAAAGTAAGTTTTTGGCTGCTAATAATGAGGCCTTGAGCCTTAAAAGTGAAGGGGCTTGGACCCCTCGAAGTGAGGGTTTGGCTGCTAAAAACGAGGTCTTGAGCCTTAAAAAAGAAGGGGCTTGGACTCCAGGAAGTGAGGGTTTGGCTGCTAAAAATGAGGCCTTGAGCCTTGAAAGCGGAGGGACTTAAACCTGTGGAATGAGGGTTTGGCTGCTAAAAATGAAGGCTTGAGCCTTAAAACAGAGGAGCTTGGACCCCTGAAAGTAAGTTTTTGGCTGCTAATAATGAGGCCTTGAGCCTTAAAAGTGAAGGGGCTTGGACCCCTCGAAGTGAGGGTTTGGCTGCTAAATACAAGGCCTTGAGCCTTAAAAGCAGAGGGGCTTGGGCCCCAGGAATTAAGGGTTTGGCTGCTAAAAATGAGGCCTTGAGCCTCAAAAGTAAAGGGGCTTAGACACCAGGAAGTGAGGGTTTGGCTGCTAAAAACGAGGCCTTGAGCATTAAAAGGAGAGGGGCTTAGACCCCTGAAAGTAAGGGTTTGGCTGCTAAAAATAGGCCTTGAGCCTTAAAAGCAGAAGGGGCTTGGGCCCCAGGAATTAAGGGTTTGGCTGCTAAAAATGAGGCCTTGAGCCTTAAAAGAGAAGGGGCTTGGGCCCCAGGAATTAAGGATTTGGCTGCTAAAAATGAGGCCTCGAGCCTTAAAAGAGAAGGGGCTTGGACCCCTGGAAGTGAGGGTTTGGCTGCTAGAAAGGAGGCCTTGAGCCTTAAAAGAGAAGGGGCTTGGACATCTTAAATGAGGGTTTGCCTGCTAATAATGAGGCCTTGAGCCTTAAAAGAGAAGGGGCTTGGACCCCTGGAAGTGAGTGTTTGGCTGCTAAAATTGAGGCCTTGAGCCTTGAAAGCGGAGGGACTTAAACCTGTGGAATGAAGGTTTGGCTGGTAAAAATGAAGGCTTGAGCCTTAAAACAGAGGAGCTTGGACCCCTGAAAGTAAGTTTTTGGCTGCTAATAATGAGGCCTGGAGCCTTAAAAGAGAAGGGGTTTGGACCCCTCGAAGTGAGGGTTTGGCTGTTAAATAAAGGCCTTGAGCCTTAAAAGAGAAGGGGCTTGGACCCCTCGAAGTGAGGATTTGGCTGCTAAAAATGAGGCGTTGAGCCTTAAAAGTGAAGAGGCTTGGACTCCTGGAAGTGAGGGTTTGCTGCTAAAAACGAGGTCTTGAGCCTTAAAAAAGAAGGGGCTTGGACTCCAGGAAGTGAGGGTTTGGCTGCTAAAAATGAGGCCTTGAGCCTTGAAAGCGGAGGGACTTAAACCTGTGGAATGAAGGTTTGGCTGCTAAAAATGAAGGCTTGAGCCTTAAAACAGAGGAGCTTGGACCCCTGAAAGTAAGTTTTTGGCTGCTAATAATGAGGCCTGGAGCCTTAAAAGAGAAGGGGTTTGGACCCCTCGAAGTGAGGGTTTGGCTGTTAAATAAAGGCCTTGAGCCTTAAAAGAGAAGGGGCTTGGACCCCTCGAAGTGAGGGTTTGGCTGCTAAAAATGAGGCCTTGAGCCTTAAAAGAGAAGAGGCTTGGACTCCTGGAAGTGAGGGTTTGGCTGCTAAAAATGAGGCCTTGAGCCTTGAAAGCGGAGGGACTTAAACCTGTGGAATGAGGGTTTGGCTGCTAAAAATGAAGGCTTGAGCCTTAAAACAGAGGAGCTTGGACCCCTGAAAGTAAGTTTTTGGCTGCTAATAATGAGGCCTTGAGCCTCAAAAGTGAAGGGGCTTCGACCCCTGGAAGTGAGGGTTTGGCTGCTAAAAATGAGGCCTTGAGCCTTAAAAGAGAAGGGGCTTGGACCCCTCAAAGTGAGGGTTTGGCTGCTAAAAATGAGGCCTTGAGCCTTGAAAGCGGAGGGACTTAAACCTGTGGAATGAGGGTTTGGCTGCTAAAAATGAAGGCTTGAGCCTTAAAACAGAGGAGCTTGGACCCCTGAAAGTAAGTTTTTGGCTGCTAATAATGAGGCCTGGAGCCTTAAAAGAGAAGGGGTTTGGACCCCTCGAAGTGAGGATTTGGCTGTTAAATAAAGGCCTTGAGCCTTAAAAGAGAAGGGGCTTGGACCCCTCGAAGTGAGGGTTTGGCTGCTAATAATGATGCCTTGAGCCTTAAAAGTGAAGGGGCTTGGACTCCTGGAAGTGAGGGTTTGCTGCTAAAAACGAGGTGTTGAGCCTTAAAAAAGAAGGGGCTTGGACTCCAGGAAGTGAGGGTTTGGCTGCTAAAAATGAGGCCTTGAGCCTTGAAAGCGGAGGGACTTAAACCTGTGGAATGAGGGTTTGGCTGCTAAAAATGAAGGCTTGAGCCTTAAAACAGAGGAGCTTGGACCCCTGAAAGTAAGTTTTTGGCTGCTAATAATGAGGCCTTGAGCCTCAAAAGTGAAGGGGCTTCGACCCCTGGAAGTGAGGGTTTGGCTGCTAAAAATGAGGCCTTGAGCCTTAAAAGAGAAGGGGCTTGGACCCCTCAAAGTGAGGGTTTGGCTGCTAAAAATGAGGCCTTGAGCCTTGAAAGCGGAGGGACTTAAACCTGTGGAATGAGGGTTTGGCTGCTAAAAATGAAGGCTTGAGCCTTAAAACAGAGGAGCTTGGACCCCTGAAAGTAAGTTTTTGGCTGCTAATAATGAGGCCTGGAGCCTTAAAAGAGAAGGGGTTTGGACCCCTCGAAGTGAGGGTTTGGCTGTTAAATAAAGGCCTTGAGCCTTAAAAGAGAAGGGGCTTGGACCCCTCGAAGTGAGGGTTTGGCTGCTAAAAATGAGGCCTTGAGCCTTAAAAGAGAAGAGGCTTGGACTCCTGGAAGTGAGGGTTTGCTGCTAAAAACGAGGTCTTGAGCCTTAAAAAAGAAGGGGCTTGGACTCCAGGAAGTGAGGGTTTGGCTGCTAAAAATGAGGCCTTGAGCCTTGAAAGCGGAGGGACTTAAACCTGTGGAGTGAGGGTTTGGCTGCTAAAAATGAAGGCTTGAGCCTTAAAACAGAGGAGCTTGGACCCCTGAAAGTAAGTTTTTGGCTGCTAATAATGAGGCCTTGAGCCTTAAAAGTGAAGGGGCTTGGACCCAAGGAAGTGAGGGTTTGGCTGCTAAAAATGAGGTCTTGAGCCTTAAAAGAGAAGGGGCTTGGACCCCAGGAAGTGAGGGTTTGGCTGCTAAATACAAGGCCTTGAGCCTTAAAAGCAGAGGGGCTTGGGCCCCAGGAATTAAGGGTTTGGCTGCTAAAAATGAGGCCTTGAGCCTCAAAAGTAAAGGGGCTTGGACACCAGGAAGTGAGGGTTTGGCTGCTAAAAACGAGGCCTTGAGCATTACAAGGTGAGGGGCTTAGACCCCTGAAAGTAAGGGTTTGGCTGCTAAAAATAGGCCTTGAGCCTTAAAAGCAGAAGGGGCTTGGGCCCCAGGAATTAAGGGTTTGGCTGCTAAAAATGAGGCCTTGAGCCTTAAAAGAGAAGGGGCTTGGGCCCCAGGAATTAAGGATTTGGCTGCTAAAAATGAGGCCTCGAGCCTTAAAAGAGAAGGGGCTTGGACCCCTGGAAGTGAGGGTTTGGCTGCTAGAAAGGAGGCCTTGAGCCTTAAAAGAGAAGAGGCTTGGACATCTTAAATGAGGGTTTGCCTGCTAATAATGAGGCCTTGAGCCTTAAAAGAGAAGGGGCTTGGACCCCTGGAAGTGAGTGTTTGGCTGCTAAAATTGAGGCCTTGAGCCTTGAAAGCGGAGGGACTTAAACCTGTGGAATGAAGGTTTGGCTGGTAAAAATGAAGGCTTGAGCCTTAAAACAGAGGAGCTTGGACCCCTGAAAGTAAGTTTTTGGCTGCTAATAATGAGGCCTGGAGCCTTAAAAGAGAAGGGGTTTGGACCCCTCGAAGTGAGGGTTTGGCTGTTAAATAAAGTCCTTGAGCCTTAAAAGAGAAGGGGCTTGGACCCCTCGAAGTGAGGATTTGGCTGCTAAAAATGAGGCGTTGAGCCTTAAAAGAGAAGAGGCTTGGACTCCTGGAAGTGAGGGTTTGCTGCTAAAAACGAGGTCTTGAGCCTTAAAAAAGAAGGGGCTTGGACTCCAGGAAGTGAGGGTTTGGCTGCTAAAAATGAGGCCTTGAGCCTTGAAAGCGGAGGGACTTAAACCTGTGGAATGAGGGTTTGGCTGCTAAAAATGAAGGCTTGAGCCTTAAAACAGAGGAGCTTGGACCCCTGAAAGTAAGTTTTTGGCTGCTAATAATGAGGCCTGGAGCCTTAAAAGAGAAGGGGTTTGGACCCCTCGAAGTGAGGGTTTGGCTGTTAAATAAAGGCCTTGAGCCTTAAAAGAGAAGGGGCTTGGACCCCTCGAAGTGAGGGTTTGGCTGCTAAAAATGAGGCCTTGAGCCTTAAAAGAGAAGAGGCTTGGACTCCTGGAAGTGAGGGTTTGCTGCTAAAAATGAGGTCTTGAGCCTTAAAAAAGAAGGGGCTTGGACTCCAGGAAGTGAGGGTTTGGCTGCTAAAAATGAGGCCTTGAGCCTTGAAAGCGGAGGGACTTAAACCTGTGGAATGAGGGTTTGGCTGCTAAAAATGAAGGCTTGAGCCTTAAAACAGAGGAGCTTGGACCCCTGAAAGTAAGTTTTTGGCTGCTAATAATGAGGCCTTGAGCCTCAAAAGTGAAGGGGCTTCGACCCCTGGAAGTGAGGGTTTGGCTGCTAAAAATGAGGCCTTGAGCCTTAAAAGAGAAGGGGCTTGGACCCCTCAAAGTGAGGGTTTGGCTGCTAAAAATGAGGCCTTGAGCCTTGAAAGCGGAGGGACTTAAACCTGTGGAATGAGGGTTTGGCTGCTAAAAATGAAGGCTTGAGCCTTAAAACAGAGGAGCTTGGACCCCTGAAAGTAAGTTTTTGGCTGCTAATAATGAGGCCTGGAGCCTTAAAAGAGAAGGGGTTTGGACCCCTCGAAGTGAGGGTTTGGCTGTTAAATAAAGGCCTTGAGCCTTAAAAGAGAAGGGGCTTGGACCCCTCGAAGTGAGGGTTTGGCTGCTAAAAATGAGGCCTTGAGCCTTAAAAGAGAAGAGGCTTGGACTCCTGGAAGTGAGGGTTTGCTGCTAAAAACGAGGTCTTGAGCCTTAAAAAAGAAGGGGCTTGGACTCCAGGAAGTGAGGGTTTGGCTGCTAAAAATGAGGCCTTGAGCCTTGAAAGCGGAGGGACTTAAACCTGTGGAATGAGGGTTTGGCTGCTAAAAATGAAGGCTTGAGCCTTAAAACAGAGGAGCTTGGACCCCTGAAAGTAAGTTTTTGGCTGCTAATAATGAGGCCTGGAGCCTTAAAAGAGAAGGGGTTTGGACCCCTCGAAGTGAGGGTTTGGCTGTTAAATAAAGGCCTTGAGCCTTAAAAGAGAAGGGGCTTGGACCCCTCGAAGTGAGGGTTTGGCTGCTAAAAATGAGGCCTTGAGCCTTAAAAGAGAAGAGGCTTGGACTCCTGGAAGTGAGGGTTTGCTGCTAAAAACGAGGTCTTGAGCCTTAAAAAAGAAGGGGCTTGGACTCCAGGAAGTGAGGGTTTGGCTGCTAAAAATGAGGCCTTGAGCCTTGAAAGCGGAGGGACTTAAACCTGTGGAATGAGGGTTTGGCTGCTAAAAATGAAGGCTTGAGCCTTAAAACAGAGGAGCTTGGACCCCTGAAAGTAAGTTTTTGGCTGCTAATAATGAGGCCTTGAGCCTCAAAAGTGAAGGGGCTTCGACCCCTGGAAGTGAGGGTTTGGCTGCTAAAAATGAGGCCTTGAGCCGTAAAAGAGAAGGGGCTTGGACCCCTCGAAGTGAGGGTTTGGCTGTTAAATAAAGGCCTTGAGCCTTAAAAGAGAAGAGGCTTGGACTCCTGGAAGTGAGGGTTTGCTGCTAAAAACGAGGTCTTGAGCCTTAAAAAAGAAGGGGCTTGGACTCCAGGAAGTGAGGGTTTGGCTGCTAAAAATGAGGCCTTGAGCCTTGAAAGCGGAGGGACTTAAACCTGTGGAATGAGGGTTTGGCTGCTAAAAATGAAGGCTTGAGCCTTAAAACAGAGGAGCTTGGACCCCTGAAAGTAAGTTTTTGGCTGCTAATAATGAGGCCTTGAGCCTCAAAAGTGAAGGGGCTTCGACCCCTGGAAGTGAGGGTTTGGCTGCTAAAAATGAGGCCTTGAGCCGTAAAAGAGAAGGGGCTTGGACCCCTCGAAGTGAGGGTTTGGCTGTTAAATAAAGGCCTTGAGCCTTAAAAGAGAAGGGGTTTGGACCCCTCGAAGTGAGGGTTTGGCTGCTAAAAATGAGGCCTTGAGCCTTAAAAAAGAAGGGGCTTGGACTCCAGGAAGTGAGGGTTTGGCTGCTAAAAATGAGGCCTTGAGCCTTGAAAGCGGAGGGACTTAAACCTGTGGAATGAGGGTTTGGCTGCTAAAAATGAAGGCTTGAGCCTTAAAACAGAGGAGCTTGGACCCCTGAAAGTAAGTTTTTGGCTGCTAATAATGAGGCCTTGAGCCTTAAAAGTGAAGGGGCTTGGACCCCAGGAAGTGAGGGTTTGTCTGCTAAAAATGAGGTCTTGAGCCTTAAAAGAGAAGGGGCTTGGACCCCAGGAAGTGAGGGTTTGGCTGCTAAAAATGAGGCCTTGAGCCTTAAAAGAGAAGGGGCTTGGACCCCTCAAAGTGAGGGTTTGGCTGCTAAAAATGAGGCCTTGAGCCTTGAAAGCGGAGGGACTTAAACCTGTGGAATGAGGGTTTGGCTGCTAAAAATGAAGGCTTGAGCCTTAAAACAGAGGAGCTTGGACCCCTGAAAGTAAGTTTTTGGCTGCTAATAATGAGGCCTGGAGCCTTAAAAGAGAAGGGGTTTGGACCCCTCGAAGTGAGGGTTTGGCTGTTAAATAAAGGCCTTGAGCCTTAAAAGAGAAGGGGCTTGGACCCCTCGAAGTGAGGGTTTGGCTGCTAAAAATGAGGCCTTGAGCCTTAAAAGAGAAGAGGCTTGGACTCCTGGAAGTGAGGGTTTGCTGCTAAAAACGAGGTCTTGAGCCTTAAAAAAGAAGGGGCTTGGACTCCAGGAAGTGAGGGTTTGGCTGCTAAAAATGAGGCCTTGAGCCTTGAAAGCGGAGGGACTTAAACCTGTGGAGTGAGGGTTTGGCTGCTAAAAATGAAGGCTTGAGCCTTAAAACAGAGGAGCTTGGACCCCTGAAAGTAAGTTTTTGGCTGCTAATAATGAGGCCTTGAGCCTTAAAAGTGAAGGGGCTTGGACCCAAGGAAGTGAGGGTTTGGCTGCTAAAAATGAGGTCTTGAGCCTTAAAAGAGAAGGGGCTTGGACCCCAGGAAGTGAGGGTTTGGCTGCTAAATACAAGGCCTTGAGCCTTAAAAGCAGAGGGGCTTGGGCCCCAAGAAATAAGGGTTTGGCTGCTAAAAATGAGGCCTTGAGCCTCAAAAGTAAAGGGGCTTAGACACCAGGAAGTGAGGGTTTGGCTGCTAAAAACGAGGCCTTGAGCATTAAAAGGTGAGGGGCTTAGACCCCTGAAAGTAAGGGTTTGGCTGCTAAAAATAGGCCTTGAGCCTTAAAAGCAGAAGGGGCTTGGGCCCCAGGAATTAAGGGTTTGGCTGCTAAAAATGAGGCCTTGAGCCTTAAAAGAGAAGGGGCTTGGGCCCCAGGAATTAAGGATTTGGCTGCTAAAAATGAGGCCTCGAGCCTTAAAAGAGAAGGGGCTTGGACCCCTGGAAGTGAGGGTTTGGCTGCTAGAAAGGAGGCCTTGAGCCTTAAAAGAGAAGGGGCTTGGACATCTTAAATGAGGGTTTGCCTGCTAATAATGAGGCCTTGAGCCTTAAAAGAGAAGGGGCTTGGACCCCTGGAAGTGAGTGTTTGGCTGCTAAAATTGAGGCCTTGAGCCTTGAAAGCGGAGGGACTTAAACCTGTGGAATGAAGGTTTGGCTGGTAAAAATGAAGGCTTGAGCCTTAAAACAGAGGAGCTTGGACCCCTGAAAGTAAGTTTTTGGCTGCTAATAATGAGGCCTGGAGCCTTAAAAGAGAAGGGGTTTGGACCCCTCGAAGTGAGGGTTTGGCTGTTAAATAAAGGCCTTGAGCCTTAAAAGAGAAGGGGCTTGGACCCCTCGAAGTGAGGATTTGGCTGCTAAAAATGAGGCGTTGAGCCTTAAAAGAGAAGAGGCTTGGACTCCTGGAAGTGAGGGTTTGCTGCTAAAAACGAGGTCTTGAGCCTTAAAAAAGAAGGGGCTTGGACTCCAGGAAGTGAGGGTTTGGCTGCTAAAAATGAGGCCTTGAGCCTTGAAAGCGGAGGGACTTAAACCTGTGGAATGAGGGTTTGGCTGCTAAAAATGAAGGCTTGAGCCTTAAAACAGAGGAGCTTGGACCCCTGAAAGTAAGTTTTTGGCTGCTAATAATGAGGCCTGGAGCCTTAAAAGAGAAGGGGTTTGGACCCCTCGAAGTGAGGGTTTGGCTGTTAAATAAAGGCCTTGAGCCTTAAAAGAGAAGGGGCTTGGACCCCTCGAAGTGAGGGTTTGGCTGCTAAAAATGAGGCCTTGAGCCTTAAAAGAGAAGAGGCTTGGACTCCTGGAAGTGAGGGTTTGCTGCTAAAAACGAGGTCTTGAGCCTTAAAAAAGAAGGGGCTTGGACTCCAGGAAGTGAGGGTTTGGCTGCTAAAAATGAGGCCTTGAGCCTTGAAAGCGGAGGGACTTAAACCTGTGGAATGAGGGTTTGGCTGCTAAAAATGAAGGCTTGAGCCTTAAAACAGAGGAGCTTGGACCCCTGAAAGTAAGTTTTTGGCTGCTAATAATGAGGCCTTGAGCCTCAAAAGTGAAGGGGCTTCGACCCCTGGAAGTGAGGGTTTGGCTGCTAAAAATGAGGCCTTGAGCCTTAAAAGAGAAGGGGCTTGGACCCCTCGAAGTGAGGGTTTGGCTGCTAAAAATGAGGCCTTGAGCCTTGAAAGCGGAGGGACTTAAACCTGTGGAATGAGGGTTTGGCTGCTAAAAATGAAGGCTTGAGCCTTAAAACAGAGGAGCTTGGACCCCTGAAAGTAAGTTTTTGGCTGCTAATAATGAGGCCTGGAGCCTTAAAAGAGAAGGGGTTTGGACCCCTCGAAGTGAGGGTTTGGCTGTTAAATAAAGGCCTTGAGCCTTAAAAGAGAAGGGGCTTGGACCCCTCGAAGTGAGGGTTTGGCTGCTAAAAATGAGGCCTTGAGCCTTAAAAGAGAAGAGGCTTGGACTCCTGGAAGTGAGGGTTTGCTGCTAAAAACGAGGTCTTGAGCCTTAAAAAAGAAGGGGCTTGGACTCCAGGAAGTGAGGGTTTGGCTGCTAAAAATGAGGCCTTGAGCCTTGAAAGCGGAGGGACTTAAACCTGTGGAATGAGGGTTTGGCTGCTAAAAATGAAGGCTTGAGCCTTAAAACAGAGGAGCTTGGACCCCTGAAAGTAAGTTTTTGGCTGCTAATAATGAGGCCTTGAGCCTTAACAGTGAAGGGGCTTGGACCCAAGGAAGTGAGGGTTTGGCTGCTAAAAATGAGGTCTTGAGCCTTAAAAGAGAAGGGGCTTGGACCCCTCGAAGTGAGGGTTTGGCTGCTAAATACAAGGCCTTGAGCCTTAAAAGCAGAGGGGCTTGGGCCCCAGGAATTAAGGGTTTGGCTGCTAAAAATGAGGCCTTGAGCCTCAAAAGTAAAGGGGCTTGGACACAAGGAAGTGAGGGTATGGCTGCTAAAAACGAGGCCTTGAGCATTAAAAGGTGAGGGGCTTAGACCCCTGAAAGTAAGGGTTTGGCTGCTAAAAATAGGCCTTGAGCCTTAAAAGCAGAAGGGGCTTGGGCCCCAGGAATTAAGGGTTTGGCTGCTAAAAATGAGGCCTTGAGCCTTAAAAGAGAAGGGGCTTGGGCCCCAGGAATTAAGGGTTTGGCTGCTAAAAATGAGGCCTCGAGCCTTAAAAGAGAAGGGGCTTGGACCCCTGGAAGTGAGGGTTTGGCTGCTAAAAATGAGGCCTTGAGCCTTAAAAGAGAAGGGGCTTGGGCCCCTGGAAGTGAGGGTTTGGCTGCTAGAAAGGAGGCCTTGAGCCTTAAAAGAGAAGGGGCTTGGACATCTTAAATGAGGGTTTGGCTGCTAATAATGAGGCCTTGAGCCTTAAAAGAGAAGGGGCTTGGACCCCTGGAAGTGAGTGTTTGGCTGCTAAAATTGAGGCCTTGAGCCTTGGAAGCGGAGGGACTTAAACCTGTGGAATGAAGGTTTGGCTGGTAAAAATGAAGGCTTGAGCCTTAAAACAGAGGAGCTTGGACCCCTGAAAGTAAGTTTTTGGCTGCTAATAATGAGGCCTGGAGCCTTAAAAGAGAAGGGGTTTGGACCCCTCGAAGTGAGGGTTTGGCTGTTAAATAAAGGCCTTGAGCCTTAAAAGAGAAGGGGCTTGGACCCCTCGAAGTGAGGGTTTGGCTGCTAAAAATGAGGCCTTGAGCCTTAAAAGAGAAGAGGCTTGGACTCCTGGAAGTGAGGGTTTGCTGCTAAAAACGAGGTCTTGAGCCTTAAAAAAGAAGGGGCTTGGACTCCAGGAAGTGAGGGTTTGGCTGCTAAAAATGAGGCCTTGAGCCTTGAAAGCGGAGGGACTTAAACCTGTGGAATGAGGGTTTGGCTGCTAAAAATGAAGGCTTGAGCCTTAAAACAGAGGAGCTTGGACCCCTGAAAGTAAGTTTTTGGCTGCTAAAAATGAGGCCTTGAGCCTCAAAAGTGAAGGGGCTTCGACCCCTGGAAGTGAGGGTTTGGCTGCTAAAAATGAGGCCTTGAGCCGTAAAAGAGAAGGGGCTTGGACCCCTCGAAGTGAGGGTTTGGCTGCTAAAAATGAAGGCTTGAGCCTTAAAACAGAGGAGCTTGGACCCCTGAAAGTAAGTTTTTGGCTGCTAATAATGAGGCCTGGAGCCTTAAAAGAGAAGGGGTTTGGACCCCTCGAAGTGAGGGTTTGGCTGTTAAATAAAGGCCTTGAGCCTTAAAAGAGAAGGGGCTTGGACCCCTCGAAGTGAGGGTTTGGCTGCTAAAAATGAGGCCTTGAGCCTTAAAAGAGAAGAGGCTTGGACTCCAGGAAGTGAGGGTTTGGCTGCTAAAAATGAGGCCTTGAGCCTTGAAAGCGGAGGGACTTAAACCTGTGGAATGAGGGTTTGGCTGCTAAAAATGAAGGCTTGAGCCTTAAAACAGAGGAGCTTGGACCCCTGAAAGTAAGTTTTTGGCTGCTAATAATGAGGCCTGGAGCCTTAAAAGAGAAGGGGTTTGGACCCCTCGAAGTGAGGGTTTGGCTGTTAAATAAAGGCCTTGAGCCTTAAAAGAGAAGGGGCTTGGACCCCTCGAAGTGAGGGTTTGGCTGCTAAAAATGAGGCCTTGAGCCTTAAAAGAGAAGAGGCTTGGACTCCTGGAAGTGAGGGTTTGCTGCTAAAAACGAGGTCTTGAGCCTTAAAAAAGAAGGGGCTTGGACTCCAGGAAGTGAGGGTTTGGCTGCTAAAAATGAGGCCTTGAGCCTTGAAAGCGGAGGGACTTAAACCTGTGGAATGAGGGTTTGGCTGCTAAAAATGAAGGCTTGAGCCTTAAAACAGAGGAGCTTGGACCCCTGAAAGTAAGTTTTTGGCTGCTAATAATGAGGCCTTGAGCCTTAACAGTGAAGGGGCTTGGACCCAAGGAAGTGAGGGTTTGGCTGCTAAAAATGAGGTCTTGAGCCTTAAAAGAGAAGGGGCTTGGACCCCTCGAAGTGAGGGTTTGGCTGCTAAATACAAGGCCTTGAGCCTTAAAAGCAGAGGGGCTTGGGCCCCAGGAATTAAGGGTTTGGCTGCTAAAAATGAGGCCTTGAGCCTCAAAAGTAAAGGGGCTTGGACACAAGGAAGTGAGGGTATGGCTGCTAAAAACGAGGCCTTGAGCATTAAAAGGTGAGGGGCTTAGACCCCTGAAAGTAAGGGTTTGGCTGCTAAAAATAGGCCTTGAGCCTTAAAAGCAGAAGGGGCTTGGGCCCCAGGAATTAAGGGTTTGGCTGCTAAAAATGAGGCCTTGAGCCTTAAAAGAGAAGGGGCTTGGGCCCCAGGAATTAAGGGTTTGGCTGCTAAAAATGAGGCCTCGAGCCTTAAAAGAGAAGGGGCTTGGACCCCTGGAAGTGAGGGTTTGGCTGCTAAAAATGAGGCCTTGAGCCTTAAAAGAGAAGGGGCTTGGGCCCCTGGAAGTGAGGGTTTGGCTGCTAGAAAGGAGGCCTTGAGCCTTAAAAGAGAAGGGGCTTGGACATCTTAAATGAGGGTTTGGCTGCTAATAATGAGGCCTTGAGCCTTAAAAGAGATGGGGCTTGGACCCCTGGAAGTGAGTGTTTGGCTGCTAAAATTGAGGCCTTGAGCCTTGGAAGCGGAGGGACTTAAACCTGTGGAATGAAGGTTTGGCTGGTAAAAATGAAGGCTTGAGCCTTAAAACAGAGGAGCTTGGACCCCTGAAAGTAAGTTTTTGGCTGCTAATAATGAGGCCTGGAGCCTTAAAAGAGAAGGGGTTTGGACCCCTCGAAGTGAGGGTTTGGCTGTTAAATAAAGGCCTTGAGCCTTAAAAGAGAAGGGGCTTGGACCCCTCGAAGTGAGGGTTTGGCTGCTAAAAATGAGGCCTTGAGCCTTAAAAGAGAAGAGGCTTGGACTCCTGGAAGTGAGGGTTTGCTGCTAAAAACGAGGTCTTGAGCCTTAAAAAAGAAGGGGCTTGGACTCCAGGAAGTGAGGGTTTGGCTGCTAAAAATGAGGCCTTGAGCCTTGAAAGCGGAGGGACTTAAACCTGTGGAATGAGGGTTTGGCTGCTAAAAATGAAGGCTTGAGCCTTAAAACAGAGGAGCTTGGACCCCTGAAAGTAAGTTTTTGGCTGCTAAAAATGAGGCCTTGAGCCTCAAAAGTGAAGGGGCTTCGACCCCTGGAAGTGAGGGTTTGGCTGCTAAAAATGAGGCCTTGAGCCGTAAAAGAGAAGGGGCTTGGACCCCTCGAAGTGAGGGTTTGGCTGCTAAAAATGAAGGCTTGAGCCTTAAAACAGAGGAGCTTGGACCCCTGAAAGTAAGTTTTTGGCTGCTAATAATGAGGCCTGGAGCCTTAAAAGAGAAGGGGTTTGGACCCCTCGAAGTGAGGGTTTGGCTGTTAAATAAAGGCCTTGAGCCTTAAAAGAGAAGGGGCTTGGACCCCTCGAAGTGAGGGTTTGGCTGCTAAAAATGAGGCCTTGAGCCTTAAAAGAGAAGAGGCTTGGACTCCAGGAAGTGAGGGTTTGGCTGCTAAAAATGAGGCCTTGAGCCTTGAAAGCGGAGGGACTTAAACCTGTGGAATGAGGGTTTGGCTGCTAAAAATGAGGCTTGAGCCTTAAAACAGAGGAGCTTGGACCCCTGAAAGTAAGTTTTTGGCTGCTAATAATGAGGCCTTGAGCCTTAAAAGTGAAGGGGCTTGGACCCCAGGAAGTGAGGGTTTGTCTGCTAAAAATGAGGTCTTGAGCCTTAAAAGAGAAGGGGCTTGGACCCCAGGAAGTGAGGGTTTGGCTGCTAAATACAAGGCCTTGAGCCTTAAAAGCAGAGGGGCTTGGGCCCCAGGAATTAAGGGTTTGGCTGCTAAAAATGAGGCCTTGAGCCTCAAAAGTAAAGGGGCTTGGACACCAGGAAGTGAGGGTTTGGCTGCTAAAAACGAGGCCTTGAGCATTAAAAGGTGAGGGGCTTAGACCCCTGAAAGTAAGGGTTTGGCTGCTAAAAATAGGCCTTGAGCCTTAAAAGCAGAAGGGGCTTGGGCCCCAGGAATTAAGGGTTTGGCTGCTAAAAATGAGGCCTTGAGCCTTAAAAGAGAAGGGGCTTGGGCCCAGGAATTAAGGGTTTGGCTGCTAAAAATGAGGCCTCGAGCCTTAAAAGAGAAGGGGCTTGGGCCTCTGGAAGTGAGGGTTTGGCTGCTAGAAAGGAGGCCTTGAGCCTTAAAAGCAGAGGGGCTTCGACCCCTGGAAGTGAGGGTTTGGCTGCTAAAAATGAGGCCTTGAGCCTCAAAAGTAAAGGGGCTTGGACACCAGGAAGTGAGGGTTTGGCTGCTAGAAAGGAGGCCTTGAGCCTTAAAAGAGAAGGGGCTTGGACATCTTAAATGAGGGTTTGGCTGCTAATAATGAGGCCTTGAGCCTTAAAAGAGAAGGGGCTTGGACCCCTGGAAGTGAGTGTTTGGCTGCTAAAATTGAGGCCTTGAGCCTTGAAAGCGGAGGGACTTAAACCTGTGGAATGAAGGTTTGGCTGGTAAAAATGAAGGCTTGAGCCTTAAAACAGAGGAGCTTGGACCCCTGAAAGTAAGTTTTTGGCTGCTAATAATGAGGCCTGGAGCCTTAAAAGAGAAGGGGTTTGGACCCCTCGAAGTGAGGGTTTGGCTGTTAAATAAAGGCCTTGAGCCTTAAAAGAGAAGGGGCTTGGACCCCTCGAAGTGAGGATTTGGCTGCTAAAAATGAGGCGTTGAGCCTTAAAAGAGAAGAGGCTTGGACTCCTGGAAGTGAGGGTTTGCTGCTAAAAACGAGGTCTTGAGCCTTAAAAAAGAAGGGGCTTGGACTCCAGGAAGTGAGGGTTTGGCTGCTAAAAATGAGGCCTTGAGCCTTGAAAGCGGAGGGACTTAAACCTGTGGAATGAGGGTTTGGCTGCTAAAAATGAAGGCTTGAGCCTTAAAACAGAGGAGCTTGGACCCCTGAAAGTAAGTTTTTGGCTGCTAATAATGAGGCCTGGAGCCTTAAAAGAGAAGGGGTTTGGACCCCTCGAAGTGAGGGTTTGGCTGTTAAATAAAGGCCTTGAGCCTTAAAAGAGAAGGGGCTTGGACCCCTCGAAGTGAGGGTTTGGCTGCTAAAAATGAGGCCTTGAGCCTTAAAAGAGAAGAGGCTTGGACTCCTGGAAGTGAGGGTTTGCTGCTAAAAACGAGGTCTTGAGCCTTAAAAAAGAAGGGGCTTGGACTCCAGGAAGTGAGGGTTTGGCTGCTAAAAATGAGGCCTTGAGCCTTGAAAGCGGAGGGACTTAAACCTGTGGAATGAGGGTTTGGCTGCTAAAAATGAAGGCTTGAGCCTTAAAACAGAGGAGCTTGGACCCCTGAAAGTAAGTTTTTGGCTGCTAATAATGAGGCCTTGAGCCTTAACAGTGAAGGGGCTTGGACCCAAGGAAGTGAGGGTTTGGCTGCTAAAAATGAGGCCTTGAGCCTTAAAAGAGAAGGGGCTTGGACCCCTCGAAGTGAGGGTTTGGCTGCTAAAAATGAGGCCTTGAGCCTTGAAAGCGGAGGGACTTAAACCTGTGGAATGAGGGTTTGGCTGCTAAAAATGAAGGCTTGAGCCTTAAAACAGAGGAGCTTGGACCCCTGAAAGTAAGTTTTTGGCTGCTAATAATGAGGCCTGGAGCCTTAAAAGAGAAGGGGTTTGGACCCCTCGAAGTGAGGGTTTGGCTGTTAAATAAAGGCCTTGAGCCTTAAAAGAGAAGGGGCTTGGACCCCTCGAAGTGAGGGTTTGGCTGCTAAAAATGAGGCCTTGAGCCTTAAAAGAGAAGAGGCTTGGACCCCTCGAAGTGAGGGTTTGCTGCTAAAAACGAGGTCTTGAGCCTTAAAAAAGAAGGGGCTTGGACTCCAGGAAGTGAGGGTTTGGCTGCTAAAAATGAGGCCTTGAGCCTTGAAAGCGGAGGGACTTAAACCTGTGGAATGAGGGTTTGGCTGCTAAAAATGAAGGCTTGAGCCTTAAAACAGAGGAGCTTGGACCCCTGAAAGTAAGTTTTTGGCTGCTAATAATGAGGCCTTGAGCCTTAACAGTGAAGGGGCTTGGACCCAAGGAAGTGAGGGTTTGGCTGCTAAAAATGAGGTCTTGAGCCTTAAAAGAGAAGGGGCTTGGACCCCAGGAAGTGAGGGTTTGGCTGCTAAATACAAGGCCTTGAGCCTTAAAAGCAGAGGGGCTTGGGCCCCAGGAATTAAGGGTTTGGCTGCTAAAAATGAGGCCTTGAGCCTCAAAAGTAAAGGGGCTTGGACACAAGGAAGTGAGGGTATGGCTGCTAAAAACGAGGCCTTGAGCATTAAAAGGTGAGGGGCTTAGACCCCTGAAAGTAAGGGTTTGGCTGCTAAAAATAGGCCTTGAGCCTTAAAAGCAGAAGGGGCTTGGGCCCCAGGAATTAAGGGTTTGGCTGCTAAAAATGAGGCCTTGAGCCTTAAAAGAGAAGGGGCTTGGGCCCCAGGAATTAAGGGTTTGGCTGCTAAAAATGAGGCCTCGAGCCTTAAAAGAGAAGGGGCTTGGACCCCTGGAAGTGAGGGTTTGGCTGCTAAAAATGAGGCCTTGAGCCTTAAAAGAGAAGGGGCTTGGGCCCCTGGAAGTGAGGGTTTGGCTGCTAGAAAGGAGGCCTTGAGCCTTAAAAGAGAAGGGGCTTGGACATCTTAAATGAGGGTTTGGCTGCTAATAATGAGGCCTTGAGCCTTAAAAGAGATGGGGCTTGGACCCCTGGAAGTGAGTGTTTGGCTGCTAAAATTGAGGCCTTGAGCCTTGGAAGCGGAGGGACTTAAACCTGTGGAATGAAGGTTTGGCTGGTAAAAATGAAGGCTTGAGCCTTAAAACAGAGGAGCTTGGACCCCTGAAAGTAAGTTTTTGGCTGCTAATAATGAGGCCTGGAGCCTTAAAAGAGAAGGGGTTTGGACCCCTCGAAGTGAGGGTTTGGCTGTTAAATAAAGGCCTTGAGCCTTAAAAGAGAAGGGGCTTGGACCCCTCGAAGTGAGGGTTTGGCTGCTAAAAATGAGGCCTTGAGCCTTAAAAGAGAAGAGGCTTGGACTCCTGGAAGTGAGGGTTTGCTGCTAAAAACGAGGTCTTGAGCCTTAAAAAAGAAGGGGCTTGGACTCCAGGAAGTGAGGGTTTGGCTGCTAAAAATGAGGCCTTGAGCCTTGAAAGCGGAGGGACTTAAACCTGTGGAATGAGGGTTTGGCTGCTAAAAATGAAGGCTTGAGCCTTAAAACAGAGGAGCTTGGACCCCTGAAAGTAAGTTTTTGGCTGCTAAAAATGAGGCCTTGAGCCTCAAAAGTGAAGGGGCTTCGACCCCTGGAAGTGAGGGTTTGGCTGCTAAAAATGAGGCCTTGAGCCGTAAAAGAGAAGGGGCTTGGACCCCTCGAAGTGAGGGTTTGGCTGCTAAAAATGAAGGCTTGAGCCTTAAAACAGAGGAGCTTGGACCCCTGAAAGTAAGTTTTTGGCTGCTAATAATGAGGCCTGGAGCCTTAAAAGAGAAGGGGTTTGGACCCCTCAAAGTGAGGGTTTGGCTGTTAAATAAAGGCCTTGAGCCTTAAAAGAGAAGGGGCTTGGACCCCTCGAAGTGAGGGTTTGGCTGCTAAAAATGAGGCCTTGAGCCTTAAAAGAGAAGAGGCTTGGACTCCTGGAAGTGAGGGTTTGCTGCTAAAAACGAGGTCTTGAGCCTTAAAAAAGAAGGGGCTTGGACTCCAGGAAGTGAGGGTTTGGCTGCTAAAAATGAGGCCTTGAGCCTTGAAAGCGGAGGGACTTAAACCTGTGGAATGAGGGTTTGGCTGCTAAAAATGAAGGCTTGAGCCTTAAAACAGAGGAGCTTGGACCCCTGAAAGTAAGTTTTTGGCTGCTAATAATGAGGCCTTGAGCCTTAAAAGTGAAGGGGCTTGGACCCCAGGAAGTGAGGGTTTGTCTGCTAAAAATGAGGTCTTGAGCCTTAAAAGAGAAGGGGCTTGGACCCCAGGAAGTGAGGGTTTGGCTGCTAAATACAAGGCCTTGAGCCTTAAAAGCAGAGGGGCTTGGGCCCCAGGAATTAAGGGTTTGGCTGCTAAAAATGAGGCCTTGAGCCTCAAAAGTAAAGGGGCTTGGACACCAGGAAGTGAGGGTTTGGCTGCTAAAAACGAGGCCTTGAGCATTAAAAGGTGAGGGGCTTAGACCCCTGAAAGTAAGGGTTTGGCTGCTAAAAATAGGCCTTGAGCCTTAAAAGCAGAAGGGGCTTGGGCCCCAGGAATTAAGGGTTTGGCTGCTAAAAATGAGGCCTTGAGCCTTAAAAGAGAAGGGGCTTGGGCCCCAGGAATTAAGGGTTTGGCTGCTAAAAATGAGGCCTCGAGCCTTAAAAGAGAAGGGGCTTGGGCCTCTGGAAGTGAGGGTTTGGCTGCTAGAAAGGAGGCCTTGAGCCTTAAAAGCAGAGGGGCTTGGGCCCCTGGAAGTGAGGGTTTGGCTGCTAAAAATGAGGCCTTGAGCCTCAAAAGTAAAGGGGCTTGGACACCAGGAAGTGAGGGTTTGGCTGCTAATAATGAGGCCTTGAGCCTTAAAAGAGAAGGGGCTTGGACCCCTCGAAGTGAGTGTTTGGCTGCTAAAATTGAGGCCTTGAGCCTTGAAAGCGGAGGGACTTAAACCTGTGGAATGAGGGTTTGGCTGGTAAAAATGAAGGCTTGAGCCTTAAAACAGAGGAGCTTGGACCCCTGAAAGTAAGTTTTTGGCTGCTAATAATGAGGCCTGGAGCCTTAAAAGAGAAGGGGCTTGGACCCCTCGAAGTGAGGGTTTGGCTGCTAAAAATGAGGCCTTGAGCCTTAAAAGAGAAGAGGCTTGGACTCCTGGAAGTGAGGGTTTGCTGCTAAAAACGAGGTCTTGAGCCTTAAAAAAGAAGGGGCTTGGACTCCAGGAAGTGAGGGTTTGGCTGCTAAAAATGAGGCCTTGAGCCTTGAAAGCGGAGGGACTTAAACCTGTGGAATGAGGGTTTGGCTGCTAAAAATGAAGGCTTGAGCCTTAAAACAGAGGAGCTTGGACCCCTGAAAGTAAGTTTTTGGCTGCTAAAAATGAGGCCTTGAGCCTCAAAAGTGAAGGGGCTTCGACCCCTGGAAGTGAGGGTTTGGCTGCTAAAAATGAGGCCTTGAGCCGTAAAAGAGAAGGGGCTTGGACCCCTCGAAGTGAGGGTTTGGCTGCTAAAAATGAAGGCTTGAGCCTTAAAACAGAGGAGCTTGGACCCCTGAAAGTAAGTTTTTGGCTGCTAATAATGAGGCCTGGAGCCTTAAAAGAGAAGGGGTTTGGACCCCTCAAAGTGAGGGTTTGGCTGTTAAATAAAGGCCTTGAGCCTTAAAAGAGAAGGGGCTTGGACCCCTCGAAGTGAGGGTTTGGCTGCTAAAAATGAGGCCTTGAGCCTTAAAAGAGAAGAGGCTTGGACTCCTGGAAGTGAGGGTTTGCTGCTAAAAACGAGGTCTTGAGCCTTAAAAAAGAAGGGGCTTGGACTCCAGGAAGTGAGGGTTTGGCTGCTAAAAATGAGGCCTTGAGCCTTGAAAGCGGAGGGACTTAAACCTGTGGAATGAGGGTTTGGCTGCTAAAAATGAAGGCTTGAGCCTTAAAACAGAGGAGCTTGGACCCCTGAAAGTAAGTTTTTGGCTGCTAATAATGAGGCCTTGAGCCTTAAAAGTGAAGGGGCTTGGACCCCAGGAAGTGAGGGTTTGTCTGCTAAAAATGAGGTCTTGAGCCTTAAAAGAGAAGGGGCTTGGACCCCAGGAAGTGAGGGTTTGGCTGCTAAATACAAGGCCTTGAGCCTTAAAAGCAGAGGGGCTTGGGCCCCAGGAATTAAGGGTTTGGCTGCTAAAAATGAGGCCTTGAGCCTCAAAAGTAAAGGGGCTTGGACACCAGGAAGTGAGGGTTTGGCTGCTAAAAACGAGGCCTTGAGCATTAAAAGGTGAGGGGCTTAGACCCCTGAAAGTAAGGGTTTGGCTGCTAAAAATAGGCCTTGAGCCTTAAAAGCAGAAGGGGCTTGGGCCCCAGGAATTAAGGGTTTGGCTGCTAAAAATGAGGCCTTGAGCCTTAAAAGAGAAGGGGCTTGGGCCCCAGGAATTAAGGGTTTGGCTGCTAAAAATGAGGCCTCGAGCCTTAAAAGAGAAGGGGCTTGGGCCTCTGGAAGTGAGGGTTTGGCTGCTAGAAAGGAGGCCTTGAGCCTTAAAAGCAGAGGGGCTTGGGCCCCTGGAAGTGAGGGTTTGGCTGCTAAAAATGAGGCCTTGAGCCTCAAAAGTAAAGGGGCTTGGACACCAGGAAGTGAGGGTTTGGCTGCTAATAATGAGGCCTTGAGCCTTAAAAGAGAAGGGGCTTAAACCTGTGGAATGAGGGTTTGGCTGGTAAAAATGAAGGCTTGAGCCTTAAAACAGAGGAGCTTGGACCCCTGAAAGTAAGTTTTTGGCTGCTAATAATGAGGCCTGGAGCCTTAAAAGAGAAGGGGTTTGGACCCCTCGAAGTGAGGGTTTGGCTGTTAAATAAAGGCATTGAGCCTTAAAAGAGAAGAGGCTTGGACTCCTGGAAGTGAGGGTTTGCTGCTAAAAACGAGGTCTTGAGCCTTAAAAAAGAAGGGGCTTGGACTCCAGGAAGTGAGGGTTTGGCTGCTAAAAATGAGGCCTTGAGCCTTGAAAGCGGAGGGACTTAAACCTGTGGAATGAGGGTTTGGCTGCTAAAAATGAAGGCTTGAGCCTTAAAACAGAGGAGCTTGGACCCCTGAAAGTAAGTTTTTGGCTGCTAATAATGAGGCCTTGAGCCTTAAAAGTGAAGGGGCTTGGACCCCAGGAAGTGAGGGTTTGGCTGCTAAAAATGAGGTCTTGAGCCTTAAAAGAGAAGGGGCTTGGACCCCTCGAAGTGAGGGTTTGGCTGCTAAATACAAGGCCTTGAGCCTTAAAAGCAGAGGGGCTTGGGCCCCAGGAATTAAGGGTTTGGCTGCTAAAAATGAGGCCTTGAGCCTCAAAAGTAAAGGGGCTTGGACACCAGGAAGTGAGGGTTTGGCTGCTAGAAAGGAGGCCTTGAGCCTTAAAAGAGAAGGGGCTTGGACATCTTAAATGAGGGTTTGGCTGCTAATAATGAGGCCTTGAGCCTTAAAAGAGAAGGGGCTTGGGACTCTCGAAGTGAGTGTTTGGCTGCTAAAATTGAGGCCTTGAGCCTTGAAAGCGGAGGGACTTAAACCTGTGGAATGAAGGTTTGGCTGGTAAAAATGAAGGCTTGAGCCTTAAAACAGAGGAGCTTGGACCCCTGAAAGTAAGTTTTTGGCTGCTAATAATGAGGCCTGGAGCCTTAAAAGAGAAGGGGTTTGGACCCCTCGAAGTGAGGGTTTGGCTGTTAAATGAAGGCCTTGAGCCTTAAAAGAGAAGGGGCTTGGACCCCTCGAAGTGAGTGTTTGGCTGCTAAAAATGAGGCCTTGAGCCTTAAAAGAGAAGAGGCTTGGACTCCTGGAAGTGAGGGTTTGCTGCTAAAAACGAGGTCTTGAGCCTTAAAAAAGAAGGGGCTTGGACCCCTGGAAGTAAGGGTTTGGCTGCTAAAAATGAGGCCTTGAGCCTTGAAAGCGGAGGGACTTAAACCTGTGGAATGAGGGTTTGGCTGCTAAAAATGAAGGCTTGAGCCTTAAAACAGAGGAGCTTGGACCCCTGAAAGTAAGTTTTTGGCTGCTAATAATGAGGCCTTGAGCCTTAAAAGTGAAGGGGCTTGGACCCCAGGAAGTGAGGGTTTGGCTGCTAAAAATGAGGTCTTGAGCCTTAAAAGAGAAGGGGCTTGGACCCCAGGAAGTGAGGGTTTGGCTGCTAAATACAAGGCCTTGAGCCTTAAAAGCAGAGGGGCTTGGGCCCCAGGAATTAAGGGTTTGGCTGCTAAAAATGAGGCCTTGAGCCTCAAAAGTAAAGGGGCTTGGACACCAGGAAGTGAGGGTTTGGCTGCTAAAAACGAGGCCTTGAGCATTAAAAGGTGAGGGGCTTAGACCCCTGAAAGTAAGGGTTTGGCTGCTAAAAATGAGGCCTTGAGCCTTAAAAGCAGAAGGGGCTTGGGCCCCAGGAATTAAGGGTTTGGCTGCTAAAAATGAGGCCTTGAGCCTTAAAAGCAGAAAGGGCTTGGGCCCCAGGAATTAAGGGTTTGGCTGCTAAAAATGAGGCCTCGAGCGTTAAAAGAGAAGGGGCTTGGACCCCTCGAAGTGAGGGTTTGGCTGCTAAAAATGAGGCCTTGACCCTTAAAAGAGAAGGGGCTTGGACCCCTGGAAGTGAGGGTTTGGCTGCTAGAAAGGAGGCCTTGAGCCTTAAAAGAGAAGGGGCTTGGACATCTTAAATGAGGGTTTGCTTGCTAATAATGAGGCCTTGAGCCTTAAAAGAGAAGGGGCTTGGACCCCTGGAAGTGAGTGTTTGGCTGCTAAAATTGAGGCCTTGAGCCTTGAAAGCGGAGGGACTTAAACCTGTGGAATGAAGGTTTGGCTGGTAAAAATGAAGGCTTGAGCCTTAAAACAGAGGAGCTTGGACCCCTGAAAGTAAGTTTTTGGCTGCTAAAAATGAGGCCTGGAGCCTTAAAAGAGAAGGGGTTTGGACCCCTCGAAGTGAGGGTTTGGCTGTTAAATAAAGGCCTTGAGCCTTAAAAGAGAAGGGGCTTGGACCCCAGGAAGTGAGGGTTTGGCTGTTAAAAATGAGGCCTTGAGCCTTAAAAGAGAAGAGGCTTGGACTCCTGGAAGTGGGGGTTTGGCTGCTAAAAACGAGGCCTTGAGCATTAAAAGGTGAGGGGCTTAGACCCCTGAAAGTAAGGGTTTGGCTGCTAAAAATGAGGCCTTGAGCCTTAAAAGCAGAAGGGGCTTGGGCCCCTGGAAGTGAGGGTTTGGCTACTAAAAATGAGGCCTTGAGCCTTAAAAGCAGAAAGGGCTTGGGCCCCAGGAATTAAGGGTTTGGCTGCTAAAAATGAGGCCTTGAGCCTTAAAAGAGAAGGGGCTTGGGCCCCAGGAATTAAGGGTTTGGCTGCTAAAAATGAGGCCTCGAGCGTTAAAAGAGAAGGGGCTTGGACCCCTCGAAGTGAGGGTTTGGCTGCTAAAAATGAGGCCTTGACCCTTAAAAGAGAAGGGGCTTGGACCCCTGGAAGTGAGGGTTTGGCTGCTAGAAAGGAGGCCTTGAGCCTTAAAAGAGAAGGTGCTTGGACCCCTGGAAGTGAGTGTTTGGCTGCTAAAATTGAGGCCTTGAGCCTTGAAAGCGGAGGGACTTAAACCTGTGGAATGAAGGTTTGGCTGGTAAAAATGAAGGCTTGAGCCTTAAAACAGAGGAGCTTGGACCCCTGAAAGTAAGTTTTTGGCTGCTAATAATGAGGCCTGGAGCCTTAAAAGAGAAGGGGTTTGGACCCCTCGAAGTGAGGGTTTGGCTGTTAAATAAAGGCCTTGAGCCTTAAAAGAGAAGGGGCTTGGACCCCTCGAAGTGAGGGTTTGGCTGCTAAAATTGAGGCCTTGAGCCTTAAAAGAGAAGAGGCTTGGACTCCTGGAAGTGAGGGTTTGCTGCTAAAAACGAGGTCTTGAGCCTTAAAAAAGAAGGGGCTTGGACTCCAGGAAGTGAGGGTTTGGCTGCTAAAAATGAGGCCTTGAGCCTTGAAAGCGGAGGGACTTAAACCTGTGGAATGAGGGTTTGGCTGCTAAAAATGAAGGCTTGAGCCTTAAAACAGAGGAGCTTGGACTCCTGAAAGTAAGTTTTTGGCTGCTAATAATGAGGCCTGGAGCCTTAAAAGTGAAGGGGCTTGGACCCCAGGAAGTGAGGGTTTGGCTGCTAAAAATGAGGTCTTGAGCCTTAAAAGAGAAGGGGCTTGGACCCCTCGAAGTGAGGGTTTGGCTGCTAAATACAAGGCCTTGAGCCTTAAAAGCAGAGGGGCTTGGGCCCCAGGAATTAAGTGTTTGGCTGCTAAAAATGAGGCCTTGAGCCTCAAAAGTAAAGGGGCTTGGACACCAGGAAGTGAGGGTTTGGCTGCTAAAAATGAGGCCTTGAGCCTTAAAAGAGAAGGGGCTTGGACCCCTCAAAGTGAGGGTTTGGCTGCTAAAAATGAGGCCTTGAGCCTTGAAAGCGGAGGGACTTAAACCTGTGGAATGAGGGTTTGGCTGCTAAAAATGAAGGCTTGAGCCTTAAAACAGAGGAGCTTGGACCCCTGAAAGTAAGTTTTTGGCTGCTAATAATGAGGCCTGGAGCCTTAAAAGAGAAGGGGTTTGGACCCCTCGAAGTGAGGGTTTGGCTGTTAAATAAAGGCCTTGAGCCTTAAAAGAGAAGGGGCTTGGACCCCTCGAAGTGAGGGTTTGGCTGCTAAAAATGAGGCCTTGAGCCTTAAAAGAGAAGAGGCTTGGACTCCTGGAAGTGAGGGTTTGCTGCTAAAAACGAGGTCTTGAGCCTTAAAAAAGAAGGGGCTTGGACTCCAGGAAGTGAGGGTTTGGCTGCTAAAAATGAGGCCTTGAGCCTTGAAAGCGGAGGGACTTAAACCTGTGGAGTGAGGGTTTGGCTGCTAAAAATGAAGGCTTGAGCCTTAAAACAGAGGAGCTTGGACCCCTGAAAGTAAGTTTTTGGCTGCTAATAATGAGGCCTTGAGCCTTAAAAGTGAAGGGGCTTGGACTCCAGGAAGTGAGGGTTTGGCTGCTAAAAATGAGGTCTTGAGCCTTAAAAGAGAAGGGGCTTGGACCCCAGGAAGTGAGGGTTTGGCTGCTAAATACAAGGCCTTGAGCCTTAAAAGCAGAGGGGCTTGGGCCCCAGGAATTAAGGGTTTGGCTGCTAAAAATGAGGCCTTGAGCCTCAAAAGTAAAGGGGCTTAGACACCAGGAAGTGAGGGTTTGGCTGCTAAAAACGAGGCCTTGAGCATTACAAGGTGAGGGGCTTAGACCCCTGAAAGTAAGGGTTTGGCTGCTAAAAATAGGCCTTGAGCCTTAAAAGCAGAAGGGGCTTGGGCCCCAGGAATTAAGGGTTTGGCTGCTAAAAATGAGGCCTTGAGCCTTAAAAGAGAAGGGGCTTGGGCCCCTCGAAGTGAGGGTTTGGCTGCTAAAAATGAGGCCTCGAGCCTTAAAAGAGAAGGGGCTTGGACCCCTGGAAGTGAGGGTTTGGCTGCTAGAAAGGAGGCCTTGAGCCTTAAAAGAGAAGGGGCTTGGACATCTTAAATGAGGGTTTGCCTGCTAATAATGAGGCCTTGAGCCTTAAAAGAGAAGGGGCTTGGACCCCTGGAAGTGAGTGTTTGGCTGCTAAAATTGAGGCCTTGAGCCTTGAAAGCGGAGGGACTTAAACCTGTGGAATGAAGGTTTGGCTGGTAAAAATGAAGGCTTGAGCCTTAAAACAGAGGAGCTTGGACCCCTGAAAGTAAGTTTTTGGCTGCTAATAATGAGGCCTGGAGCCTTAAAAGAGAAGGGGTTTGGACCCCTCGAAGTGAGGGTTTGGCTGTTAAATAAAGTCCTTGAGCCTTAAAAGAGAAGGGGCTTGGACCCCTCGAAGTGAGGATTTGGCTGCTAAAAATGAGGCGTTGAGCCTTAAAAGAGAAGAGGCTTGGACTCCTGGAAGTGAGGGTTTGCTGCTAAAAACGAGGTCTTGAGCCTTAAAAAAGAAGGGGCTTGGACTCCAGGAAGTGAGGGTTTGGCTGCTAAAAATGAGGCCTTGAGCCTTGAAAGCGGAGGGACTTAAACCTGTGGAATGAGGGTTTGGCTGCTAAAAATGAAGGCTTGAGCCTTAAAACAGAGGAGCTTGGACCCCTGAAAGTAAGTTTTTGGCTGCTAATAATGAGGCCTGGAGCCTTAAAAGAGAAGGGGTTTGGACCCCTCGAAGTGAGGGTTTGGCTGTTAAATAAAGGCCTTGAGCCTTAAAAGAGAAGGGGCTTGGACCCCTCGAAGTGAGGGTTTGGCTGCTAAAAATGAGGCCTTGAGCCTTAAAAGAGAAGAGGCTTGGACTCCTGGAAGTGAGGGTTTGCTGCTAAAAATGAGGTCTTGAGCCTTAAAAAAGAAGGGGCTTGGACTCCAGGAAGTGAGGGTTTGGCTGCTAAAAATGAGGCCTTGAGCCTTGAAAGCGGAGGGACTTAAACCTGTGGAATGAGGGTTTGGCTGCTAAAAATGAAGGCTTGAGCCTTAAAACAGAGGAGCTTGGACCCCTGAAAGTAAGTTTTTGGCTGCTAATAATGAGGCCTTGAGCCTCAAAAGTGAAGGGGCTTCGACCCCTGGAAGTGAGGGTTTGGCTGCTAAAAATGAGGCCGTGAGCCTTAAAAGAGAAGGGGCTTGGACCCCTCGAAGTGAGGGTTTGGCTGCTAAAAATGAGGCCTTGAGCCTTAAAAGAGAAGAGGCTTGGACTCCTGGAAGTGAGGGTTTGCTGCTAAAAACGAGGTCTTGAGCCTTAAAAAAGAAGGGGCTTGGACTCCAGGAAGTGAGGGTTTGGCTGCTAAAAATGAGGCCTTGAGCCTTGAAAGCGGAGGGACTTAAACCTGTGGAATGAGGGTTTGGCTGCTAAAAATGAAGGCTTGAGCCTTAAAACAGAGGAGCTTGGACCCCTGAAAGTAAGTTTTTGGCTGCTAATAATGAGGCCTGGAGCCTTAAAAGAGAAGGGGTTTGGACCCCTCGAAGTGAGGGTTTGGCTGTTAAATAAAGGCCTTGAGCCTTAAAAGAGAAGGGGCTTGGACCCCTCGAAGTGAGGGTTTGGCTGCTAAAAATGAGGCCTTGAGCCTTAAAAGAGAAGAGGCTTGGACTCCTGGAAGTGAGGGTTTGCTGCTAAAAACGAGGTCTTGAGCCTTAAAAAAGAAGGGGCTTGGACTCCAGGAAGTGAGGGTTTGGCTGCTAAAAATGAGGCCTTGAGCCTTGAAAGCGGAGGGACTTAAACCTGTGGAATGAGGGTTTGGCTGCTAAAAATGAAGGCTTGAGCCTTAAAACAGAGGAGCTTGGACCCCTGAAAGTAAGTTTTTGGCTGCTAATAATGAGGCCTTGAGCCTCAAAAGTGAAGGGGCTTCGACCCCTGGAAGTGAGGGTTTGGCTGCTAAAAATGAGGCCTTGAGCCGTAAAAGAGAAGGGGCTTGGACCCCTCGAAGTGAGGGTTTGGCTGTTAAATAAAGGCCTTGAGCCTTAAAAGAGAAGGGGCTTGGACCCCTCGAAGTGAGGGTTTGGCTGCTAAAAATGAGGCCTTGAGCCTTAAAAGAGAAGAGGCTTGGACTCCTGGAAGTGAGGGTTTGCTGCTAAAAACGAGGTCTTGAGCCTTAAAAAAGAAGGGGCTTGGACTCCAGGAAGTGAGGGTTTGGCTGCTAAAAATGAGGCCTTGAGCCTTGAAAGCGGAGGGACTTAAACCTGTGGAATGAGGGTTTGGCTGCTAAAAATGAAGGCTTGAGCCTTAAAACAGAGGAGCTTGGACCCCTGAAAGTAAGTTTTTGGCTGCTAATAATGAGGCCTTGAGCCTTAAAAGTGAAGGGGCTTGGACCCCAGGAAGTGAGGGTTTGGCTGCTAAAAATGAGGTCTTGAGCCTTAAAAGAGAAGGGGCTTGGACCCCAGGAAGTGAGGGTTTGGCTGCTAAATACAAGGCCTTGAGCCTTAAAAGCAGAGGGGCTTGGGCCCCAGGAATTAAGGGTTTGGCTGCTAAAAATGAGGCCTTGAGCCTTAAAAGAGAAGGGGCTTGGACCCCTCAAAGTGAGGGTTTGGCTGCTAAAAATGAGGCCTTGAGCCTTGAAAGCGGAGGGACTTAAACCTGTGGAATGAGGGTTTGGCTGCTAAAAATGAAGGCTTGAGCCTTAAAACAGAGGAGCTTGGACCCCTGAAAGTAAGTTTTTGGCTGCTAATAATGAGGCCTGGAGCCTTAAAAGAGAAGGGGTTTGGACCCCTCGAAGTGAGGGTTTGGCTGTTAAATAAAGGCCTTGAGCCTTAAAAGAGAAGGGGCTTGGACCCCTCGAAGTGAGGGTTTGGCTGCTAAAAATGAGGCCTTGAGCCTTAAAAGAGAAGAGGCTTGGACTCCTGGAAGTGAGGGTTTGCTGCTAAAAACGAGGTCTTGAGCCTTAAAAAAGAAGGGGCTTGGACTCCAGGAAGTGAGGGTTTGGCTGCTAAAAATGAGGCCTTGAGCCTTGAAAGCGGAGGGACTTAAACCTGTGGAGTGAGGGTTTGGCTGCTAAAAATGAAGGCTTGAGCCTTAAAACAGAGGAGCTTGGACCCCTGAAAGTAAGTTTTTGGCTGCTAATAATGAGGCCTTGAGCCTTAAAAGTGAAGGGGCTTGGACACCAGGAAGTGAGGGTTTGGCTGCTAAAAACGAGGTCTTGAGCCTTAAAAAAGAAGGGGCTTGGACTCCAGGAAGTGAGGGTTTGGCTGCTAAAAATGAGGCCTTGAGCCTTGAAAGCGGAGGGACTTAAACCTGTGGAATGAGGGTTTGGCTGCTAAAAATGAAGGCTTGAGCCTTAAAACAGAGGAGCTTGGACCCCTGAAAGTAAGTTTTTGGCTGCTAATAATGAGGCCTTGAGCCTTAAAAGTGAAGGGGCTTGGACCCCTCGAAGTGAGGGTTTGGCTGCTAAATACAAGGCCTTGAGCCTTAAAAGCAGAGGGGCTTGGGCCCCAGGAATTAAGGGTTTGGCTGCTAAAAATGAGGCCTTGAGCCTCAAAAGTAAAGGGGCTTAGACACCAGGAAGTGAGGGTTTGGCTGCTAAAAACGAGGCCTTGAGCATTAAAAGGTGAGGGGCTTAGACCCCTGAAAGTAAGGGTTTGGCTGCTAAAAATAGGCCTTGAGCCTTAAAAGCAGAAGGGGCTTGGGCCCCAGGAATTAAGGGTTTGGCTGCTAAAAATGAGGCCTTGAGCCTTAAAAGAGAAGGGGCTTGGGCCCCAGGAATTAAGGATTTGGCTGCTAAAAATGAGGCCTCGAGCCTTAAAAGAGAAGGGGCTTGGACCCCTGGAAGTGAGGGTTTGGCTGCTAGAAAGGAGGCCTTGAGCCTTAAAAGAGAAGGGGCTTGGACATCTTAAATGAGGGTTTGCCTGCTAATAATGAGGCCTTGAGCCTTAAAAGAGAAGGGGCTTGGACCCCTGGAAGTGAGTGTTTGGCTGCTAAAATTGAGGCCTTGAGCCTTGAAAACGGAGGGACTTAAACCTGTGGAATGAAGGTTTGGCTGGTAAAAATGAAGGCTTGAGCCTTAAAACAGAGGAGCTTGGACCCCTGAAAGTAAGTTTTTGGCTGCTAATAATGAGGCCTGGAGCCTTAAAAGAGAAGGGGTTTGGACCCCTCGAAGTGAGGGTTTGGCTGTTAAATAAAGGCCTTGAGCCTTAAAAGAGAAGGGGCTTGGACCCCTCGAAGTGAGGATTTGGCTGCTAAAAATGAGGCGTTGAGCCTTAAAAGAGAAGAGGCTTGGACTCCTGGAAGTGAGGGTTTGCTGCTAAAAACGAGGTCTTGAGCCTTAAAAAAGAAGGGGCTTGGACTCCAGGAAGTGAGGGTTTGGCTGCTAAAAATGAGGCCTTGAGCCTTGAAAGCGGAGGGACTTAAACCTGTGGAATGAAGGTTTGGCTGCTAAAAATGAAGGCTTGAGCCTTAAAACAGAGGAGCTTGGACCCCTGAAAGTAAGTTTTTGGCTGCTAATAATGAGGCCTGGAGCCTTAAAAGAGAAGGGGTTTGGACCCCTCGAAGTGAGGGTTTGGCTGTTAAATAAAGGCCTTGAGCCTTAAAAGAGAAGGGGCTTGGACCCCTCGAAGTGAGGGTTTGGCTGCTAAAAATGAGGCCTTGAGCCTTAAAAGAGAAGAGGCTTGGACTCCTGGAAGTGAGGGTTTGCTGCTAAAAACGAGGTCTTGAGCCTTAAAAAAGAAGGGGCTTGGACTCCAGGAAGTGAGGGTTTGGCTGCTAAAAATGAGGCCTTGAGCCTTGAAAGCGGAGGGACTTAAACCTGTGGAATGAGGGTTTGGCTGCTAAAAATGAAGGCTTGAGCCTTAAAACAGAGGAGCTTGGACCCCTGAAAGTAAGTTTTTGGCTGCTAATAATGAGGTCTTGAGCCTTAAAAGTGAAGGGGCTTGGACCCCAGGAAGTGAGGGTTTGGCTGCTAAAAATGAGGTCTTGAGCCTTAAAAGAGAAGGGGCTTGGACCCCAGGAAGTGAGGGTTTGGCTGCTAAATACAAGGCCTTGAGCCTTAAAAGCAGAGGGGCTTGGGCCCCAAGAAATAAGGGTTTGGCTGCTAAAAATGAGGCCTTGAGCCTCAAAAGTAAAGGGGCTTAGACACCAGGAAGTGAGGGTTTGGCTGCTAAAAACGAGGCCTTGAGCATTAAAAGGTGAGGGGCTTAGACCCCTGAAAGTAAGGGTTTGGCTGCTAAAAATAGGCCTTGAGCCTTAAAAGCAGAAGGGGCTTGGGCCCCAGGAATTAAGGGTTTGGCTGCTAAAAATGAGGCCTTGAGCCTTAAAAGAGAAGGGGCTTGGGCCCCAGGAATTAAGGATTTGGCTGCTAAAAATGAGGCCTCGAGCCTTAAAAGAGAAGGGGCTTGGACCCCTGGAAGTGAGGGTTTGGCTGCTAGAAAGGAGGCCTTGAGCCTTAAAAGAGAAGGGGCTTGGACATCTTAAATGAGGGTTTGCCTGCTAATAATGAGGCCTTGAGCCTTAAAAGAGAAGGGGCTTGGACCCCTGGAAGTGAGTGTTTGGCTGCTAAAATTGAGGCCTTGAGCCTTGAAAGCGGAGGGACTTAAACCTGTGGAATGAAGGTTTGGCTGGTAAAAATGAAGGCTTGAGCCTTAAAACAGAGGAGCTTGGACCCCTGAAAGTAAGTTTTTGGCTGCTAATAATGAGGCCTGGAGCCTTAAAAGAGAAGGGGTTTGGACCCCTCGAAGTGAGGGTTTGGCTGTTAAATAAAGGCCTTGAGCCTTAAAAGAGAAGGGGCTTGGACCCCTCGAAGTGAGGATTTGGCTGCTAAAAATGAGGCGTTGAGCCTTAAAAGAGAAGAGGCTTGGACTCCTGGAAGTGAGGGTTTGCTGCTAAAAACGAGGTCTTGAGCCTTAAAAAAGAAGGGGCTTGGACTCCAGGAAGTGAGGGTTTGGCTGCTAAAAATGAGGCCTTGAGCCTTGAAAGCGGAGGGACTTAAACCTGTGGAATGAGGGTTTGGCTGCTAAAAATGAAGGCTTGAGCCTTAAAACAGAGGAGCTTGGACCCCTGAAAGTAAGTTTTTGGCTGCTAATAATGAGGCCTGGAGCCTTAAAAGAGAAGGGGTTTGGACCCCTCGAAGTGAGGGTTTGGCTGTTAAATAAAGGCCTTGAGCCTTAAAAGAGAAGGGGCTTGGACCCCTCGAAGTGAGGGTTTGGCTGCTAAAAATGAGGCCTTGAGCCTTTAAGAGAAGAGGCTTGGACTCCTGGAAGTGAGGGTTTGCTGCTAAAAACGAGGTCTTGAGCCTTAAAAAAGAAGGGGCTTGGACTCCAGGAAGTGAGGGTTTGGCTGCTAAAAATGAGGCCTTGAGCCTTGAAAGCGGAGGGACTTAAACCTGTGGAATGAGGGTTTGGCTGCTAAAAATGAAGGCTTGAGCCTTAAAACAGAGGAGCTTGGACCCCTGAAAGTAAGTTTTTGGCTGCTAATAATGAGGCCTTGAGCCTCAAAAGTGAAGGGGCTTCGACCCCTGGAAGTGAGGGTTTGGCTGCTAAAAATGAGGCCTTGAGCCTTAAAAGAGAAGGGGCTTGGACCCCTCGAAGTGAGGGTTTGGCTGCTAAAAATGAGGCCTTGAGCCTTGAAAGCGGAGGGACTTAAACCTGTGGAATGAGGGTTTGGCTGCTAAAAATGAAGGCTTGAGCCTTAAAACAGAGGAGCTTGGACCCCTGAAAGTAAGTTTTTGGCTGCTAATAATGAGGCCTGGAGCCTTAAAAGAGAAGGGGTTTGGACCCCTCGAAGTGAGGGTTTGGCTGTTAAATAAAGGCCTTGAGCCTTAAAAGAGAAGGGGCTTGGACCCCTCGAAGTGAGGGTTTGGCTGCTAAAAATGAGGCCTTGAGCCTTAAAAGAGAAGAGGCTTGGACTCCTGGAAGTGAGGGTTTGCTGCTAAAAACGAGGTCTTGAGCCTTAAAAAAGAAGGGGCTTGGACTCCAGGAAGTGAGGGTTTGGCTGCTAAAAATGAGGCCTTGAGCCTTGAAAGCGGAGGGACTTAAACCTGTGGAATGAGGGTTTGGCTGCTAAAAATGAAGGCTTGAGCCTTAAAACAGAGGAGCTTGGACCCCTGAAAGTAAGTTTTTGGCTGCTAATAATGAGGCCTTGAGCCTTAACAGTGAAGGGGCTTGGACCCAAGGAAGTGAGGGTTTGGCTGCTAAAAATGAGGTCTTGAGCCTTAAAAGAGAAGGGGCTTGGACCCCAGGAAGTGAGGGTTTGGCTGCTAAAAATGAGGCCTTGAGCCTCAAAAGTGAAGGGGCTTCGACCCCTGGAAGTGAGGGTTTGGCTGCTAAAAATGAGGCCTTGAGCCTTAAAGAGAAGGGGCTTGGACCCCTCGAAGTGAGGGTTTGGCTGCTAAAAATGAAGGCTTGAGCCTTAAAACAGAGGAGCTTGGACCCCTGAAAGTAAGTTTTTGGCTGCTAATAATGAGGCCTGGAGCCTTAAAAGAGAAGGGGTTTGGACCCCTCGAAGTGAGGGTTTGGCTGTTAAATAAAGGCCTTGAGCCTTAAAAGAGAAGGGGCTTGGACCCCTCGAAGTGAGGGTTTGGCTGCTAAAAATGAGGCCTTGAGCCTTAAAAGAGAAGAGGCTTGGACTCCTGGAAGTGAGGGTTTGCTGCTAAAAACGAGGTCTTGAGCCTTAAAAAAGAAGGGGCTTGGACTCCAGGAAGTGAGGGTTTGGCTGCTAAAAATGAGGCCTTGAGCCTTGAAAGCGGAGGGACTTAAACCTGTGGAATGAGGGTTTGGCTGCTAAAAATGAAGGCTTGAGCCTTAAAACAGAGGAGCTTGGACCCCTGAAAGTAAGTTTTTGGCTGCTAATAATGAGGCCTTGAGCCTTAAAAGTGAAGGGGCTTGGACCCCAGGAAGTGAGGGTTTGTCTGCTAAAAATGAGGTCTTGAGCCTTAAAAGAGAAGGGGCTTGGACCCCAGGAAGTGAGGGTTTGGCTGCTAAATACAAGGCCTTGAGCCTTAAAAGCAGAGGGGCTTGGGCCCCAGGAATTAAGGGTTTGGCTGCTAAAAATGAGGCCTTGAGCCTCAAAAGTAAAGGGGCTTGGACACCAGGAAGTGAGGGTTTGGCTGCTAAAAACGAGGCCTTGAGCATTAAAAGGTGAGGGGCTTAGACCCCTGAAAGTAAGGGTTTGGCTGCTAAACATAGGCCTTGAGCCTTAAAAGCAGAAGGGGCTTGGGCCCCAGGAATTAAGGGTTTGGCTGCTAAAAATGAGGCCTCGAGCCTTAAAAGAGAAGGGGCTTGGGCCTCTGGAAGTGAGGGTTTGGCTGCTAGAAAGGAGGCCTTGAGCCTTAAAAGCAGAGGGGCTTGGGCCCCTGGAAGTGAGGGTTTGGCTGCTAAAAATGAGGCCTTGAGCCTCAAAAGTAAAGGGGCTTGGACACCAGGAAGTGAGGGTTTGGCTGCTAGAAAGGAGGCCTTGAGCCTTAAAAGAGAAGGGGCTTGGACATCTTAAATGAGGGTTTGCCTGCTAATAATGAGGCCTTGAGCCTTAAAAGAGAAGGGGCTTGGACCCCTGGAAGTGAGTGTTTGGCTGCTAAAATTGAGGCCTTGAGCCTTGAAAGCGGAGGGACTTAAACCTGTGGAATGAAGGTTTGGCTGGTAAAAATGAAGGCTTGAGCCTTAAAACAGAGGAGCTTGGACCCCTGAAAGTAAGTTTTTGGCTGCTAATAATGAGGCCTGGAGCCTTAAAAGAGAAGGGGTTTGGACCCCTCGAAGTGAGGGTTTGGCTGTTAAATAAAGGCCTTGAGCCTTAAAAGAGAAGGGGCTTGGACCCCTCGAAGTGAGGATTTGGCTGCTAAAAATGAGGCGTTGAGCCTTAAAAGAGAAGAGGCTTGGACTCCTGGAAGTGAGGGTTTGCTGCTAAAAACGAGGTCTTGAGCCTTAAAAAAGAAGGGGCTTGGACTCCAGGAAGTGAGGGTTTGGCTGCTAAAAATGAGGCCTTGAGCCTTGAAAGCGGAGGGACTTAAACCTGTGGAATGAGGGTTTGGCTGCTAAAAATGAAGGCTTGAGCCTTAAAACAGAGGAGCTTGGACCCCTGAAAGTAAGTTTTTGGCTGCTAATAATGAGGCCTGGAGCCTTAAAAGAGAAGGGGTTTGGACCCCTCGAAGTGAGGGTTTGGCTGTTAAATAAAGGCCTTGAGCCTTAAAAGAGAAGGGGCTTGGACCCCTCGAAGTGAGGGTTTGGCTGCTAAAAATGAGGCCTTGAGCCTTAAAAGAGAAGAGGCTTGGACTCCTGGAAGTGAGGGTTTGCTGCTAAAAACGAGGTCTTGAGCCTTAAAAAAGAAGGGGCTTGGACTCCAGGAAGTGAGGGTTTGGCTGCTAAAAATGAGGCCTTGAGCCTTGAAAGCGGAGGGACTTAAACCTGTGGAATGAGGGTTTGGCTGCTAAAAATGAAGGCTTGAGCCTTAAAACAGAGGAGCTTGGACCCCTGAAAGTAAGTTTTTGGCTGCTAATAATGAGGCCTTGAGCCTCAAAAGTGAAGGGGCTTCGACCCCTGGAAGTGAGGGTTTGGCTGCTAAAAATGAGGCCTTGAGCCTTAAAAGAGAAGGGGCTTGGACCCCTCGAAGTGAGGGTTTGGCTGCTAAAAATGAGGCCTTGAGCCTTGAAAGCGGAGGGACTTAAACCTGTGGAATGAGGGTTTGGCTGCTAAAAATGAAGGCTTGAGCCTTAAAACAGAGGAGCTTGGACCCCTGAAAGTAAGTTTTTGGCTGCTAATAATGAGGCCTGGAGCCTTAAAAGAGAAGGGGTTTGGACCCCTCGAAGTGAGGGTTTGGCTGTTAAATAAAGGCCTTGAGCCTTAAAAGAGAAGGGGCTTGGACCCCTCGAAGTGAGGGTTTGGCTGCTAAAAATGAGGCCTTGAGCCTTAAAAGAGAAGAGGCTTGGACTCCTGGAAGTGAGGGTTTGCTGCTAAAAACGAGGTCTTGAGCCTTAAAAAAGAAGGGGCTTGGACTCCAGGAAGTGAGGGTTTGGCTGCTAAAAATGAGGCCTTGAGCCTTGAAAGCGGAGGGACTTAAACCTGTGGAATGAGGGTTTGGCTGCTAAAAATGAAGGCTTGAGCCTTAAAACAGAGGAGCTTGGACCCCTGAAAGTAAGTTTTTGGCTGCTAATAATGAGGCCTTGAGCCTTAACAGTGAAGGGGCTTGGACCCAAGGAAGTGAGGGTTTGGCTGCTAAAAATGAGGTCTTGAGCCTTAAAAGAGAAGGGGCTTGGACCCCAGGAAGTGAGGGTTTGGCTGCTAAATACAAGGCCTTGAGCCTTAAAAGCAGAGGGGCTTGGGCCCCAGGAATTAAGGGTTTGGCTGCTAAAAATGAGGCCTTGAGCCTCAAAAGTAAAGGGGCTTGGACACAAGGAAGTGAGGGTATGGCTGCTAAAAACGAGGCCTTGAGCATTAAAAGGTGAGGGGCTTAGACCCCTGAAAGTAAGGGTTTGGCTGCTAAAAATAGGCCTTGAGCCTTAAAAGCAGAAGGGGCTTGGGCCCCAGGAATTAAGGGTTTGGCTGCTAAAAATGAGGCCTTGAGCCTTAAAAGAGAAGGGGCTTGGGCCCCAGGAATTAAGGGTTTGGCTGCTAAAAATGAGGCCTCGAGCCTTAAAAGAGAAGGGGCTTGGACCCCTGGAAGTGAGGGTTTGGCTGCTAAAAATGAGGCCTTGAGCCTTAAAAGAGAAGGGGCTTGGGCCCCTGGAAGTGAGGGTTTGGCTGCTAGAAAGGAGGCCTTGAGCCTTAAAAGAGAAGGGGCTTGGACATCTTAAATGAGGGTTTGGCTGCTAATAATGAGGCCTTGAGCCTTAAAAGAGATGGGGCTTGGACCCCTGGAAGTGAGTGTTTGGCTGCTAAAATTGAGGCCTTGAGCCTTGGAAGCGGAGGGACTTAAACCTGTGGAATGAAGGTTTGGCTGGTAAAAATGAAGGCTTGAGCCTTAAAACAGAGGAGCTTGGACCCCTGAAAGTAAGTTTTTGGCTGCTAATAATGAGGCCTGGAGCCTTAAAAGAGAAGGGGTTTGGACCCCTCGAAGTGAGGGTTTGGCTGTTAAATAAAGGCCTTGAGCCTTAAAAGAGAAGGGGCTTGGACCCCTCGAAGTGAGGGTTTGGCTGCTAAAAATGAGGCCTTGAGCCTTAAAAGAGAAGAGGCTTGGACTCCTGGAAGTGAGGGTTTGCTGCTAAAAACGAGGTCTTGAGCCTTAAAAAAGAAGGGGCTTGGACTCCAGGAAGTGAGGGTTTGGCTGCTAAAAATGAGGCCTTGAGCCTTGAAAGCGGAGGGACTTAAACCTGTGGAATGAGGGTTTGGCTGCTAAAAATGAAGGCTTGAGCCTTAAAACAGAGGAGCTTGGACCCCTGAAAGTAAGTTTTTGGCTGCTAAAAATGAGGCCTTGAGCCTCAAAAGTGAAGGGGCTTCGACCCCTGGAAGTGAGGGTTTGGCTGCTAAAAATGAGGCCTTGAGCCGTAAAAGAGAAGGGGCTTGGACCCCTCGAAGTGAGGGTTTGGCTGCTAAAAATGAAGGCTTGAGCCTTAAAACAGAGGAGCTTGGACCCCTGAAAGTAAGTTTTTGGCTGCTAATAATGAGGCCTGGAGCCTTAAAAGAGAAGGGGTTTGGACCCCTCGAAGTGAGGGTTTGGCTGTTAAATAAAGGCCTTGAGCCTTAAAAGAGAAGGGGCTTGGACCCCTCGAAGTGAGGGTTTGGCTGCTAAAAATGAGGCCTTGAGCCTTAAAAGAGAAGAGGCTTGGACTCCTGGAAGTGAGGGTTTGCTGCTAAAAACGAGGTCTTGAGCCTTAAAAAAGAAGGGGCTTGGACTCCAGGAAGTGAGGGTTTGGCTGCTAAAAATGAGGCCTTGAGCCTTGAAAGCGGAGGGACTTAAACCTGTGGAATGAGGGTTTGGCTGCTAAAAATGAAGGCTTGAGCCTTAAAACAGAGGAGCTTGGACCCCTGAAAGTAAGTTTTTGGCTGCTAATAATGAGGCCTTGAGCCTTAAAAGTGAAGGGGCTTGGACCCCAGGAAGTGAGGGTTTGTCTGCTAAAAATGAGGTCTTGAGCCTTAAAAGAGAAGGGGCTTGGACCCCAGGAAGTGAGGGTTTGGCTGCTAAATACAAGGCCTTGAGCCTTAAAAGCAGAGGGGCTTGGGCCCCAGGAATTAAGGGTTTGGCTGCTAAAAATGAGGCCTTGAGCCTCAAAAGTAAAGGGGCTTGGACACCAGGAAGTGAGGGTTTGGCTGCTAAAAACGAGGCCTTGAGCATTAAAAGGTGAGGGGCTTAGACCCCTGAAAGTAAGTTTTTGGCGGCTAATAATGAGGCCTTGAGCCTTAAAAGCAGAAGGGGCTTGGGCCCCAGGAATTAAGGGTTTGGCTGCTAAAAATGAGGCCTTGAGCCTTAAAAGAGAAGGGGCTTGGGCCCCAGGAATTAAGGGTTTGGCTGCTAAAAATGAGGCCTCGAGCCTTAAAAGAGAAGGGGCTTGGGCCTCTGGAAGTGAGGGTTTGGCTGCTAGAAAGGAGGCCTTGAGCCTTAAAAGCAGAGGGGCTTGGGCCCCTGGAAGTGAGGGTTTGGCTGCTAAAAATGAGGCCTTGAGCCTCAAAAGTAAAGGGGCTTGGACACCAGGAAGTGAGGGTTTGGCTGCTAATAATGAGGCCTTGAGCCTTAAAAGAGAAGGGGCTTGGACCCCTCGAAGTGAGTGTTTGGCTGCTAAAATTGAGGCCTTGAGCCTTGAAAGCGGAGGGACTTAAACCTGTGGAATGAGGGTTTGGCTGGTAAAAATGAAGGCTTGAGCCTTAAAACAGAGGAGCTTGGACCCCTGAAAGTAAGTTTTTGGCTGCTAATAATGAGGCCTGGAGCCTTAAAAGAGAAGGGGTTTGGACCCCTCGAAGTGAGGGTTTGGCTGTTAAATAAAGGCATTGAGCCTTAAAAGAGAAGATGCTTGGACTCCTGGAAGTGAGGGTTTGCTGCTAAAAACGAGGTCTTGAGCCTTAAAAAAGAAGGGGCTTGGACTCCAGGAAGTGAGGGTTTGGCTGCTAAAAATGAGGCCTTGAGCCTTGAAAGCGGAGGGACTTAAACCTGTGGAATGAGGGTTTGGCTGCTAAAAATGAAGGCTTGAGCCTTAAAACAGAGGAGCTTGGACCCCTGAAAGTAAGTTTTTGGCTGCTAATAATGAGGCCTTGAGCCTTAAAAGTGAAGGGGCTTGGACCCCAGGAAGTGAGGGTTTGGCTGCTAAAAATGAGGTCTTGAGCCTTAAAAGAGAAGGGGCTTGGACCCCTCGAAGTGAGGGTTTGGCTGCTAAATACAAGGCCTTGAGCCTTAAAAGCAGAGGGGCTTGGGCCCCAGGAATTAAGGGTTTGGCTGCTAAAAATGAGGCCTTGAGCCTCAAAAGTAAAGGGGCTTGGACACCAGGAAGTGAGGGTTTGGCTGCTAGAAAGGAGGCCTTGAGCCTTAAAAGAGAAGGGGCTTGGACATCTTAAATGAGGGTTTGGCTGCTAATAATGAGGCCTTGAGCCTTAAAAGAGAAGGGGCTTGGGACTCTCGAAGTGAGTGTTTGGCTGCTAAAATTGAGGCCTTGAGCCTTGAAAGCGGAGGGACTTAAACCTGTGGAATGAAGGTTTGGCTGGTAAAAATGAAGGCTTGAGCCTTAAAACAGAGGAGCTTGGACCCCTGAAAGTAAGTTTTTGGCTGCTAATAATGAGGCCTGGAGCCTTAAAAGAGAAGGGGTTTGGACCCCTCGAAGTGAGGGTTTGGCTGTTAAATGAAGGCCTTGAGCCTTAAAAGAGAAGGGGCTTGGACCCCTCGAAGTGAGTGTTTGGCTGCTAAAAATGAGGCCTTGAGCCTTAAAAGAGAAGAGGCTTGGACTCCTGGAAGTGAGGGTTTGCTGCTAAAAACGAGGTCTTGAGCCTTAAAAAAGAAGGGGCTTGGACACCAGGAAGTGAGGGTTTGGCTGCTAAAAATGAGGCCTTGAGCCTTGAAAGCGGAGGGACTTAAACCTGTGGAATGAGGGTTTGGCTGCTAAAAATGAAGGCTTGAGCCTTAAAACAGAGGAGCTTGGACCCCTGAAAGTAAGTTTTTGGCTGCTAATAATGAGGCCTTGAGCCTTAAAAGTGAAGGGGCTTGGACCCCAGGAAGTGAGGGTTTGGCTGCTAAAAATGAGGTCTTGAGCCTTAAAAGAGAAGGGGCTTGGACCCCTCGAAGTGAGGGTTTGGCTGCTAAATACAAGGCCTTGAGCCTTAAAAGCAGAGGGGCTTGGGCCCCAGGAATTAAGGGTTTGGCTGCTAAAAATGAGGCCTTGAGCCTCAAAAGTAAAGGGGCTTGGACACCAGGAAGTGAGGGTTTGGCTGCTAAAAACGAGGCCTTGAGCATTAAAAGGTGAGGAGCTTGGACCCCTGAAAGTAAGGGTTTGGCTGCTAAAAATGAGGCCTTGAGCCTTAAAAGCAGAAGGGGCTTGGGCCCCTGGAAGTGAGGGTTTGGCTACTAAAAATGAGGCCTTGAGCCTTAAAAGCAGAAAGGGCTTGGGCCCCAGGAATTAAGGGTTTGGCTGCTAAAAATGAGGCCTTGAGCCTTAAAAGAGAAGGGGCTTGGACCCCTGGAAGTGAGGGTTTGGCTGCTAGAAAGGAGGCCTTGAGCCTTAAAAGAGAAGGGGCTTGGACATCTTAAATGAGGGTTTGCTTGCTAATAATGAGGCCTTGAGCCTTAAAAGAGAAGGGGCTTGGACCCCTGGAAGTGAGTGTTTGGCTGCTAAAATTGAGGCCTTGAGCCTTGAAAGCGGAGGGACTTAAACCTGTGGAATGAAGGTTTGGCTGGTAAAAATGAAGGCTTGAGCCTTAAAACAGAGGAGCTTGGACCCCTGAAAGTAAGTTTTTGGCTGCTAATAATGAGGCCTGGAGCCTTAAAAGTGAAGGGGCTTGGACCCCAGGAAGTGAGGGTTTGGCTGCTAAAAACGAGGTCTTGAGCCTTAAAAGAGAAGGGGCTTGGACCCCTCGAAGTGAGGGTTTGGTTGCTAAAAAATAGGCCTTGAGCCTTAAAAGCAGAGGGGCTTGGGCCCCAGGAATTAAGGGTTTGGCTGCTAAAAATGAGGCCTTGAGCCTCAAAAGTAAAGGGGCTTGGACACCAGGAAGTGAGGGTTTGGCTGCTAGAAAGGAGGCCTTGAGCCTTAAAAGAGAAGGGGCTTGGACATCTTAAATGAGGGTTTGGCTGCTAATAATGAGGCCTTGAGCCTTAAAAGAGAAGGGGCTTGGACCCCTGGAAGTGAGTGTTTGGCTGCTAAAATTGAGGCCTTGAGCCTTGAAAGCGGAGGGACTTAAACCTGTGGAATGAGGGTTTGCCTGGTAAAAATGAAGGCTTGAGCCTTAAAACAGAGGAGCTTGGACCCCTGAAAGTAAGTTTTTGGCTGCTAATAATGAGGCCTGGAGCCTTAAAAGAGAAGGGGTTTGGACCCCTCAAAGTGAGGGTTTGGCTGTTAAATAAAGGCCTTGAGCCTTAAAAGAGAAGGGGCTTGGACCCCTCGAAGTGAGGGTTTGGCTGCTAAAAATGAGGCCTTGAGCCTTAAAAGAGAAGAGGCTTGGACTCCTGGAAGTGAGGGTTTGCTGCTAAAAACGAGGTCTTGAGCCTTAAAAAAGAAGGGGCTTGGACCCCTGGAAGTAAGGGTTTGGCTGCTAAAAATGAGGCCTTGAGCCTTGAAAGCGGAGGGACTTAAACCTGTGGAATGAGGGTTTGGCTGCTAAAAATGAAGGCTTGAGCCTTAAAACAGAGGAGCTTGGACCCCTGAAAGTAAGTTTTTGGCTGCTAATAATGAGGCCTTGAGCCTTAAAAGTGAAGGGGCTTGGACCCCAGGAAGTGAGGGTTTGGCTGCTAAAAATGAGGTCTTGAGCCTTAAAAGAGAAGGGGCTTGGACCCCTTGAAGTGAGGGTTTGGCTGCTAAATACAAGGCCTTGAGCCTTAAAAGCAGAGGGGCTTGGGCCCCAGGAATTAAGGGTTTGGCTGCTAAAAATGAGGCCTTGAGCCTCAAAAGTAAAGGGGCTTGGACACCAGGAAGTGAGGGTTTGGCTGCTAAAAACGAGGCCTTGAGCATTAAAAGAGAAGGGGCTTGGACCCCTCGAAGTAAGGGTTTGGCTGCTAAAAATGAGGCCTTGAGCCTTAAAAGCAGAAGGGGCTTGGGCCCCTGGAAGTGAGGGTTTGGCTGCTAAAAATGAGGCCTTGAGCCTTAAAAGAGAAGGGGCTTGGGCCCCAGGAATTAAGGGTTTGGCTGCTAAAAATGAGGCCTCGAGCGTTAAAAGAGAAGGGGCTTGGACCCCTCGAAGTGAGGGTTTGGCTGCTAAAAATGAGGCCTTGACCCTTAAAAGAGAAGGGGCTTGGACCCCTGGAAGTGAGGGTTTGGCTGCTAGAAAGGAGGCCTTGAGCCTTAAAAGAGAAGGGGCTTGGACATCTTAAATGAGGGTTTGGCTGCTAATAATGAGGCCTTGAGCCTTAAAAGAGAAGGGGCTTGGACCCCTGGAAGTGAGTGTTTGGCTGCTAAAATTGAGGCCTTGAGCCTTGAAAGCGGAGGGACTTAAACCTGTGGAATGAAGGTTTGGCTGGTAAAAATGAAGGCTTGAGCCTTAAAACAGAGGAGCTTGGACCCCTGAAAGTAAGTTTTTGGCTGCTAAAAATGAGGCCTGGAGCCTTAAAAGAGAAGGGGTTTGGACCCCTCGAAGTGAGGGTTTGGCTGTTAAATAAAGGCCTTGAGCCTTAAAAGAGAAGGGGCTTGGACCCCAGGAAGTGAGGGTTTGGCTGCTAAAAATGAGGCCTTGAGCCTTAAAAGAGAAGAGGCTTGGACTCCTGGAAGTGAGGGTTTGGCTGCTAAAAACGAGGCCTTGAGCATTAAAAGGTGAGGGGCTTAGACCCCTGAAAGTAAGGGTTTGGCTGCTAAAATGAGGCCTTGAGCCTTAAAAGCAGAAGGGGCTTGGGCCCCTGGAAGTGAGGGTTTGGCTACTAAAAATGAGGCCTTGAGCCTTAAAAGCAGAAAGGGCTTGGGCCCCAGGAATTAAGGTTTGGCTGCTAAAAATGAGGCCTTGAGCCTTAAAAGAGAAGGGGCTTGGGCCCCAGGAATTAAGGGTTTGGCTGCTAAAAATGAGGCCTCGAGCGTTAAAAGAGAAGGGGCTTGGACCCCTCGAAGTGAGGGTTTGGCTGCTAAAAATGAGGCCTTGACCCTTAAAAGAGAAGGGGCTTGGACCCCTGGAAGTGAGGGTTTGGCTGCTAGAAAGGAGGCCTTGAGCCTTAAAGAGAAGGTGCTTGGACCCCTGGAAGTGAGTGTTTGGCTGCTAAAATTGAGGCCTTGAGCCTTGAAAGCGGAGGGACTTAAACCTGTGGAATGAAGGTTTGGCTGGTAAAAATGAAGGCTTGAGCCTTAAAACAGAGGAGCTTGGACCCCTGAAAGTAAGTTTTTGGCTGCTAATAATGAGGCCTGGAGCCTTAAAAGAGAAGGGGTTTGGACCCCTCGAAGTGAGGGTTTGGCTGTTAAATAAAGGCCTTGAGCCTTAAAAGAGAAGGGGCTTGGACCCCTCGAAGTGAGGGTTTGGCTGCTAAAAATGAGGCCTTGAGCCTTAAAAGAGAAGAGGCTTGGACTCCTGGAAGTGAGGGTTTGCTGCTAAAAACGAGGTCTTGAGCCTTAAAAAAGAAGGGGCTTGGACTCCAGGAAGTGAGGGTTTGGCTGCTAAAAATGAGGCCTTGAGCCTTGAAAGCGGAGGGACTTAAACCTGTGGAATGAGGGTTTGGCTGCTAAAAATGAAGGCTTGAGCCTTAAAACAGAGGAGCTTGGACTCCTGAAAGTAAGTTTTTGGCTGCTAATAATGAGGCCTGGAGCCTTAAAAGTGAAGGGGCTTGGACCCCAGGAAGTGAGGGTTTGGCTGCTAAAAATGAGGTCTTGAGCCTTAAAAGAGAAGGGGCTTGGACCCCTCGAAGTGAGGGTTTGGCTGCTAAATACAAGGCCTTGAGCCTTAAAAGCAGAGGGGCTTGGGCCCCAGGAATTAAGTGTTTGGCTGCTAAAAATGAGGCCTTGAGCCTCAATAGTAAAGGGGCTTGGACACCAGGAAGTGAGGGTTTGGCTGCTAGAAAGGAGGCCTTGAGCCTTAAAAGAGAAGGGGCTTGGACTCCAGGAAGTGAGGGTTTGGCTGCTAAAAATGAGGCCTTGAGCCTTGAAATCGGAGGGACTTAAACCTGTGAATGAGGGTTTGGCTGCTAAAAATGAAGGCTTGAGCCTTAAAACAGAGGAGCTTGGACCCCTGAAAGTAAGTTTTTGGCTGCTAATAATGAGGCCTGGAGCCTTAAAAGAGAAGGGGTTTGGACCCCTCGAAGTGAGGGTTTGGCTGTTAAATAAAGGCCTTGAGCCTTAAAAGAGAAGGGGCTTGGACCCCTCGAAGTGAGGGTTTGGCTGCTAAAAATGAGGCCTTGAGCCTTAAAAGAGAAGAGGCTTGGACTCCTGGAATTGAGGGTTTTGCTGCTAAAAACGAGGTCTTGAGCCTTAAAAAAGAAGGGGCTTGGACTCCAGGAAGTGAGGGCTTGGCTGCTAAAAATGAGGCCTTGAGCCTTGAAAGCAGAAGGGGCTTGGGCCCCAGGAATTAAGGGTTTGGCTGCTAAATATGAGGCCTTGATCCTTAAAAGAGAAGGGGCTTGGGCCCCAGGAATTAAGGGTTTGGCTGCTAAAAATGAGGCCTTGAGCCTTAAAAGAGAAGGGGCTTGGACCCCTGGAAGTGAGGGTTTGGCTGCTAAAAGTGAGGCCTTGAGCCTTAAAAGAGAAGGGGCTTGGACCCTGGAAGTGAGGTTTGGCTGCTAGAAAGGAGGCCTTGAGCCTTAAAAGAGAAGAGGCTTGGACTCCTGGAAGTGAGGGTTTGCTGCTAAAACGAGGTCTTGAGCCTTAAAAAAGAAGGGGCTTGGACTCCAGGAAGTGAGTGTTTGGCTGCTAAAATTGAGGCCTTGAGCCTTGAAAGCGGAGGGACTTAAACCTGTGGAATGAGGGTTTGGCTGGTAAAAATGAAGGCTTGAGCCTTAAAACAGAGGAGCTTGGACCCCTGAAAGTAAGTTTTTGGCTGCTAATAATGAGGCCTGGAGCCTTAAAAGTGAAGGGGCTTGGACTCCAGGAAGTGAGGGTTTGGCTGCTAAAAATGAGGCCTTGAGCCTTGAAAGCGGAGGGACTTAAACTGTGGAATGAGGGTTTGGCTGCTAAAAATGAAGGCTTGAGCCTTAAAACAGAGGAGCTTGGACTCCTGAAAGTAAGTTTTTGGCTGCTAATAATGAGGCCTGGAGCCTTAAAAGTGAAGGGGCTTGGACCCCAGGAAGTGAGGGTTTGGCTGCTAAAAATGAGGTCTTGAGCCTTAAAAGAGAAGGGGCTTGGACCCCTCGAAGTGAGGGTTTGGCTGCTAAATACAAGGCCTTGAGCCTTAAAAGCAGAGGGGCTTGGGCGGCTTGGGCCCCAGGAATTAAGTGTTTGGCTGCTAAAAATGAGGCCTTGAGCCTCAATAGTAAAGGGGCTTGGACACCAGGAAGTGAGGGTTTGGCTGCTAGAAAGGAGGCCTTGAGCCTTAAAAGAGAAGGGGCTTGGACTCCAGGAAGTGAGGGTTTGGCTGCTAAAAATGAGGCCTTGAGCCTTGAAATCGGAGGGACTTAAACCTGTGGAATGAGGGTTTGGCTGCTAAAAATGAAGGCTTGAGCCTTAAAACAGAGGAGCTTGGACCCCTGAAAGTAAGTTTTTGGCTGCTAATAATGAGGCCTGGAGCCTTAAAAGAGAAGGGGTTTGGACCCCTCGAAGTGAGGGTTTGGCTGTTAAATAAAGGCCTTGAGCCTTAAAAGAGAAGGGGCTTGGACCCCTCGAAGTGAGGGTTTGGCTGCTAAAAATGAGGCCTTGAGCCTTAAAAGAGAAGAGGCTTGGACTCCTGGAATTGAGGGTTTGCTGCTAAAAACGAGGTCTTGAGCCTTAAAAAAGAAGGGGCTTGGACTCCAGGAAGTGAGGGTTTGGCTGCTAAAAATGAGGCCTTGAGCCTTGAAAGCAGAATGGGCTTGAACCCCTCGAAGTGAGGGTTTGGCTGCTAAAAATGAGGCCTTGATCCTTAAAAGAGAAGGGGCTTGGGCCCCAGGAATTAAGGGTTTGGCTGCTAAAAATGAGGCCTTGAGCCTTAAAAGAGAAGGGGCTTGGACCCCTGGAAGTGAGGGTTTGGCTGCTAAAAGTGAGGTCTTGAGCCTTAAAAGAGAAGGGGCTTGGACCCCTGGAAGTGAGGTTTGGCTGCTAGAAAGGAGGCCTTGAGCCTTAAAAGAGAAGGGGCTTGGACATCTTAAATGAGGGTTTGGCTGCTAATAATGAGGCCTTGAGCCTTAAAAGAGAAGGGGCTTGGACCCCTCGAAGTGAGGGTTTGGCTGCTAAAATTGAGGCCTTGAGCCTTGAAAGCGGAGGGACTTAAACCTGTGGAATGAAGGTTTGGCTGGTAAAAATGAAGGCTTGAGCCTTAAAACAGAGGAGCTTGGACCCCTGAAAGTAAGTTTTTGGCTGCTAATAATGAGGCCTGGAGCCTTAAAAGAGAAGGGGTTTGGACCCCTCGAAGTGAGGGTTTGGCTGTTAAATAAAGGCCTTGAGCCTTAAAAGAGAAGAGGCTTGGACTCCTGGAAGTGAGTGTTTGCTGCTAAAAACGAGGTCTTGAGCCTTAAAAAAGAAGGGGCTTGGACTCCAGGAAGTGAGTGTTTGGCTGCTAAAATTGAGGCCTTGAGCCTTGAAAGCGGAGGGACTTAAACCTGTGGAATGAGGGTTTGGCTGGTAAAAATGAAGGCTTGAGCCTTAAAACAGAGGAGCTTGGACCCCTGAAAGTAAGTTTTTGGCTGCTAATAATGAGGCCTTGAGCCTTAAAAGTGAAGGGGCTTGGACTCCAGGAAGTGAGGGTTTGGCTGCTAAAAATGAGGCCTTGAGCCTTGAAAGCGGAGGGACTTAAACCTGTGGAATGAGGGTTTGGCTGCTAAAAATGAAGGCTTGAGCCTTAAAACAGAGGAGCTTGGACTCCTGAAAGTAAGTTTTTGGCTGCTAATAATGAGGCCTGGAGCCTTAAAAGTGAAGGGGCTTGGACCCCAGGAAGTGAGGGTTTGGCTGCTAAAAATGAGGTCTTGAGCCTTAAAAGAGAAGGGGCTTGGACCCCTCGAAGTGAGGGTTTGGCTGCTAAATACAAGGCCTTGAGCCTTAAAAGCAGAGGGGCTTGGGCCCCAGGAATTAAGTGTTTGGCTGCTAAAAATGAGGCCTTGAGCCTCAATAGTAAAGGGGCTTGGACACCAGGAAGTGAGGGTTTGGCTGCTAGAAAGGAGGCCTTGAGCCTTAAAAGAGAAGGGGCTTGGACTCCAGGAAGTGAGGGTTTGGCTGCTAAAAATGAGGCCTTGAGCCTTGAAAGCGGAGGGACTTAAACCTGTGGAATGAGGGTTTGGCTGCTAAAAATGAAGGCTTGAGCCTTAAAACAGAGGAGCTTGGACCCCTGAAAGTAAGTTTTTGGCTGCTAATAATGAGGCCTGGAGCCTTATAAAGAGAAGGGGTTTGGACCCCTCGAAGTGAGGGTTTGGCTGTTAAATAAAGGCCTTGAGCCTTAAAAGAGAAGGGGCTTGGACCCCTCGAAGTGAGGGTTTGGCTGCTAAAAATGAGGCCTTGAGCCTTAAAAGAGAAGAGGCTTGGACTCCTGGAAGTGAGGGTTTGCTGCTAAAAACGAGGTCTTGAGCCTTAAAAAAGAAGGGGCTTGGACTCCAGGAAGTGAGGGTTTGGCTGCTAAAAATGAGGCCTTGAGCCTTGAAAGCGGAGGGACTTAAACCTGTGGAATGAGGGTTTGGCTGCTAAAAATGAAGGCTTGAGCCTTAAAACAGAGGAGCTTGGACTCCTGAAAGTAAGTTTTTGGCTGCTAATAATGAGGCCTGGAGCCTTAAAAGTGAAGGGGCTTGGACCCCAGGAAGTGAGGGTTTGGCTGCTAAAAATGAGGTCTTGAGCCTTAAAAGAGAAGGGGCTTGGACCCCTCGAAGTGAGGGTTTGGCTGCTAAATACAAGGCCTTGAGCCTTAAAAGCAGAGGGGCTTGGGCCCCAGGAATTAAGTGTTTGGCTGCTAAAAATGAGGCCTTGAGCCTCAATAGTAAAGGGGCTTGGACACCAGGAAGTGAGGGTTTGGCTGCTAGAAAGGAGGCCTTGAGCCTTAAAAGAGAAGGGGCTTGGACTCCAGGAAGTGAGGGTTTGGCTGCTAAAAATGAGGCCTTGAGCCTTGAAATCGGAGGGACTTAAACCTGTGGAATGAGGGTTTGGCTGCTAAAAATGAAGGCTTGAGCCTTAAAACAGAGGAGCTTGGACCCCTGAAAGTAAGTTTTTGGCTGCTAATAATGAGGCCTGGAGCCTTAAAAGAGAAGGGGTTTGGACCCCTCGAAGTGAGGGTTTGGCTGTTAAATAAAGGCCTTGAGCCTTAAAAGAGAAGGGCTTGGACCCCTCGAAGTGAGGGTTTGGCTGCTAAAAATGAGGCCTTGAGCCTTAAAAGAGAAGAGGCTTGGACTCCTGGAATTGAGGGTTTGCTGCTAAAAACGAGGTCTTGAGCCTTAAAAAAGAAGGGGCTTGGACTCCAGGAAGTGAGGGTTTGGCTGCTAAAAATGAGGCCTTGAGCCTTGAAAGCAGAATGGGCTTGAACCCCTCGAAGTGAGGGTTTGGCTGCTAAAAATGAGGCCTTGATCCTTAAAAGAGAAGGGGCTTGGGCCCCAGGAATTAAGGGTTTGGCTGCTAAAAATGAGGCCTTGAGCCTTAAAAGAGAAGGGGCTTGGACCCCTGGAAGTGAGGGTTTGGCTGCTAAAAGTGAGGTCTTGAGCCTTAAAAGAGAAGGGGCTTGGACCCCTGGAAGTGAGGTTTGGCTGCTAGAAAGGAGGCCTTGAGCCTTAAAAGAGAAGGGGCTTGGACATCTTAAATGAGGGTTTGGCTGCTAATAATGAGGCCTTGAGCCTTAAAAGAGAAGGGGCTTGGACCCCTCGAAGTGAGGGTTTGGCTGCTAAAATTGAGGCCTTGAGCCTTGAAAGCGGAGGGACTTAAACCTGTGGAATGAAGGTTTGGCTGGTAAAAATGAAGGCTTGAGCCTTAAAACAGAGGAGCTTGGACCCCTGAAAGTAAGTTTTTGGCTGCTAATAATGAGGCCTGGAGCCTTAAAAGAGAAGGGGTTTGGACCCCTCGAAGTGAGGGTTTGGCTGTTAAATAAAGGCCTTGAGCCTTAAAAGAGAAGAGGCTTGGACTCCTGGAAGTGAGGGTTTGCTGCTAAAAACGAGGTCTTGAGCCTTAAAAAAGAAGGGGCTTGGACTCCAGGAAGTGAGTGTTTGGCTGCTAAAATTGAGGCCTTGAGCCTTGAAAGCGGAGGGACTTAAACCTGTGGAATGAGGGTTTGGCTGGTAAAAATGAAGGCTTGAGCCTTAAAACAGAGGAGCTTGGACCCCTGAAAGTAAGTTTTTGGCTGCTAATAATGAGGCCTTGAGCCTTAAAAGTGAAGGGGCTTGGACTCCAGGAAGTGAGGGTTTGGCTGCTAAAAATGAGGCCTTGAGCCTTGAAAGCGGAGGGACTTAAACCTGTGGAATGAGGGTTTGGCTGCTAAAAATGAAGGCTTGAGCCTTAAAACAGAGGAGCTTGGACTCCTGAAAGTAAGTTTTTGGCTGCTAATAATGAGGCCTGGAGCCTTAAAAGTGAAGGGGCTTGGACCCCAGGAAGTGAGGGTTTGGCTGCTAAAAATGAGGTCTTGAGCCTTAAAAGAGAAGGGGCTTGGACCCCTCGAAGTGAGGGTTTGGCTGCTAAATACAAGGCCTTGAGCCTTAAAAGCAGAGGGGCTTGGGCCCCAGGAATTAAGTGTTTGGCTGCTAAAAATGAGGCCTTGAGCCTCAATAGTAAAGGGGCTTGGACACCAGGAAGTGAGGGTTTGGCTGCTAGAAAGGAGGCCTTGAGCCTTAAAAGAGAAGGGGCTTGGACTCCAGGAAGTGAGGGTTTGGCTGCTAAAAATGAGGCCTTGAGCCTTGAAATCGGAGGGACTTAAACCTGTGGAATGAGGGTTTGGCTGCTAAAAATGAAGGCTTGAGCCTTAAAACAGAGGAGCTTGGACCCCTGAAAGTAAGTTTTTGGCTGCTAATAATGAGGCCTGGAGCCTTAAAAGAGAAGGGGTTTGGACCCCTCGAAGTGAGGGTTTGGCTGTTAAATAAAGGCCTTGAGCCTTAAAAGAGAAGGGGCTTGGACCCCTCGAAGTGAGGGTTTGGCTGCTAAAAATGAGGCCTTGAGCCTTAAAAGAGAAGAGGCTTGGACTCCTGGAATTGAGGGTTTGCTGCTAAAAACGAGGTCTTGAGCCTTAAAAAAGAAGGGGCTTGGACTCCAGGAAGTGAGGGTTTGGCTGCTAAAAATGAGGCCTTGAGCCTTGAAAGCAGAATGGGCTTGAACCCCTCGAAGTGAGGGTTTGGCTGCTAAAAATGAGGCCTTGATCCTTAAAAGAGAAGGGGCTTGGGCCCCAGGAATTAAGGGTTTGGCTGCTAAAAATGAGGCCTTGAGCCTTAAAAGAGAAGGGGCTTGGACCCCTGGAAGTGAGGGTTTGGCTGCTAAAAGTGAGGTCTTGAGCCTTAAAAGAGAAGGGGCTTGGACCCCTGGAAGTGAGGTTTGGCTGCTAGAAAGGAGGCCTTGAGCCTTAAAAGAGAAGGGCTTGGACATCTTAAATGAGGGTTTGGCTGCTAATAATGAGGCCTTGAGCCTTAAAAGAGAAGGGGCTTGGACCCCTCGAAGTGAGGGTTTGGCTGCTAAAATTGAGGCCTTGAGCCTTGAAAGCGGAGGGACTTAAACCTGTGGAATGAAGGTTTGGCTGGTAAAAATGAAGGCTTGAGCCTTAAAACAGAGGAGCTTGGACCCCTGAAAGTAAGTTTTTGGCTGCTAATAATGAGGCCTGGAGCCTTAAAAGAGAAGGGGTTTGGACCCCTCGAAGTGAGGGTTTGGCTGTTAAATAAAGGCCTTGAGCCTTAAAAGAGAAGAGGCTTGGACTCCTGGAAGTGAGTGTTTGCTGCTAAAAACGAGGTCTTGAGCCTTAAAAAAGAAGGGGCTTGGACTCCAGGAAGTGAGTGTTTGGCTGCTAAAATTGAGGCCTTGAGCCTTGAAAGCGGAGGGACTTAAACCTGTGGAATGAGGGTTTGGCTGGTAAAAATGAAGGCTTGAGCCTTAAAACAGAGGAGCTTGGACCCCTGAAAGTAAGTTTTTGGCTGCTAATAATGAGGCCTTGAGCCTTAAAAGTGAAGGGGCTTGGACTCCAGGAAGTGAGGGTTTGGCTGCTAAAAATGAGGCCTTGAGCCTTGAAAGCGGAGGGACTTAAACCTGTGGAATGAGGGTTTGGCTGCTAAAAATGAAGGCTTGAGCCTTAAAACAGAGGAGCTTGGACTCCTGAAAGTAAGTTTTTGGCTGCTAATAATGAGGCCTGGAGCCTTAAAAGTGAAGGGGCTTGGACCCCAGGAAGTGAGGGTTTGGCTGCTAAAAATGAGGTCTTGAGCCTTAAAAGAGAAGGGGCTTGGACCCCTCGAAGTGAGGGTTTGGCTGCTAAATACAAGGCCTTGAGCCTTAAAAGCAGAGGGGCTTGGGCCCCAGGAATTAAGTGTTTGGCTGCTAAAAATGAGGCCTTGAGCCTCAATAGTAAAGGGGCTTGGACACCAGGAAGTGAGGGTTTGGCTGCTAGAAAGGAGGCCTTGAGCCTTAAAAGAGAAGGGGCTTGGACTCCAGGAAGTGAGGGTTTGGCTGCTAAAAATGAGGCCTTGAGCCTTGAAAGCGGAGGGACTTAAACCTGTGGAATGAGGGTTTGGCTGCTAAAAATGAAGGCTTGAGCCTTAAAACAGAGGAGCTTGGACCCCTGAAAGTAAGTTTTTGGCTGCTAATAATGAGGCCTGGAGCCTTATAAAGAGAAGGGGTTTGGACCCCTCGAAGTGAGGGTTTGGCTGTTAAATAAAGGCCTTGAGCCTTAAAAGAGAAGGGGCTTGGACCCCTCGAAGTGAGGGTTTGGCTGCTAAAAATGAGGCCTTGAGCCTTAAAAGAGAAGAGGCTTGGACTCCTGGAAGTGAGGGTTTGCTGCTAAAAACGAGGTCTTGAGCCTTAAAAAAGAAGGGGCTTGGACTCCAGGAAGTGAGGGTTTGGCTGCTAAAAATGAGGCCTTGAGCCTTGAAAGCGGAGGGACTTAAACCTGTGGAATGAGGGTTTGGCTGCTAAAAATGAAGGCTTGAGCCTTAAAACAGAGGAGCTTGGACTCCTGAAAGTAAGTTTTTGGCTGCTAATAATGAGGCCTGGAGCCTTAAAAGTGAAGGGGCTTGGACCCCAGGAAGTGAGGGTTTGGCTGCTAAAAATGAGGTCTTGAGCCTTAAAAGAGAAGGGGCTTGGACCCCTCGAAGTGAGGGTTTGGCTGCTAAATACAAGGCCTTGAGCCTTAAAAGCAGAGGGGCTTGGGCCCCAGGAATTAAGTGTTTGGCTGCTAAAAATGAGGCCTTGAGCCTCAATAGTAAAGGGGCTTGGACACCAGGAAGTGAGGGTTTGGCTGCTAGAAAGGAGGCCTTGAGCCTTAAAAGAGAAGGGGCTTGGACTCCAGGAAGTGAGGGTTTGGCTGCTAAAAATGAGGCCTTGAGCCTTGAAATCGGAGGGACTTAAACCTGTGGAATGAGGGTTTGGCTGCTAAAAATGAAGGCTTGAGCCTTAAAACAGAGGAGCTTGGACCCCTGAAAGTAAGTTTTTGGCTGCTAATAATGAGGCCTGGAGCCTTAAAAGAGAAGGGGTTTGGACCCCTCGAAGTGAGGGTTTGGCTGTTAAATAAAGGCCTTGAGCCTTAAAAGAGAAGGGGCTTGGACCCCTCGAAGTGAGGGTTTGGCTGCTAAAAATGAGGCCTTGAGCCTTAAAAGAGAAGAGGCTTGGACTCCTGGAATTGAGGGTTTGCTGCTAAAAACGAGGTCTTGAGCCTTAAAAAAGAAGGGGCTTGGACTCCAGGAAGTGAGGGTTTGGCTGCTAAAAATGAGGCCTTGAGCCTTGAAAGCAGAATGGGCTTGAACCCCTCGAAGTGAGGGTTTGGCTGCTAAAAATGAGGCCTTGATCCTTAAAAGAGAAGGGGCTTGGGCCCCAGGAATTAAGGGTTTGGCTGCTAAAAATGAGGCCTTGAGCCTTAAAAGAGAAGGGGCTTGGACCCCTGGAAGTGAGGGTTTGGCTGCTAAAAGTGAGGTCTTGAGCCTTAAAAGAGAAGGGGCTTGGACCCCTGGAAGTGAGGTTTGGCTGCTAGAAAGGAGGCCTTGAGCCTTAAAAGAGAAGGGGCTTGGACATCTTAAATGAGGGTTTGGCTGCTAATAATGAGGCCTTGAGCCTTAAAAGAGAAGGGGCTTGGACCCCTCGAAGTGAGGGTTTGGCTGCTAAAATTGAGGCCTTGAGCCTTGAAAGCGGAGGGACTTAAACCTGTGGAATGAAGGTTTGGCTGGTAAAAATGAAGGCTTGAGCCTTAAAACAGAGGAGCTTGGACCCCTGAAAGTAAGTTTTTGGCTGCTAATAATGAGGCCTGGAGCCTTAAAAGAGAAGGGGTTTGGACCCCTCGAAGTGAGGGTTTGGCTGTTAAATAAAGGCCTTGAGCCTTAAAAGAGAAGAGGCTTGGACTCCTGGAAGTGAGGGTTTGCTGCTAAAAACGAGGTCTTGAGCCTTAAAAAAGAAGGGGCTTGGACTCCAGGAAGTGAGTGTTTGGCTGCTAAAATTGAGGCCTTGAGCCTTGAAAGCGGAGGGACTTAAACCTGTGGAATGAGGGTTTGGCTGGTAAAAATGAAGGCTTGAGCCTTAAAACAGAGGAGCTTGGACCCCTGAAAGTAAGTTTTTGGCTGCTAATAATGAGGCCTTGAGCCTTAAAAGTGAAGGGGCTTGGACTCCAGGAAGTGAGGGTTTGGCTGCTAAAAATGAGGCCTTGAGCCTTGAAAGCGGAGGGACTTAAACCTGTGGAATGAGGGTTTGGCTGCTAAAAATGAAGGCTTGAGCCTTAAAACAGAGGAGCTTGGACTCCTGAAAGTAAGTTTTTGGCTGCTAATAATGAGGCCTGGAGCCTTAAAAGTGAAGGGGCTTGGACCCCAGGAAGTGAGGGTTTGGCTGCTAAAAATGAGGTCTTGAGCCTTAAAAGAGAAGGGGCTTGGACCCCTCGAAGTGAGGGTTTGGCTGCTAAATACAAGGCCTTGAGCCTTAAAAGCAGAGGGGCTTGGGCCCCAGGAATTAAGTGTTTGGCTGCTAAAAATGAGGCCTTGAGCCTCAATAGTAAAGGGGCTTGGACACCAGGAAGTGAGGGTTTGGCTGCTAGAAAGGAGGCCTTGAGCCTTAAAAGAGAAGGGGCTTGGACTCCAGGAAGTGAGGGTTTGGCTGCTAAAAATGAGGCCTTGAGCCTTGAAAGCGGAGGGACTTAAACCTGTGGAATGAGGGTTTGGCTGCTAAAAATGAAGGCTTGAGCCTTAAAACAGAGGAGCTTGGACCCCTGAAAGTAAGTTTTTGGCTGCTAATAATGAGGCCTGGAGCCTTATAAAGAGAAGGGGTTTGGACCCCTCGAAGTGAGGGTTTGGCTGTTAAATAAAGGCCTTGAGCCTTAAAAGAGAAGGGGCTTGGACCCCTCGAAGTGAGGGTTTGGCTGCTAAAAATGAGGCCTTGAGCCTTAAAAGAGAAGAGGCTTGGACTCCTGGAATTGAGGGTTTGCTGCTAAAAACGAGGTCTTGAGCCTTAAAAAAGAAGGGGCTTGGACTCCAGGAAGTGAGGGTTTGGCTGCTAAAAATGAGGCCTTGAGCCTTGAAAGCAGAAGGGGCTTGGGCCCCAGGAATTAAGGGTTTGGCTGCTAAAAATGAGGCCTTGAGCCTTAAAAGAGAAGGGGCTTGGGCCCCAGGAATTAAGGGTTTGGCTGCTAAAAATGAGGCCTTGAGCCTTAAAAGAGAAGGGGCTTGGACCCCTGGAAGTGAGGGTTTGGCTGCTAAAAATGAGGCCTTGAGCCTTAAAAGAGAAGGGGCTTGGACCCCTGGAAGTGAGGTTTGGCTGCTAGAAAGGAGGCCTTGAGCCTTAAAAGAGAAGGGGCTTGGACATCTTAAATGAGGGTTTGGCTGCTAATAATGAGGCCTTGAGCCTTAAAAGAGAAGGGGCTTGGACCCCTCGAAGTGAGGGTTTGGCTGCTAAAATTGAGGCCTTGAGCCTTGAAAGCGGAGGGACTTAAACCTGTGGAATGAAGGTTTGGCTGGTAAAAATGAAGGCTTGAGCCTTAAAACAGAGGAGCTTGGACCCCTGAAAGTAAGTTTTTGGCTGCTAATAATGAGGCCTGGAGCCTTAAAAGAGAAGGGGTTTGGACCCCTCGAAGTGAGGGTTTGGCTGTTAAATAAAGGCCTTGAGCCTTAAAAGAGAAGGGGCTTGGACTCCTGGAAGTGAGGGTTTGCTGCTAAAAACGAGGTCTTGAGCCTTAAAAAAGAAGGGGCTTGGACTCCAGGAAGTGAGAGTTTGGCTGCTAAAAATGAGGCCTTGAGCCTTGAAAGCGGAGGGACTTAAACCTGTGGAATAAGGGTTTGGCTGCTAAAAATGAAGGCTTGAGCCTTAAAACAGAGGAGCTTGGACTCCTGAAAGTAAGTTTTTGGCTGCTAATAATGAGGCCTTGAGCCTTAAAAGTGAAGGGGCTTGGACCCCAGGAAGTGAGGGTTTGGCTGCTAGAAAGGAGGCCTTGAGCCTTAAAAGAGAAGGGGCTTGGACATCTTAAATGAGGGTTTGGCTGCAAATAATGAGGCCTTGAGCCTTAAAAGAGAAGGGGCTTGGACCCCTGGAAGTGAGTGTTTGGCTGCTAAAATTGAGGCCTTGAGCCTTGAAAGCGGAGGGACTTAAACCTGTGGAATGAGGGTTTGCCTGGTAAAAATGAAGGCTTGAGCCTTAAAACAGAGGAGCTTGGACCCCTGAAAGTAAGTTTTTGGCTGCTAATAATGAGGCCTGGAGCCTTAAAAGAGAAGGGGTTTGGACCCCTCGAAGTGAGGGTTTGGCTGTTAAATAAAGGCCTTGAGCCTTAAAAGAGAAGGGGCTTGGACCCCTCGAAGTGAGGGTTTGGCTGCTAAAAATGAGGCCTTGAGCCTTAAAAGAGAAGAGGCTTGGACTCCTGGAATTGAGGGTTTGGCTGCTAAAAACTAGGTCTTGAGCCTTAAAAGAGAAGGGGCTTGGACTCCAGGAAGTGAGGGTTTGGCTGCTAAAAATGAGGCCTTGAGACTTGAAAGCAGAAGGGGCTTGGGCCCCAGGAATTAAGGTTTTGGCTGCTAAAAATGAGGCCTCGAGCGTTAAAAGAGAAGGGGCTTGGGCCCCAGGAATTAAGGGTTTGGCTGCTAAAAATGAGGCCTTGAGCCTTAAAAGAGAAGGGGCTTGGACCCCTGGAAGTGAGGGTTTGGCTGCTAAAAATGAGGCCTTGAGCCTTAAAAGAGAAGGGGCTTGGACCCCTGGAAGTGAGGTTTGGCTGCTAGAAATGAGGCCTTGAGCCTTAAAAGAGAAGGGGCTTGGACATCTTAAATGAGGGTTTGCCTGCTAATAATGAGGCCTTGAGCCTTAAAAGAGAAGGGGCTTGGACCCCTCGAAGTGAGGGTTTGGCTGCTAAAATTGAGGCCTTGAGCCTTGAAAGCGGAGGGACTTAAACCTGTGGAATGAAGGTTTGGCTGGTAAAAATGAAGGCTTGAGCCTTAAAACAGAGGAGCTTGGACCCCTGAAAGTAAGTTTTTGGCTGCTAATAATGAGGCCTGGAGCCTTAAAAGAGAAGGGGTTTGGACCCCTCGAAGTGAGGGTTTGGCTGTTAAATAAAGGCCTTCAGCCTTAAAAGAGAAGGGGCTTGGACTCCTGGAAGTGAGGGTTTGCTGCTAAAAACGAGGTCTTGAGCCTTAAAAAAGAAGGGGCTTGGACTCCAGGAAGTGAGGGTTTGGCTGCTAAAAATGAGGCCTTGAGCCTTAAAACAGAGGAGCTTGGACTCCTGAAAGTAAGTTTTTGGCTGCTAATGATGAGGCCTTGAGCCTTAAAAGTGAAGGGGCTTGGACCCCAGGAAGTGAGGGTTTGGCTGCTAAAAATGAGGCCTTGAGCCTTAAAAGAGAAGGGGCTTGGACCCCTCGAAGTGAGGGTTTGGCTGCTAAAAAAGAGGCCTTGAGCCTTGAAAGCAGAGGGGCTTGGGCCCCAGGAATTAAGGGTTTGGCTGCTAAAAATGAGGCCTTGAGCCTCAAAAGTAAAGGGGATTGGACACCAGGAAGTGAGGGTTTGGCTCCTAGAAAGGAGGCCTTGAGCCTTAAAAGAGAAGGGGCTTGGACATCTTAAATGAGGGTTTGGCTGCTAAAAATGAGGCCTGGAGCCTTAAAAGAGAAGGGGTTTGGACCCCTCGAAGTGAGGGTTTGGCTGTTAAATAAAGGCCTTGAGCCTTAAAAGAGAAGGGGCTTGGACTCCTGGAATTGAGGGTTTGCTGCTAAAAACGAGGTCTTGAGCCTTAAAAAAGAAGGGGCTTGGACCCCTGGAAGTAAGGGTTTGGCTGCTAAAAATGAGGCCTTGAGCCTTGAAAGCGGAGGGACTTAAACCTGTGGAATGAGGGTTTGGCTGCTAAAAATGAAGGCTTGAGCCTTAAAACAGAGGAGCTTGGACCCCTGAAAGTAAGTTTTTGGCTGCTAATAATGAGGCCTTGAGCCTTAAAAGTGAAGGGGCTTGGACCCCAGGAAGTGAGGGTTTGGCTGCTAAAAATGAGGTCTTGAGCCTTAAAAGAGAAGGGGCTTGGACCCCTCGAAGTGAGGGTTTGGCTGCTAAATACAAGGCCTTGAGCCTTAAAAGCAGAGGGGCTTGGGCCCCAGGAATTAAGGGTTTGGCTGCTAAAAATGAGGCCTTGAGCCTCAAAAGTAAAGGGGCTTGGACCCCTGGAAGTGAGGGTTTGGCTGCTAAAAATGAGGCCTTGAGCCTTAAAAGAGAAGGGGCTTGGACCCCTGGAAGTGAGGGTTTGGCTGCTAGAAAGGAGGCCTTGAGCCTTAAAAGAGGAGGGGCTTGGACATCTTAAATGAGGGTTTGCCTGCTAATAATGAGGTCTTGAGCCTTAAAAGAGAAGGGGCTTGGACCCCTGGAAGTGAGTGTTTGGCTGCTAAAATTGAGGCCTTGAGCCTTGAAAGCGGAGGGACTTAAACCTGTGGAATGAAGGTTTGGCTGGTAAAAATGAAGGCTTGAGCCTTAAAACAGAGGAGCTTGGACCCCTGAAAGTAAGTTTTTGGCTGCTAATAATGAGGCCTGGAGCCTTAAAAGAGAAGGGGTTTGGGCCCCTCGAAGTGAGGGTTTGGCTGCTAAAAATGAGGCCTTGAGCCTTAAAAGAGAAGAGGCTTGGACTCCAGGAAGTGAGGGTTTGGCTGCTAAAAATGAGGCCTTGAGCCTTGAAAGCGGAGGGACTTAAACCTGTGGAATGAGGGTTTGGCTGCTAAAAATGAAGGCTTGAGCCTTAAAACAGAGGAGCTTGGACCCCTGAAAGTAAGTTTTTGGCTGCTAATAATGAGGCCTTGAGCCTTAAAAGTGAAGGGGCTTGGACCCCAGGAAGTGAGGGTTTGGCTGCTAAAAACGAGGTCTTGAGCCTTAAAAAAGAAGGGGCTTGGACTCCAGGAAGTGAGGGTTTGGCTGCTAAAAATGAGGCCTTGAGCCTTGAAAGCGGAGGGACTTAAACCTGTGGAATGAGGGTTTGGCTGCTAAAAATGAAGGCTTGAGCCTTAAAACAGAGGAGCTTGGACCCCTGAAAGTAAGTTTTTGGCTGCTAATAATGAGGCCTTGAGCCTTAAAAGTGAAGGGGCTTGGACCCCAGGAAGTGAGGGTTTGGCTGCTAAAAATGAGGCCTTGAGCCTTAAAAGAGAAGGGGCTTGGACCCCTCGAAGTGAGGGTTTGGTTGCTAAAAAAGAGGCCTTGAGCCTTAAAAGCAGAGGGGCTTGGGCCCCAGGAATTAAGGGTTTGGCTGCTAAAAATGAGGCCTTGAGCCTCAAAAGTAAAGGGGCTTGGACACCAGGAAGTGAGGGTTTGGCTGCTAGAAAGGAGGCCTTGAGCCTTAAAAGAGAAGGGGCTTGGACATCTTAAATGAGGGTTTGGCTGCTAAAAATGAGGCCTGGAGCCTTAAAAGAGAAGGGGTTTGGACCCCTCGAAGTGAGGGTTTGGCTGTTAAATAAAGGCCTTGAGCCTTAAAAGAGAAGGGGCTTGGACTCCTGGAATTGAGGGTTTGCTGCTAAAAACGAGGTCTTGAGCCTTAAAAAAGAAGGGGCTTGGACCCCTGGAAGTAAGGGTTTGGCTGCTAAAAATGAGGCCTTGAGCCTTGAAAGCGGAGGGACTTAAACCTGTGGAATGAGGGTTTGGCTGCTAAAAATGAAGGCTTGAGCCTTAAAACAGAGGAGCTTGGACCCCTGAAAGTAAGTTTTTGGCTGCTAAAAATGAGGCCTTGAGCCTTAAAAGTGAAGGGGCTTGGACCCCAGGAAGTGAGGGTTTGGCTGCTAAAAATGAGGTCTTGAGCCTTAAAAGAGAAGGGGCTTGGACCCCAGGAAGTGAGGGTTTGGCTGCTAAAAATGAGGCCTTGAGCCTTAAAAGCAGAAAGGGCTTGGGCCCCAGGAATTAAGGGTTTGGCTGCTAAAAATGAGGCCTTGAGCCTTAAAAGAGAAGGGGCTTGGGCCCCAGGAATTAAGGGTTTGGCTGCTAAAAATGAGGCCTCGAGCGTTAAAAGAGAAGGGGCTTGGACCCCTGGAAGTGAGGGTTTGGCTGCTAAAAATGAGGCCTTGACCCTTAAAAGAGAAGGGGCTTGGACCCCTGGAAGTGAGGGTTTGGCTGCTAGAAAGGAGGCCTTGAGCCTTAAAAGAGGAGGGGCTTGGACCCCTGAAAGTAAGTTTTTGGCTGCTAATAATGAGGCCTTGAGCCTTAAAAGTGAAGGGGCTTGGACTCCAGGAAGTGAGGGTTTGGCTGCTAAAAATGAGGCCTTGAGCCTTGAAAGCGGAGGGACTTAAACCTGTGGAATGAGGGTTTGGCTGCTAAAAATGAAGGCTTGAGCCTTAAAACAGAGGAGCTTGGACTCCTGAAAGTAAGTTTTTGGCTGCTAATAATGAGGCCTGGAGCCTAAAAAGTGAAGGGGCTTGGACCCCAGGAAGTGAGGGTTTGGCTGCTAAAAATGAGGTCTTGAGCCTTAAAAGAGAAGGGGCTTGGACCCCTCGAAGTGAGGGTTTGGCTGCTAAATACAAGGCCTTGAGCCTTAAAAGCAGAGGGGCTTGGGCCCCAGGAATTAAGTGTTTGGCTGCTAAAAATGAGGCCTTGAGCCTCAATAGTAAAGGGGCTTGGACACCAGGAAGTGAGGGTTTGGCTGCTAGAAAGGAGGCCTTGAGCCTTAAAAGAGAAGGGGCTTGGACTCCAGGAAGTGAGGGTTTGGCTGCTAAAAATGAGGCCTTGAGCCTTGAAAGCGGAGGGACTTAAACCTGTGGAATGAGGGTTTGGCTGCTAAAAATGAAGGCTTGAGCCTTAAAACAGAGGAGCTTGGACCCCTGAAAGTAAGTTTTTGGCTGATAATAATGAGGCCTGGAGCCTTAAAAGAGAAGGGGTTTGGACCCCTCGAAGTGAGGGTTTGGCTGTTAAATAAAGGCCTTGAGCCTTAAAAGAGAAGGGGCTTGGACCCCTCGAAGTGAGGGTTTGGCTGCTAAAAATGAGGCCTTGAGCCTTAAAAGAGAAGAGGCTTGGACTCCTGGAAGTGAGGGTTTGCTGCTAAAAACGAGGTCTTGAGCCTTAAAAAAGAAGGGGCTTGGACTCCAGGAAGTGAGGGTTTGGCTGCTAAAAATGAGGCCTTGAGCCTTGAAAGCGGAGGGACTTAAACCTGTGGAATGAGGGTTTGGCTGCTAAAATGAAGGCTTGAGCCTTAAAACAGAGGAGCTTTGGACTCCTGAAAGTAAGTTTTTGGCTGCTAATAATGAGGCCTGGAGCCTTAAAAGTGAAGGGGCTTGGACCCCAGGAAGTGAGGGTTTGGCTGCTAAAAATGAGGTCTTGAGCCTTAAAAGAGAAGGGGCTTGGACCCCTCGAAGTGAGGGTTTGGCTGCTAAATACAAGGCCTTGAGCCTTAAAAGCAGAGGGGCTTGGGCCCCAGGAATTAAGTGTTTGGCTGCTAAAAATGAGGCCTTGAGCCTCAATAGTAAAGGGGCTTGGACACCAGGAAGTGAGGGTTTGGCTGCTAGAAAGGAGGCCTTGAGCCTTAAAAGAGAAGGGGCTTGGACTCCAGGAAGTGAGGGTTTGGCTGCTAAAAATGAGGCCTTGAGCCTTGAAATCGGAGGGACTTAAACCTGTGGAATGAGGGTTTGGCTGCTAAAAATGAAGGCTTGAGCCTTAAAACAGAGGAGCTTGGACCCCTGAAAGTAAGTTTTTGGCTGCTAATAATGAGGCCTGGAGCCTTAAAAGAGAAGGGGTTTGGACCCCTCGAAGTGAGGGTTTGGCTGTTAAATAAAGGCCTTGAGCCTTAAAAGAGAAGGGGCTTGGACCCCTCGAAGTGAGGGTTTGGCTGCTAAAAATGAGGCCTTGAGCCTTAAAAGAGAAGAGGCTTGGACTCCTGGAATTGAGGGTTTGCTGCTAAAAACGAGGTCTTGAGCCTTAAAAAAGAAGGGGCTTGGACTCCAGGAAGTGAGGGTTTGGCTGCTAAAAATGAGGCCTTGAGCCTTGAAAGCAGAATGGGCTTGAACCCCTCGAAGTGAGGGTTTGGCTGCTAAAAATGAGGCCTTGATCCTTAAAAGAGAAGGGGCTTGGGCCCCAGGAATTAAGGGTTTGGCTGCTAAAAATGAGGCCTTGAGCCTTAAAAGAGAAGGGGCTTGGACCCCTGGAAGTGAGGGTTTGGCTGCTAAAAATGAGGCCTTGATCCTTAAAAGAGAAGGGGCTTGGGCCCCAGGAATTAAGGGTTTGGCTGCTAAAAATGAGGCCTTGAGCCTTAAAAGAGAAGGGGCTTGGACCCCTGGAAGTGAGGGTTTGGCTGCTAAAAGTGAGGCCTTGAGCCTTAAAAGAGAAGGGGCTTGGACCCCTGGAAGTGAGGTTTGGCTGCTAGAAAGGAGGCCTTGAGCCTTAAAAGAGAAGGGGCTTGGACATCTTAAATGAGGGTTTGGCTGCTAATAATGAGACCTTGAGCCTTAAAAGAGAAGGGGCTTGGACCCCTCGAAGTGAGGGTTTGGCTGCTAAAATTGAGGCCTTGAGCCTTGAAAGCGGAGGGACTTAAACCTGTGGAATGAAGGTTTGGCTGGTAAAAATGAAGGCTTGAGCCTTAAAACAGAGGAGCTTGGACCCCTGAAAGTAAGTTTTTGGCTGCTAATAATGAGGCCTGGAGCCTTAAAAGAGAAGGGGTTTGGACCCCTCGAAGTGAGGGTTTGGCTGTTAAATAAAGGCCTTGAGCCTTAAAAGAGAAGAGGCTTGGACTCCTGGAAGTGAGTGTTTGCTGCTAAAAACGAGGTCTTGAGCCTTAAAAAAGAAGGGGCTTGGACTCCAGGAAGTGAGTGTTTGGCTGCTAAAATTGAGGCCTTGAGCCTTGAAAGCGGAGGGACTTAAACCTGTGGAATGAGGGTTTGGCTGGTAAAAATGAAGGCTTGAGCCTTAAAACAGAGGAGCTTGGACCCCTGAAAGTAAGTTTTTGGCTGCTAATAATGAGGCCTTGAGCCTTAAAAGTGAAGGGGCTTGGACTCCAGGAAGTGAGGGTTTGGCTGCTAAAAATGAGGCCTTGAGCCTTGAAAGCGGAGGGACTTAAACCTGTGGAATGAGGGTTTGGCTGCTAAAAATGAAGGCTTGAGCCTTAAAACAGAGGAGCTTGGACTCCTGAAAGTAAGTTTTTGGCTGCTAATAATGAGGCCTGGAGCCTTAAAAGTGAAGGGGCTTGGACCCCAGGAAGTGAGGGTTTGGCTGCTAAAAATGAGGTCTTGAGCCTTAAAAGAGAAGGGGCTTGGACCCCTCGAAGTGAGGGTTTGGCTGCTAAATACAAGGCCTTGAGCCTTAAAAGCAGAGGGGCTTGGGCCCCAGGAATTAAGTGTTTGGCTGCTAAAAATGAGGCCTTGAGCCTCAATAGTAAAGGGGCTTGGACACCAGGAAGTGAGGGTTTGGCTGCTAAAAATGAGGCCTTGAGCCTTGAAAGCGGAGGGACTTAAACCTGTGGAATGAGGGTTTGGCTGCTAAAAATGAAGGCTTGAGCCTTAAAACAGAGGAGCTTGGACCCCTGAAAGTAAGTTTTTGGCTGCTAATAATGAGGCCTGGAGCCTTATAAAGAGAAGGGGTTTGGACCCCTCGAAGTGAGGGTTTGGCTGTTAAATAAAGGCCTTGAGCCTTAAAAGAGAAGGGGCTTGGACCCCTCGAAGTGAGGGTTTGGCTGCTAAAAATGAGGCCTTGAGCCTTAAAAGAGAAGAGGCTTGGACTCCTGGAAGTGAGGGTTTGCTGCTAAAAACGAGGTCTTGAGCCTTAAAAAAGAAGGGGCTTGGACTCCAGGAAGTGAGGGTTTGGCTGCTAAAAATGAGGCCTTGAGCCTTGAAAGCAGAAGGGGCTTGGGCCCCAGGAATTAAGGGTTTGGCTGCTAAAAATGAGGCCTTGATCCTTAAAAGAGAAGGGGCTTGGGCCCCAGGAATTAAGGGTTTGGCTGCTAAAAATGAGGCCTTGAGCCTTAAAAGAGAAGGGGCTTGGACCCCTGGAAGTGAGGGTTTGGCTGCTAAAAATGAGGCCTTGAGCCTTAAAAGAGAAGGGGCTTGGACCCCTGGAAGTGAGGTTTGGCTGCTAGAAAGGAGGCCTTGAGCCTTAAAAGAGAAGGGGCTTGGACATCTTAAATGAGGGTTTGGCTGCTAATAATGAGGCCTTGAGCCTTAAAAGAGAAGGGGCTTGGACCCCTCGAAGTGAGGGTTTGGCTGCTAAAATTGAGGCCTTGAGCCTTGAAAGCGGAGGGACTTAAACCTGTGGAATGAAGGTTTGGCTGGTAAAAATGAAGGCTTGAGCCTTAAAACAGAGGAGCTTGGACCCCTGAAAGTAAGTTTTTGGCTGCTAATAATGAGGCCTGGAGCCTTAAAAGAGAAGGGGTTTGGACCCCTCGAAGTGAGGGTTTGGCTGTTAAATAAAGGCCTTGAGCCTTAAAAGAGAAGGGGCTTGGACTCCTGGAAGTGAGGGTTTGCTGCTAAAAACGAGGTCTTGAGCCTTAAAAAAGAAGGGGCTTGGACTCCAGGAAGTGAGAGTTTGGCTGCTAAAAATGAGGCCTTGAGCCTTGAAAGCGGAGGGACTTAAACCTGTGGAATAAGGGTTTGGCTGCTAAAAATGAAGGCTTGAGCCTTAAAACAGAGGAGCTTGGACTCCTGAAAGTAAGTTTTTGGCTGCTAATAATGAGGCCTTGAGCCTTAAAAGTGAAGGGGCTTGGACCCCAGGAAGTGAGGGTTTGGCTGCTAGAAAGGAGGCCTTGAGCCTTAAAAGAGAAGGGGCTTGGACATCTTAAATGAGGGTTTGGCTGCAAATAATGAGGCCTTGAGCCTTAAAAGAGAAGGGGCTTGGACCCCTGGAAGTGAGTGTTTGGCTGCTAAAATTGAGGCCTTGAGCCTTGAAAGCGGAGGGACTTAAACCTGTGGAATGAGGGTTTGCCTGGTAAAAATGAAGGCTTGAGCCTTAAAACAGAGGAGCTTGGACCCCTGAAAGTAAGTTTTTGGCTGCTAATAATGAGGCCTGGAGCCTTAAAAGAGAAGGGGTTTGGACCCCTCGAAGTGAGGGTTTGGCTGTTAAATAAAGGCCTTGAGCCTTAAAAGAGAAGGGGCTTGGACCCCTCGAAGTGAGGGTTTGGCTGCTAAAAATGAGGCCTTGAGCCTTAAAAGAGAAGAGGCTTGGACTCCTGGAATTGAGGGTTTGGCTGCTAAAAACGAGGTCTTGAGCCTTAAAAAAGAAGGGGCTTGGACTCCAGGAAGTGAGGGTTTGGCTGCTAAAAATGAGGCCTTGAGACTTGAAAGCAGAAGGGGCTTGGGCCCCAGGAATTAAGGTTTTGGCTGCTAAAAATGAGGCCTCGAGCGTTAAAAGAGAAGGGGCTTGGGCCCCAGGAATTAAGGGTTTGGCTGCTAAAAATGAGGCCTTGAGCCTTAAAAGAGAAGGGGCTTGGACCCCTGGAAGTGAGGGTTTGGCTGCTAAAAATGAGGCCTTGAGCCTTAAAAGAGAAGGGGCTTGGACCCCTGGAAGTGAGGTTTGGCTGCTAGAAATGAGGCCTTGAGCCTTAAAAGAGAAGGGGCTTGGACATCTTAAATGAGGGTTTGCCTGCTAATAATGAGGCCTTGAGCCTTAAAAGAGAAGGGGCTTGGACCCCTCGAAGTGAGGGTTTGGCTGCTAAAATTGAGGCCTTGAGCCTTGAAAGCGGAGGGACTTAAACCTGTGGAATGAAGGTTTGGCTGGTAAAAATGAAGGCTTGAGCCTTAAAACAGAGGAGCTTGGACCCCTGAAAGTAAGTTTTTGGCTGCTAATAATGAGGCCTGGAGCCTTAAAAGAGAAGGGGTTTGGACCCATCGAAGTGAGGGTTTGGCTGTTAAATAAAGGCCTTCAGCCTTAAAAGAGAAGGGGCTTGGACTCCTGGAAGTGAGGGTTTGCTGCTAAAAACGAGGTCTTGAGCCTTAAAAAAGAAGGGGCTTGGACTCCAGGAAGTGAGGGTTTGGCTGCTAAAAATGAGGCCTTGAGCCTTAAAACAGAGGAGCTTGGACTCCTGAAAGTAAGTTTTTGGCTGCTAATGATGAGGCCTTGAGCCTTAAAAGTGAAGGGGCTTGGACCCCAGGAAGTGAGGGTTTGGCTGCTAAAAATGAGGCCTTGAGCCTTAAAAGAGAAGGGGCTTGGACCCCTCGAAGTGAGGGTTTGGCTGCTAAAAAAGAGGCCTTGAGCCTTGAAAGCAGAGGGGCTTGGGCCCCAGGAATTAAGGGTTTGGCTGCTAAAAATGAGGCCTTGAGCCTCAAAAGTAAAGGGGATTGGACACCAGGAAGTGAGGGTTTGGCTCCTAGAAAGGAGGCCTTGAGCCTTAAAAGAGAAGGGGCTTGGACATCTTAAATGAGGGTTTGGCTGCTAATAATGAGGCCTTGAGCCTTAAAAGTGAAGGGGCTTGGACCCCAGGAAGTGAGGGTTTGGCTGCTAAAAATGAGGTCTTGAGCCTTAAAAGAGAAGGGGCTTGGACCCCTCGAAGTGAGGGTTTGGCTGCTAAATACAAGGCCTTGAGCCTTAAAAGCAGAGGGGCTTGGGCCCCAGGAATTAAGGGTTTGGCTGCTAAAAATGAGGCCTTGAGCCTCAAAAGTAAAGGGGCTTGGACCCCTGGAAGTGAGGGTTTGGCTGCTAAAAATGAGGCCTTGAGCCTTAAAAGAGAAGGGGCTTGGACCCCTGGAAGTGAGGGTTTGGCTGCTAGAAAGGAGGCCTTGAGCCTTAAAAGAGGAGGGGCTTGGACATCTTAAATGAGGGTTTGCCTGCTAATAATGAGGTCTTGAGCCTTAAAAGAGAAGGGGCTTGGACCCCTGGAAGTGAGTGTTTGGCTGCTAAAATTGAGGCCTTGAGCCTTGAAAGCGGAGGGACTTAAACCTGTGGAATGAAGGTTTGGCTGGTAAAAATGAAGGCTTGAGCCTTAAAACAGAGGAGCTTGGACCCCTGAAAGTAAGTTTTTGGCTGCTAATAATGAGGCCTGGAGCCTTAAAAGAGAAGGGGTTTGGGCCCCTCGAAGTGAGGGTTTGGCTGCTAAAAATGAGGCCTTGAGCCTTAAAAGAGAAGAGGCTTGGACTCCAGGAAGTGAGGGTTTGGCTGCTAAAAATGAGGCCTTGAGCCTTGAAAGCGGAGGGACTTAAACGTGTGGAATGAGGGTTTGGCTGCTAAAAATGAAGGCTTGAGCCTTAAAACAGAGGAGCTTGGACCCCTGAAAGTAAGCTTTTGGCTGCTAATAATGAGGCCTTGAGCCTTAAAAGTGAAGGGGCTTGGACCCCAGGAAGTGAGGGTTTGGCTGCTAAAAACGAGGTCTTGAGCCTTAGAAAAGAAGGGGCTTGGACTCCAGGAAGTGAGGGTTTGGCTGCTAAAAATGAGGCCTTGAGCCTTGAAAGCGGAGGGACTTAAACCTGTGGAATGAGGGTTTGGCTGCTAAAAATGAAGGCTTGAGCCTTAAAACAGAGGAGCTTGGACCCCTGAAAGTAAGTTTTTGGCTGCTAATAATGAGGCCTTGAGCCTTAAAAGTGAAGGGGCTTGGACCCCAGGAAGTGAGGGTTTGGCTGCTAAAAATGAGGCCTTGAGCCTTAAAAGAGAAGGGGCTTGGACCCCTCGAAGTGAGGGTTTGGTTGCTAAAAAAGAGGCCTTGAGCCTTAAAAGCAGAGGGGCTTGGGCCCCAGGAATTAAGGGTTTGGCTGCTAAAAATGAGGCCTTGAGCCTCAAAAGTAAAGGGGCTTGGACACCAGGAAGTGAGGGTTTGGCTGCTAGAAAGGAGGCCTTGAGCCTTAAAAGAGAAGGGGCTTGGACATCTTAAATGAGGGTTTGGCTGCTAAAAATGAGGCCTGGAGCCTTAAAAGAGAAGGGGTTTGGACCCCTCGAAGTGAGGGTTTGGCTGTTAAATAAAGGCCTTGAGCCTTAAAAGAGAAGGGGCTTGGACTCCTGGAATTGAGGGTTTGCTGCTAAAAACGAGGTCTTGAGCCTTAAAAAAGAAGGGGCTTGGACCCCTGGAAGTAAGGGTTTGGCTGCTAAAAATGAGGCCTTGAGCCTTGAAAGCGGAGGGACTTAAACCTGTGGAATGAGGGTTTGGCTGCTAAAAATGAAGGCTTGAGCCTTAAAACAGAGGAGCTTGGACCCCTGAAAGTAAGTTTTTGGCTGCTAATAATGAGGCCTTGAGCCTTAAAAGTGAAGGGGCTTGGACCCCAGGAAGTGAGGGTTTGGCTGCTAAAAATGAGGTCTTGAGCCTTAAAAGAGAAGGGGCTTGGACACCAGGAAGTGAGGGTTTGGCTGCTAAAAATGAGGCCTTGAGCCTTAAAAGCAGAAAGGGCTTGGGCCCCAGGAATTAAGGGTTTGGCTGCTAAAAATGAGGCCTTGAGCCTTAAAAGAGAAGGGGCTTGGGCCCCAGGAATTAAGGGTTTGGCTGCTAAAAATGAGGCCTCGAGCGTTAAAAGAGAAGGGGCTTGGACCCCAGGAAGTGAGGGTTTGGCTGCTAAAAATGAGGCCTTGACCCTTAAAAGAGAAGGGGCTTGGACCCCTGGAAGTGAGGGTTTGGCTGCTAGAAAGGAGGCCTTGAGCCTTAAAAGAGGAGGGGCTTGGACATCTTAAATGAGGGTTTGCCTGCTAATAATGAGGCCTTGAGCCTTAAAAGAGAAGGGGCTTGGACCCCTGGAGGTGAGTGTTTGGCTGCTAAAATTGAGGCCTTGAGCCTTGAAAGCGGAGGGACTTAAACCTGTGGAATGAAGGTTTGGCTGGTAAAAATGAAGGCTTGAGCCTTAAAACAGAGGAGCTTGGACCCCTGAAAGTAAGTTTTTGGCTGCTAATAATGAGGCCTGGAGCCTTAAAAGAGAAGGGGTTTGGACCCCTCGAAGTGAGGGTTTGGCTGTTAAATAAAGGCCTTGAGCCTTAAAAGAGAAGGGGCTTGGACCCCTCGAAGTGAGGGTTTGGCTGCTAAAAATGAGGCCTTGAGCCTTAAAAGAGAAGAGGCTTGGACTCCTGGAATTGAGGGTTTGCTGCTAAAAACGAGGTCTTGAGCCTTAAAAAAGAAGGGGCTTGGACTCCAGGAAGTGAGGGTTTGGCTGCTAAAAATGAGGCCTTGAGCCTTGAAAGCAGAAGGGGCTTGGGCCCCAGGAATTAAGGGTTTGGCTGCTAAAAATGAGGCCTTGAGCCTTAAAAGAGAAGGGGCTTGGGCCCCAGGAATTAAGGGTTTGGCTGCTAAAAATGAGGCCTTGAGCCTTAAAAGAGAAGGGGCTTGGACCCCTGGAAGTGAGGGTTTGGCTGCTAAAAATGAGGCCTTGAGCCTTAAAAGAGAAGGGGCTTGGACCCCTGGAAGTGAGGTTTGGCTGCTAGAAAGGAGGCCTTGAGCCTTAAAAGAGAAGGGGCTTGGACCCCTCGAAGTGAGGGTTTGGCTGCTAATAATGAGGCCTTGAGCCTTAAAAGAGAAGGGGCTTGGACCCCTGGAAGTGAGTGTTTGGCTGCTAAAATTGAGGCCTTGAGCCTTGAAAGCAGAGGGACTTAAACCTGTGGAATGAAGGTTTGGCTGGTAAAAATGAAGGCTTGAGCCTTAAAACAGAGGAGCTTGGACCCCTGAAAGTAAGTTTTTGGCTGCTAATAATGAGGCCTGGAGCCTTAAAAGAGAAGGGGTTTGGACCCCTCGAAGTGAGGGTTTGGCTGTTAAATAAAGGCCTTGAGCCTTAAAAGAGAAGGGGCTTGGACCCCTCGAAGTGAGGGTTTGGCTGCTAAAAATGAAGGCTTGAGCCTTAAAAGAGAAGAGGCTTGGACTCCTGGAATTGAGGGTTTGCTGCTAAAAACGAGGTCTTGAGCCTTAAAAAAGAAGGGGATTGGACTCCAGGAAGTGAGGGTTTGGCTGCTAAAAATGAGGCCTTGAGCCTTGAAAGCAGAAGGGGCTTAGGCCCCAGGAATTAAGGGTTTGGCTGCTAAAATTGAGGCCTTGAGCCTTAAAAGAGAAGGGGCTTGGGCCCCAGGAATTAAGGGTTTGGCTGCTAAAAATGAGACCTCGAGCCTTAAAAGAGAAGGGGCTCGGACCCCAGGAAGTGAGGGTTTGTCTGCTAAAAATGAGGCCTCGAGCCTTAAAAGAGAAGGGGCTTGGACCCCTGGAAGTGAGGGTTTGGCTGCTAATAATGAGGCCTTGAGCCTTAAAAGAGAAGGGGCTTGGACACCAGGAAGTGAGGGTTTGGCTGCTAAAAATGAGGCCTTGAGCCTTAAAAGCAGAAAGGGCTTGGGCCCCAGGAATTAAGGGTTTGGCTGCTAAAAATGAGGCCTTGAGCCTCAAAAGTAAAGGGGATTGGACACCAGGAAGTGAGGGTTTGGCTCCTAGAAAGGAGGCCTTGAGCCTTAAAAGAGAAGGGGCTTGGACATCTTAAATGAGGGTTTGGCTGCTAATAATGAGGCCTTGAGCCTTAAAAGTGAAGGGGCTTGGACCCCAGGAAGTGAGGGTTTGGCTGCTAAAAATGAGGTCTTGAGCCTTAAAAGAGAAGGGGCTTGGACCCCTCGAAGTGAGGGTTTGGCTGCTAAATACAAGGCCTTGAGCCTTAAAAGCAGAGGGGCTTGGGCCCCAGGAATTAAGGGTTTGGCTGCTAAAAATGAGGCCTTGAGCCTCAAAAGTAAAGGGGCTTGGACCCCTGGAAGTGAGGGTTTGGCTGCTAAAAATGAGGCCTTGAGCCTTAAAAGAGAAGGGGCTTGGACCCCTGGAAGTGAGGGTTTGGCTGCTAGAAAGGAGGCCTTGAGCCTTAAAAGAGGAGGGGCTTGGACATCTTAAATGAGGGTTTGCCTGCTAATAATGAGGTCTTGAGCCTTAAAAGAGAAGGGGCTTGGACCCCTGGAAGTGAGTGTTTGGCTGCTAAAATTGAGGCCTTGAGCCTTGAAAGCGGAGGGACTTAAACCTGTGGAATGAAGGTTTGGCTGGTAAAAATGAAGGCTTGAGCCTTAAAACAGAGGAGCTTGGACCCCTGAAAGTAAGTTTTTGGCTGCTAATAATGAGGCCTGGAGCCTTAAAAGAGAAGGGGTTTGGGCCCCTCGAAGTGAGGGTTTGGCTGCTAAAAATGAGGCCTTGAGCCTTAAAAGAGAAGAGGCTTGGACTCCAGGAAGTGAGGGTTTGGCTGCTAAAAATGAGGCCTTGAGCCTTGAAAGCGGAGGGACTTAAACGTGTGGAATGAGGGTTTGGCTGCTAAAAATGAAGGCTTGAGCCTTAAAACAGAGGAGCTTGGACCCCTGAAAGTAAGCTTTTGGCTGCTAATAATGAGGCCTTGAGCCTTAAAAGTGAAGGGGCTTGGACCCCAGGAAGTGAGGGTTTGGCTGCTAAAAACGAGGTCTTGAGCCTTAGAAAAGAAGGGGCTTGGACTCCAGGAAGTGAGGGTTTGGCTGCTAAAAATGAGGCCTTGAGCCTTGAAAGCGGAGGGACTTAAACCTGTGGAATGAGGGTTTGGCTGCTAAAAATGAAGGCTTGAGCCTTAAAACAGAGGAGCTTGGACCCCTGAAAGTAAGTTTTTGGCTGCTAATAATGAGGCCTTGAGCCTTAAAAGTGAAGGGGCTTGGACCCCAGGAAGTGAGGGTTTGGCTGCTAAAAATGAGGCCTTGAGCCTTAAAAGAGAAGGGGCTTGGACCCCTCGAAGTGAGGGTTTGGTTGCTAAAAAAGAGGCCTTGAGCCTTAAAAGCAGAGGGGCTTGGGCCCCAGGAATTAAGGGTTTGGCTGCTAAAAATGAGGCCTTGAGCCTCAAAAGTAAAGGGGCTTGGACACCAGGAAGTGAGGGTTTGGCTGCTAGAAAGGAGGCCTTGAGCCTTAAAAGAGAAGGGGCTTGGACATCTTAAATGAGGGTTTGGCTGCTAAAAATGAGGCCTGGAGCCTTAAAAGAGAAGGGGTTTGGACCCCTCGAAGTGAGGGTTTGGCTGTTAAATAAAGGCCTTGAGCCTTAAAAGAGAAGGGGCTTGGACTCCTGGAATTGAGGGTTTGCTGCTAAAAACGAGGTCTTGAGCCTTAAAAAAGAAGGGGCTTGGACCCCTGGAAGTAAGGGTTTGGCTGCTAAAAATGAGGCCTTGAGCCTTGAAAGCGGAGGGACTTAAACCTGTGGAATGAGGGTTTGGCTGCTAAAAATGAAGGCTTGAGCCTTAAAACAGAGGAGCTTGGACCCCTGAAAGTAAGTTTTTGGCTGCTAATAATGAGGCCTTGAGCCTTAAAAGTGAAGGGGCTTGGACCCCAGGAAGTGAGGGTTTGGCTGCTAAAAATGAGGTCTTGAGCCTTAAAAGAGAAGGGGCTTGGACACCAGGAAGTGAGGGTTTGGCTGCTAAAAATGAGGCCTTGAGCCTTAAAAGCAGAAAGGGCTTGGGCCCCAGGAATTAAGGGTTTGGCTGCTAAAAATGAGGCCTTGAGCCTTAAAAGAGAAGGGGCTTGGGCCCCAGGAATTAAGGGTTTGGCTGCTAAAAATGAGGCCTCGAGCGTTAAAAGAGAAGGGGCTTGGACCCCAGGAAGTGAGGGTTTGGCTGCTAAAAATGAGGCCTTGACCCTTAAAAGAGAAGGGGCTTGGACCCCTGGAAGTGAGGGTTTGGCTGCTAGAAAGGAGGCCTTGAGCCTTAAAAGAGGAGGGGCTTGGACATCTTAAATGAGGGTTTGCCTGCTAATAATGAGGCCTTGAGCCTTAAAAGAGAAGGGGCTTGGACCCCTGGAGGTGAGTGTTTGGCTGCTAAAATTGAGGCCTTGAGCCTTGAAAGCGGAGGGACTTAAACCTGTGGAATGAAGGTTTGGCTGGTAAAAATGAAGGCTTGAGCCTTAAAACAGAGGAGCTTGGACCCCTGAAAGTAAGTTTTTGGCTGCTAATAATGAGGCCTGGAGCCTTAAAAGAGAAGGGGTTTGGACCCCTCGAAGTGAGGGTTTGGCTGTTAAATAAAGGCCTTGAGCCTTAAAAGAGAAGGGGCTTGGACCCCTCGAAGTGAGGGTTTGGCTGCTAAAAATGAGGCCTTGAGCCTTAAAAGAGAAGAGGCTTGGACTCCTGGAATTGAGGGTTTGCTGCTAAAAACGAGGTCTTGAGCCTTAAAAAAGAAGGGGCTTGGACTCCAGGAAGTGAGGGTTTGGCTGCTAAAAATGAGGCCTTGAGCCTTGAAAGCAGAAGGGGCTTGGGCCCCAGGAATTAAGGGTTTGGCTGCTAAAAATGAGGCCTTGAGCCTTAAAAGAGAAGGGGCTTGGGCCCCAGGAATTAAGGGTTTGGCTGCTAAAAATGAGGCCTTGAGCCTTAAAAGAGAAGGGGCTTGGACCCCTGGAAGTGAGGGTTTGGCTGCTAAAAATGAGGCCTTGAGCCTTAAAAGAGAAGGGGCTTGGACCCCTGGAAGTGAGGTTTGGCTGCTAGAAAGGAGGCCTTGAGCCTTAAAAGAGAAGGGGCTTGGACCCCTCGAAGTGAGGGTTTGGCTGCTAATAATGAGGCCTTGAGCCTTAAAAGAGAAGGGGCTTGGACCCCTGGAAGTGAGTGTTTGGCTGCTAAAATTGAGGCCTTGAGCCTTGAAAGCAGAGGGACTTAAACCTGTGGAATGAAGGTTTGGCTGGTAAAAATGAAGGCTTGAGCCTTAAAACAGAGGAGCTTGGACCCCTGAAAGTAAGTTTTTGGCTGCTAATAATGAGGCCTGGAGCCTTAAAAGAGAAGGGGTTTGGACCCCTCGAAGTGAGGGTTTGGCTGTTAAATAAAGGCCTTGAGCCTTAAAAGAGAAGGGGCTTGGACCCCTCGAAGTGAGGGTTTGGCTGCTAAAAATGAAGGCTTGAGCCTTAAAAGAGAAGAGGCTTGGACTCCTGGAATTGAGGGTTTGCTGCTAAAAACGAGGTCTTGAGCCTTAAAAAAGAAGGGGATTGGACTCCAGGAAGTGAGGGTTTGGCTGCTAAAAATGAGGCCTTGAGCCTTGAAAGCAGAAGGGGCTTAGGCCCCAGGAATTAAGGGTTTGGCTGCTAAAATTGAGGCCTTGAGCCTTAAAAGAGAAGGGGCTTGGGCCCCAGGAATTAAGGGTTTGGCTGCTAAAAATGAGACCTCGAGCCTTAAAAGAGAAGGGGCTCGGACCCCAGGAAGTGAGGGTTTGTCTGCTAAAAATGAGGCCTCGAGCCTTAAAAGAGAAGGGGCTTGGACCCCTGGAAGTGAGGGTTTGGCTGCTAATAATGAGGCCTTGAGCCTTAAAAGAGAAGGGGCTTGGACATCTTAAATGAGGGTTTGGCTGCTAATAATGAGGCCTTGAGCCTTAAAAGAGAAGGGGCTTGGACCCCTGGAGGTGAGGGTTTGGCTGCTAAAAATGAGGCCTTGAGCCTTGAAAGCGGAGGGACTTAAACCTGTGGAATGAGGGTTTGGCTGCTAAAAATGAAGGCTTGAGCCTTAAAACAGAGGAGCTTGGACCCCTGAAAGTAAGTTTTTGGCTGCTAATAATGAGGCCTGGAGCCTTAAAAGAGAAGGGGTTTGGACCCCTCGAAGTGAGGGTTTGGCTGTTAAATAAAGGCCTTGAGCCTTAAAAGAGAAGGGGCTTGGACCCCTCGAAGTGAGGGTTTGGCTGCTAAAAATGAGGCCTTGAGCCTTAAAAGAGAAGAGGCTTGGACTCCTGGAATTGAGGGTTTGGCTGCTAAAAACGAGGTCTTGAGCCTTAAAAAAGAAGGGGCTTGGACCCCTCGAAGTGAGGGTTTGGCTGCTAATAATGAGGCCTTGAGCCTTAAAAGAGAAGAGGTTTGGACTCCTGGAAGTGAGGGTTTGCTGCTAAAAACGAGGTCTTGAGCCTTAAAAAAGAAGGGGCTTGGACTCCAGGAAGTGAGGGTTTGGCTGCTAAAAATGAGGCCTTGAGCCTTGAAAGCGGAGGGACTTAAACCTGTGGAATGAGGGTTTGGCTGCTAAAAATGAAGGCTTGAGCCTTAAAACAGAGGAGCTTGGACCCCTGAATGTAAGTTTTTGGCTGCTAATAATGAGGCCTGGAGCCTTAAAAGAGAAGGGGTTTGGACCCCTGGAAGTGAGGGTTTGGCTGTTAAATAAAGGCCTTGAGCCTTAAAAGAAGAGGGGCTTGGACTCCTGGAAGTGAGGGTTTGGCTGCTAAAAATGAGGCCTTGAGCCTTGAAAGCGGAGGGACTTAAACCTGTGGAATGAGGGTTTGGCTGCTAAAAATGAAGGCTTGAGCCTTAAAACAGAGGAGCTTGGACTCCTGAAAGTATGTTTTTGGCTGCTAATAATGAGGCCTTGAGCCTTAAAAGTGAAGGGGCTTGGACCCCAGGAAGTGAGGGTTTGGCTGCTAAAAATGAGGTCTTGAGCTTTAAAAGAGAAGGGGCTTGGACCCCTCGAAGTGAGGGTTTGGCTGCTAAATACAAGGCCTTGAGCCTTAAAAGCAGAGGGGCTTGGGCCCCAGGAATTAAGGGTTTGGCTGCTAAAAATGAGGCCTTGAGCCTCAAAAGTAAAGGGGCTTGGACACCAGGAAGTGAGGGTTTGGCTGCTAGAAAGGAGGCCTTGAGCCTTAAAAGAGAAGGGGCTTGGACATCTTAAATGAGGGTTTGGCTGCTAATAATGAGGCCTTGAGCCTTAAAAGTGAAGGGGCTTGGACCCCTGGAAGTGAGTGTTTGGCTGCTAAAATTGAGGCCTTGAGCCTTGAAAGCGGAGGGACTTAAACCTGTGGAATGAGGGTTTGGCTGGTAAAAATGAAGGCTTGAGCCTTAAAACAGAGGAGCTTGGACCCCTGAAAGTAAGTTTTTGGCTGCTAATAATGAGGCCTGGAGCCTTAAAAGAGAAGGGGTTTGGACCCCTCGAAGTGAGGGTTTGGCTGTTAAATAAAGGCCTTGAGCCTTAAAAGAGAAGGGGCTTGGACCCCTCGAAGTGAGGGTTTGGCTGCTAAAAATGAGGCCTTGAGCCTTAAAAGAGAAGAGGCTTGGACTCCTGGAATTGAGGGTTTGCTGCTAAAAACGAGGTCTTGAGCCTTAAAAAAGAAGGGGATTGGACTCCAGGAAGTGAGGGTTTGGCTGCTAAAAATGAGGCCTTGAGCCTTCAAAGCAGAAGGGGCTTGGGCCCCAGGAATTAAGGGTTTGGCTGCTAAAAATGAGGCCTTGAGCCTTAAAAGAGAAGGGGCTTGGGCCCCAGGAATTAAGGGTTTGGCTGCTAAAAATGAGGCCTTGAGCCTTAAAAGAGAAGGGGCTTGGACCCCTGGAAGTGAGGGTTTGGCTGCTAAAAATGAGGCCTTGAGCCTTAAAAGAGAAGGGGCTTGGACCCCTGGAAGTGAGGTTTGGCTGCTAGAAAGGAGGCCTTGAGCCTTAAAAGAGAAGGGGCTTGGACATCTTAAATGAGGGTTTGCCTGCTAATAATGAGGCCTTGAGCCTTAAAAGAGAAGGGGCTTGGACCCCTGGAAGTGAGTGTTTGGCTGCTAAAATTGAGGCCTTGAGCCTTGAAAGCGGAGGGACTTAAACCTGTGGAATGAAGGTTTGGCTGGTAAAAATGAAGGCTTGAGCCTTAAAACAGAGGAGCTTGGACCCCTGAAAGTAAGTTTTTGGCTGCTAATAATGAGGCCTGGAGCCTTAAAAGAGAAGGGGTTTGTACCCCTCGAAGTGAGGGTTTGGCTGTTAAATAAAGGCCTTGAGCCTTAAAAGAGAAGGGGCTTGGACCCCAGGAATTGAGGGTTTGCTGCTAAAAACGAGGTCTTGAGCCTTAAAAAAGAAGGGGCTTGGACCCCTGGAAGTGAGGGTTTGGCTGCTAATAATGAGGCCTTGAGCCTTAAAAGAGAAGAGGCTTGGACTCCTGGAATTGAGGGTTTGCTGCTAAAAACGAGGTCTTGAGCCTTAAAAAAGAAGGGGCTTGGACTCCAGGAAGTGAGGGTTTGGCTGCTAAAAATGAGGCTTGAGCCTTGAAAGCGGAGGGACTTAAACCTGTGGAATGAGGGTTTGGCTGCTAAAAATGAAGGCTTGAGCCTTAAAACAGAGGAGCTTGGACCCCTGAAAGTAAGTTTTTGGCTGCTAATAATGAGGCCTTGAGCCTTAAAAGTGAAGGGGCTTGGGCCCCAGGAAGTGAGGGTTTGGCTGCTAATAATGAGGCCTGGAGCCTTAAAAGAGAAGGGGTTTGGACCCCTGGAAGTGAGGGTTTGGCTGTTAAATAAAGGCCTTGAGCCTTAAAAGAGAAGGGGCTTGGACTCCTGGAAGTGAGGGTTTGGCTGCTAAAAATGAGGCCTTGAGCCTTGAAAGCGGAGGGACTTAAACCTGTGGAATGAGGGTTTGGCTGCTAAAAATGAAGGCTTGAGCCTTAAAACAGAGGAGCTTGGACTCCTGAAAGTAAGTTTTTGGCTGCTAATAATGAGGCCTTGAGCCTTAAAAGTGAAGGGGCTTTGGCCCCAGGAAGTGAGGGTTTGGCTGCTAAAAACGAGGTCTTGAGCCTTAAAAGAGAAGGGGCTTGGACCTCTCGAAGTGAGGGTTTGGCTGCTAAAAATACAAGGCCTTGAGCCTTAAAAGCAGAGGGGCTTGGGCCCCAGGAATTAAGGGTTTGGCTGCTAAAAATGAGGCCTTGAGCCTCAAAAGTAAAGGGGCTTGGACACCAGGAAGTGAGGGTTTGGCTGCTAGAAAGGAGGCCTTGAGCCATAAAAGAGAAGGGGCTTGGACATCTTAAATGAGGGTTTGGCTGCTAATAATGAGGCCTTGAGCCTTAAAAGAGAAGGGGCTTGAACCCCTGGAAGTGAGTGTTTGGCTGCTAAAATTGAGGCCTTGAGCCTTGAAAGCGGAGGGACTTAAACCTGTGGAATGAGGGTTTGGCTGCTAAAAATGAAGGCTTGAGCCTTAAAACAGAGGAGCTTGGACCCCTGAAAGTAAGTTTTTGGCTGCTAATAATGAGGCCTGGAGCCTTAAAAGAGAAGGGGTTTGGACCCCTCGAAGGAGGGTTTGGCTGTTAAATAAAGGCCTTGAGCCTTAAAAGAGAAGAGGCTTGGACTCCTGGAATTGAGGGTTTGCTGCTAAAAACGAGGTCTTGAGCCTTAAAAAAGAAGGGGCTTGGACTCCAGGAAGTGAGGGTTTGGCTGCTAAAAATGAGGCCTTGAGCCTTGAAAGCGGAGGGACTTAAACCTGTGGAATGAGGGTTTGGCTGCTAAAAATGAAGGTTTGAGCCTTAAAACAGAGGAGCTTGGACCCCTGAAAGTAAGTTTTTGGCTGCTAAAAATGAGGCCTTGAGCCTTAAAAGAGAAGGGGCTTGGACACCAGGAAGTGAGGGTTTGGCTGCTAAAAACGAGGCCTTGAGCCTTAAAATAGAGGAGCTTAGGCCCCTGAAAGTAAGGGTTTGGCTGCTAAAAATGAGGACTTGAGCCTTAAAAGCAGAAGGGGGTTGGGCCCCTGGAAGTGAGGGTTTGGCTACTAAAAATGAGGCCTTGAGCCTTAAAAGCAGAAAGGGCTTGGGCCCCAGGAATTAAGGGTTTGGCTGATAAAAATGAGGCCTTGAGCCTTAAAAGAGAAGGGGCTTGGGCCCCAGGAATTAAGGGTTTGGCTGCTAAAAATGAGGCCTCGAGCCTTAAAAGAGAAGGGGCTTGGACTCCAGGAAGTGAGTGTTTGGCTGCTAAAATTGAGGCCTTGAGCCTTGAAAGCGGAGGGACTTAAACCTGTGGAATGAGGGTTTGGCTGGTAAAAATGAAGGCTTGAGCCTTAAAACAGAGGAGCTTGGACCCCTGAAAGTAAGTTTTTGGCTGCTAATAATGAGGCCTGGAGCCTTAAAAGAGAAGGGGTTTGGACCCCTCGAAGTGAGGGTTTGGCTGTTAAATAAAGGCCTTGAGCCTTAAAAGAGAAGGGGCTTGGACCCCTCGAAGTGAGGGTTTGGCTGCTAAAAATGAGGCCTTGAGCCTTAAAAGAGAAGAGGCTTGGACTCCTGGAATTGAGGGTTTGCTGCTAAAAACGAGGTCTTGAGCCTTAAAAAAGAAGGGGATTGGACTCCAGGAAGTGAGGGTTTGGCTGCTAAAAATGAGGCCTTGAGCCTTGAAAGCAGAAGGGGCTTGGGCCCCAGGAATTAAGGGTTTGGCTGCTAAAAATGAGGCCTTGAGCCTTAAAAGAGAAGGGGCTTGGGCCCCAGGAATTAAGGGTTTGGCTGCTAAAAATGAGGCCTCGAGCCTTAAAAGAGAAGGGGCTTGGACCCCTGGAAGTGAGGGTTTGGCTGCTAAAAATGAGGCCTTGAGCCTCAAAAGAGAAGGGGCTTGGACCCCTGGAAGTGAGGTTTGGCTGCTAGAAAGGAGGCCTTGAGCCTTAAAAGAGAAGGGGCTTGGACATCTTAAATGAGGGTTTGCCTGCTAATAATGAGGCCTTGAGCCTTAAAAGAGAAGGGGCTTGGACCCCTGGAAGTGAGTGTTTGGCTGCTAAAATTGAGGCCTTGAGCCTTGAAAGCGGAGGGACTTAAACCTGTGGAATGAAGGTTTGGCTGGTAAAAATGAAGGCTTGAGCCTTAAAACAGAGGAGCTTGGACCCCTGAAAGTAAGTTTTTGGCTGCTAATAATGAGGCCTGGAGCCTTAAAAGAGAAGGGGTTTGTACCCCTCGAAGTGAGGGTTTGGCTGTTAAATAAAGGCCTTGAGCCTTAAAAGAGAAGGGGCTTGGACCCCTCGAAGTGAGGGTTTGGCTGCTAAAAATGAGGCCTTGAGCCTTAAAAGAGAAGAGGCTTGGACCCCAGGAATTGAGGGTTTGCTGCTAAAAACGAGGTCTTGAGCCTTAAAAAAGAAGGGGCTTGGACCCCTGGAAGTGAGGGTTTGGCTGCTAATAATGAGGCCTTGAGCCTTAAAAGAGAAGAGGCTTGGACTCCTGGAATTGAGGGTTTGCTGCTAAAAACGAGGTCTTGAGCCTTAAAAAAGAAGGGGCTTGGACTCCAGGAAGTGAGGGTTTGGCTGCTAAAAATGAGGCTTGAGCCTTGAAAGCGGAGGGACTTAAACCTGTGGAATGAGGGTTTGGCTGCTAAAAATGAAGGCTTGAGCCTTAAAACAGAGGAGCTTGGACCCCTGAAAGTAAGTTTTTGGCTGCTAATAATGAGGCCTTGAGCCTTAAAAGTGAAGGGGCTTGGGCCCCAGGAAGTGAGGGTTTGGCTGCTAATAATGAGGCCTGGAGCCTTAAAAGAGAAGGGGTTTGGACCCCTGGAAGTGAGGGTTTGGCTGTTAAATAAAGGCCTTGAGCCTTAAAAGAGAAGGGGCTTGGACTCCTGGAAGTGAGGGTTTGGCTGCTAAAAATGAGGCCTTGAGCCTTGAAAGCGGAGGGACTTAAACCTGTGGAATGAGGGTTTGGCTGCTAAAAATGAAGGCTTGAGCCTTAAAACAGAGGAGCTTGGACTCCTGAAAGTAAGTTTTTGGCTGCTAATAATGAGGCCTTGAGCCTTAAAAGTGAAGGGGCTTTGGCCCCAGGAAGTGAGGGTTTGGCTGCTAAAAATGAGGTCTTGAGCCTTAAAAGAGAAGGGGCTTGGACCCCTCGAAGTGAGGGTTTGGCTGCTAAAAATACAAGGCCTTGAGCCTTAAAAGCAGAGGGGCTTGGGCCCCAGGAATTAAGGGTTTGGCTGCTAAAAATGAGGCCTTGAGCCTCAAAAGTAAAGGGGCTTGGACACCAGGAAGTGAGGGTTTGGCTGCTAGAAAGGAGGCCTTGAGCCATAAAAGAGAAGGGGCTTGGACATCTTAAATGAGGGTTTGGCTGCTAATAATGAGGCCTTGAGCCTTAAAAGAGAAGGGGCTTGAACCCCTGGAAGTGAGTGTTTGGCTGCTAAAATTGAGGCCTTGAGCCTTGAAAGCGGAGGGACTTAAACCTGTGGAATGAGGGTTTGGCTGCTAAAAATGAAGGCTTGAGCCTTAAAACAGAGGAGCTTGGACCCCTGAAAGTAAGTTTTTGGCTGCTAATAATGAGGCCTGGAGCCTTAAAAGAGAAGGGGTTTGGACCCCTCGAAGGAGGGTTTGGCTGTTAAATAAAGGCCTTGAGCCTTAAAAGAGAAGAGGCTTGGACTCCTGGAATTGAGGGTTTGCTGCTAAAAACGAGGTCTTGAGCCTTAAAAAAGAAGGGGCTTGGACTCCAGGAAGTGAGGGTTTGGCTGCTAAAAATGAGGCCTTGAGCCTTGAAAGCGGAGGGACTTAAACCTGTGGAATGAGGGTTTGGCTGCTAAAAATGAAGGCTTGAGCCTTAAAACAGAGGAGCTTGGACCCCTGAAAGTAAGTTTTTGGCTGCTAATAATGAGGCCTGGAGCCTTAAAAGAGAAGGGGTTTGGACCCCTCGAAGTGAGGGTTTGGCTGTTAAATAAAGGCCTTGAGCCTTAAAAGAGAAGGGGCTTGGACCCCTCGAAGTGAGGGTTTGGCTGCTAAAAATGAGGCCTTGAGCCTTAAAAGAGAAGAGGCTTGGACTCCTGGAATTGAGGGTTTGCTGCTAAAAACGAGGTCTTGAGCCTTAAAAAAGAAGGGGCTTGGACCCCTGGAAGTGAGGGTTTGGCTGCTAATAATGAGGCCTTGAGCCTTAAAAGAGAAGAGGCTTGGACTCCTGGAAGTGAGGGTTTGCTGCTAAAAACGAGGTCTTGAGCCTTAAAAGAGAAGGGGCTTGGACTCCAGGAAGTGAGGGTTTGGCTGCTAAAAATGAGGCCTTGAGCCTTGAAAGCGGAGGGACTTAAACCTGTGGAATGAGGGTTTGGCTGCTAAAAATGAAGGCTTGAGCCTTAAAACAGAGGAGCTTGGACCCCTGAAAGTAAGTTTTTGGCTGCTAATAATGAGGCCTGGAGCCTTAAAAGAGAAGGGGTTTGGACCCCTGGAAGTGAGGGTTTGGCTGTTAAATAAAGGCCTTGAGCCTTAAAAGAGAAGGGGCTTGGACTCCTGGAAGTGAGGGTTTGGCTGCTAAAAATGAGGCCTTGAGCCTTGAAAGCGGAGGGACTTAAACCTGTGGAATGAGGGTTTGGCTGCTAAAAATGAAGGCTTGAGCCTTAAAACAGAGGAGCTTGGACTCCTGAAAGTAAGTTTTTGGCTGCTAATAATGAGGCCTTGAGCCTTAAAAGTGAAGGGGCTTGGACCCCAGGAAGTGAGGGTTTGGCTGCTAAAAATGAGGTCTTGAGCCTTAAAAGAGAAGGGGCTTGGACCCCTCGAAGTGAGGGTTTGGCTGCTAAAAATGAGGCCTTGAGCCTTAAAAGCAGAGGGGCTTGGGCCCCAGGAATTAAGGGTTTGGCTGCTAAAAATGAGGCCTTGAGCCTCAAAAGTAAAGGGGCTTGGACCCCTGGAAGTGAGGGTTTGGCTGCTAGAAAGGAGGCCTTGAGCCTTAAAAGAGAAGGGGCTTGGACATCTTAAATGAGGGTTTGGCTGCTAATAATGAGGCCTTGAGCCTTAAAAGTGAAGGGGCTTGGACCCCTGGAAGTGAGTGTTTGGCTGCTAAAATTGAGGCCTTGAGCCTTGAAAGCGGAGGGACTTAAACCTGTGGAATGAGGGTTTGGCTGGTAAAAATGAAGGCTTGAGCCTTAAAACAGAGGAGCTTGGACCCCTGAAAGTAAGTTTTTGGCTGCTAATAATGAGGCCTGGAGCCTTAAAAGAGAAGGGGTTTGGACCCCTCGAAGTGAGGGTTTGGCTGTTAAATAAAGGCCTTGAGCCTTAAAAGAGAAGGGGCTTGGACCCCTCGAAGTGAGGGTTTGGCTGCTAAAAATGAGGCCTTGAGCCTTAAAAGAGAAGAGGCTTGGACTCCTGGAAGTGAGGGTTTGCTGCTAAAAACGAGGTCTTGAGCCTTAAAAAAGAAGGGGCTTGGACTCCAGGAAGTGAGGGTTTGGCTGCTAAAAATGAGGCCTTGAGCCTTCAAAGCAGAAGGGGCTTGGGCCCCAGGAATTAAGGGTTTGGCTGCTAAAAATGAGGCCTTGAGCCTTAAAAGAGAAGGGGCTTGGACCCCTGGAAGTGAGGGTTTGGCTGCTAAAAATGAGGTCTTGAGCCTTAAAAGAGAAGGGGCTTGGACCCCTGGAAGTGAGGTTTGGCTGCTAGAAAGGAGGCCTTGAGCCTTGAAAGCGGAGGGACTTAAACCTGTGGAATGAAGGTTTGGCTGGTAAAAATGAAGGCTTGAGCCTTAAAACAGAGGAGCTTGGACCCCTGAAAGTAAGTTTTTGGCTGCTAATAATGAGGCCTGGAGCCTTAAAAGAGAAGGGGTTTGGACCCCTCGAAGTGAGGGTTTGGCTGTTAAATAAAGGCCTTGAGCCTTAAAAGAGAAGGGGCTTGGACCCCTCGAAGTGAGGGTTTGGCTGCTAAAAATGAGGCCTTGAGCCTTAAAAGAGAAGAGGCTTGGACTCCTGGAATTGAGGGTTTGCTGCTAAAAACGAGGTCTTGAGCCTTAAAAAAGAAGGGGCTTGGACCCCTGGAAGTGAGGGTTTGGCTGCTAATAATGAGGCCTTGAGCCTTAAAAGAGAAGAGGCTTGGACTCCTGGAAGTGAGGGTTTGCTGCTAAAAACGAGGTCTTGAGCCTTAAAAAAGAAGGGGCTTGGACTCCAGGAAGTGAGGGTTTGGCTGCTAAAAATGAGGCCTTGAGCCTTGAAAGCGGAGGGACTTAAACCTGTGGAATGAGGGTTTGGCTGCTAAAAATGAAGGCTTGAGCCTTAAAACAGAGGAGCTTGGACCCCTGAAAGTAAGTTTTTGGCTGCTAATAATGAGGCCTGGAGCCTTAAAAGAGAAGGGGTTTGGACCCCTGGAAGTGAGGGTTTGGCTGTTAAATAAAGGCCTTGAGCCTTAAAAGTGAAGGGGCTTGGACTCCTGGAAGTGAGGGTTTGGCTGCTAAAAATGAGGCCTTGAGCCTTGAAAGCGGAGGGACTTAAACCTGTGGAATGAGGGTTTGGCTGCTAAAAATGAAGGCTTGAGCCTTAAAACAGAGGAGCTTGGACTCCTGAAAGTAAGTTTTTGGCTGCTAATAATGAGGCCTTGAGCCTTAAAAGTGAAGGGGCTTGGACCCCAGGAAGTGAGGGTTTGGCTGCTAAAAATGAGGTCTTGAGCCTTAAAAGAGAAGGGGCTTGGACCCCTCGAAGTGAGGGTTTGGCTGCTAAATACAAGGCCTTGAGCCTTAAAAGCAGAGGGGCTTGGGCCCCAGGAATTAAGGGTTTGGCTGCTAGAAAGGAGGCCTTGAGCCTTAAAAGAGAAGGGGCTTGGACATCTTAAATGAGGGTTTGCCTGCTAATAATGAGGCCTTGAGCCTTAAAAGAGAAGGGGCTTGAACCCCTGGAAGTGAGTGTTTGGCTGCTAAAATTGAGGCCTTGAGCCTTGAAAGCGGAGGGACTTAAACCTGTGGAATGAGGGTTTGGCTGGTAAAAATGAAGGCTTGAGCCTTAAAACAGAGGAGCTTGGACCCCTGAAAGTAAGTTTTTGGCTGCTAATAATGAGGCCTGGAGCCTTAAAAGAGAAGGGGTTTGGACCCCTCGAAGGAGGGTTTGGCTGTTAAATAAAGGCCTTGAGCCTTAAAAGAGAAGAGGCTTGGACTCCTGGAATTGAGGGTTTGCTGCTAAAAACGAGGTCTTGAGCCTTAAAAAAGAAGGGGCTTGGACTCCAGGAAGTGAGGGTTTGGCTGCTAAAAATGAGGCCTTGAGCCTTGAAAGCGGAGGGACTTAAACCTGTGGAATGAGGGTTTGGCTGCTAAAAATGAAGGTTTGAGCCTTAAAACAGAGGAGCTTGGACCCCTGAAAGTAAGTTTTTGGCTGCTAAAAATGAGGCCTTGAGCCTTAAAAGAGAAGGGTCTTGGACCCCAGGAATTAAGGGTTTGGCTGCTAAAAACGAGGCCTTGAGCCTTAAAACAGAGGAGCTTAGACCCCTGAAAGTAAGGGTTTGGCTGCTAAAAATGAGGACTTGAGCCTTAAAAGCAGAAGGGGCTTGGGCCCCTGGAAGTGAGGGTTTGGCTACTAAAAATGAGGCCTTGAGCCTTAAAAGCAGAAAGGGCTTGGGCCCCAGGAATTAAGGGTTTGGCTGCTAAAAATGAGGCCTTGAGCCTTAAAAGAGAAGGGGCTTGGGCCCCAGGAATTAAGGGTTTGGCTGCTAAAAATGAGGCCTCGAGCCTTAAAAGAGAAGGGGCTTGGACTCCAGGAAGTGAGGGTTTGGCTGCTAAAATTGAGGCCTTGAGCCTTGAAAGCGGAGGGACTTAAACCTGTGGAATGAGGGTTTGGCTGGTAAAAATGAAGGCTTGAGCCTTAAAACAGAGGAGCTTGGACCCCTGAAAGTAAGTTTTTGGCTGCTAATAATGAGGCCTGGAGCCTTAAAAGAGAAGGGGTTTGGACCCCTCGAAGTGAGGGTTTGGCTGTTAAATAAAGGCCTTGAGCCTTAAAAGAGAAGGGGCTTGGACCCCTCGAAGTGAGGGTTTGGCTGCTAAAAATGAGGCCTTGAGCCTTAAAAGAGAAGAGGCTTGGACTCCTGGAATTGAGGGTTTGCTGCTAAAAACGAGGTCTTGAGCCTTAAAAAAGAAGGGGATTGGACTCCAGGAAGTGAGGGTTTGGCTGCTAAAAATGAGGCCTTGAGCCTTGAAAGCAGAAGGGGCTTGGGCCCCAGGAATTAAGGGTTTGGCTGCTAAAAATGAGGCCTTGAGCCTTAAAAGAGAAGGGGCTTGGGCCCCAGGAATTAAGGGTTTGGCTGCTAAAAATGAGGCCTTGAGCCTTAAAAGAGAAGGGGCTTGGACCCCTGGAAGTGAGGGTTTGGCTGCTAAAAATGAGGCCTTGAGCCTTAAAAGAGAAGGGGCTTGGACCCCTGGAAGTGAGGTTTGGCTGCTAGAAAGGAGGCCTTGAGCCTTAAAAGAGAAGGGGCTTGGACATCTTAAATGAGGGTTTGCCTGCTAATAATGAGGCCTTGAGCCTTAAAAGAGAAGGGGCTTGGACCCCTGGAAGTGAGTGTTTGGCTGCTAAAATTGAGGCCTTGAGCCTTGAAAGCGGAGGGACTTAAACCTGTGGAATGAAGGTTTGGCTGGTAAAAATGAAGGCTTGAGCCTTAAAACAGAGGAGCTTGGACCCCTGAAAGTAAGTTTTTGGCTGCTAATAATGAAGCCTGGAGCCTTAAAAGAGAAGGGGTTTGGACCCCTCGAAGTGAGGGTTTGGCTGTTAAATAAAGGCCTTCAGCCTTAAAAGAGAAGGGGCTTGGACTCCTGGAAGTGAGGGTTTGCTGCTAAAAACGAGGTCTTGAGCCTTAAAAAAGAAGGGGCTTGGACTCCAGGAAGTGAGGGTTTGGCTGCTAAAAATGAGGCCTTGAGCCTTGAAAGCGGAGGGACTTAAACCTGTGGAATGAGGGTTTGGCTGCTAAAAATGAAGGCTTGAGCCTTAAAACAGAGGAGCTTGGACCCCTGAAAGTAAGTTTTTGGCTGCTAATAATGAGGCCTGGAGCCTTAAAAGTGAAGGGGCTTGGACCCCAGGAAGTGAGGGTTTGGCTGCTAAAAATGAGGTCTTGAGCCTTAAAAGAGAAGGGGCTTGGACCCCTCGAAGTGAGGGTTTGGCTGCTAAATACAAGGCCTTGAGCCTTAAAAGCAGAGGGGCTTGGGCCCCAGGAATTAAGGGTTTGGCTGCTAAAAATGAGGCCTTGAGCCTCAAAAGTAAAGGGGCTTGAACCCCTGGAAGTGAGGTTTGGCTGCTAGAAAGGAGGCCTTGAGCCTTAAAAGCAGAGGGGCTTGGGCCCCAGGAATTAAGGGTTTGGCTGCTAAAAATGAGGCCTTGAGCCTCAAAAGTAAAGGGGCTTGGACACCAGGAAGTGAGGTTTGGCTGCTAGAAAGGAGGCCTTGAGCCTTAAAAGAGAAGGGGCTTGGACCCCTGGAAGTGAGGGTTTGCCTGCTAATAATGAGGCCTTGAGCCTTAAAAGAGAAGGGGCTTGGACCCCTGGAAGTGAGTGTTTGGCTGCTAAAATTGAGGCCTTGAGCCTTGAAAGCGGAGGGACTTAAACCTGTGGAATGAAGGTTTGGCTGCTAAAAATGAAGGCTTGAGCCTTAAAACAGAGGAGCTTGGACCCCTGAAAGTAAGTTTTTGGCTGCTAATAATGAGGCCTGGAGCCTTAAAAGAGAAGGGGTTTGGACCCCTCGAAGTGAGGGTTTGGCTGTTAAATAAAGGCCTTCAGCCTTAAAAGAGAAGGGGCTTGGACTCCTGGAAGTGAGGGTTTGCTGCTAAAAACGAGGTCTTGAGCCTTAAAAAAGAAGGGGCTTGGACTCCAGGAAGTGAGGGTTTGGCTGCTAAAAATGAGGCCTTGAGCCTTAAAAGAGAAGGGGCTTGGACCCCTCGAAGTGAGGGTTTGGTTGCTAAAAAAGAGGCCTTGAGCCTTAAAAGCAGAGGGGCTTGGGCCCCAGGAATTAAGGGTTTGGCTGCTAAAAATGAGGCCTTGAGCCTCAAAAGTAAAGGGGCTTGGACACCAGGAAGTGAGGGTTTGGCTGCTAAAAATGAGGCCTGGAGCCTTAAAAGAGAAGGGGTTTGGACCCCTCGAAGTGAGGGTTTGGCTGTTAAATAAAGGCCTTGAGCCTTAAAAGAGAAGGGGCTTGGACTCCTGGAATTGAGGGTTTGCTGCTAAAAACGAGGTCTTGAGCCTTAAAAAAGAAGGGGCTTGGACCCCTGGAAGTAAGGGTTTGGCTGCTAAAAATGAGGCCTTGAGCCTTGAAAGCGGAGGGACTTAAACCTGTGGAATGAGGGTTTGGCTGCTAAAAATGAAGGCTTGAGCCTTAAAACAGAGGAGCTTGGACCCCTGAAAGTAAGTTTTTGGCTGCTAATAATGAGGCCTTGAGCCTTAAAAGTGAAGGGGCTTGGACCCCAGGAAGTGAGGGTTTGGCTGCTAAAAATGAGGTCTTGAGCCTTAAAAGAGAAGGGGCTTGGACCCCTCGAAGTGAGGGTTTGGCTGCTAAATACAAGGCCTTGAGCCTTAAAAGCAGAGGGGCTTGGGCCCCAGGAATTAAGGGTTTGGCTGCTAAAAATGAGGCCTTGAGCCTCAAAAGTAAAGGGGCTTGGACACCAGGAAGTGAGGGTTTGGCTGCTAAAAACGAGGCCTTGAGCATTAAAAGGTGAGGGGCTTAGACCCCTGAAAGTAAGGGTTTGGCTGCTAAAAATGAGGCCTTGAGCCTTAAAAGCAGAAGGGGCTTGGGCCCCTGGAAGTGAGGGTTTGGCTACTAAAAATGAGGCCTTGAGCCTTAAAAGCAGAAAGGGCTTGGGCCCCAGGAATTAAGGGTTTGGCTGCTAAAAATGAGGCCTTGAGCCTTAAAAGAGAAGGGGCTTGGGCCCCAGGAATTAAGGGTTTGGCTGCTAAAAATGAGGCCTCGAGCGTTAAAAGAGAAGGGGCTTGGACCCCTGGAAGTGAGGGTTTGGCTGCTAAAAATGAGGCCTTGAGCCTTAAAAGAGAAGGGGCTTGGACCCCTGGAAGTGAGGGTTTGGCTGCTAGAAAGGAGGCCTTGAGCCTTAAAAGAGGAGGGGCTTGGACATCTTAAATGAGGGTTTGGCTGCTAATAATGAGGCCTTGAGCCTTAAAAGAGAAGGGGCTTGGACCCCTGGAAGTGAGTGTTTGGCTGCTAAAATTGAGGCCTTGAGCCTTGAAAGCGGAGGGACTTAAACCTGTGGAATGAAGGTTTGGCTGGTAAAAATGAAGGCTTGAGCCTTAAAACAGAGGAGCTTGGACCCCTGAAAGTAAGTTTTTGGCTGCTAATAATGAGGCCTGGAGCCTTAAAAGAGAAGGGGTTTGGACCCCTCGAAGTGAGGGTTTGGCTGTTAAATAAAGGCCTTGAGCCTTAAAAGAGAAGGGGCTTGGACCCCTCGAAGTGAGGGTTTGGCTGCTAAAAATGAGGCCTTGAGCCTTAAAAGAGAAGAGGCTTGGACTCCAGGAAGTGAGGGTTTGGCTGCTAAAAATGAGGCCTTGAGCCTTGAAAGCGGAGGGACTTAAACCTGTGGAATGAGGGTTTGGCTGCTAAAAATGAAGGCTTGAGCCTTAAAACAGAGGAGCTTGGACCCCTGAAAGTAAGTTTTTGGCTGCTAATAATGAGGCCTTGAGCCTTAAAAGTGAAGGGGCTTGGACCCCAGGAAGTGAGGGTTTGGCTGCTAAAAACGAGGTCTTGAGCCTTAGAAAAGAAGGGGCTTGGACCCCAGGAAGTGAGGGTTTGGCTGCTAAAAATGAGGCCTTGAGCCTTGAAAGCGGAGGGACTTAAACCTGTGGAATGAGGGTTTGGCTGCTAAAAATGAAGGCTTGAGCCTTAAAACAGAGGAGCTTGGACCCCTGAAAGTAAGTTTTTGGCTGCTAATAATGATGCCTGGAGCCTTAAAAGAGAAGGGGTTTGGACCCCAGGAAGTGAGGGTTTGGCTGCTAAAAATGAGGTCTTGAGCCTTAAAAGAGAAGGGGCTTGGACCCCTCGAAGTGAGGGTTTGGCTGCTAAATACAAGGCCTTGAGCCTTAAAAGCAGAGGGGCTTGGGCCCCAGGAATTAAGGGTTTGGCTGCTAAAAATGAGGCCTTGAGCCTCAAAAGTAAAGGGGCTTGGACACCAGGAAGTGAGGGTTTGGCTGCTAGAAAGGAGGCCTTGAGCCTTAAAAGAGAAGGGGCTTGGACATCTTAAATGAGGGTTTGCCTGCTAATAATGAGGCCTTGAGCCTTAAAAGAGAAGGGGCTTGGACCCCTGGAAGTGAGTGTTTGGCTGCTAAAATTGAGGCCTTGAGCCTTGAAAGCGGAGGGACTTAAACCTGTGGAATGAGGGTTTGGCTGCTAAAAATGAAGGCTTGAGCCTTAAAACAGAGGAGCTTGGACTCCTGAAAGTAAGTTTTTGGCTGCTAATAATGAGGCCTGGAGCCTTAAAAGAGAAGGGGTTTGGACCCCAGGAAGTGAGGGTTTGGCTGCTAAAAATGAGGTCTTGAGCCTTAAAAGAGAAGGGGCTTGGACCCCTCGAAGTGAGGGTTTGGCTGCTAAATACAAGGCCTTGAGCCTTAAAAGCAGAGGGGCTTGGGCCCCAGGAATTAAGGGTTTGGCTGCTAAAAATGAGGCCTTGAGCCTCAAAAGTAAAGGGGCTTGGACACCAGGAAGTGAGGGTTTGGCTGCTAGAAAGGAGGCCTTGAGCCTTAAAAGAGGAGGGGCTTGGACATCTTAAATGAGGGTTTGGCTGCTAATAATGAGGCCTTGAGCCTTAAAAGAGAAGGGGCTTGGACCCCTGGAAGTGAGTGTTTGGCTGCTAAAATTGAGGCCTTGAGCCTTGAAAGCGGAGGGACTTAAACCTGTGGAATGAAGGTTTGGCTGGTAAAAATGAAGGCTTGAGCCTTAAAACAGAGGAGCTTGGACCCCTGAAAGTAAGTTTTTGGCTGCTAATAATGAGGCCTGGAGCCTTAAAAGAGAAGGGGTTTGGACCCCTCGAAGTGAGGGTTTGGCTGTTAAATAAAGGCCTTGAGCCTTAAAAGAGAAGGGGCTTGGACCCCTCGAAGTGAGGGTTTGGCTGCTAAAAATGAGGCCTTGAGCCTTAAAAGAGAAGAGGCTTGGACTCCAGGAAGTGAGGGTTTGGCTGCTAAAAATGAGGCCTTGAGCCTTGAAAGCGGAGGGACTTAAACCTGTGGAATGAGGGTTTGGCTGCTAAAAATGAAGGCTTGAGCCTTAAAACAGAGGAGCTTGGACCCCTGAAAGTAAGTTTTTGGCTGCTAATAATGAGGCCTTGAGCCTTAAAAGTGAAGGGGCTTGGACCCCAGGAAGTGAGGGTTTGGCTGCTAAAAACGAGGTCTTGAGCCTTAGAAAAGAAGGGGCTTGGACCCCAGGAAGTGAGGGTTTGGCTGCTAAAAATGAGGCCTTGAGCCTTGAAAGCGGAGGGACTTAAACCTGTGGAATGAGGGTTTGGCTGCTAAAAATGAAGGCTTGAGCCTTAAAACAGAGGAGCTTGGACCCCTGAAAGTAAGTTTTTGGCTGCTAATAATGATGCCTGGAGCCTTAAAAGAGAAGGGGTTTGGACCCCAGGAAGTGAGGGTTTGGCTGCTAAAAATGAGGTCTTGAGCCTTAAAAGAGAAGGGGCTTGGACCCCTCGAAGTGAGGGTTTGGCTGCTAAATACAAGGCCTTGAGCCTTAAAAGCAGAGGGGCTTGGGCCCCAGGAATTAAGGGTTTGGCTGCTAAAAATGAGGCCTTGAGCCTCAAAAGTAAAGGGGCTTGGACACCAGGAAGTGAGGGTTTGGCTGCTAGAAAGGAGGCCTTGAGCCTTAAAAGAGAAGGGGCTTGGACATCTTAAATGAGGGTTTGCCTGCTAATAATGAGGCCTTGAGCCTTAAAAGAGAAGGGGCTTGGACCCCTGGAAGTGAGTGTTTGGCTGCTAAAATTGAGGCCTTGAGCCTTGAAAGCGGAGGGACTTAAACCTGTGGAATGAGGGTTTGGCTGCTAAAAATGAAGGCTTGAGCCTTAAAACAGAGGAGCTTGGACTCCTGAAAGTAAGTTTTTGGCTGCTAATAATGAGGCCTGGAGCCTTAAAAGAGAAGGGGTTTGGACCCCAGGAAGTGAGGGTTTGGCTGCTAAAAATGAGGTCTTGAGCCTTAAAAGAGAAGGGGCTTGGACCCCTCGAAGTGAGGGTTTGGCTGCTAAATACAAGGCCTTGAGCCTTAAAAGCAGAGGGGCTTGGGCCCCAGGAATTAAGGGTTTGGCTGCTAAAAATGAGGCCTTGAGCCTTAAAAGACAAAGGGCTTGGACTCCTGGAATTGAGGGTTTGCTGCTAAAAACGAGGTCTTGAGCCTTAAAAAAGAAGGGGCTTGGACTCCAGGAAGTGAGGGTTTGGCTGCTAAAAATGAGGCCTTGAGCCTTGAAAGCAGAAGGGGCTTGGGCCCCAGGAATTAAGGGTTTGGCTGCTAAAAATGAGGCCTCGAGCCTTAAAAGAGAAGGGGCTTGGGCCCCAGGAATTAAGGGTTTGGCTGCTAAAAATGAGGCCTTGAGCCTTAAAAGAGAAGGGGCTTGGACCCCTGGAAGTGAGGGTTTGGCTGCTAAAAATGAGGCCTTGAGCCTTAAAAGAGAAGGGGCTTGGACCCCTGGAAGTGAGGTTTGGCTGCTAGAAAGGAGGCCTTGAGCCTTAAAAGAGAAGGGGCTTGGACATCTTAAATGAGGGTTTGCCTGCTAATAATGAGGCCTTGAGCCTTAAAAGAGAAGGGGCTTGGACCCCTGGAAGTGAGTGTTTGGCTGCTAAAATTGAGGCCTTGAGCCTTGAAAGCGGAGGGACTTAAACCTGTGGAATGAAGGTTTGGCTGGTAAAAATGAAGGCTTGAGCCTTAAAACAGAGGAGCTTGGACCCCTGAAAGTAAGTTTTTGGCTGCTAAAAATGAGGCCTGGAGCCTTAAAAGAGAAGGGGTTTGGACCCCTCGAAGTGAGGGTTTGGCTGTTAAATAAAGGCCTTGAGCCTTAAAAGAGAAGGGGCTTGGACTCCTGGAAGTGAGGGTTTGCTGCTAAAAACGAGGTCTTGAGCCTTAAAAAAGAAGGGGCTTGGACTCCAGGAAGTGAGGGTTTGGCTGCTAAAAATGAGGCCTTGAGCCTTGAAAGCGGAGGGACTTAAACCTGTGGAATGAGGGTTTGGCTGGTAAAAATGAAGGCTTGAGCCTTAAAACAGAGGAGCTTGGACTCCTGAAAGTAAGTTTTTGGCTGCTAATAATGAGGCCTTGAGCCTTAAAAGTGAAGGGGCTTGGACCCCAGGAAGTAAGGGTTTGGCTGCTAAAAATGAGGTCTTGAGCCTTTAGAAAAGAAGGGGCTTGGACCCCAGGAATTAAGGGTTTGGCTGCTAAAAATGAGGCCTTGAGCCTCAAAAGTAAAGGGGCTTGGACACCAGGAAGTGAGGGTTTGGCTGCTAGAAAGGAGGCCTTGAGCCTTAAAAGAGAAGGGGCTTGGACATCTTAAATGAGGGTTTGCCTGCTAATAATGAGGCCTTGAGCCTTAAAAGAGAAGGGGCTTGGACCCCTGGAAGTGAGTGTTTGGCTGCTAAAATTGAGGCCTTGAGCCTTGAAAGCGGAGGGACTTAAACCTGTGGAATGAGGGTTTGGCTGCTAAAAATGAAGGCTTGAGCCTTAAAACAGAGGAGCTTGGACTCCTGAAAGTAAGTTTTTGGCTGCTAATAATGAGGCCTGGAGCCTTAAAAGAGAAGGGGTTTGGACCCCAGGAAGTGAGGGTTTGGCTGCTAAAAATGAGGTCTTGAGCCTTAAAAGAGAAGGGGCTTGGACCCCTCGAAGTGAGGGTTTGGCTGCTAAATACAAGGCCTTGAGCCTTAAAAGCAGAGGGGCTTGGGCCCCAGGAATTAAGGGTTTGGCTGCTAAAAATGAGGCCTTGAGCCTTAAAAGACAAAGGGCTTGGACTCCTGGAATTGAGGGTTTGCTGCTAAAAACGAGGTCTTGAGCCTTAAAAAAGAAGGGGCTTGGACTCCAGGAAGTGAGGGTTTGGCTGCTAAAAATGAGGCCTTGAGCCTTGAAAGCAGAAGGGGCTTGGGCCCCAGGAATTAAGGGTTTGGCTGCTAAAAATGAGGCCTCGAGCCTTAAAAGAGAAGGGGCTTGGGCCCCAGGAATTAAGGGTTTGGCTGCTAAAAATGAGGCCTTGAGCCTTAAAAGAGAAGGGGCTTGGACCCCTGGAAGTGAGGGTTTGGCTGCTAAAAATGAGGCCTTGAGCCTTAAAAGAGAAGGGGCTTGGACCCCTGGAAGTGAGGTTTGGCTGCTAGAAAGGAGGCCTTGAGCCTTAAAAGAGAAGGGGCTTGGACATCTTAAATGAGGGTTTGCCTGCTAATAATGAGGCCTTGAGCCTTAAAAGAGAAGGGGCTTGGACCCCTGGAAGTGAGTGTTTGGCTGCTAAAATTGAGGCCTTGAGCCTTGAAAGCGGAGGGACTTAAACCTGTGGAATGAAGGTTTGGCTGGTAAAAATGAAGGCTTGAGCCTTAAAACAGAGGAGCTTGGACCCCTGAAAGTAAGTTTTTGGCTGCTAAAAATGAGGCCTGGAGCCTTAAAAGAGAAGGGGTTTGGACCCCTCGAAGTGAGGGTTTGGCTGTTAAATAAAGGCCTTGAGCCTTAAAAGAGAAGGGGCTTGGACTCCTGGAAGTGAGGGTTTGCTGCTAAAAACGAGGTCTTGAGCCTTAAAAAAGAAGGGGCTTGGACTCCAGGAAGTGAGGGTTTGGCTGCTAAAAATGAGGCCTTGAGCCTTGAAAGCGGAGGGACTTAAACCTGTGGAATGAGGGTTTGGCTGGTAAAAATGAAGGCTTGAGCCTTAAAACAGAGGAGCTTGGACTCCTGAAAGTAAGTTTTTGGCTGCTAATAATGAGGCCTTGAGCCTTAAAAGTGAAGGGGCTTGGACCCCAGGAAGTAAGGGTTTGGCTGCTAAAAATGAGGTCTTGAGCCTTAGAAAAGAAGGGGCTTGGACCCCAGGAAGTGAGGGTTTGGCTGCTAAAAATGAGGCCTTGAGCCTTGAAAGCGGAGGGACTTAAACCTGTGGAATGAGGGTTTGGCTGCTAAAAATGAAGGCTTGAGCCTTAAAACAGAGGAGCTTGGACCCCTGAAAGTAAGTTTTTGGCTGCTAATAATGAGGCCTGGAGCCTTAAAAGAGAAGGGGTTTGGACCCCTCGAAGTGAGGGTTTGGCTGCTAAAAATGAGGTCTTGAGCCTTAAAAGAGAAGGGGCTTGGACCCCTCGAAGTGAGGGTTTGGCTGCTAAATACAAGGCCTTGAGCCTTAAAAGCAGAGGGGCTTGGGCCCCAGGAATTAAGGGTTTGGCTGCTAAAAATGAGGCCTTGAGCCTCAAAAGTAAAGGGGCTTGGACCCCAGGAAGTGAGGGTTTGGCTGCTAGAAAGGAGGCCTTGAGCCTTAAAAGAGAAGGGGCTTGGACATCTTAAATGAGGGTTTGGCTGCTAATAATGAGGCCTTGAGCCTTAAAAGAGAAGGGGCTTGGACCCCTGGAAGTGAGTGTTTGGCTGCTAAAATTGAGGCCTTGAGCCTTGAAAGCGGAGGGACTTAAACCTGTGGAATGAGGGTTTGGCTGGTAAAAATGAAGGCTTGAGCCTTAAAACAGAGGAGCTTGGACCCCTGAAAGTAAGTTTTTGGCTGCTAAAAATGAGGCCTGGAGCCTTAAAAGAGAAGGGGTTTGGACCCCTCGAAGTGAGGGTTTGGCTGTTAAATAAAGGCCTTGAGCCTTAAAAGAGAAGGGGCTTGGACCCCTCGAAGTGAGGGTTTGGCTGCTAAAAATGAGGCCTTGAGCCTTAAAAGACAAAGGGCTTGGACTCCTGGAATTGAGGGTTTGCTGCTAAAAACGAGGTCTTGAGCCTTAAAAAAGAAGGGGCTTGGACTCCAGGAAGTGAGGGTTTGGCTGCTAAAAATGAGGCCTTGAGCCTTGAAAGCAGAAGGGGCTTGGGCCCCAGGAATTAAGGGTTTGGCTGCTAAAAATGAGGCCTCGAGCCTTAAAAGAGAAGGGGCTTGGGCCCCAGGAATTAAGGGTTTGGCTGCTAAAAATGAGGCCTTGAGCCTTAAAAGAGAAGGGGCTTGGACCCCTGGAAGTGAGGGTTTGGCTGCTAAAAATGAGGCCTTGAGCCTTAAAAGAGAAGGGGCTTGGACCCCTGGAAGTGAGGTTTGGCTGCTAGAAAGGAGGCCTTGAGCCTTAAAAGAGAAGGGACTTGGACATCTTAAATGAGGGTTTGCCTGCTAATAATGAGGCCTTGAGCCTTAAAAGAGAAGGGGCTTGGACCCCTGGAAGTGAGTGTTTGGCTGCTAAAATTGAGGCCTTGAGCCTTGAAAGCGGAGGGACTTAAACCTGTGGAATGAAGGTTTGGCTGCTAAAAATGAAGGCTTGAGCCTTAAAACAGAGGAGCTTGGACCCCTGAAAGTAAGTTTTTGGCTGCTAAAAATGAGGCCTGGAGCCTTAAAAGAGAAGGGGTTTGGACCCCTCGAAGTGAGGGTTTGGCTGTTAAATAAAGGCCTTGAGCCTTAAAAGAGAAGGGGCTTGGATTCCTGGAAGTGAGGGTTTGCTGCTAAAAATGAGGTCTTGAGCCTTAAAAAAGAAGGGGCTTGGACTCCAGGAAGTGAGGGTTTGGCTGCTAAAAATGAGGCCTTGAGCCTTGAAAGCGGAGGGACTTAAACCTGTGGAATGAGGGTTTGGCTGCTAAAAATGAAGGCTTGAGCCTTAAAACAGAGGAGCTTGGACTCCTGAAAGTAAGTTTTTGGCTGCTAATAATGAGGCCTTGAGCCTTAAAAGTGAAGGGGCTTGGACCCCAGGAAGTGAGGGTTTGGCTGCTAAAAATGAGGTCTTGAGCCTTAAAAGAGAAGGGGCTTGGACCCCTCGAAGTGAGGGTTTGGCTGCTAAATACAAGGCCTTGAGCCTTAAAAGCAGAGGGGCTTGGGCCCCAGGAATTAAGGGTTTGGCTGCTAAAAATGAGGCCTTGAGCCTCAAAAGTAAAGGGGCTTGGACACCAGGAAGTGAGGGTTTGGCTGCTAGAAAGGAGGCCTTGAGCCTTAAAAGAGAAGGGGCTTGGACATCTTAAATGAGGGTTTGGCTGCTAATAATGAGGCCTTGAGCCTTAAAAGAGAAGGGGCTTGAACCCCTGGAAGTGAGTGTTTGGCTGCTAAAATTGAGGCCTTGAGCCTTGAAAGCGGAGGGACTTACACCTGTGGAATGAGGGTTTGGCTGCTAAAAATGAAGGCTTGAGCCTTAAAACAGAGGAGCTTGGACCCCTGAAAGTAAGTTTTTGGCTGCTAATAATGAGGCCTGGAGCCTTAAAAGTGAAGGGGTTTGGACCCCTCGAAGTGAGGGTTTGGCTGTTAAATAAAGGCCTTGAGCCTTAAAAGAGAAGAGGCTTGGACTCCTGGAATTGAGGGTTTGCTGCTAAAAACGAGGTCTTGAGCCTTAAAAAAGAAGGGGCTTGGACTCCAGGAAGTGAGGGTTTGGCTGCTAAAAATGAGGCCTTGAGCCTTGAAAGCGGAGGGACTTAAACCTGTGGAATGAGGGTTTGGCTGCTAAAAATGAAGGTTTGAGCCTTAAAACAGAGGAGCTTGGACCCCTGAAAGTAAGTTTTTGGCTGCTAAAAATGAGGCCTTGAGCCTTAAAAGAGAAGGGGCTTGGACCCCAGGAATTAAGGGTTTGGCTGCTAAAAATGAGGCCTTGAGCCTCAAAAGTAAAGGGGCTTGGACACCAGGAAGTGAGGGTTTGGCTGCTAAAAACGAGGCCTTGAGCATTAAAAGGTGAGGGGCTTAGACCCCTGAAAGTAAGGGTTTGGCTGCTAAAAATGAGGACTTGAGCCTTAAAAGCAGAAGGGGCTTGGGCCCCTGGAAGTGAGGGTTTGGCTACTAAAAATGAGGCCTTGAGCCTTAAAAGCAGAAAGGGCTTGGGCCCCAGGAATTAAGGGTTTGTCTGCTAAAAATGAGGCCTTGAGCCTTAAAAGAGAAGGGGCTTGGGCCCCAGGAATTAAGGGTTTGGCTGCTAAAAATGAGGCCTCGAGCGTTAAAAGAGAAGGGGCTTGGACTCCAGGAAGTGAGGGTTTGGCTGCTAAAAATGAGGCCTTGAGCCTTTAAAGCGGAGGGACTTAAACCTGTGGAATGAAGGTTTGGCTGCTAAAAATGAAGGCTTGATCCTTAAAACAGAGGAGCTTGGACTCCTGAAAGTAAGTTTTTGGCTGCTAATAATGAGGCCTTGAGCCTTAAAAGTGAAGGGGCTTGGACCCCTCGAAGTGAGTGTTTGGCTGCTAAAATTGAGGCCTTGAGCCTTGAAAGCGGAGGGACTTAAACCTGTGGAATGAAGGTGTGGCTGGAAAAAATGAAGGCTTGAGCCTTAAAACAGAGGAGCTTGGACCCCTGAAAGTAAGTTTTTGGCTGCTAATAATGAGGCCTGGAGCCTTAAAAGAGAAGGGGTTTGGACCCCTCGAAGTGAGGGTTTGGCTGCTAAAAATGAGGCCTTGAGCCTTAAAAGAGAAGAGGCTTGGACTCCTGGAAGTGAGGGTTTGCTGCTAAAAACGAGGTCTTGAGCCTTAAAAAAGAAGGGGCTTGGACTCCAGGAAGTGAGGGTTTGGCTGCTAAAAATGAGGCCTTGAGCCTTGAAAGCGGAGGGACTTAAACCTGTGGAATGAGGGTTTGGCTGCTAAAAATGAAGGCTTGAGCCTTAAAACAGAGGAGCTTGGACCCCTGAAAGTAAGTTTTTGGCTGCTAATAATGAGGCCTTGAGCCTTAAAAGTGAAGGGGCTTGGACCCCTCGAAGTGAGGGTTTGGCTGCTAAAAATGAGGTCTTGAGCCTTAAAAGAGAAGGGGCTTGGACCCCTAGAAGTGAGGGTTTGCCTGCTAAATACAAGGCCTTGAGCCTTAAAAGAGAAGGGGCTTGGACCCCTCGAAGTGAGGGTTTGGCTGCTAAAAATGAGGCCTTGAGCCTCAAAAGTAAAGGGGCTTGGACACCAGGAAGTGAGGGTTTGGCTGCTAAAAACGAGGCCTTGAGCATTAAAAGGTGAGGGGCTTAGACCCCTGAAAGTAAGGGTTTGGCTGCTAAAAATGAGGTCTTGAGCCTTAAAAGCAGAAGGGGCTTGGGCCCCAGGAATTAAGGGTTTGGCTGCTAAAAATGAGACCTCGAGCCTTAAAAGAGAAGGGGCTCGGACCCCAGGAAGTGAGGGTTTGTCTGCTAAAAATGAGGCCTCGAGCCTTAAAAGAGAAGGGGCTTGGACCCCTGGAAGTGAGGGTTTGGCTGCTAATAATGAGGCCTTGAGCCTTAAAAGAGAAGGGGCTTGGACATCTTAAATGAGGGTTTGGCTGCTAAAAATGAGGCCTTGAGCCTTGAAAGCGGAGGGACTTAAACCTGTGGAATGAGGGTTTGGCTGCTAAAAATGAAGGCTTGAGCCTTAAAACAGAGGAGCTTGGACCCCTGAAAGTAAGTTTTTGGCTGCTAATAATGAGGCCTGGAGCCTTAAAAGTGAAGGGGTTTGGACCCCTCGAAGTGAGGGTTTGGCTGTTAAATAAAGGCCTTGAGCCTTAAAAGAGAAGGGGCTTGGACCCCTCGAAGTGAGGGTTTGGCTGCTAAAAACGAGGCCTTGAGCATTAAAAGGTGAGAGGCTTGGACTCCTGGAAGTGAGGGTTTGGCTGCTAAAAATGAGGCCTTGAGCCTTGAAAGCGGAGGGACTTAAACCTGTGGAATGAGGGTTTGGCTGCTAAAAATGAAGGCTTGAGCCTTAAAACAGAGGAGCTTGGACCCCTGAAAGTAAGTTTTTGGCTGCTAATAATGAGGCCTTGAGCCTTAAAAGAGAAGGGGCTTGGACCCCAGGAAGTGAGGGTTTGGCTGCTAAAAATGAGGCCTTGAGCCTTGAAAGCGGAGGGACTTAAACCTGTGGAATGAGGGTTTGGCTGCTAAAAATGAAGGCTTGAGCCTTAAAACAGAGGAGCTTGGACCCCTGAAAGTAAGTTTTTGGCTGCTAATAATGAGGCCTTGAGCCTTAAAAGTGAAGGGGCTTGGACCCCAGGAAGTGAGGGTTTGGCTGCTAAAAATGAGGTCTTGAGCCTTAAAAGAGAAGGGGCTTGGACCCCTCGAAGTGAGGGTTTGGCTGCTAAATACAAGGCCTTGAGCCTTAAAAGCAGATGGGCTTGGGCCCCAGGAATTAAGGGTTTGGCTGCTAAAAATGAGGCCTTGAGCCTCAAAAGTAAAGGGGCTTGGACACCAGGAAGTGAGGGTTTGGCTGCTAAAAACGAGGCCTTGAGCATTAAAAGGTGAGGGGCTTGGACCCCTGAAAGTAAGGGTTTGGCTGCTAAAAATGAGGCCTTGAGCCTTAAAAGCAGAAGGGGCTTGGGCCCCAGGAATTAAGGGTTTGGCTGCTAAAAATGAGGCCTTGAGCCTTAAAAGAGAAGGGGCTTGGACCCCAGGAAGTGAGGGTTTGGCTGCTAAAAATGAGGCCTCGAGCCTTAAAAGAGAAGGGGCTTGGACCCCTGGAAGTGAGGGTTTGGCTGCTAAAAATGAGGCCTTGAGCCTTAAAAGAGAAGGGGCATGGACATCTTAAATGAGGGTTTGGCTGCTAATAATGAGGCCTTGATCCTTAAAAGAGAACGGGCTTGGACTCCAGGAAGTGAGGGTTTGGCTGCTAAAAATGAGGCCTTGAGCCTTGAAAGCGGAGGGACTTAAACCTGTGGAATGAGGGTTTGGCTGCTAAAAATGAAGGCTTGAGCCTTAAAACAGAGGAGCTTGGACCCCTGAAAGTAAGTTTTTGGCTGCTAATAATGAGGCCTGGAGCCTTAAAAGAGAAGGGGTTTGGACCCCTCGAAGTGAGGGTTTGGCTGTTAAATCAAGGCCTTGAGCCTTAAAAGAGAAGGGGCTTGGACCCCTGGAAGTGAGGGTTTGGCTGCTAGGAAGGAGGCCTTGAGCCTTAAAAGAGAAGAGGCTTGGACTCCTGGAAGTGAGGGTTTGGCTGCTAAAAATGAGGCCTTGATCCTTGAAAGCGGAGGGACTTAAACCTGTGGAATGAGGGTTTGGCTGCTAAAAATGAAGGCTTGAGCCTTAAAACAGAGGAGCTTGGACCCCTGAAAGTAAGTTTTTGGCTGCTAATAATGAGGCCTTGAGCCTTAAAAGTGAAGGGGCTTGGACCCCAGGAAGTGAGGGTTTGGCTGCTAAAAATGAGGCCTCGAGCCTTAAAAGAGAAGGGGCTTGGACCCCTGGAAGTGAGGGTTTGGCTGCTAAAAATGAGGCCTTGAGCCTTAAAAGAGAAGGGGCTTGGACACCAGGAAGTGAGGGTTTGGCTGCTAATAATGAGGCCTTGAGCCTTAAAAGAGAACGGGCTTGGACTCCAGGAAGTGAGGGTTTGGCTGCTAAAAATGAGGCCTTGAGCCTTGAAAGCGGAGGGACTTAAACCTGTGGAATGAGGGTTTGGCTGCTAAAAATGAAGGCTTGAGCCTTAAAACAGAGGAGCTTGGACCCCTGAAAGTAAGTTTTTGGCTGCTAATAATGAGGCCTGGAGCCTTAAAAGTGAAGGGTTTTGGACCCCTCGAAGTGAGGGTTTGGCTGCTAAAAACGAGGCCTTGAGCATTAAAAGGTGAGAGGCTTGGACTCCTGGAAGTGAGGGTTTGGCTGCTAAAAATGAGGCCTTGAGCCTTTAAAGCGGAGGGACTTAAACCTGTGGAATGAGGGTTTGGCTGCTAAAAATGAAGGCTTGAGCCTTAAAACAGAGGAGCTTGGACCCCTGAAAGTAAGTTTTTGGCTGCTAATAATGAGGCCTTGAGCCTTAAAAGTGAAGGGGCTTGGACCCCAGGAAGTGAGGGTTTGGCTGCTAAAAACGAGGTCTTGAGCCTTAAAAAAGAAGGGGCTTGGACTCCAGGAAGTGAGGGTTTGGCTGCTAAAAATGAGGCCTTGAGCCTTGAAAGCGGAGGGACTTAAACCTGTGGAATGAGGGTTTGGCTGCTAAAAATGAAGGCTTGAGCCTTAAAACAGAGGAGCTTGGACCCCTGAAAGTAAGTTTTTGGCTGCTAATAATGAGGCCTTGAGCCTTAAAAGTGAAGGGGCTTGGACCCCAGGAAGTGAGGGTTTGGCTGCTAAATACAAGGCCTTGAGCCTTAAAAGCAGAGGGGCTTGGGCCCCAGGAATTAAGGGTTTGGCTGCTAAAAATGAGGCCTTGAGCCTCAAAAGTAAAGGGGCTTGGACACCAGGAAGTGAGGGTTTGGCTGCTAAAAACGAGGCCTTGAGCATTAAAAGGTGAGGGGCTTAGACCCCTGAAAGTAAGGGTTTGGCTGCTAAAAATGAGGCCTTGAGCCTTAAAAGCAGAAGGGGCTTGGGCCCCAGGAATTAAGGGTTTGGCTGCTAAAAATGAGGCCTTGAGCCTTAAAAGAGAAGGGGCTTGGACCCCAGGAAGTGAGGGTTTGGCTGCTAAAAATGAGGCCTCGAGCCTTAAAAGAGAAGGGGCTTGGACCCCTGGAAGTGAGGGTTTGGCTGCTAAAAATGAGGCCTTGAGCCTTAAAAGAGAAGGGGCTTGGACACCAGGAAGTGAGGGTTTGGCTGCTAATAATGAGGCCTTGAGCCTTAAAAGAGAACGGGCTTGGACTCCAGGAAGTGAGGGTTTGGCTGCTAAAAATGAGGCCTTGAGCCTTGAAAGCGGAGGGACTTAAACCTGTGGAATGAGGGTTTGGCTGCTAAAAATGAAGGCTTGAGCCTTAAAACAGAGGAGCTTGGACCCCTGAAAGTAAGTTTTTGGCTGCTAATAATGAGGCCTGGAGCCTTAAAAGAGAAGGGGTTTGGACCCCTCGAAGTGAGGGTTTGGCTGTTAAATAAAGGCCTTGAGCCTTAAAAGAGAAGGGGCTTGGACCCCTCGAAGTGAGGGTTTGGCTGCTAAAAACGAGGCCTTGAGCATTAAAAGGTGAGAGGCTTGGACTCCTGGAAGTGAGGGTTTGGCTGCTAAAAATGAGGCCTTGAGCCTTGAAAGCGGAGGGACTTAAACCTGTGGAATGAGGGTTTGGCTGCTAAAAATGAAGGCTTGAGCCTTAAAACAGAGGAGCTTGGACCCCTGAAAGTAAGTTTTTGGCTGCTAATAATGAGGCCTTGAGCCTTAAAAGTGAAGGGGCTTGGACCCCAGGAAGTGAGGGTTTGGCTGCTAAAAACGAGGTCTTGAGCCTTAAAAAAGAAGGGGCTTGGACTCCAGGAAGTGAGGGTTTGGCTGCTAAAAATGAGGCCTTGAGCCTTGAAAGCGGAGGGACTTAAACCTGTGGAATGAGGGTTTGGCTGGTAAAAATGAAGGCTTGAGCCTTAAAACAGAGGAGCTTGGACCCCTGAAAGTAAGTTTTTGGCTGCTAATAATGAGGCCTTGAGCCTTAAAAGTGAAGGGGCTTGGACCCCAGGAAGTGAGGGTTTGGCTGCTAAAAATGAGGTCTTGAGCCTTAAAAGAGAAGGGGCTTGGACCCCTCGAAGTGAGGGTTTGGCTGCTAAATACAAGGCCTTGAGCCTTAAAAGCAGAGGGGCTTGGGCCCCAGGAATTAAGGGTTTGGCTGCTAAAAATGAGGCCTTGAGCCTCAAAAGTAAAGGGGCTTGGACACCAGGAAGTGAGGGTTTGGCTGCTAAAAACGAGGCCTTGAGCATTAAAAGGTGAGGGGCTTAGACCCCTGAAAGTAAGGGTTTGGCTGCTAAAAATGAGGCCTTGAGCCTTAAAAGCAGAAGGGGCTTGGGCCCCAGGAATTAAGGGTTTGGCTGCTAAAAATGAGGCCTTGAGCCTTAAAAGAGAAGGGGCTTGGACCCCAGGAAGTGAGGGTTTGGCTGCTAAAAATGAGGCCTCGAGCCTTAAAAGAGAAGGGGCTTGGACCCCTGGAAGTGAGGGTTTGGCTGCTAAAAATGAGGCCTTGAGCCTTAAAAGAGAAGGGGCTTGGACATCTTAAATGAGGGTTTGGCTGCTAATAATGAGGCCTTGAGCCTTAAAAGAGAAGGGGCTTGGACCCCTCGAAGTGAGGGTTTGGCTGCTAAAAATGAGGCCTTGAGCCTTGAAAGCGGAGGGACTTAAACCTGTGGAATGAGGGTTTGGCTGCTAAAAATGAAGGCTTGAGCCTTAAAACAGAGGAGCTTGGACCCCTGAAAGTAAGTTTTTGGCTGCTAATAATGAGGCCTGGAGCCTTAAAAGAGAAGGGGTTTGGACCCCTCGAAGTGAGGGTTTGGCTGTTAAATCAAGGCCTTGAGCCTTAAAAGAGAAGGGGCTTGGACCCCTCGAAGTGAGGGTTTGGCTGCTAAAAACGAGGCCTTGAGCATTAAAAGGTGAGAGGCTTGGACTCCAGGAAGTGAGGGTTTGGCTGCTAAAAATGAGGCCTTGAGCCTTGAAAGCGGAGGGACTTAAACCTGTGGAATGAGGGTTTGGCTGCTAAAAATGAAGGCTTGAGCCTTAAAACAGAGGAGCTTGGACCCCTGAAAGTAAGTTTTTGGCTGCTAATAATGAGGCCTGGAGCCTTAAAAGAGAAGGGGTTTGGACCCCTCGAAGTGAGGGTTTGGCTGTTAAATAAAGGCCTTGAGCCTTAAAAGAGAAGGGGCTTGGACCCCTCGAAGTGAGGGTTTGGCTGCTAAAAACGAGGCCTTGAGCCTTAAAAGAGAAGAGGCTTGGACTCCTGGAAGTGAGGGTTTGCTGCTAAAAACGAGGTCTTGAGCCTTAAAAAAGAAGGGGCTTGGACTCCAGGAAGTGAGGGTTTGGCTGCTAAAAATGAGGCCTTGAGCCTTGAAAGCGGAGGGACTTAAACCTGTGGAATGAGGGTTTGGCTGCTAAAAATGAAGGCTTGAGCCTTAAAACAGAGGAGCTTGGACCCCTGAAAGTAAGTTTTTGGCTGCTAATAATGAGGCCTTGAGCCTTAAAAGTGAAGGGGCTTGGACCCCAGGAAGTGAGGGTTTGGCTGCTAAAAACGAGGCCTTGAGCATTAAAAGGTGAGGGGCTTAGACCCCTGAAAGTAAGGGTTTGGCTGCTAAAAATGAGGCCTTGAGCCTTAAAAGCAGAAGGGGCTTGGACCCCTGGAAGTGAGGGTTTGGCTGCTAAAAATGAGGCCTTGAGCCTTAAAAGAGAAGGGGCTTGGACCCCAGGAAGTGAGGGTTTGGCTGCTAAAAATGAGGCCTGGAGCCTTAAAAGAGAAGGGGCTTGGACCCCTGGAAGTGAGGGTTTGGCTGCTAAAAATGAGGCCTTGAGCCTTGAAAGCGGAGGGACTTAAACCTGTGGAATGAGGGTTTGGCTGCTAAAAATGAAGGCTTGAGCCTTAAAACAGAGGAGCTTGGACCCCTGAAAGTAAGTTTTTGGCTGCTAATAATGAGGCCTGGAGCCTTAAAAGAGAAGGGGTTTGGACCCCTCGAAGTGAGGGTTTGGCTGTTAAATAAAGGCCTTGAGCCTTAAAAGAGAAGGGGCTTGGACCCCTCGAAGTGAGGGTTTGGCTGCTAAAAATGAGGCCTTGAGCCTTAAAAGAGAAGAGGCTTGGACTCCTGGAAGTGAGGGTTTGCTGCTAAAAACGAGGTCTTGAGCCTTAAAAAAGAAGGGGCTTGGACTCCAGGAAGTGAGGGTTTGGCTGCTAAAAATGAGGCCTTGAGCCTTGAAAGCAGAGGGGCTTGGGCCCCTGGAATTAAGGGTTTGGCTGCTAAAATTGAGGCCTTGAGCCTCAAAAGTAAAGGGGCTTGTACACCAGGAAGTGAGGGTTTGGCTGCTAAAAACGAGGCCTTGAGCATTAAAAGGTGAGGGGCTTAGACCCCTGGAAGTGAGTGTTTGGCTGCTAAAATTGAGGCCTTGAGCCTTGAAAGCGGAGGGACTTAAACCTGTGGAATGAGGGTTTGGCTGGTAAAAATGAAGGCTTGAGCCTTAAAACAGAGGAGCTTGGACCCCTGAAAGTAAGTTTTTGGCTGCTAATAATGAGGCCTTGAGCCTTAAAAGTGAAGGGGCTTGGACCCCTGGAAGTGAGGGTTTGGCTGCTAAAAACGAGGTCTTGAGCCTTAAAAAAGAAGGGGCTTGGACTCCAGGAAGTGAGGGTTTGGCTGCTAAAAACGAGGCCTTGAGCATTAAAAGGTGAGGGGCTTAGACCCCTGAAAGTAAGGGTTTGGCTGCTAAAAATGAGGCCTTGAGCCTTAAAAGCAGAAGGGGCTTGGGCCCCAGGAATTAAGGGTTTGGCTGCTAAAAATGAGGCCTTGAGCCTTAAAAGAGAAGGGGCTTGGACCCCAGGAAGTGAGGGTTTGGCTGCTAAAAATGAGGCCTCGAGCCTTAAAAGAGAAGGGGCTTGGACCCCTGGAAGTGAGGGTTTGGCTGCTAAAAATGAGGCCTTGAGCCTTAAAAGAGAAGGGGCTTGGACATCTTAAATGAGGGTTTGGCTGCTAATAATGAGGCCTTGAGCCTTAAAAGAGAAGGGGCTTGGACCCCTCGAAGTGAGTGTTTGGCTGCTAAAATTGAGGCCTTGAGCCTTGAAAGCGGAGGGACTTAAACCTGTGGAATGAGGGTTTGGCTGCTAAAAATGAAGGCTTGAGCCTTAAAACAGAGGAGCTTGGACCCCTGAAAGTAAGTTTTTGGCTGCTAATAATGAGGCCTTGAGCCTTAAAAGAGAAGGGGCTTGGACCCCAGGAAGTGAGGGTTTGGCTGCTAAAAATGAGGTCTTGAGCCTTAAAAGAGAAGGGGCTTGGACCCCTCGAAGTGAGGGTTTGGCTGCTAAAAACGAGGCCTTGAGCATTAAAAGGTGAGAGGCTTGGACTCCAGGAAGTGAGGGTTTGGCTGCTAAAAATGAGGCCTTGAGCCTTGAAAGCGGAGGGACTTAAACCTGTGGAATGAGGGTTTGGCTGCTAAAAATGAAGGCTTGAGCCTTAAAACAGAGGAGCTTGGACCCCTGAAAGTAAGTTTTTGGCTGCTAATAATGAGGCCTGGAGCCTTAAAAGAGAAGGGGTTTGGACCCCTCGAAGTGAGGGTTTGGCTGTTAAATAAAGGCCTTGAGCCTTAAAAGAGAAGGGGCTTGGACCCCTCGAAGTGAGGGTTTGGCTGCTAAAAACGAGGCCTTGAGCCTTAAAAGAGAAGAGGCTTGGACTCCTGGAAGTGAGGGTTTGCTGCTAAAAACGAGGTCTTGAGCCTTAAAAAAGAAGGGGCTTGGACTCCAGGAAGTGAGGGTTTGGCTGCTAAAAATGAGGCCTTGAGCCTTGAAAGCGGAGGGACTTAAACCTGTGGAATGAGGGTTTGGCTGCTAAAAATGAAGGCTTGAGCCTTAAAACAGAGGAGCTTGGACCCCTGAAAGTAAGTTTTTGGCTGCTAATAATGAGGCCTTGAGCCTTAAAAGTGAAGGGGCTTGGACCCCAGGAAGTGAGGGTTTGGCTGCTAAAAATGAGGTCTTGAGCCTTAAAAGAGAAGGGGCTTGGACCCCTCGAAGTGAGGGTTTGGCTGCTAAATACAAGGCCTTGAGCCTTAAAAGCAGAGGGGCTTGGGCCCCAGGAATTAAGGGTTTGGCTGCTAAAATTGAGGCCTTGAGCCTCAAAAGTAAAGGGGCTTGGACCCCAGGAAGTGAGGGTTTGGCTGCTAAAAACGAGGCCTTGAGCATTAAAAGGTGAGGGGCTTAGACCCCTGGAAGTGAGTGTTTGGCTGCTAAAATTGAGGCCTTGAGCCTTGAAAGCGGAGGGACTTAAACCTGTGGAATGAGGGTTTGGCTGGTAAAAATGAAGGCTTGAGCCTTAAAACAGAGGAGCTTGGACCCCTGAAAGTAAGTTTTTGGCTGCTAATAATGAGGCCTTGAGCCTTAAAAGTGAAGGGGCTTGGACCCCAGGAAGTGAGGGTTTGGCTGCTAAAAACGAGGTCTTGAGCCTTAAAAAAGAAGGGGCTTGGACTCCAGGAAGTGAGGGTTTGGCTGCTAAAAATGAGGCCTTGATCCTTGAAAGCGGAGGGACTTAAACCTGTGGAATGAGGGTTTGGCTGCTAAAAATGAAGGCTTGAGCCTTAAAACAGAGGAGCTTGGACCCCTGAAAGTAAGTTTTTGGCTGCTAATATTGAGGCCTGGAGCCTTAAAAGTGAAGGGGCTTGGACCCCAGGAAGTGAGGGTTTGGCTGCTAAAAATGAGGTCTTGAGCCTTAAAAGAGAAGGGGCTTGGACCCCTCGAAGTGAGGGTTTGGCTGCTAAAAACGAGGCCTTGAGCATTAAAAGGTGAGGGGCTTAGACCCCTGAAAGTAAGGGTTTGGCTGCTAAAAATGAGGCCTTGAGCCTTAAAAGCAGAAGGGGCTTGGACCCCTGGAAGTGAGGGTTTGGCTGCTAAAAATGAGGCCTTGAGCCTTAAAAGAGAAGGGGCTTGGACCCCAGGAAGTGAGGGTTTGGCTGCTAAAAATGAGGCCTGGAGCCTTAAAAGAGAAGGGGCTTGGACCCCTGGAAGTGAGGGTTTGGCTGCTAAAAATGAGGCCTTGAGCCTTAAAAGAGAAGGTGCTTGGACATCTTAAATGAGGGTTTGGCTGCTAATAATGAGGCCTTGAGCCTTAAAAGAGAACGGGCTTGGACTCCAGGAAGTGAGGGTTTGGCTGCTAAAAACGAGGTCTTGAGCCTTAAAAAAGAAGGGGCTTGGACTCCAGGAAGTGAGGGTTTGGCTGCTAAAAATGAGGCCTTGAGCCTTAAAAGTGAAGGGGCTTGGACCCCAGGAAGTGAGGGTTTGGCTGCTAAAAATGAGGCCTTGAGCCTTGAAAGCGGAGGGACTTAAACCTGTGGAATGAGGGTTTGGCTGCTAAAAATGAAGGCTTGAGCCTTAAAACAGAGGAGCTTGGACCCCTGAAAGTAAGTTTTTGGCTGCTAATAATGAGGCCTGGAGCCTTAAAAGAGAAGGGGTTTGGACCCCTCGAAGTGAGGGTTTGGCTGTTAAATAAAGGCCTTGAGCCTTAAAAGAGAAGGGGCTTGGACCCCTCGAAGTGAGGGTTTGGCTGCTAAAAATGAGGCCTTGAGCCTTAAAAGAGAAGAGGCTTGGACTCCTGGAAGTGAGGGTTTGCTGCTAAAAACGAGGTCTTGAGCCTTAAAAAAGAAGGGGCTTGGACTCCAGGAAGTGAGGGTTTGGCTGCTAAAAATGAGGCCTTGAGCCTTGAAAGCGGAGGGACTTAAACCTGTGGAATGAGGGTTTGGCTGCTAAAAATGAAGGCTTGAGCCTTAAAACAGAGGAGCTTGGACCCCTGAAAGTAAGTTTTTGGCTGCTAATAATGAGGCCTTGAGCCTTAAAAGAGAAGGGGCTTGGACCCCAGGAAGTGAGGGTTTGGCTGCTAAAAATGAGGTCTTGAGCCTTAAAAGAGAAGGGGCTTGGACCCCAGGAAGTGAGGGTTTGGCTGCTAAATACAAGGCCTTGAGCCTTAAAAGCAGAGGGGCTTGGGCCCCAGGAATTAAGGGTTTGGCTGCTAAAATTGAGGCCTTGAGCCTCAAAAGTAAAGGGGCTTGGACCCCTGGAAGTGAGGGTTTGGCTGCTAAAAACGAGGCCTTGAGCATTAAAAGGTGAGGGGCTTAGACCCCTGGAAGTGAGTGTTTGGCTGCTAAAATTGAGGCCTTGAGCCTTGAAAGCGGAGGGACTTAAACCTGTGGAATGAGGGTTTGGCTGGTAAAAATGAAGGCTTGAGCCTTAAAACAGAGGAGCTTGGACCCCTGAAAGTAAGTTTTTGGCTGCTAATAATGAGGCCTTGAGCCTTAAAAGTGAAGGGACTTGGACCCCAGGAAGTGAGGGTTTGGCTGCTAAAAACGAGGTCTTGAGCCTTAAAAAAGAAGGGGCTTGGACTCCAGGAAGTGAGGGTTTGGCTGCTAAAAATGAGGCCTTGATCCTTGAAAGCGGAGGGACTTAAACCTGTGGAATGAGGGTTTGGCTGCTAAAAATGAAGGCTTGAGCCTTAAAACAGAGGAGCTTGGACCCCTGAAAGTAAGTTTTTGGCTGCTAATAATGAGGTCTTGAGCCTTAAAAGAGAAGGGGCTTGGACCCCTCGAAGTGAGGGTTTGGCTGCTAAAAACGAGGCCTTGAGCATTAAAAGGTGAAGGGCTTAGACCCCTGAAAGTAAGGGTTTGGCTGCTAAAAATGAGGCCTTGAGCCTTAAAAGCAGAAGGGGCTTGGGCCCCAGGAATTAAGGGTTTGGCTGCTAAAAATGAGGCCTTGAGCCTTAAAAGAGAAGGGGCTTGGACCCCAGGAAGTGAGGGTTTGGCTGCTAAAAATGAGGCCTCGAGCCTTAAAAGAGAAGGGGCTTGGACCCCTGGAAGTGAGGGTTTGGCTGCTAAAAATGAGGCCTTGAGCCTTAAAAGAGAAGGTGCTTGGACATCTTAAATGAGGGTTTGGCTGCTAATAATGAGGCCTTGAGCCTTAAAAGAGAACGGGCTTGGACTCCAGGAAGTGAGGGTTTGGCTGCTAAAAACGAGGTCTTGAGCCTTAAAAAAGAAGGGGCTTGGACTCCAGGAAGTGAGGGTTTGGCTGCTAAAAATGAGGCCTTGAGCCTTAAAAGTGAAGGGGCTTGGACCCCAGGAAGTGAGGGTTTGGCTGCTAAAAACGAGGTCTTGAGCCTTAAAAAAGAAGGGGCTTGGACTCCAGGAAGTGAGGGTTTGGCTGCTAAAAATGAGGCCTTGATCCTTGAAAGCGGAGGGACTTAAACCTGTGGAATGAGGGTTTGGCTGCTAAAAATGAAGGCTTGAGCCTTAAAACAGAGGAGCTTGGACCCCTGAAAGTAAGTTTTTGGCTGCTAATAATGAGGCCTGGAGCCTTAAAAGTGAAGGGGCTTGGACCCCAGGAAGTGAGGGTTTGGCTGCTAAAAATGAGGTCTTGAGCCTTAAAAGAGAAGGGGCTTGGACCACTCGAAGTGAGGGTTTGGCTGCTAAAAACGAGGCCTTGAGCATTAAAAGGTGAGGGGCTTAGACCCCTGAAAGTAAGGGTTTGGCTGCTAGGAAGGAGGCCTTGTGCCTTAAAAGAGAAGAGGCTTGGACTCCTGGAAGTGAGGGTTTGGCTGCTAAAAATGAGGCCTTGAGCCTTAAAAGAGAAGGGGCTTGGACCCCAGGAAGTGAGGGTTTGGCTGCTAAAAATGAGGCCTCGAGCCTTAAAAGAGAAGGGGCTTGGACCCCTGGAAGTGAGGGTTTGGCTGCTAAAAATGAGGCCTTGAGCCTTAAAAGAGAAGGGGCTTGGACATCTTAAATGAGGGTTTGGCTGCTAATAATGAGGCCTTGAGCCTTAAAAGAGAACGGGCTTGGACTCCAGGAAGTGAGGGTTTGGCTGCTAAAAATGAGGCCTTGAGCCTTGAAAGCGGAGGGACTTAAACCTGTGGAATGAGGGTTTGGCTGCTAAAAATGAAGGCTTGAGCCTTAAAACAGAGGAGCTTGGACCCCTGAAAGTAAGTTTTTGGCTGCTAATAATGAGGCCTGGAGCCTTAAAAGAGAAGGGGTTTGGACCCCTCGAAGTGAGGGTTTGGCTGTTAAATAAAGGCCTTGAGCCTTAAAAGAGAAGGGGCTTGGACCCCTGGAAGTGAGGGTTTGGCTGCTAGGAAGGAGGCCTTGAGCCTTAAAAGAGAAGAGGCTTGGACTCCTGGAAGTGAGGGTTTGGCTGCTAAAAATGAGGCCTTGAGCCTTGAAAGCGGAGGGACTTAAACCTGTGGAATGAGGGTTTGGCTGCTAAAAATGAAGGCTTGAGCCTTAAAACAGAGGAGCTTGGACCCCTGAAAGTAAGTTTTTGGCTGCTAATAATGAGGCCTGGAGCCTTAAAAGAGAAGGGGTTTGGACCCCTCGAAGTGAGGGTTTGGCTGTTAAATAAAGGCCTTGAGCCTTAAAAGAGAAGGGGCTTGGACCCCTCGAAGTGAGGGTTTGGCTGCTAAAAATGAGGCCTTGAGCCTTAAAAGAGAAGAGGCTTGGACTCCTGGAAGTGAGGGTTTGCTGCTAAAAACGAGGTCTTGAGCCTTAAAAAAGAAGGGGCTTGGACTCCAGGAAGTGAGGATTTGGCTGCTAAAAATGAGGCCTTGAGCCTTGAAAGCGGAGGGACTTAAACCTGTGGAATGAGGGTTTGGCTGCTAAAAATGAAGGCTTGAGCCTTAAAACAGAGGAGCTTGGACCCCTGAAAGTAAGTTTTTGGCTGCTAATAATGAGGCCTGGAGCCTTAAAAGTGAAGGGGCTTGGACCCCAGGAAGTGAGGGTTTGGCTGCTAAAAATGAGGTCTTGAGCCTTAAAAGAGAAGGGGCTTGGACCCCTCGAAGTGAGGGTTTGGCTGCTAAATACAAGGCCTTGAGCCTTAAAAGCAGAGGGGCTTGGGCCCCAGGAATTAAGGGTTTGGCTGCTAAAAATGAGGCCTTGAGCCTCAAAAGTAAAGGGGCTTGGACACCAGGAAGTGAGGGTTTGGCTGCTAAAAACGAGGCCTTGAGCATTAAAAGGTGAGGGGCTTAGACCCCTGAAAGTAAGGGTTTGGCTGCTAAAAATGAGGCCTTGAGCCTTAAAAGCAGAAGGGGCTTGGGCCCCAGGAATTAAGGGTTTGGCTGCTAAAAATGAGGCCTTGAGCCTTAAAAGAGAAGGGGCTTGGACCCCAGGAAGTGAGGGTTTGGCTGCTAAAAATGAGGCCTCGAGCCTTAAAAGAGAAGGGGCTTGGACCCCTGGAAGTGAGGGTTTGGCTGCTAAAAATGAGGCCTTGAGCCTTAAAAGAGAAGGGGCTTGGACCCCTCGAAGTGAGGGTTTGGCTGCTAAAAACGAGGTCTTGAGCCTTAAAAAAGAAGGGGCTTGGACTCCAGGAAGTGAGGGTTTGGCTGCTAAAAATGAGGCCTTGAGCCTTGAAAGCGGAGGGACTTAAACCTGTGGAATGAGGGTTTGGCTGCTAAAAATGAAGGCTTGAGCCTTAAAACAGAGGAGCTTGGACCCCTGAAAGTAAGTTTTTGGCTGCTAATAATGAGGCCTGGAGCCTTAAAAGAGAAGGGGTTTGGACCCCTCGAAGTGAGGGTTTGGCTGTTAAATCAAGGCCTTGAGCCTTAAAAGAGAAGGGGCTTGGACCCCTCGAAGTGAGGGTTTGGCTGCTAGGAAGGAGGCCTTGAGCCTTAAAAGAGAAGAGGCTTGGACTCCTGGAAGTGAGGGTTTGGCTGCTAAAAATGAGGCCTTGAGCCTTGAAAGCGGAGGGACTTAAACCTGTGGAATGAGGGTTTGGCTGCTAAAAATGAAGGCTTGAGCCTTAAAACAGAGGAGCTTGGACCCCTGAAAGTAAGTTTTTGGCTGCTAATAATGAGGCCTGGAGCCTTAAAAGAGAAGGGGTTTGGACCCCTCGAAGTGAGGGTTTGGCTGTTAAATAAAGGCCTTGAGCCTTAAAAGAGAAGGGGCTTGGACCCCTCGAAGTGAGGGTTTGGCTGCTAAAAATGAGGCCTTGAGCCTTAAAAGAGAAGAGGCTTGGACTCCTGGAAGTGAGGGTTTGCTGCTAAAAACGAGGTCTTGAGCCTTAAAAAAGAAGGGGCTTGGACTCCAGGAAGTGAGGGTTTGGCTGCTAAAAATGAGGCCTTGAGCCTTGAAAGCGGAGGGACTTAAACCTGTGGAATGAGGGTTTGGCTGCTAAAAATGAAGGCTTGAGCCTTAAAACAGAGGAGCTTGGACCCCTGAAAGTAAGTTTTTGGCTGCTAATAATGAGGCCTTGAGCCTTAAAAGTGAAGGGGCTTGGACCCCAGGAAGTGAGGGTTTGGCTGCTAAAAATGAGGTCTTGAGCCTTAAAAGAGAAGGGGCTTGGACCCCTCGAAGTGAGGGTTTGGCTGCTAAATACAAGGCCTTGAGCCTTAAAAGCAGAGGGGCTTGGTCCCCAGGAATTAAGGGTTTGGCTGCTAAAATTGAGGCCTTGAGCCTCAAAAGTAAAGGGGCTTGGACACCAGGAAGTGAGGGTTTGGCTGCTAAAAACGAGGCCTTGAGCATTAAAAGGTGAGGGGTTTAGACCCCTGGAAGTGAGAGTTTGGCTGCTAAAATTGAGGCCTTGAGCCTTGAAAGCGGAGGGACTTAAACCTGTGGAATGAGGGTTTGGCTGCTAAAAATGAAGGCTTGAGCCTTAAAACAGAGGAGCTTGGACCCCTGAAAGTAAGTTTTTGGCTGCTAATAATGAGGCCTTGAGCCTTAAAAGTGAAGGGGCTTGGACCCCTGGAAGTGAGGGTTTGGCTGCTAAAAACGAGGTCTTGAGCCTTAAAAAAGAAGGGGCTTGGACTCCAGGAAGTGAGGGTTTGGCTGCTAAAAATGAGGCCTTGATCCTTGAAAGCGGAGGGACTTAAACCTGTGGAATGAGGGTTTGGCTGCTAAAAATGAAGGCTTGAGCCTTAAAACAGAGGAGCTTGGACCCCTGAAAGTAAGTTTTTGGCTGCTAATAATGAGGCCTGGAGCCTTAAAAGTGAAGGGGCTTGGACCCCAGGAAGTGAGGGTTTGGCTGCTAAAAATGAGGTCTTGAGCCTTAAAAGAGAAGGGGCTTGGACCCCTCGAAGTGAGGGTTTGGCTGCTAAAAACGAGGCCTTGAGCATTAAAAGGTGAGGGGCTTAGACCCCTGAAAGTAAGGGTTTGGCTGCTAAAAATGAGGCCTTGAGCCTTAAAAGCAGAAGGGGCTTGGGCCCCAGGAATTAAGGGTTTGGCTGCTAAAAATGAGGCCTTGAGCCTTAAAAGAGAAGGGGCTTGGACCCCAGGAAGTGAGGGTTTGGCTGCTAAAAATGAGGCCTCGAGCCTTAAAAGAGAAGGGGCTTGGACCCCTGGAAGTGAGGGTTTGGCTGCTAATAATGAGGCCTTGAGCCTTAAAAGAGAACGGGCTTGGACTCCAGGAAGTGAGGGTTTGGCTGCTAAAAACGAGGTCTTGAGCCTTAAAAAAGAAGGGGCTTGGACTCCAGGAAGTGAGGGTTTGGCTGCTAAAAATGAGGCCTTGAGCCTTAAAAGTGAAGGGGCTTGGACCCCAGGAAGTGAGGGTTTGGCTGCTAAAAATGAGGTCTTGAGCCTTAAAAAAGAAGGGGCTTGGACTCCAGGAAGTGAGGGTTTGGCTGCTAAAAATGAGGCCTTGATCCTTGAAAGCGGAGGGACTTAAACCTGTGGAATGAGGGTTTGGCTGCTAAAAATGAAGGCTTGAGCCTTAAAACAGAGGAGCTTGGACCCCTGAAAGTAAGTTTTTGGCTGCTAATAATGAGGCCTGGAGCCTTAAAAGTGAAGGGGCTTGGACCCCTCGAAGTGAGGGTTTGGCTGCTAAAAATGAGGTCTTGAGCCTTAAAAGAGAAGGGGCTTGGACCCCTCGAAGTCAGGGTTTGGCTGCTAAAAACGAGGCCTTGAGCATTAAAAGGTGAGGGGCTTAGACCCCTGAAAGTAAGGGTTTGGCTGCTAAAAATGAGGCCTTGAGCCTTAAAAGCAGAAGGGGCTTGGGCCCCAGGAATTAAGGGTTTGGCTGCTAAAAATGAGGCCTTGAGCCTTAAAAGAGAAGGGGCTTGGACCCCAGGAAGTGAGGGTTTGGCTGCTAAAAATGAGGCCTCGAGCCTTAAAAGAGAAGGGGCTTGGACCCCTGGAAGTGAGGGTTTGGCTGCTAAAAATGAGGCCTTGAGCCTTAAAAGAGAAGGGGCTTGGACATCTTAAATGAGGGTTTGGCTGCTAATAATGAGGCCTTGAGCCTTAAAAGAGAACGGGCTTGGACTCCAGGAAGTGAGGGTTTGGCTGCTAAAAATGAGGCCTTGAGCCTTGAAAGCGGAGGGACTTAAACCTGTGGAATGAGGGTTTGGCTGCTAAAAATGAAGGCTTGAGCCTTAAAACAGAGGAGCTTGGACCCCTGAAAGTAAGTTTTTGGCTGCTAATAATGAGGCCTGGAGCCTTAAAAGAGAAGGGGTTTGGACCCCTCGAAGTGAGGGTTTGGCTGTTAAATAAAGGCCTTGAGCCTTAAAAGAGAAGGGGCTTGGACCCCTCGAAGTGAGGGTTTGGCTGCTAAAAACGAGGCCTTGAGCATTAAAAGGTGAGAGGCTTGGACTCCAGGAAGTGAGGGTTTGGCTGCTAAAAATGAGGCCTTGAGCCTTGAAAGCGGAGGGACTTAAACCTGTGGAATGAGGGTTTGGCTGCTAAAAATGAAGGCTTGAGCCTTAAAACAGAGGAGCTTGGACCCCTGAAAGTAAGTTTTTGGCTGCTAATAATGAGGCCTGGAGCCTTAAAAGAGAAGGGGTTTGGACCCCTCGAAGTGAGGGTTTGGCTGTTAAATAAAGGCCTTGAGCCTTAAAAGAGAAGGGGCTTGGACCCCTCGAAGTGAGGGTTTGGCTGCTAAAAATGAGGCCTTGAGCCTTAAAAGAGAAGAGGCTTGGACTCCTGGAAGTGAGGGTTTGCTGCTAAAAACGAGGTCTTGAGCCTTAAAAAAGAAGGGGCTTGGACTCCAGGAAGTGAGGATTTGGCTGCTAAAAATGAGGCCTTGAGCCTTGAAAGCGGAGGGACTTAAACCTGTGGAATGAGGGTGTGGCTGCTAAAAATGAAGGCTTGAGCCTTAAAACAGAGGAGCTTGGACCCCTGAAAGTAAGTTTTTGGCTGCTAATAATGAGGCCTTGAGCCTTAAAAGTGAAGGGGCTTGGACCCCAGGAAGTGAGGGTTTGGCTGCTAAAAATGAGGTCTTGAGCCTTAAAAGAGAAGGGGCTCGGACCCCAGGAAGTGAGGGTTTGGCTGCTAAAAATGAGGCCTGGAGCCTTAAAAGAGAAGGGGCTTGGACCCCTGGAAGTGAGGGTTTGGCTGCTAAAAATGAGGCCTTGAGCCTTAAAAGAGAAGGGGCTTGGACATCTTAAATGAGGGTTTGGCTGCTAATAATGAGGCCTTGAGCCTTAAAAGAGAACGGGCTTGGACTCCAGGAAGTGAGGGTTTGGCTGCTAAAAATGAGGCCTTGAGCCTTGAAAGCGGAGGGACTTAAACCTGTGGAATGAGGGTTTGGCTGCTAAAAATGAAGGCTTGAGCCTTAAAACAGAGGAGCTTGGACCCCTGAAAGTAAGTTTTTGGCTGCTAATAATGAGGCCTGGAGCCTTAAAAGTGAAGGGGTTTGGACCCCTCGAAGTGAGGGTTTGGCTGTTAAATAAAGGCCTTGAGCCTTAAAAGAGAAGGGGCTTGGACCCCAGGAAGTGAGGGTTTGGCTGCTAAAAACGAGGTCTTGAGCATTAAAAGGTGAGAGGCTTGGACTCCAGGAAGTGAGGGTTTGGCTGCTAAAAATGAGGCCTTGAGCCTTGAAAGCGGAGGGACTTAAACCTGTGGAATGAGGGTTTGGCTGCTAAAAATGAAGGCTTGAGCCTTAAAACAGAGGAGCTTGGACCCCTGAAAGTAAGTTTTTGGCTGCTAATAATGAGGCCTTGAGCCTTAAAAGTGAAGGGGCTTGGACCCCAGGAAGTGAGGGTTTGGCTGCTAAAAATGAGGTCTTGAGCCTTAAAAGAGAAGGGGCTTGGACCCCTCGAAGTGAGGGTTTGGCTGCTAAATACAAGGCCTTGAGCCTTAAAAGCAGAGGGGCTTGGTCCCCAGGAATTAAGGGTTTGGCTGCTAAAAATGAGGCCTTGAGCCTCAAAAGTAAAGGGGCTTGGACACCAGGAAGTGAGGGTTTGGCTGCTAAAAACGAGGCCTTGAGCATTAAAAGGTGAGGGGCTTAGACCCCTGAAAGTAAGGGTTTGGCTGCTAAAAATGAGGCCTTGAGCCTTAAAAGCAGAAGGGGCTTGGGCCCCAGGAATTAAGGGTTTGGCTGCTAAAAATGAGGCCTTGAGCCTTAAAAGAGAAGGGGCTTGGACCCCAGGAAGTGAGGGTTTGGCTGCTAAAAATGAGGCCTCGAGCCTTAAAAGAGAAGGGGCTTGGACCCCTGGAAGTGAGGGTTTGGCTGCTAAAAATGAGGCCTTGAGCCTTAAAAGAGAAGGGGCTTGGACATCTTAAATGAGGGTTTGGCTGCTAATAATGAGGCCTTGAGCCTTAAAAGAGAACGGGCTTGGACTCCAGGAAGTGAGGGTTTGGCTGCTAAAAATGAGGCCTTGAGCCTTGAAAGCGGAGGGACTTAAACCTGTGGAATGAGGGTTTGGCTGCTAAAAATGAAGGCTTGAGCCTTAAAACAGAGGAGCTTGGACCCCTGAAAGTAAGTTTTTGGCTGCTAATAATGAGGCCTGGAGCCTTAAAAGAGAAGGGGTTTGGACCCCTCGAAGTGAGGGTTTGGCTGTTAAATCAAGGCCTTGAGCCTTAAAAGAGAAGGGGCTTGGACCCCTGGAAGTGAGGGTTTGGCTGCTAGGAAGGAGGCCTTGAGCCTTAAAAGAGAAGAGGCTTGGACTCCTGGAAGTGAGGGTTTGGCTGCTAAAAATGAGGCCTTGAGCCTTGAAAGCGGAGGGACTTAAACCTGTGGAATGAGGGTTTGGCTGCTAAAAATGAAGGCTTGAGCCTTAAAACAGAGGAGCTTGGACCCCTGAAAGTAAGTTTTTGGCTGCTAATAATGAGGCCTGGAGCCTTAAAAGAGAAGGGGTTTGGACCCCTCGAAGTGAGGGTTTGGCTGTTAAATAAAGGCCTTGAGCCTTAAAAGAGAAGGGGCTTGGACCCCTCGAAGTGAGGGTTTGGCTGCTAAAAATGAGGCCTTGAGCCTTAAAAGAGAAGAGGCTTGGACTCCTGGAAGTGAGGGTTTGCTGCTAAAAACGAGGTCTTGAGCCTTAAAAAAGAAGGGGCTTGGACTCCAGGAAGTGAGGGTTTGGCTGCTAAAAATGAGGCCTTGAGCCTTGAAAGCGGAGGGACTTAAACCTGTGGAATGAGGGTTTGGCTGCTAAAAATGAAGGCTTGAGCCTTAAAACAGAGGAGCTTGGACCCCTGAAAGTAAGTTTTTGGCTGCTAATAATGAGGCCTTGAGCCTTAAAAGTGAAGGGGCTTGGACCCCAGGAAGTGAGGGTTTGGCTGCTAAAAATGAGGTCTTGAGCCTTAAAAGAGAAGGGGCTCGGACCCCAGGAAGTGAGGGTTTGGCTGCTAAAAATGAGGCCTCGAGCCTTAAAAGAGAAGGGGCTTGGACCCCTGGAAGTGAGGGTTTGGCTGCTAAAAATGAGGCCTTGAGCCTTAAAAGAGAAGGGGCTTGGACATCTTAAATGAGGGTTTGGCTGCTAATAATGAGGCCTTGAGCCTTAAAAGAGAACGGGCTTGGACTCCAGGAAGTGAGGGTTTGGCTGCTAAAAATGAGGCCTTGAGCCTTGAAAGCGGAGGGACTTAAACCTGTGGAATGAGGGTTTGGCTGCTAAAAATGAAGGCTTGAGCCTTAAAACAGAGGAGCTTGGACCCCTGAAAGTAAGTTTTTGGCTGCTAATAATGAGGCCTGGAGCCTTAAAAGTGAAGGGGTTTGGACCCCTCGAAGTGAGGGTTTGGCTGTTAAATAAAGGCCTTGAGCCTTAAAAGAGAAGGGGCTTGGACCCCTCGAAGTGAGGGTTTGGCTGCTAAAAACGAGGTCTTGAGCATTAAAAGGTGAGAGGCTTGGACTCCAGGAAGTGAGGGTTTGGCTGCTAAAAATGAGGCCTTGAGCCTTGAAAGCGGAGGGACTTAAACCTGTGGAATGAGGGTTTGGCTGCTAAAAATGAAGGCTTGAGCCTTAAAACAGAGGAGCTTGGACCCCTGAAAGTAAGTTTTTGGCTGCTAATAATGATGCCTTGAGCCTTAAAAGTGAAGGGGCTTGGACCCCAGGAAGTGAGGGTTTGGCTGCTAAAAATGAGGTCTTGAGCCTTAAAAAAGAAGGGGCTTGGACTCCAGGAAGTGAGGGTTTGGCTGCTAAAAATGAGGCCTTGAGCCTTGAAAGCGGAGGGACTTAAACCTGTGGAATGAGGGTTTGGCTGCTAAAAATGAAGGCTTGAGCCTTAAAACAGAGGAGCTTGGACCCCTGAAAGTAAGTTTTTGGCTGCTAATAATGAGGCCTTGAGCCTTAAAAGTGAAGGGGCTTGGACCCCAGGAAGTGAGGGTTTGGCTGCTAAAAATGAGGTCTTGAGCCTTAAAAGAGAAGGGGCTCGGACCCCAGGAAGTGAGGGTTTGGCTGCTAAAAATGAGGCCTCGAGCCTTAAAAGAGAAGGGGCTTGGACCCCTGGAAGTGAGGGTTTGGCTGCTAAAAATGAGGCCTTGAGCCTTAAAAGAGAAGGGGCTTGGACATCTTAAATGAGGGTTTGGCTGCTAATAATGAGGCCTTGAGCCTTAAAAGAGAACGGGCTTGGACTCCAGGAAGTGAGGGTTTGGCTGCTAAAAATGAGGCCTTGAGCCTTGAAAGCGGAGGGACTTAAACCTGTGGAATGAGGGTTTGGCTGCTAAAAATGAAGGCTTGAGCCTTAAAACAGAGGAGCTTGGACCCCTGAAAGTAAGTTTTTGGCTGCTAATAATGAGGCCTGGAGCCTTAAAAGTGAAGGGGTTTGGACCCCTCGAAGTGAGGGTTTGGCTGTTAAATAAAGGCCTTGAGCCTTAAAAGAGAAGGGGCTTGGACCCCTCGAAGTGAGGGTTTGGCTGCTAAAAACGAGGTCTTGAGCATTAAAAGGTGAGAGGCTTGGACTCCAGGAAGTGAGGGTTTGGCTGCTAAAAATGAGGCCTTGAGCCTTGAAAGCGGAGGGACTTAAACCTGTGGAATGAGGGTTTGGCTGCTAAAAATGAAGGCTTGAGCCTTAAAACAGAGGAGCTTGGACCCCTGAAAGTAAGTTTTTGGCTGCTAATAATGATGCCTTGAGCCTTAAAAGTGAAGGGGCTTGGACCCCAGGAAGTGAGGGTTTGGCTGCTAAAAACGAGGTCTTGAGCCTTAAAAAAGAAGGGGCTTGGACTCCAGGAAGTGAGGGTTTGGCTGCTAAAAATGAGGCCTTGAGCCTTGAAAGCGGAGGGACTTAAACCTGTGGAATGAGGGTTTGGCTGCTAAAAATGAAGGCTTGAGCCTTAAAACAGAGGAGCTTGGACCCCTGAAAGTAAGTTTTTGGCTGCTAATAATGAGGCCTTGAGCCTTAAAAGTGAAGGGGCTTGGACCCCAGGAAGTGAGGGTTTGGCTGCTAAAAATGAGGTCTTGAGCCTTAAAAGAGAAGGGGCTTGGACCCCTCGAAGTGAGGGTTTGGCTGCTAAATACAAGGCCTTGAGCCTTAAAAGCAGAGGGACTTGGTCCCCAGGAATTAAGGGTTTGGCTGCTAAAAATGAGGCCTTGAGCCTCAAAAGTAAAGGGGCTTGGACCCCTGGAAGTGAGGGTTTGGCTGCTAAAAATGAGGCCTTGAGCCTTAAAAGAGAACGGGCTTGGACTCCAGGAAGTGAGGGTTTGGCTGCTAAAAATGAGGCCTTGAGCCTTGAAAGCGGAGGGACTTAAACCTGTGGAATGAGGGTTTGGCTGCTAAAAATGAAGGCTTGAGCCTTAAAACAGAGGAGCTTGGACCCCTGAAAGTAAGTTTTTGGCTGCTAATAATGAGGCCTGGAGCCTTAAAAGAGAAAGGGTTTGGACCCCTCGAAGTGAGGGTTTGGCTGTTAAATCAAGGCATTGAGCCTTAAAAGAGAAGGGGCTTGGACCCCTCGAAGTGAGGGTTTGGCTGCTAAAAATGAGGCCTTGAGCCTCAAAAGTAAAGGGGCTTGGACACCAGGAAGTGAGGGTTTGGCTGCTAAAAACGAGGCCTTGAGCATTAAAAGGTGAGGGGCTTAGACCCCTGAAAGTAAGGGTTTGGCTGCTAAAAATGAGGCCTTGAGCCTTAAAAGCAGAAGGGGCTTGGGCCCCAGGAATTAAGGGTTTGGCTGCTAAAAATGAGGCCTTGAGCCTTAAAAGAGAAGGGGCTTGGACCCCAGGAAGTGAGGGTTTGGCTGCTAAAAATGAGGCCTCGAGCCTTAAAAGAGAAGGGGCTTGGACCCCTGGAAGTGAGGGTTTGGCTGCTAAAAATGAGGCCTTGAGCCTTAAAAGAGAAGGGGCTTGGACATCTTAAATGAGGGTTTGGCTGCTAATAATGAGGCCTTGAGCCTTAAAAGAGAACGGGCTTGGACTCCAGGAAGTGAGGGTTTGGCTGCTAAAAATGAGGCCTTGAGCCTTGAAAGCGGAGGGACTTAAACCTGTGGAATGAGGGTTTGGCTGCTAAAAATGAAGGCTTGAGCCTTAAAACAGAGGAGCTTGGACCCCTGAAAGTAAGTTTTTGGCTGCTAATAATGAGGCCTGGAGCCTTAAAAGAGAAGGGGTTTGGACCCCTCGAAGTGAGGGTTTGGCTGTTAAATAAAGGCCTTGAGCCTTAAAAGAGAAGGGGCTTGGACCCCTGGAAGTGAGGGTTTGGCTGCTAGGAAGGAGGCCTTGAGCCTTAAAAGAGAAGAGGCTTGGACTCCTGGAAGTGAGGGTTTGGCTGCTAAAAATGAGGCCTTGAGCCTTGAAAGCGGAGGGACTTAAACCTGTGGAATGAGGGTTTGGCTGCTAAAAATGAAGGCTTGAGCCTTAAAACAGAGGAGCTTGGACCCCTGAAAGTAAGTTTTTGGCTGCTAATAATGAGGCCTGGAGCCTTAAAAGAGAACGGGTTTGGACCCCTCGAAGTGAGGGTTTGGCTGTTAAATAAAGGCCTTGAGCCTTAAAAGAGAAGGGGCTTGGACCCCTCGAAGTGAGGGTTTGGCTGCTAAAAACGAGGTCTTGAGCCTTAAAAAAGAAGGGGCTTGGACTCCAGGAAGTGAGGGTTTGGCTGCTAAAAATGAGGCCTTGAGCCTTGAAAGCGGAGGGACTTAAACCTGTGGAATGAGGGTTTGGCTGCTAAAAATGAAGGCTTGAGCCTTAAAACAGAGGAGCTTGGACCCCTGAAAGTAAGTTTTTGGCTGCTAATAATGATGCCTTGAGCCTTAAAAGTGAAGGGGCTTGGACCCCAGGAAGTGAGGGTTTGGCTGCTAAAAATGAGGTCTTGAGCCTTAAAAGAGAAGGGGCTTGGACCCCTCGAAGTGAGGGTTTGGCTGCTAAATACAAGGCCTTGAGCCTTAAAAGCAGAGGGGCTTGGTCCCCAGGAATTAAGGGTTTGGCTGCTAAAATTGAGGCCTTGAGCCTCAAAAGTAAAGGGGCTTGGACACCAGGAAGTGAGGGTTTGGCTGCTAAAAACGAGGCCTTGAGCATTAAAAGGTGAGGGGCTTAGACCCCTGGAAGTGAGTGTTTGGCTGCTAAAATTGAGGCCTTGAGCCTTGAAAGCGGAGGGACTTAAACCTGTGGAATGAAGGTTTGGCTGCTAAAAATGAAGGCTTGAGCCTTAAAACAGAGGAGCTTGGACCCCTGAAAGTAAGTTTTTGGCTGCTAATAATGAGGCCTTGAGCCTTAAAAGTGAAGGGGCTTGGACCCCAGGAAGTGAGGGTTTGGCTGCTAAAAACGAGGTCTTGAGCCTTAAAAAAGAAGGGGCTTGGACTCCAGGAAGTGAGGGTTTGGCTGCTAAAAATGAGGCCTTGATCCTTGAAAGCGGAGGGACTTAAACCTGTGGAATGAGGGTTTGGCTGCTAAAAATGAGGGCTTGAGCCTTAAAACAGAGGAGCTTGGACCCCTGAAAGTAAGTTTTTGGCTGCTAATAATGAGGCCTGGAGCCTTAAAAGTGAAGGGGCTTGGACCCCAGGAAGTGAGGGTTTGGCTGCTAAAAATGAGGTCTTGAGCCTTAAAAGAGAAGGGGCTTGGACCCCTCGAAGTGAGGGTTTGGCTGCTAAAAATGAGGCCTTGAGCCTCAAAAGTAAAGGGGCTTGGACCCCAGGAAGTGAGGGTTTGGCTGCTAAAAACGAGGCCTTGAGCATTAAAAGGTGAGGGGCTTAGACCTCTGAAAGTAAGGGTTTGGCTGCTAAAAATGAGGCCTTGAGCCTTAAAAGCAGAAGGGGCTTGGGCCCCAGGAATTAAGGGTTTGGCTGCTAAAAATGAGGCCTTGAGCCTTAAAAGAGAAGGGGCTTGGACCCCAGGAAGTGAGGGTTTGGCTGCTAAAAATGAGGCCTCGAGCCTTAAAAGAGAAGGGGCTTGGACCCCTGGAAGTGAGGGTTTGGCTGCTAAAAATGAGGCCTTGAGCCTTAAAAGAGAAGGGGCTTGGACATCTTAAATGAGGGTTTGGCTGCTAATAATGAGGCCTTGAGCCTTAAAAGAGAACGGGCTTGGACTCCAGGAAGTGAGGGTTTGGCTGCTAAAAATGAGGCCTTGAGCCTTGAAAGCGGAGGGACTTAAACCTGTGGAATGAGGGTTTGGCTGCTAAAAATGAAGGCTTGAGCCTTAAAACAGAGGAGCTTGGACCCCTGAAAGTAAGTTTTTGGCTGCTAATAATGAGGCCTGGAGCCTTAAAAGAGAAGGGGTTTGGACCCCTCGAAGTGAGGGTTTGGCTGTTAAATAAAGGCCTTGAGCCTTAAAAGAGAAGGGGCTTGGACCCCTGGAAGTGAGGGTTTGGCTGCTAGGAAGGAGGCCTTGAGCCTTAAAAGAGAAGAGGCTTGGACTCCTGGAAGTGAGGGTTTGGCTGCTAAAAATGAGGCCTTGAGCCTTGAAAGCGGAGGGACTTAAACCTGTGGAATGAGGGTTTGGCTGCTAAAAATGAAGGCTTGAGCCTTAAAACAGAGGAGCTTGGACCCCTGAAAGTAAGTTTTTGGCTTCTAATAATGAGGCCTGGAGCCTTAAAAGAGAAGGGGTTTGGACCCCTCGAAGTGAGGGTTTGGCTGCTAAAGATGAGGCCTTGAGCCTTAAAAGAGAAGAGGCTTGGACTCCTGGAAGTGAGGGTTTGCTGCTAAAAACGAGGTCTTGAGCCTTAAAAAAGAAGGGGCTTGGACTCCAGGAAGTGAGGGTTTGGCTGCTAAAAATGAGGCCTTGAGCCTTGAAAGCGGAGGGACTTAAACCTGTGGAATGAGGGTTTGGCTGCTAAAAATGAAGGCTTGAGCCTTAAAACAGAGGAGCTTGGACCCCTGAAAGTAAGTTTTTGGCTGCTAATAATGAGGCCTTGAGCCTTAAAAGTGAAGGGGCTTGGACCCCAGGAAGTGAGGGTTTGGCTGCTAAAAATGAGGTCTTGAGCCTTAAAAGAGAAGGGGCTTGGACCCCTCGAAGTGAGGGTTTGGCTGCTAAATACAAGGCCTTGAGCCTTAAAAGCAGAGGGGCTTGGGCCCCAGGAATTAAGGGTTTGGCTGCTAAAAATGAGGCCTTGAGCCTCAAAAGTAAAGGGGCTTGGACACCAGGAAGTGAGGGTCTGGCTGCTAGAAAGGAGGCCTTGAGCCTTAAAAGAGAAGGGGCTTGGACATCTTAAATGAGGGTTTGCCTGCTAATAATGAGGCCTTGAGCCTTAAAAGAGAAGGGGCTTGGACCCCTGGAAGTGAGTGTTTGGCTGCTAAAATTGAGGCCTTGAGCCTTGAAAGCGGAGGGACTTAAACCTGTGGAATGAAGGTTTGGCTGCTAAAAATGAAGGCTTGAGCCTTAAAACAGAGGAGCTTGGACCCCTGAAAGTAAGTTTTTGGCTGCTAATAATGAGGCCTGGAGCCTTAAAAGAGAAGGGGTTTGGACCCCTCGAAGTGAGGGTTTGGCTGTTAAATAAAGGCCTTGAGCCTTAAAAGAGAAGGGGCTTGGACCCCTCGAAGTGAGGGTTTGGCTGTTAAATAAAGGCCTTGATCCTTAAAAGAGAAGGGGCTTGGACCCCTCGAAGTGAGGGTTTGGCTGCTAAAAATGAGGCCTTGAGCCTTAAAAGAGAAGAGGCTTGGACTCCTGGAAGTGAGGGTTTGCTGCTAAAAACGAGGTCTTGAGCCTTAAAAAAGAAGGGGCTTGGACTCCAGGAAGTGAGGGTTTGGCTGCTAAAAATGAGGCCTTGAGCCTTGAAAGCGGAGGGACTTAAACCTGTGGAATGAGGGTTTGGCTGCTAAAAATGAGGCCTTGAGCCTTGAAAGCGGAGGGACTTAAACCTGTGGAATGAAGGTTTGGCTGGTAAAAATGAAGGCTTGAGCCTTAAAACAGAGGAGCTTGGACCCCTGAAAGTAAGTTTTTGGCTGCTAATAATGAGGCCTGGAGCCTTAAAAGAGAAGGGGTTTGGACCCCTCGAAGTGAGGGTTTGGCTGTTAAATCAAGGCCTTGAGCCTTAAAAGAGAAGGGGCTTGGACCCCTCGAAGTGAGGGTTTGGCTGCTAAAAATGAGGCCTTGAGCCTTAAAAGAGAAGAGGCTTGGACTCCTGGAAGTGAGGGTTTGCTGCTAAAAACGAGGTCTTGAGCCTTAAAAAAGAAGGGGCTTGGACTCCAGGAAGTGAGGGTTTGGCTGCTAAAAATGAGGCCTTGAGCCTTGAAAGCAGAGGGACTTAAACCTGTGGAATGAGGGTTTGGCTGCTAATAATGAGGCCTTGAGCCTTAAAAGAGAAGGGGCTTGGACCCCAGGAAGTGAGGGTTTGGCTGCTAAAAATGAGGCATTGAGCCTTAAAAGAGAACGGGCTTGGACCCCTCGAAGTGAGGCACTAGCTGCTAAAAATGAGGCCTTGAGCCTTAAAAGAGAACGGGCTTGGACCCTTCGAAGTGAGGGACTAGCTGCTAGGAAGGAGGCATTGAGCCTTAAAAGCTGAGGGGCTTAGACCCCTGGAAGTAAGGTTTTGGCTGCTAAAAATGAGGCCTTGAGGCTTGAAAGCTGAGGGGCTTGGACCCCTGGAAGGAAGGGTTTGGCTGCTAAAAATGAGGCCTTGAGCCTTGAAAGCGGAGGGACTTAAACCTGTGGAATGAGGGTTTGGCTGATAAAAATGAAGGCTTGAGCCTTAAAACAGAGGAGCTTGGACCCCTGAAAGTAAGTTTTTGGCTGCTAATAATGAGGCCTTCAGCCTTAAAAGTTAAGGGGCTTGGACCCCAGGAAGTGAGGGTTTGGCTGCTAAAAATGAGGTCTTGAGCCTTGAAAGAGAAGGGGCTTGGACCCCTCGAAATGAGGGTTTGGATACTAAAAATGAGGCCTTGAGCCTTAAAAGCAGAAGGGGCTTGGGCCCCAGGAATTAAGGGTTTGGCTGCTAAAAATGAGGCCTTGAGCCTTGAAAGCGGAGGGACTTAAACCTGTGGAATGCGGGTTTGGCTGGTAAAAATGAAGGCTTGAGACTTAAAACAGAGGAGCTTGGACCCCTGAAACTAAGTTTGCGGCTGCTAATAATGAGGCCTTGAGCCTTAAAAGAGAAGGGGCTTGGACCCCTGGAAGTATGCGTTTGGCTGCTAAAAATGAGGCCTTGAGCCTTAAAAGAGAAGGGGCTTGGACCCCAGGAAGTGAGGGTTTGGCTGCTAGGAAGAAGGCCTTGAACCTTAAAAGAGAATGGGCTTGGACCCCTGGAAGTGAGCGACTAGCTGCTAAAAATGAGGCATTGAGCCTTAAAAGCTGAGGGGCTTAGACCCCTGGAAGTAAGGGTTTGGCTGCTAAAAATGAGGCCTTGAGGCTTGAAGGCTGAGGGGCTTGGACCCCTGGAAGTAAGGGTTTGGCTGCTAAAAATGAGGCCTTGAGGCTTCAAAACGGAAGGACTTAAACCTGTGGAATGAGGGTTTGGCTGCTAAAAATGAAGGCTTGAGCCTTAAAACAGAGGAGCTTGGACCCCTGAAAGTAAGTTTTTGGCTGCTAATAATGAGGCCTTGAACCTTAAAAGTGAAGGGGCTTGGACCCCAGGAAGTGAGGGTTTGGCTGCTAAAAATGAGGTCTGGAGCCTTAAAAGAGAAGGGGCGTGGACCCCTCGAAGTGAGGGTGTGGGTGCTACAAATGAAGGCTTGAGCCTTAAAAGAGAAGGGGCTTGGACCCCTCGAAGTGAGGGTTTGGCTGCTAAATACAAGGCCTTGAGCCTTAAAAGCAGAGGGGCTTGGGCCCCAGGAATTAAGGGTTTGGCTGCTAAAAATGAGGCCTTGAGCCTTAAAAGAGAAGGGGCTTGGACCCCAGGAAGTGAGGGTTTGGCTGCTAAAAATGAGGCCTCGAGCCTTAAAAGAGAAGGGGCTTGGACCCCTGGAAGTGAGGGTTTGGCTGCTAAAAATGAGGCCTTGAGCCTTAAAAGAGAAGGGGCTTGGACATCTTAAATGAGGGTTTGGCTGCTAATAATGAGGCCTTGAGCCTTAAAAGAGAACGGGCTTGGACTCCAGGAAGTGAGGGTTTGGCTGCTAAAAATGAGGCCTTGAGCCTTGAAAGCGGAGGGACTTAAACATGTGGAATGAGGGTTTGGCTGCTAAAAATGAAGGCTTGAGCCTTAAAACAGAGGAGCTTGGACCCCTGAAAGTAAGTTTTTGGCTGCTAATAATGAGGCCTGGAGCCTTAAAAGAGAACGGGTTTGGACCCCTCGAAGTGAGGGTTTGGCTGTTAAATCAAGGCCTTGAGCCTTAAAAGAGAAGGGGCTTGGACCCCAGGAAGTGAGGGTTTGGCTGCTAGGAAGGAGGCCTTGAGCCTTAAAAGAGAAGAGGCTTGGACTCCTGGAAGTGAGGGTTTGGCTGCTAAAAATGAGGCCTTGAGCCTTGAAAGCGGAGGGACTTAAACCTGTGGAATGAGGGTTTGGCTGCTAAAAATGAAGGCTTGAGCCTTAAAACAGAGGAGCTTGGACCCCTGAAAGTAAGTTTTTGGCTTCTAATAATGAGGCCTGGAGCCTTAAAAGAGAAGGGGTTTGGACCCCTCAAAGTGAGGGTTTGGCTGTTAAATAAAGGCCTTGAGCCTTAAAAGAGAAGGGGCTTGGACCCCTCGAAGTGAGGGTTTGGCTGCTAAAAATGAGGCCTTGAGCCTTAAAAGAGAAGAGGCTTGGACTCCTGGAAGTGAGGGTTTGCTGCTAAAAATGAGGTCTTGAGCCTTAAAAAAGAAGGGGCTTGGACTCCAGGAAGTGAGGGTTTGGCTGCTAAAAATGAGGCCTTGAGCCTTGAAAGCGGAGGGACTTAAACCTGTGGAATGAGGGTTTGGCTGCTAAAAATGAAGGCTTGAGCCTTAAAACAGAGGAGCTTGGACCCCTGAAAGTAAGTTTTTGGCTGCTAATAATGAGGCCTTGAGCCTTAAAAGTGAAGGGGCTTGGACCCCAGGAAGTGAGGGTTTGGCTGCTAAAAATGAGGTCTTGAGCCTTAAAAGAGAAGGGGCTTGGACCCCTCGAAGTGAGGGTTTGGCTGCTAAATACAAGGCCTTGAGCCTTAAAAGCAGAGGGGCTTGGGCCCCAGGAATTAAGGGTTTGGCTGCTAAAAATGAGGCCTTGAGCCTCAAAAGTAAAGGGGCTTGGACACCAGGAAGTGAGGGTTTGGCTGCTAGAAAGGAGGCCTTGAGCCTTAAAAGAGAAGGGGCTTGGACATCTTAAATGAGGGTTTGCCTGCTAATAATGAGGCCTTGAGCCTTAAAAGAGAAGGGGCTTGGACTCCTGGAAGTGAGTGTTTGGCTGCTAAAATTGAGGCCTTGAGCCTTGAAAGCGGAGGGACTTAAACCTGTGGAATGAAGGTTTGGCTGCTAAAAATGAAGGCTTGAGCCTTAAAACAGAGGAGCTTGGACCCCTGAAAGTAAGTTTTTGGCTGCTAATAATGAGGCCTGGAGCCTTAAAAGAGAAGGGGTTTGGACCCCTCGAAGTGAGGGTTTGGCTGTTAAATAAAGGCCTTGAGCCTTAAAAGAGAAGGGGCTTGGACCCCTCGAAGTGAGGGTTTGGCTGCTAAAAATGAGGCCTTGAGCCTTAAAAGAGAAGAGGCTTGGACTCCTGGAAGTGAGGGTTTGCTGCTAAAAACGAGGTCTTGAGCCTTAAAAAAGAAGGGGCTTGGACTCCAGGAAGTGAGGGTTTGGCTGCTAAAAATGAGGCCTTGAGCCTTGAAAGTGGAGGGACTTAAACCTGTGGAATGAGGGTTTGGCTGCTAAAAATGAAGGCTTGAGCCTTAAAACAGAGGAGCTTGGACCCCTGAAAGTAAGTTTTTGGCTGCTAATAATGAGGCCTTGAGCCTTAAAAGTGAAGGGGCTTGGACCCCAGGAAGTGAGGGTTTGGCTGCTAAAAATGAGGTCTTGAGCCTTAAAAGAGAAGGGGCTTGGACCACTCGAAGTGAGGGTTTGGCTGCTAAATACAAGGCCTTGAGCCTTAAAAGCAGAGGGGCTTGGGCCCCAGGAATTAAGGGTTTGGCTGCTAAAAATGAGGCCTTGAGCCTCAAAAGTAAAGGGGCTTGGACACCAGGAAGTGAGGGTTTGGCTGCTAGAAAGGAGGCCTTGAGCCTTAAAAGAGAAGGGGCTTGGACATCTTAAATGAGGGTTTGGCTGCTAATAATGAGGCCTTGAGCCTTAAAAGAGAAAGGGCTTGGACCCCTGGAAGTGAGTGTTTGGCTGCTAAAATTGAGGCCTTGAGCCTTGAAAGCGGAGGGACTTAAACCTGTGGAATGAAGGTTTGGCTGGTAAAAATGAAGGCTTGAGCCTTAAAACAGAGGAGCTTGGACCCCTGAAAGTAAGTTTTTGGCTGCTAATAATGAGGCCTGGAACCTTAAAAGAGAAGGGGTTTGGACCCCTCGAAGTGAGGGTTTGGCTGTTAAATCAAGGCCTTGAGCCTTAAAAGAGCAGGGGCTTGGACCCCTCGAAGTGAGGGTTTGGCTGCTAAAAATGAGGCCTTGAGCCTTAAAAGAGAAGAGGCTTGGACTCCTGGAAGTGAGGGTTTGCTGCTAAAAATGAGGTCTTGAGCCTTAAAAAAGAAGGGGCTTGGACTCCAGGAAGTGAGGGTTTGGCTGCTAGAAAGGAGGCCTTGAGCCTTAAAAGTGAAGGGGCTTGGACATCTTAAATGAGGGTTTGGCTGCTAATAATGAGGCCTTGAGCCTTAAAAGAGAAGGGGCTTGGACCCCTGGAAGTGAGTGTTTGGCTGCTAAAATTGAGGCCTTGAGCCTTGAAAGCGGAGGGACTTAAACCTGTGGAATGAAGGTTTGGCTGGTAAAAATGAAGGCTTGAGCCTTAAAACAGAGGAGCTTGGACCCCTGAAAGTAAGTTTTTGGCTGCTAATAATGAGGCCTGGAGCCTTAAAAGAGAAGGGGTTTGGACCCCTCGAAGTGAGGGTTTGGCTGTTAAATCAAGGCCTTGAGCCTTAAAAGAGCAGGGGCTTGGACCCCTCGAAGTGAGGGTTTGGCTGTTAAATCAAGGCCTTGAGCCTTAAAAGAGAAGGGGCTTGGACCCCAGGAAGTGAGGGTTTGGCTGCTAGGAAGGAGGCCTTGAGCCTTAAAAGAGAAGAGGCTTGGACTCCTGGAAGTGAGGGTTTGGCTGCTAAAAATGAGGCCTTGAGCCTTGAAAGCGGAGGGACTTAAACCTGTGGAATGAAGGTTTGGCTGGTAAAAATGAAGGCTTGAGCCTTAAAACAGAGGAGCTTGGACCCCTGAAAGTAAGTTTTTGGCTGCTAATAATGAGGCCTGGAGCCTTAAAAGAGAAGGGGTTTGGACCCCTCGAAGTGAGGGTTTGGCTGTTAAATAAAGGCCTTGAGCCTTAAAAGAGAAGGGGCTTGGACCCCTGGAAGTGAGGGTTTGGCTGCTAGGAAGGAGGCCTTGAGCCTTAAAAGAGAAGAGGCTTGGACTCCTGGAAGTGAGGGTTTGCTGCTAAAAACGAGGTCTTGAGCCTTAAAAAAGAAGGGGCTTGGACTCCAGGAAGTGAGGGTTTGGCTGCTAAAAATGAGGCCTTGAGCCTTGAAAGTGGAGGGACTTAAACCTGTGGAATGAGGGTTTGGCTGCTAAAAATGAAGGCTTGAGCCTTAAAACAGAGGAGCTTGGACCCCTGAAAGTAAGTTTTTGGCTGCTAATAATGAGGCCTTGAGCCTTAAAAGTGAAGGGGCTTGGACCCCAGGAAGTGAGGGTTTGGCTGCTAAAAATGAGGTCTTGAGCCTTAAAAGAGAAGGGGCTTGGACCACTCGAAGTGAGGGTTTGGCTGCTAAATACAAGGCCTTGAGCCTTAAAAGCAGAGGGGCTTGGGCCCCAGGAATTAAGGGTTTGGCTGCTAAAAATGAGGCCTTGAGCCTCAAAAGTAAAGGGGCTTGGACACCAGGAAGTGAGGGTTTGGCTGCTAGAAAGGAGGCCTTGAGCCTTAAAAGTGAAGGGGCTTGGACATCTTAAATGAGGGTTTGGCTGCTAATAATGAGGCCTTGAGCCTTAAAAGAGAAGGGGCTTGGACCCCTGGAAGTGAGTGTTTGGCTGCTAAAATTGAGGCCTTGAGCCTTGAAAGCGGAGGGACTTAAACCTGTGGAATGAAGGTTTGGCTGGTAAAAATGAAGGCTTGAGCCTTAAAACAGAGGAGCTTGGACCCCTGAAAGTAAGTTTTTGGCTGCTAATAATGAGGCCTGGAGCCTTAAAAGAGAAGGGGTTTGGACCCCTCGAAGTGAGGGTTTGGCTGTTAAATCAAGGCCTTGAGCCTTAAAAGAGCAGGGGCTTGGACCCCTCGAAGTGAGGGTTTGGCTGCTAAAAATGAGGCCTTGAGCCTTAAAAGAGAAGAGGCTTGGACTCCTGGAAGTGAGGGTTTGCTGCTAAAAATGAGGTCTTGAGCCTTAAAAAAGAAGGGGCTTGGACTCCAGGAAGTGAGGGTTTGGCTGCTAAAAATGAGGCCTTGAGCCTTGAAAGCAGAGGGACTTAAACCTGTGGAATGAGGGTTTGGCTGCTAAAAATGAAGGCTTGAGCCTTAAAACAGAGGAGCTTGGACCCCTGAAAGTAAGTTTTTGGCTGCTAATAATGAGGCCTTGAGCCTTAAAAGTGAAGGGGCTTGGACCCCAGGAAGTGAGGGTTTGGCTGCTAAAAATGAGGTCTTGAGCCTTAAAAGAGAAGGGGCTTGGACCCCTCGAAGTGAGGTTTTGGCTGCTAAAAATGAGGCCTTGAGCCTTAAAAGCAGAGGGGCTTGGGCCCCAGGAATTAAGGGTTTGGCTGCTAAAAATGAGGCCTTGAGCCTCAAAAGTAAAGGGGCTTGGACACCAGGAAGTGAGGGTTTGGCTGCTAGAAAGGAGGCCTTGAGCCTTAAAAGAGAAGAGGCTTGGACATCTTAAATGAGGGTTTGCCTGCTAATAATGAGGCCTTGAGCCTTAAAAGAGAAGGGGCTTGGACTCCTGGAAGTGAGTGTTTGGCTGCTAAAATTGAGGCCTTGAGCCTTGAAAGCGGAGGGACTTAAACCTGTGGAATGAAGGTTTGGCTGCTAAAAATGAAGGCTTGAGCCTTAAAACAGAGGAGCTTGGACCCCTGAAAGTAAGTTTTTGGCTGCTAATAATGAGGCCTGGAGCCTTAAAAGAGAAGGGGTTTGGACCCCTCGAAGTGAGGGTTTGGCTGTTAAATAAAGGCCTTGAGCCTTAAAAGAGAAGGGGCTTGGACCCCTCGAAGTGAGGGTTTGGCTGCTAAATACAAGGCCTTGAGCCTTAAAAGAGAAGAGGCTTGGACTCCTGGAAGTGAGGGTTTGCTGCTAAAAACGAGGTCTTGAGCCTTGAAAGCGGAGGGACTTAAACCTGTGGAATGAGGGTTTGGCTGCTAAAAATGAAGGCTTGAGCCTTAAAACAGAGGAGCTTGGACCCCTGAAAGTAAGTTTTTGGCTGCTAATAATGAGGCCTGGAGCCTTAAAAGAGAAGGGGCTTGGACCCCTCGAAGTGAGGGTTTGGCTGCTAAAAATGAGGCCTTGAGCCTTAAAAGAGAAGAGGCTTGGACTCCTGGAAGTGAGGGTTTGCTGCTAAAAACGAGGTCTTGAGCCTTAAAAAAGAAGGGGCTTGGACTCCAGGAAGTGAGGGTTTGGCTGCTAAAAATGAGGCCTTGAGCCTTGAAAGCAGAGGGACTTAAACCTGTGGAATGAGGGTTTGGCTGCTAATAATGAGGCCTTGAGCCTTAAAAGAGAAGGGGCTTGGACCCCAGGAAGTGAGGGTTTGGCTGCTAAAAATGAGGCATTGAGCCTTAAAAGAGAACGGGCTTGGACCCCTCGAAGTGAGGCACTAGCTGCTAAAAATGAGGCCTTGAGCCTTAAAAGAGAACGGGCTTGGACCCTTCGAAGTGAGGGACTAGCTGCTAGGAAGGAGGCATTGAGCCTTAAAAGCTGAGGGGCTTAGACCCCTGGAAGTAAGGGTTTGGCTGCTAAAAATGAGGCCTTGAGGCTTGAAAGCTGAGGGGCTTGGACCCCTGGAAGGAAGGGTTTGGCTGCTAAAAATGAGGCCTTGAGCCTTGAAAGCGGAGGGACTTAAACCTGTGGAATGAGGGTTTGGCTGATAAAAATGAAGGCTTGAGCCTTAAAACAGAGGAGCTTGGACCCCTGAAAGTAAGTTTTTGGCTGCTAATAATGAGGCCTTCAGCCTTAAAAGTTAAGGGGCTTGGACCCCAGGAAGTGAGGGTTTGGCTGCTAAAAATGAGGTCTTGAGCCTTAAAAGAGAAGGGGCTTGGACCCCTCGAAGTGAGGGTTTGGCTACTAAAAATGAGGCCTTGAGGCTTAAAAGCAGAAGGGGCTTGGGCCCCAGGAATTAAGGGTTTGGCTGCTAAAAATGAGGCCTTGAGCCTTAAAAGAGAAGGGGCTTGGGTCCCTCGAAGTGAGGGTTTGGCTGCTAAAAATGAGGCCTTGAGCCTTAAAAGAGAAGGGGCTTGGACCCCTGGAAGTGAGGGTTTGGCTGCTAGAAAGGAGGCCTTGAGCCTTAAAAGAGAAGGGGCTTGGACATCTTAAATGAGGGTTTGGCTGCTAATAATGACGCCTTGAGCCTTAAAAGAGAAGGGGCTTGGACCCCTGGAAGTGAGTGTTTGGCTGCTAAAAATGAGGCCTTGAGCCTTGAAAGCGGAGGGACTTAAACCTGTGGAATGAGGGTTTGGCTGGTAAAAATGAAGGCTTGAGCCTTAAAACAGAGGAGCTTGGACCCCTGAAAGTAAGTTTTTGGCTGCTAATAATGAGGCCTTGAGCCTTAAAAGAGAAGGGGCTTGGACCCCTCGAAGTGAGGGTTTGGCTGCTAAAAATGAGGTCTTGAGCCTTAAAAGAGAAGGGGCTTGGACCCCTCGAAGTGAGGGTGTGGGTGCTACAAATGAAGGCTTGAGCCTTAAAAGAGAAGCGGCTTGGACCCCAGGAAGTGAGGGCTTGGCAGCTAAAAATGAGGCCTTGAGCCTTGAAAGCAGAGGGACTTAAACCTGTGGAATGAGGGGTTGGCTGCTAATAATGAGGCCTTGAGCCTTAAAAGAGAAGGGGCTTGGGCCCCTCGAAGTGAGGGACTAGCTGCTAAAAATGAGGCCTTGAGCCTTAAAAGAGAAGGGGCTTGGACCCCTGGAAGTAAGTTTTTGGCTGCTAATAATGAGGCCTTGAGGCTGGAAAGCTGAGGGGCTTGGACCCCTGGAAGTAAGGGTTTGGCAGCTAAAAATGAGGCCTTGAGCCTTAAAAGAGAAGGGGCTTGGACCCCTGGAAGTGAGGGTTTGGCTGCTAAAAATGAGGCCTTGAGCCTTAAAAGTGGAAGGACTTAAACCTGTGGAATGTGGGTTTGGCTGGTAAAAATGAAGGCTTGAGCCTTAAAACAGAGGAGCTTGGACCCCTGAAACTAAGTTTGCGGCTGCTAATAATGAGGCCTTGAGCCTTAAAAGAGAAGGGGCTTGGACCCCTGGAAGTATGCGTTTGGCTGCTAAAAATGAGGCCTTCAGCCTTAAAATAGAAGGGGCTTGGACCCCTCGAAGTGAGGGTTTGGCTGCTAAAAATGAGGCCTTGAGCCTTAAAAGAGAAGAGGCTTGGACTCCTGGAAGTGAGGGTTTGCTGCTAAAAACGAGGTCTTGAGCCTTAAAAGAGAAGGGGCTTGGACCCCTCGAAGTGAGGGTTTGGCTGCTAAAAATGAGGTCTTGAGCCTTGAAAGAGAAGGGGCTTGGACTCCAGGAAGTGAGGGTTTGGCTGCTAAAAACGAGGCCTTGAGCCTTAAAAGCAGAAGGGGCTTGGGCCCCAGGAATTAAGGGTTTGGCTGCTAAAAATGAGGCCTTGAGCCTTAAAAGAGAAGGGGCTTGGACCCCAGGAAGTGAGGGTTTGGCTGCTAAAAATGAGGCCTTGAGCCTTAAAAGTGAAGGGGCTTGGACATCTTAAATGAGGGTTTGGCTGCTAATAATGAGGCCTTGAGCCTTAAAAGAGAAGGGGCTTGGACCCCTGGAAGTGAGTGTTTGGCTGCTAAAATTGAGGCCTTGAGCCTTGAAAGCGGAGGGACTTAAACCTGTGGAATGAAGGTTTGGCTGGTAAAAATGAAGGCTTGAGCCTTAAAACAGAGGAGCTTGGACCCCTGAAAGTAAGTTTTTGGCTGCTAATAATGAGGCCTGGAGCCTTAAAAGAGAAGGGGTTTGGACCCCTCGAAGTGAGGGTTTGGCTGTTAAATCAAGGCCTTGAGCCTTAAAAGAGCAGGGGCTTGGACCCCTCGAAGTGAGGGTTTGGCTGCTAAAAATGAGGCCTTGAGCCTTAAAAGAGAAGAGGCTTGGACTCCTGGAAGTGAGGGTTTGCTGCTAAAAATGAGGTCTTGAGCCTTAAAAAAGAAGGGGCTTGGACTCCAGGAAGTGAGGGTTTGGCTGCTAAAAATGAGGCCTTGAGCCTTGAAAGCAGAGGGACTTAAACCTGTGGAATGAGGGTTTGGCTGCTAAAAATGAAGGCTTGAGCCTTAAAACAGAGGAGCTTGGACCCCTGAAAGTAAGTTTTTGGCTGCTAATAATGAGGCCTTGAGCCTTAAAAGTGAAGGGGCTTGGACCCCAGGAAGTGAGGGTTTGGCTGCTAAAAATGAGGTCTTGAGCCTTAAAAGAGAAGGGGCTTGGACCACTCGAAGTGAGGGTTTGGCTGCTAAATACAAGGCCTTGAGCCTTAAAAGCAGAGGGGCTTGGGCCCCAGGAATTAAGGGTTTGGCTGCTAAAAATGAGGCCTTGAGCCTCAAAAGTAAAGGGGCTTGGACACCAGGAAGTGAGGGTTTGGCTGCTAGAAAGGAGGCCTTGAGCCTTAAAAGAGATGGGGCTTGGACATCTTAAATGAGGGTTTGCCTGCTAATAATGAGGCCTTGAGCCTTAAAAGAGAAGGGGCTTGAACCCCTGGAAGTGAGTGTTTGGCTGCTAAAATTGAGGCCTTGAGCCTTGAAAGCGGAGGGACTTAAACCTGTGGAATGAAGGTTTGGCTGCTAAAAATGAAGGCTTGAGCCTTAAAACAGAGGAGCTTGGACCCCTGAAAGTAAGTTTTTGGCTGCTAATAATGAGGCCTGGAGCCTTAAAAGAGAAGGGGTTTGGACCCCTCGAAGTGAGGGTTTGGCTGTTAAATAAAGGCCTTGAGCCTTAAAAGAGAAGGGGCTTGGACCCCTCGAAGTGAGGGTTTGGCTGCTAAAAATGAGGCCTTGAGCCTTAAAAGAGAAGAGGCTTGGACTCCTGGAAGTGAGGGTTTGCTGCTAAAAACGAGGTCTTGAGCCTTAAAAAAGAAGGGGCTTGGACTCCAGGAAGTGAGGGTTTGGCTGCTAAAAATGAGGCCTTGAGCCTTGAAAGTGGAGGGACTTAAACCTGTGGAATGAGGGTTTGGCTGCTAAAAATGAAGGCTTGAGCCTTAAAACAGAGGAGCTTGGACCCCTGAAAGTAAGTTTTTGGCTGCTAATAATGAGGCCTTGAGCCTTAAAAGTGAAGGGGCTTGGACCCCAGGAAGTGAGGGTTTGGCTGCTAAAAATGAGGTCTTGAGCCTTAAAAGAGAAGGGGCTTGGACCACTCGAAGTGAGGGTTTGGCTGCTAAATACAAGGCCTTGAGCCTTAAAAGCAGAGGGGCTTGGGCCCCAGGAATTAAGGGTTTGGCTGCTAAAAATGAGGCCTTGAGCCTCAAAAGTAAAGGGGCTTGGACACCAGGAAGTGAGGGTTTGGCTGCTAGAAAGGAGGCCTTGAGCCTTAAAAGTGAAGGGGCTTGGACATCTTAAATGAGGGTTTGGCTGCTAATAATGAGGCCTTGAGCCTTAAAAGAGAAGGGGCTTGGACCCCTGGAAGTGAGTGTTTGGCTGCTAAAATTGAGGCCTTGAGCCTTGAAAGCGGAGGGACTTAAACCTGTGGAATGAAGGTTTGGCTGGTAAAAATGAAGGCTTGAGCCTTAAAACAGAGGAGCTTGGACCCCTGAAAGTAAGTTTTTGGCTGCTAATAATGAGGCCTGGAGCCTTAAAAGAGAAGGGGTTTGGACCCCTCGAAGTGAGGGTTTGGCTGTTAAATCAAGGCCTTGAGCCTTAAAAGAGCAGGGGCTTGGACCCCTCGAAGTGAGGGTTTGGCTGCTAAAAATGAGGCCTTGAGCCTTAAAAGAGAAGAGGCTTGGACTCCTGGAAGTGAGGGTTTGCTGCTAAAAACGAGGTCTTGAGCCTTAAAAAAGAAGGGGCTTGGACTCCAGGAAGTGAGGGTTTGGCTGCTAAAAATGAGGCCTTGAGCCTTGAAAGCAGAGGGACTTAAACCTGTGGAATGAGGGTTTGGCTGCTAATAATGAGGCCTTGAGCCTTAAAAGAGAAGGGGCTTGGGCCCCAGGAATTAAGGGTTTGGCTGCTAAAAATGAGGCATTGAGCCTTAAAAGAGAACGGGCTTGGACCCCTCGAAGTGAGGCACTAGCTGCTAAAAATGAGGCCTTGAGCCTTAAAAGAGAACGGGCTTGGACCCTTCGAAGTGAGGGACTAGCTGCTAGGAAGGAGGCATTGAGCCTTAAAAGCTGAGGGGCTTAGACCCCTGGAAGTAACGGTTTGGCTGCTAAAAATGAGGCCTTGAGGCTTGAAAGCTGAGGGGCTTGGACCCCTGGAAGGAAGGGTTTGGCTGCTAAAAATGAGGCCTTGAGCCTTCAAAGCGGAGGGACTTAAACCTGTGGAATGAGGGTTTGGCTGATAAAAATGAAGGCTTGAGCCTTAAAACAGAGGAGCTTGGACCCCTGAAAGTAAGTTTTTGGCTGCTAATAATGAGGCCTTGAGCCTTAAAAGTTAAGGGGCTTGGACCCCTCGAAGTGAGGGTTTGGCTGCTAAAAATGAGGTCTTGAGCCTTAAAAGAGAAGGGGCTTGGACCCCTCGAAGTGAGGGTTTGGCTACTAAAAATGAGGCCTTGAGGCTTAAAAGCAGAAGGGGCTTGGGCCCCAGGAATTAAGGGTTTGGCTGCTAAAAATGAGGCCTTGAGCCTTAAAAGAGAAGGGGCTTGGGCCCCAGGAAGTGAGGGTTTGGCTGCTAAAAATGAGGCCTTGAGCCTTAAAAGAGAAGGGGCTTGGACCCCTGGAAGTGAGGGTTTGGCTGCTAGAAAGGAGGCCTTGAGCCTTAAAAGAGAAGGGGCTTGGACATCTTAAATGAGGGTTTGGCTGCTAATAATGACGCCTTGAGCCTTAAAAGAGAAGGGGCTTGGACCCCTGGAAGTGAGTGTTTGGCTGCTAAAAATGAGGCCTTGAGCCTTGAAAGCGGAGGGACTTAAACCTGTGGAATGAGGGTTTGGCTGGTAAAAATGAAGGCTTGAGCCTTAAAACAGAGGAGCTTGGACCCCTGAAAGTAAGTTTTTGGCTGCTAATAATGAGGCCTTGAGCCTTAAAAGAGAAGGGGCTTGGACCCCTCGAAGTGAGGGTTTGGCTGCTAAAAATGAGGTCTTGAGCCTTAAAAGAGAAGGGGCTTGGACACCAGGAAGTGAGGGCTTGGCAGCTAAAAATGAGGCCTTGAGCCTTGAAAGCAGAGGGACTTAAACCTGTGGAATGAGGGGTTGGCTGCTAATAATGAGGCCTTGAGCCTTAAAAGAGAAGGGGCTTGGGCCCCTCGAAGTGAGGGACTAGCTGCTAAAAATGAGGCCCTGAGCCTTAAAAGAGAAGGGGCTTGGACCCCTGGAAGTAAGGGTTTGGCTGCTAAAAATGAGGCCTTGAGGCTGGAAAGCTGAGGGGCTTGGACCCCTGGAAGTAAGGGTTTGGCAGCTAAAAATGAGGCCTTGAGCCTTAAAAGAGAAGGGGCTTGGACCCCTCGAAGTGAGGGTTTGGCTGCTAAAAATGAGGCCTTGAGCCTTAAAAGTGGAAGGACTTAAACCTGTGGAATGTGGGTTTGGCTGGTAAAAATGAAGGCTTGAGCCTTAAAACAGAGGAGCTTGGACCCCTGAAACTAAGTTTGCGGCTGCTAATAATGAGGCCTTGAGCCTTAAAAGAGAAGGGGCTTGGACCCCTGGAAGTATGCGTTTGGCTGCTAAAAATGAGGCCTTCAGCCTTAAAATAGAAGGGGCTTGGACCCCTCGAAGTGAGGGTTTGGCTGCTAAAAATGAGGCCTTGAGCCTTAAAAGAGAAGAGGCTTGGACTCCTGGAAGTGAGGGTTTGCTGCTAAAAACGAGGTCTTGAGCCTTAAAAGAGAAGGGGCTTGGACCCCTCGAAGTGAGGGTTTGGCTGCTAAAAATGAGGTCTTGAGCCTTGAAAGAGAAGGGGCTTGGACCCCTCGAAGTGAGGGTTTGGCTGCTAAAAATGAGGCCTTGAGCCTTAAAAGCAGAAGGGGCTTGGGCCCCAGGAATTAAGGGTTTGGCTGCTAAAAATGAGGCCTTGAGCCTTAAAAGAGAAGGGGCTTGGACCCCAGGAATTAAGGGTTTGGCTGCTAAAAATGAGGCCTTGAGCCTTAAAAGAGAAGGGGCATGGACATCTTAAATGAGGGTTTGGCTGCTAAAAATGAGGCCTTGAGCCTTAAAAGAGAAGGGGCTTGGACCCCTGGAAGTGAGGGTTTGGCTGCTAGAAAGGAGGCCTTGAGCCTTAAAAGAGAAGGGGCTTGGGCCCCTCGAAGTGAGGTTTTGGCTGCTAAAAATGAGGCCTTGAGCCTTAAAAGAGAAGGGGCTTGGGACTCTCGAAGTGAGTGTTTGGCTGCTATAATGAGGCCTTGAGCCTTGAAAGCGGAGGGACTTAAACCTGTGGAATGAGGGTTTGGCTGCTAAAAATGAAGGCTTGAGCCTTAAAACAGAGGAGCTTGGACCCCTGAAAGTAAGTTTTTGGCTGCTAATAATGAGGCCTGGAGCCTTAAAAGAGAAGGGGTTTGGACCCCTCGAAGTGAGGGTTTGGCTGTTAAATCAAGGCCTTGAGCCTTAAAAGAGAAGGGGCTTGGACTCCTGGAAGTGATGGTTTGGCTGCTAAAAACGAGGCCTTGAGCCTTAAAAAAGAAGGGGCTTGGACCCCTGAAAGTAAGTTTTTGGCTGCTAAAAATGAGGCCTTGAGCCTTAAAAGAAAAGGGGCTTGGACCCCTGTAGGTGAGGGTTTGGCTGCTAAAAATGAGGCCTTGAGCCTTATAAGCAGAAGGGGCTTGGGCCCCTGGAAGTGAGGGTTTGGCTGCTAATAATGAGGCCTTGAGCCTTAAAAGAGAAGGGGCTTGGACCCCTGGAAGTGAGGGTTTGGCTGCTAAAATTGAGGCCTTGAGCCTTGAAAGCGGAGGGACTTAAACCTGTGGAATGAGGGTTTGGCTGGGAAAAATGAAGGCTTGAGCCTTAAAAGCTGAGGAGCTTGGACCCCTGAAAGTAAGTTTTTGGCTGCTAATAATGAGGCCTGGAGCCATAAAAGAGAAGGGGCTTGGACCCCTCGAAGTGAGGGTATGGCTCTTAAAAACAAGGCCTTGAGCCTTATAAGCAGAAGGGGCTTGGGCCCCTGGAAGTGAGGGTTTGGCTGCTAAAAATGAGGCCTTGAGCCTTAAAAGCAGAAGGGGCTTGGGCCCCAGGAATTAAGGGTTTGGCTGCTAAAAATGAGACCTTGAGCCTTAAAAGAGAAGGGGCTTGGGCCCCAGGAATTAAGGGTTTGGCTGCTAAAAATAATGCCTTGAGCCTTAAAAGAAAAGGGGCTTGGACCCCAGGAAGTGAGGGTTTGGCTGCTAAAAATGAAGGCTTCAGCCTTAAAAGAGAAGGTGCTTGGACCCCTGGAGGTGAGGGTGTGGCTGCTACAAATGAAGGCTTGAGCTTTAAAAGAGAAGGGGCTTGGGCCCCAGGAATTAAGGGTTTGGCTGCTAAAAATGACACCTTCAGCCTTGAAAGCGGAGGGACTTAAACCTGTGGAATGAGGGTTTGGCTGCTAAAAATAAACGCTTGAGCCTTAAAAGTGAAGGGGCTTGGACCCCTCGAAGTGAGGGTTTGGCTGCTAAAAATGAGGCCTTGAGCCTTAAAAGAGAACGGGCTTGGACCCCTCATAGTCAGGGTTTGGCTGCTAAAAAAAATGCCTTGAGCCTCAAAAGAGAAGGGGCTTGGACCCATGGAAGTGAGGGTTTGGCTGTTAAAAACGAGGCCTTGATTCTGAAAAGATAGGTGAAGGGGCTTGGACCCCTGGAAGTGAGGGTTTGGCTGCTAATAATGAGGCCTTGCGCCTTCAAAGCGGAGGGACTTAAACCTGTGGAATGAGGGTTTGGCTGCTAAAAATGAAGGCTTGAGCATTAAAACAGAAGAGCTTGGACTCCTCAAAGTAAGTTTTTGGCTGCTAATAATGAGGCCTTGAGCCTTAAAAGAGAAGGGGCTTGGACCCCAGGAAGTGAGGGTTTGGCTGCTAAAAAGGAGGCCTTGAGCCTTAAAAGCTGAGGGGCTTAGACCCCTGGAAGTAAGGGTTTGGCTGCTAAAAATGAGGACTTGAGCCTCAAAAGTAAAGGGGCTTGGACACCAGGAAGTGAGGGTTTGGCTGCTAATAATGAGACCTTGAGCCTTAAAAGAGAATGGTCTTGGACCCCTCGAAGTGAGGGTTTGGCTGCTAAAAATGAGGCCTGGAGCCTTAAAAGAGAAGGGGCTTGGACTCCTGGAAGTGAGGGTTTGGCTGTTAAATCAAGGCCTTGAGCCTTAAAAGAGAGGAGAAGGGGCTTGGAACCCTCGAAGTGAGGGTTTGGCTGCTAGAAAGGAGACCTTGAGCCTTAAAACTAAAGGGCTTGAACCCCTGGAAGTGAGGGACTAGCTGCTTAAAATGAGGCATTGAGCCTTAAAACAGAGGAGCTTGGACCCCTGAAAGTAAGTTTTTGGCTGCTAAAAATGAGGCCTTGAGCCTTAAAAGAGAAGGGGCTTGGGCCCCTCGAAGTGAGGGACTAGCTGCTAAAAATGAGGCATTGAGCCTTAAAAGCTGAGGTGCTTAGACCCCTGGAAGTGAGGGTTTGGCTGCTAATAATGAGGCCTTGAGCCTTAAAAGAGAAGGGGCTTGGACCCCTCGAAGTGAGGGTTTGGCTGCTAAAAATGGTGCCTTGAGCCTTAAAAGCAGAAGGGGCTTGGGCCCCAGGAATTAAGGGTTTGGCTGCTAAAAATGAGGCCTTGAGCCTCAAAAGTAAAGAGGCTTGGACCCCTCGAAGTGAGGGTTTGGCTGCTAAAAATGAGGACTTGAGCCTCAAAAGTAAAGGGGCTCGGACACCAGGAAGTGAGGGTTTGGCTGCTAATAATGAGACCTTGAGCCTTAAAAGTAAAGGGGCTTGGACCCCAGGAAGTGAGGGTTTGGCTGCTAAAAATGAGGCCTTGAGCCTTAAAAGAGAAGGGGCTTGGAGCCCTGGGAGTGAGGGTTTGGCTGCTAATAATGAGGCCTTGAGCCTTAAAAGAGAGGAGAACGGGCTTGGGCCCCACGAAGTGAGGGTTTGGCTGCTAAAGATGAGGACTTGAGCCTTAAAAGAGAAGGGGCTTGGACCCCTCGATGTGAGGGTTTGGCTGCTAAAAATGAGGCCTTGAGCCGCAAAAGAAAAGGGGCTTGTACCCCTTGAAGTGAGGGTTTGGCTGCTACAAATGAAGGCTTGAGCCTTAAAAGAGAAGGGGCTTGGATCCCAGGAAATTAGGGTTTGGCTGCTAAAAATGAAGGCTTGAGCCTTGAAAACAGAGGAGCTTGGACCCCTGAAAGTAAGTTTTTGGCTGCTAATAATGAGGCCTTGAGCCTTAAAAGAAAAGGGGATTGGACCCCTCGACATGAGGGTTTGGCTGCTAATAATGAGGCCTTGAGCCTTAAAAGAGAACGGTCTTGGACCCCTCGAAGTGAGGGTTTGGCTGCTAAAAATGAGGCCTTGAGCCTTGAAAGAGAAGGGGCTTGGGCCCCTCGAAGTGAGGGTTTGGCTGCTAGAAATGAGGCCTTGAGCCTTAAAAGAGAAGGGGCTTGGACCCCTCAAAGTGAGGGTTTGGCTGCTAAAAATGAGACCTTGAGCCTCAAAAGAGAAGGGGCTTGGACCCCTCGAAGTGAGGGTTTGGCTGTTCAAAACGAGGCCTTGATTCTGAAAAGATAAGAGAAGGGGCTTGGACCCCAGGAAGTGAGGGTTTGGCTGCTAGAAAGGAGGCCTTGAGCCTTAAAAGAGAACGGGCTTGGACCCCCCGAAGTGAGGGTTTGGCTGCTAAAAATGAAGGCTTCAGCCTTAAAACAGAGGAGCTTGGACCCCTGAAAGTAAGTTTTTGGCTGCTAAAAATGAGGCCTCGAGCCTTAAAAGAGAAGGGGCTTGGACCCATCGAAGTGAGGGTTTGGCTGCTAAAAAGGAGTCCTTGAGCCTTAAAAGAGAAGGGGCTTGGACCCCTCGAAGTGAGGGACAGGCTGCTAAAAATGAGGCATTGAGCCTTAAAAGATGAGGGGCTTAGACCCCTGGAAGTGAGGGTTTGGCTGCTAAAAAAGAGGCCTTGAGCCTTAAAAGTGAAGGGGCTTGGACCCCTGTAGGTGAGGGTTTGGCTGCTAAAAATGAGGCCTTGAGCCTTGAAAGCGGAGGGACTTAAACCTGTGGAATGAGGGTTTGGCTGCTAAAAGTGAAGGCTTGAGCCTTAAAACAGAGGAGCTTGGACCCCTGAAACTAAGTTTTTGGCTGCTAATAATGAGGCCTGGAGCCTTAAAAGACAAGGGGCTTGGACCGCAGGAAGTGAGGGTTTGGCTGTTCAAAACGAGGCCTTGAGCCTTAAAAGAGAAGGGACTTGGACCCCAGGAAGTGAGGGTTTGGCTGCTAAAGATGAGTACTTGAGCCTTAAAAGCAGAGAGGTTTGGGCTCCAGGAATTAAGGGTTTGGTTGCTAAAAATGAGGCCTTGAGCCTCAAAAGTAAAGGGGCTTGGACCCCTCGAAGTGAGGGTTTGGCTGCTAAAAATGAAGGCTTGAGCCTTAAAACAGAGGAGCTTGGACCCGTGAAAGTAAGTTTTTGGCTGCTAATAATGAGGCCTTGAGCCTTAAAAGAGAAGGGGCTTGGACCCCTCGACGTGAGGGTTTGGCTGCTAAAAAGGAGGCCTTGAGCCTTGAAAGAGAAGGGGCTTGGACCCCTCGAAGTGAGGGTTTGGCTGTTAAATAAAGGCCTTGAGCCTTAAAAGAGAAGGGGCTTGGACCCCTCGAAGTGAGGGACTAGCTGCTAAAAATGAGGCATTGAGCCTTAAAAGCTGAGGGGCTTAGACCCCTGGAAGTAAGGGTTTGGCTGCTAAAAATGAGGCCTTGAGCCTTAAAAGTGAAGGGGCTTGGACCCCTGTAGGTGAGGGTTTGGCTGCTAAAAATGAGGCCTTGAGCCTTAAAAGCAGAGGGACTTAAACCTGTGGAATGAGGGTTTGGCTGCTAAAAATGAAGGCTTGAGCTTTAAAACAGAGGAGCTTGGACCCCTGAAAGTAAGTTTTTGGCTGCTAAAAATGAGGCCTTGATCCTTAAAAGAGAAGGGGCTTGGACCCCAGGAATTAAGGGTTTGGCTGCTAAAAATGAGGACTTGAGCCTTAAAAGAGAAGGGGCTTGGACCCCTCGAAGTGAGGGTTTGGCTGCTAATAATGAGACCTTGAGCCTTAAAAGAGAAGGGGCTTGGACCCCTCGAAGTGAGGGTTTGGCTACTAAAAATGAGGCCTTGAGGCTTAAAAGCAGAAGGGGCTTGGGCCCCAGGAATTAAGGGTTTGGCTGCTAAAAATGAGGCCTTGAGCCTTAAAAGAGAAGGGGCTTGGGCCCCAGGAAGTGAGGGTTTGGCTGCTAAAAATGAGGCCTTGAGCCTTAAAAGAGAAGGGGCTTGGACCCCTGGAAGTGAGGGTTTGGCTGCTAGAAAGGAGGCCTTGAGCCTTAAAAGAGAAGGGGCTTGGACATCTTAAATGAGGGTTTGGCTGCTAATAATGACGCCTTGAGCCTTAAAAGAGAAGGGGCTTGGACCCCTGGAAGTGAGTGTTTGGCTGCTAAAAATGAGGCCTTGAGCCTTGAAAGCGGAGGGACTTAAACCTGTGGAATGAGGGTTTGGCTGGTAAAAATGAAGGCTTGAGCCTTAAAACAGAGGAGCTTGGACCCCTGAAAGTAAGTTTTTGGCTGCTAATAATGAGGCCTTGAGCCTTAAAAGAGAAGGGGCTTGGACCCCTCGAAGTGAGGGTTTGGCTGCTAAAAATGAGGTCTGGAGCCTTAAAAGAGAAGGGGCTTGGACCCCAGGAAGTGAGGGCTTGGCAGCTAAAAATGAGGCCTTGAGCCTTGAAAGCAGAGGGACTTAAACCTGTGGAATGAGGGGTTGGCTGCTAATAATGAGGCCTTGAGCCTTAAAAGAGAAGGGGCTTGGGCCCCTCGAAGTGAGGGACTAGCTGCTAAAAATGAGGCCCTGAGCCTTAAAAGAGAAGGGGCTTGGACCCCTGGAAGTAAGGGTTTGGCTGCTAAAAATGAGGCCTTGAGGCTGGAAAGCTGAGGGGCTTGGACCCCTGGAAGTAAGGGTTTGGCAGCTAAAAATGAGGCCTTGAGCCTTAAAAGAGAAGGGGCTTGGACCCCTCGAAGTGAGGGTTTGGCTGCTAAAAATGAGGCCTTGAGCCTTAAAAGTGGAAGGACTTAAACCTGTGGAATGTGGGTTTGGCTGGTAAAAATGAAGGCTTGAGCCTTAAAACAGAGGAGCTTGGACCCCTGAAACTAAGTTTGCGGCTGCTAATAATGAGGCCTTGAGCCTTAAAAGAGAAGGGGCTTGGACCCCTGGAAGTATGCGTTTGGCTGCTAAAAATGAGGCCTTCAGCCTTAAAATAGAAGGGGCTTGGACCCCTCGAAGTGAGGGTTTGGCTGCTAAAAATGAGGCCTTGAGCCTTAAAAGAGAAGAGGCTTGGACTCCTGGAAGTGAGGGTTTGCTGCTAAAAACGAGGTCTTGAGCCTTAAAAGAGAAGGGGCTTGGACCCCTCGAAGTGAGGGTTTGGCTGCTAAAAATGAGGTCTTGAGCCTTGAAAGAGAAGGGGCTTGGACCCCTCGAAGTGAGGGTTTGGCTGCTAAAAATGAGGCCTTGAGCCTTAAAAGCAGAAGGGGCTTGGGCCCCAGGAATTAAGGGTTTGGCTGCTAAAAATGAGGCCTTGAGCCTTAAAAGAGAAGGGGCTTGGACCCCAGGAATTAAGGGTTTGGCTGCTAAAAATGAGGCCTTGAGCCTTAAAAGAGAAGGGGCATGGACATCTTAAATGAGGGTTTGGCTGCTAAAAATGAGGCCTTGAGCCTTAAAAGAGAAGGGGCTTGGACCCCTCGAAGTGAGGGTTTGGCTGCTAGAAAGGAGGCCTTGAGCCTTAAAAGAGAAGGGGCTTGGGCCCCTCGAAGTGAGGTTTTGGCTGCTAAAAATGAGGCCTTGAGCCTTAAAAGAGAAGGGGCTTGGGACTCTCGAAGTGAGTGTTTGGCTGCTAAAATGAGGCCTTGAGCCTTGAAAGCGGAGGGACTTAAACCTGTGGAATGAGGGTTTGGCTGCTAAAAATGAAGGCTTGAGCCTTAAAACAGAGGAGCTTGGACCCCTGAAAGTAAGTTTTTGGCTGCTAATAATGAGGCCTGGAGCCTTAAAAGAGAAGGGGTTTGGACCCCTCGAAGTGAGGGTTTGGCTGTTAAATCAAGGCCTTGAGCCTTAAAAGAGAAGGGGCTTGGACTCCTGGAAGTGATGGTTTGGCTGCTAAAAACGAGGCCTTGAGCCTTAAAAAAGAAGGGGCTTGGACCCCTGAAAGTAAGTTTTTGGCTGCTAAAAATGAGGCCTTGAGCCTTAAAAGAAAAGGGGCTTGGACCCCTGTAGGTGAGGGTTTGGCTGCTAAAAATGAGGCCTTGAGCCTTATAAGCAGAAGGGGCTTGGGCCCCTGGAAGTGAGGGTTTGGCTGCTAATAATGAGGCCTTGAGCCTTAAAAGAGAAGGGGCTTGGACCCCTGGAAGTGAGGGTTTGGCTGCTAAAATTGAGGCCTTGAGCCTTGAAAGCGGAGGGACTTAAACCTGTGGAATGAGGGTTTGGCTGGGAAAAATGAAGGCTTGAGCCTTAAAAGCTGAGGAGCTTGGACCCCTGAAAGTAAGTTTTTGGCTGCTAATAATGAGGCCTGGAGCCATAAAAGAGAAGGGGCTTGGACCCCTCGAAGTGAGGGTATGGCTCTTAAAAACAAGGCCTTGAGCCTTATAAGCAGAAGGGGCTTGGGCCCCTGGAAGTGAGGGTTTGGCTGCTAAAAATGAGGCCTTGAGCCTTAAAAGCAGAAGGGGCTTGGGCCCCAGGAATTAAGGGTTTGGCTGCTAAAAATGAGACCTTGAGCCTTAAAAGAGAAGGGGCTTGGGCCCCAGGAATTAAGGGTTTGGCTGCTAAAAATAATGCCTTGAGCCTTAAAAGAAAAGGGGCTTGGACCCCAGGAAGTGAGGGTTTGGCTGCTAAAAATGAAGGCTTCAGCCTTAAAAGAGAAGGTGCTTGGACCCCTGGAGGTGAGGGTGTGGCTGCTACAAATGAAGGCTTGAGCTTTAAAAGAGAAGGGGCTTGGGCCCCAGGAATTAAGGGTTTGGCTGCTAAAAATGACACCTTCAGCCTTGAAAGCGGAGGGACTTAAACCTGTGGAATGAGGGTTTGGCTGCTAAAAATAAACGCTTGAGCCTTAAAAGTGAAGGGGCTTGGACCCCTCGAAGTGAGGGTTTGGCTGCTAAAAATGAGGCCTTGAGCCTTAAAAGAGAACGGGCTTGGACCCCTCATAGTCAGGGTTTGGCTGCTAAAAAAAATGCCTTGAGCCTCAAAAGAGAAGGGGCTTGGACCCATGGAAGTGAGGGTTTGGCTGTTAAAAACGGGGCCTTGATTCTGAAAAGATAGGTGAAGGGGCTTGGACCCCTGGAAGTGAGGGTTTGGCTGCTAATAATGAGGCCTTGCGCCTTCAAAGCGGAGGGACTTAAACCTGTGGAATGAGGGTTTGGCTGCTAAAAATGAAGGCTTGAGCATTAAAACAGAAGAGCTTGGACTCCTCAAAGTAAGTTTTTGGCTGCTAATAATGAGGCCTTGAGCCTTAAAAGAGAAGGGGCTTGGACCCCAGGAAGTGAGGGTTTGGCTGCTAAAAAGGAGGCCTTGAGCCTTAAAAGCTGAGGGGCTTAGACCCCTGGAAGTAAGGGTTTGGCTGCTAAAAATGAGGACTTGAGCCTCAAAAGTAAAGGGGCTTGGACACCAGGAAGTGAGGGTTTGGCTGCTAATAATGAGACCTTGAGCCTTAAAAGAGAATGGTCTTGGACCCCTCGAAGTGAGGGTTTGGCTGCTAAAAATGAGGCCTGGAGCCTTAAAAGAGAAGGGGCTTGGACTCCTGGAAGTGAGGGTTTGGCTGTTAAATCAAGGCCTTGAGCCTTAAAAGAGAGGAGAAGGGGCTTGGAACCCTCGAAGTGAGGGTTTGGCTGCTAGAAAGGAGACCTTGAGCCTTAAAACTAAAGGGCTTGAACCCCTGGAAGTGAGGGACTAGCTGCTTAAAATGAGGCATTGAGCCTTAAAACAGAGGAGCTTGGACCCCTGAAAGTAAGTTTTTGGCTGCTAAAAATGAGGCCTTGAGCCTTAAAAGAGAAGGGGCTTGGGCCCCTCGAAGTGAGGGACTAGCTGCTAAAAATGAGGCATTGAGCCTTAAAAGCTGAGGTGCTTAGACCCCTGGAAGTGAGGGTTTGGCTGCTAATAATGAGGCCTTGAGCCTTAAAAGAGAAGGGGCTTGGACCCCTCGAAGTGAGGGTTTGGCTGCTAAAAATGGTGCCTTGAGCCTTAAAAGCAGAAGGGGCTTGGGCCCCAGGAATTAAGGGTTTGGCTGCTAAAAATGAGGCCTTGAGCCTCAAAAGTAAAGAGGCTTGGACCCCTCGAAGTGAGGGTTTGGCTGCTAAAAATGAGGACTTGAGCCTCAAAAGTAAAGGGGCTCGGACACCAGGAAGTGAGGGTTTGGCTGCTAATAATGAGACCTTGAGCCTTAAAAGTAAAGGGGCTTGGACCCCAGGAAGTGAGGGTTTGGCTGCTAAAAATGAGGCCTTGAGCCTTAAAAGAGAAGGGGCTTGGAGCCCTGGGAGTGAGGGTTTGGCTGCTAATAATGAGGCCTTGAGCCTTAAAAGAGAGGAGAACGGGCTTGGGCCCCACGAAGTGAGGGTTTGGCTGCTAAAGATGAGGACTTGAGCCTTAAAAGAGAAGGGGCTTGGACCCCTCGATGTGAGGGTTTGGCTGCTAAAAATGAGGCCTTGAGCCGCAAAAGAAAAGGGGCTTGTACCCCTTGAAGTGAGGGTTTGGCTGCTACAAATGAAGGCTTGAGCCTTAAAAGAGAAGGGGCTTGGATCCCAGGAAATTAGGGTTTGGCTGCTAAAAATGAAGGCTTGAGCCTTGAAAACAGAGGAGCTTGGACCCCTGAAAGTAAGTTTTTGGCTGCTAATAATGAGGCCTTGAGCCTTAAAAGAAAAGGGGATTGGACCCCTCGACATGAGGGTTTGGCTGCTAATAATGAGGCCTTGAGCCTTAAAAGAGAACGGTCTTGGACCCCTCGAAGTGAGGGTTTGGCTGCTAAAAATGAGGCCTTGAGCCTTGAAAGAGAAGGGGCTTGGGCCCCTCGAAGTGAGGGTTTGGCTGCTAGAAATGAGGCCTTGAGCCTTAAAAGAGAAGGGGCTTGGACCCCTCAAAGTGAGGGTTTGGCTGCTAAAAATGAGACCTTGAGCCTCAAAAGAGAAGGGGCTTGGACCCCTCGAAGTGAGGGTTTGGCTGTTCAAAACGAGGCCTTGATTCTGAAAAGATAAGAGAAGGGGCTTGGACCCCAGGAAGTGAGGGTTTGGCTGCTAGAAAGGAGGCCTTGAGCCTTAAAAGAGAACGGGCTTGGACCCCCCGAAGTGAGGGTTTGGCTGCTAAAAATGAAGGCTTCAGCCTTAAAACAGAGGAGCTTGGACCCCTGAAAGTAAGTTTTTGGCTGCTAAAAATGAGGCCTCGAGCCTTAAAAGAGAAGGGGCTTGGACCCATCGAAGTGAGGGTTTGGCTGCTAAAAAGGAGTCCTTGAGCCTTAAAAGAGAAGGGGCTTGGACCCCTCGAAGTGAGGGACAGGCTGCTAAAAATGAGGCATTGAGCCTTAAAAGATGAGGGGCTTAGACCCCTGGAAGTGAGGGTTTGGCTGCTAAAAAAGAGGCCTTGAGCCTTAAAAGTGAAGGGGCTTGGTCCCCTGTAGGTGAGGGTTTGGCTGCTAAAAATGAGGCCTTGAGCCTTGAAAGCGGAGGGACTTAAACCTGTGGAATGAGGGTTTGGCTGCTAAAAGTGAAGGCTTGAGCCTTAAAACAGAGGAGCTTGGACCCCTGAAACTAAGTTTTTGGCTGCTAATAATGAGGCCTGGAGCCTTAAAAGACAAGGGGCTTGGACCGCAGGAAGTGAGGGTTTGGCTGTTCAAAACGAGGCCTTGAGCCTTAAAAGAGAAGGGACTTGGACCCCAGTAAGTGAGGGTTTGGCTGCTAAAGATGAGTACTTGAGCCTTAAAAGCAGAGAGGTTTGGGCTCCAGGAATTAAGGGTTTGGTTGCTAAAAATGAGGCCTTGAGCCTCAAAAGTAAAGGGGCTTGGACCCCTCGAAGTGAGGGTTTGGCTGCTAAAAATGAAGGCTTGAGCCTTAAAACAGAGGAGCTTGGACCCGTGAAAGTAAGTTTTTGGCTGCTAATAATGAGGCCTTGAGCCTTAAAAGAGAAGGGGCTTGGACCCCTCGACGTGAGGGTTTGGCTGCTAAAAAGGAGGCCTTGAGCCTTGAAAGAGAAGGGGCTTGGACCCCTCGAAGTGAGGGTTTGGCTGTTAAATAAAGGCCTTGAGCCTTAAAAGAGAAGGGGCTTGGACCCCTCGAAGTGAGGGACTAGCTGCTAAAAATGAGGCATTGAGCCTTAAAAGCTGAGGGGCTTAGACCCCTGGAAGTAAGGGTTTGGCTGCTAAAAATGAGGCCTTGAGCCTTAAAAGTGAAGGGGCTTGGACCCCTGTAGGTGAGGGTTTGGCTGCTAAAAATGAGGCCTTGAGCCTTCAAAGCAGAGGGACTTAAACCTGTGGAATGAGGGTTTGGCTGCTAAAAATGAAGGCTTGAGCTTTAAAACAGAGGAGCTTGGACCCCTGAAAGTAAGTTTTTGGCTGCTAAAAATGAGGCCTTGATCCTTAAAAGAGAAGGGGCTTGGACCCCAGGAATTAAGGGTTTGGCTGCTAAAAATGAGGACTTGAGCCTTAAAAGAGAAGGGGCTTGGACCCCTCGAAGTGAGGGTTTGGCTGCTAATAATGAGACCTTGAGCCTTAAAAGAGAAGGGGCTTGGAACCCTCGAAGTGAGGGTTTGGCTGCTAAAAATGAGGCCTTGAGCCTTAAAGGAGAAGGGGCTTGGACCCCTCGAAGTGAGGGTTTGGCTGTTAAATCAAGGCCTTGAGCCTTAAAAGAGAGGAGAAGGGGCTTGGAACCCTCGAAGTGAGGGTTTGGCTGCTAGAAAGGAGACCTTGAGCCTTAAAACTAAAGGGCTTGAACCCCTGGAAGTGAGGGACTAGCTGCTTAAAATGAGGCATTGAGCCTTAAAACAGAGGAGCTTGGACCCCTCGAAGTGAGGGACTAGCTGCTAAAAATGAGGTCTTGAGCCTTAAAAGAGAAGGGGCTTGGACCCCTCGAAGTGAGGGACTAGCTGCTAAAAATGAGGCATTGAGCCTTAAAAGCTGAGGGGCTTAGACCCCTGGAAGTGAGGGTTTGGCTGCTAATAATGAGGCCTTGAGCCTTAAAAGAGAAGGGGCTTGGACCCCTGTAGGTGAGGGTTTGGCTGCTAAAAACGAGGTCTTGAGCCTTAAAAGCGGAGGGAATTAAACCTGTGGAATGAGGGTTTGGCTGGTAAAAATGAAGGCTTGAGCCTTAAAACAGAGGAGCTTGGACCCCTGAAAGTAAGTTTTTGGCTGCTAATAATGAGGCCTTGAGCCTTAAAGAAGAAGGGGCTTGGACCCCAGGAAGTGAGGGTTTGGCTGCTAAAAACGAGGCCTTGAGCCTTAAAGGAGAAGGGGCTTGGGCCCCAGGAATTAAGGGTTTGGCTGCTAGGAAGGAGGCCTAGAATCTTAAAAGAGAAGGGGCTTGGACCCCTCGAAGTGAGGGTTTGGCTGCTAAAAATGAGGCCTTGAGCCTTAAAAGCTGAGGGGATTAGACCCCTGGAAGTAAGGGTTTGGCTGCTAAAAATGAGGACTTGAGCCTTAAAAGAGAAGGGGCTTGGACACCAGGAAGTGAGGGTTTGGCTGCTAATAATGAGGCCTTGAGCCTTAAAAGAGAAGGGGCTTGGACCCCTGTAGGTGAGGGTTTGGCTGCTAAAAATGAGGCCTTCAGCCTTCAAATCGGAGGGACTTAAAACTGTGGAATGACGGTTTGGCTGCTAAAAATGAAGGCTTGAGCCTTAAAAGAGAAGGGGCTTGGACCCCAGGAAGTGAGGGTTTGGCTGCTAAAAACGAGGCCTTGAGCATTAAAAGCAGAGGGGCTTGGGCCCCAGGAATTAAGGGTTTGGCTGCTAAAAATGAGGACTTGAGCCTTAAAAGAGAAGGGCTTGGACCCCTCGAAGTGAGGGTTTGGCTGCTAATAATGAGGCCTTGAGCCTTAAAAGAGAATGGGCTTGGACCCCTCGAAGTGAGGGTTTGGCTGCTAAAAATGAGGCCTTGAGCCTTAAAAGAGAAGGGGCTTGGACCCCTCGAAGTGAGGGTTTGGCTGTTAAATCAAGGCCTTGAGCCTTAAAAGAGAGGAGAAGGGGCTTGCAACCCTCGAAGTGAGGGTTTGGCTGCTAGAAAGGAGACCTTGAGCCTTAAAAGTAAAGGGCTTGAACCCCTGGAAGTGAGGGACTAGCTGCTTAAAATGAGGCATTGAGCCTTAAAACAGAGGAGCTTGGACCCCTGAAAGTAAGTTTTTGGCTGCTAATAATGAGGCCTTGAGCCTTAAAAGAGAAGGGGCTTGGACCCCAGGAAGTGAGGGTTTGGCTGCTAAAAATGAGGCCTTGAGCCTTAAAAGAGAAGGGGCTTGGACCCCTGGAAGTGAGGGTTTGGCTGCTAATAATGAGGCCTTGAGCCTTAAAAGAGAGGATAACGGGCTTGGACCCCACGAAGGGAGGGTTTGGCTGCTAAAAATGAGGCCTTGAGCCTTAAAAGAGAAGGGGCTTGGACCCCAGGAAGTGAGGGTTTGGCTGCTAAAAATGAGGCCTTGAGCCGCAAAAGAAAAGGGGCTTGGACCCCAGGAAGTGAGGGTTTGGCTGCTAAAAATGAGGCCTTGAGCCTTAAAAGAGAAGGGGCTTGGATCCCTCGAAGTGAGGGTTTGGCTGCTAAACATGAGGCCTTGAGCCTTAAAAGAGAAGGGGCTTGGGCCCCTGGAAGTGAGGGTTTGGCTGCTAGAAATGAGGCCTTGAGCCTTAAAAAAGAAGGGGCTTGGACCCCTCAAAGTGAGGGTTTGGCTGCTAAAAATGAGGCCTTGAGCCTTAAAAGAGAAGGGGCATGGACCCCAGGAAGTGAGGGTTTGGCTGCTAGAAAGGAGGCCTTGAGCCGTAAAAGAGAACGGGCTTGGACCCCTCGAAGTGAGGGTTTGGCTGCTACAAATGAAGGCTTGAGCCTTACAAGCAGAGAGGCTTGGGCTCCAGGAATTAAGGGTTTGGCTGCTAAAAATGAGGCCTTGAGCCTCAAAAGTAAAGGGGCTTGGACCCCTGGAAGTGAGGGTTTGGCTGCTAAAAATGAGGCCTTGAGCCTTAAAAGAGAAGAGGCTTGGACTCCTGAAAGTAAGTTTTTGGCTGCTAATAATGAGGCCTTGAGCCTTAAAAGAGAAGGGGCTTGGACCCCTGTAGGTGAGGGTTTGGCTGCTAATAATGAGGCCTTGAGCCTTGAAAGCGGAGGGACTTAAACCTGTGGAATGAGGGTTTGGCTGCTAAAAATGAAGGCTTGAGCCTTAAAACAGAGGAGCTTGGACCCGTGAAAGTAAGTTTTTGGCTGCTAATAATGAGGCCTTGAGCCTTAAAAGAGAAGGGGCTTGGACCCCTCAAAGTGAGGGTTTGGCTGCTACAAAACGAGGCCTTGAGCCTTAAAAGCAGAGGGGCTTGGGCCCCAGGAATTAAGGGTTTGGCTGCTAAAAATGAGGCCTTGAGCCTTAAAAGAGAAGGGGCTTGGACCCCAGGAAGTGAGGGTTTGGCTGCTAGGAAGGAGGCCTTGAGCCTTGAAAGCGGAGGGACTTAAACCTGTGGAATGACGGTTTGGCTGCTAAAAATGAAGGCTTGAGCCTTAAAACAGAGGAGCTTGGACCCCTGAGCTAAGTTTGCGGCTGCTAATAATGAGGCCTTGAGCCTTAAAAGAGAAGGGGCATGGACCCCTCGAAGTGAGGGTTTGGCTGCTAATAATGAGGCCTTGAGCCTTAAAAGAGAAGGGGCTTGGACCCCTCGAAGTGAGGGTTTGGCTGCTAATAATGAGGCCTTGAGCCTTAAAAGAGAAGGGGCTTGGACCCCTCGAAGTGAGGGTTTGGCTGCTAAAAATGAGGCCTTGAGCCTTAAAAGAGAAGGGGCTTCGGCCACTGGAAGTGAGGGTTTGGCTGCTAGGAAGGAGGCCTTGAGCCTTCAAAGCGGAGGGACTTAAAACTGTGGAATCAGGGTTTGGCTGCTAAAAATGAAGGCTTGAGCCTTTAAACAGAGGAGCTTGGACCCCTGAAACTAAGTTTGCGGCTGCTAATAATGAGGCCTTGAGCCTTAAAAGAGAAGGGGCATGGACCCCAGGAAGTGAGGGTTTGGCTGCTAATAATGAGGCCTTGAGCCTTAAAAGAAAAGGGGCTTGGACTCAAGGAAGTGAGGGTTTGGCTGCTAAAAATGAGGCCTTGAGCCTTAAAAGAGAACGGGCATGGACCCCTGGAAGTGAGGGACTAGCAGCTAAAAATGATGCCTTGAGCCTTAAAAGTGAAGGGGCTTGGACCCCTCGAAGTGAGGGCTTGGCTGCTAGAAATGAGGCCTTGAGCCTTAACAGAGAAGGGGCTTAGACCCCTCAAAGTGAGGGACTAGCTGCTAAAAATGAGGCCGTGAGGCTTGAAAGCTGAGGGGCTTGGACCCCTGGAAGTAAGGGTTTGGCTGCTAAAAATGAGGCCTTGAGCCTCAAAAGTAAAGGGGCTTGGACACCAGGAAGTGAGGGTTTGGCTGCTAAAAACGAGGCCTTGAGCCTTAAAAGCTGTGGGTCTTGGACCCCTGGAAGTAAGGGTTTGGCTGCTAAGAATGAGGCCTTGAGCCTTAAAAGAGAAGGGGCTTAAACCTGTGGAATGAAGGTTTGGCTGCTAAAGATGAGGCCTTGAGCCTTAAAAGCAGAGGGGCTTGGGCCCCAGGAATTAAGGGTTTGGCTGCTAAAAATGAGGCCTTGAGCCTTAAAAGAGAAGGGGCTTGGACCCCTCGAAGTGAGGGACTAGCGGCTAACAATGAGGCATTGAGCCTTAAAAGTAAAGGGCTTGGACCCCAGGAAGTGAGGGACTAGCTGCTTAAAATGAGGCATTGAGCCTTAAAACAGAGTAGCCTGGACCCCTGAAAGTAAGTTTTTGGCTGCTAAAAATGAGGCCTTGAGCCTTAAAAGAGAAGGGGCTTGGACACCAGGAAGTGAGGGTTTGGCTGCTAAAAACGAGGCCTTGAGCCTTAAAAGAGAAGGGGCTTGGACCCCTGGAAGTAAGGTTTTGGCTGCTAAAAATGAGGCCTTGAGCCTCAAAAGAGAAGGGGCTTGGAGCCCTGGAAGAGAGGGTTTGTCTGCTAAAAACGAGGCCTTGAGCCTTAAAAGAGAAGGGGCTTGGACCCCTGGAAGTGAGGGTTTGGCTGCTAAAAATGAAGGCTTGAGCCTTAAAACAGAGGAGCTTGGACCCCTCGAAGTGAGGGTTTGGCTGCTATTAATGAGGGTTTGAGCCTTAAAAGAGAGGAGAAGGGGGAGAAGGGGCTTGGACCCCTCGAAGTGAGGGTTTGGCTGCTAAAAATGAGGCCTTGAGCCTTAAAAGAGAAGGGGCTTCGGCCCCTGGAAGTGAGGGTTTGGCTGCTAAAAATGAGGCCTTGAACCTTAAAAGAGAAGGGGCTTGGACCCCTCGAAGTGAGGGACTAGCTGCTTAAAATAACGCATTGAGCCTTAAAAGAGAAGGGGCTTCGGCCCCTGGAAGTGAGGGTTTGGCTGCAAAGATGAGGACTTGAGCCTTAAAAGCAGAGAGGCTTGGGCTCCAGGAATTAAGGGTTTGGCTGCTAAAAATGAGGCCTTGAGCCTTAAAACAGAAGAGCTTGGAGTCCTGAAAGTAAGTTTTTGGCTGCTAAAGATGAGGACTTGAGCCTTAAAAGAGAAGGGGCTTGGGCCCCTGGAAGTGAGGGTTTGCCTGCTAGGAAGGTCTTGAACCTTAAAAAGAGAAGGGGCTTGGACCCCTCGAAGTGAGGGACTAGCTGCTAAAAATGAGGCATTGAGCCTTAAAAGCTGAGGGGCTTAGACCCCTGGAAGTAAGAATTTGGCTGCTAAAAATGAGGCCTTGAGCCTTAAAAGTGAAGGGGCTTGGGCCCCAGGAATTAAGGGTTTGGCTGCTAAAAATGAGGCCTTGAGCCTCAAAAGTAAAGGGGCTTGGACACCAGGAAGTGAGGGTTTGGCTGCTAATAATGAGACCTTGAGCCTTAAAAGAGAATGGGCTTGAACCCCTCGAAGTGAGGGTTTGGCTGCTAAAAATGAGGCCTTGAGCCTTAAAAGAGAAGGGGCTTGGACCCCTCGAAGTGAGGGTTTGGCTGTTAAATCAAGGCCTTGAGCCTTAAAAGAGAGGAGAAGGGGCTTGGACCCCTGGAAGTGAGGGTTTGGCTGCTAGAAAGGAGGCCTTGAGCCTTAAAACAGAGGAGCTTGGACCCCTGAAAGTAAGTTTTTGGCTGCTAAAAATGAGGCCTTGAGCCTTAAAAGAGAAGGGGCTTGGACCCCTGGAAGTGAGGGTTTGGCTGCTAAAAATGAGGCCTTGAGCCTTAAAAGTGAAGGGGCTTGGACCCCTGTAGGTGAGGGTTTGGCTGCTAAAAATGAGGCCTTGACCCTTGAAAGCGGAGGGACTTAAACCTGTGAAATGACGGTTTGGCTGCTAAAAATGAAGGCTTGAGCCTTAAAACAGAGGAGCTTGGACCCCTGAAAGTAAGTTTTTGGCTGCTAATAATGAGGCCTTGAGCCTTAAAAGAGAAGGGGCTTGGGCCCCTTGAAGTGAGGGTTTGGCTGCTAAAAATGAGGCATTGAGCCTCAGAAGTAAAGGGGCTTGGACCCCTCGAAGTGAGGGTTTGGCTGCTAATAATGAGGCATTGAGCCTTAAAAGAGAACGGGCTAGGACCCCTCGAAGTCAGGGTTTGGCTGCTAAAAATGAGGCCTTGAGCCTTAAAAGAGAAGGGGCTTGGACACCAGGAAGTGAGGGTTTGGCTGCTAATAATGAGGCCTTGAGCCTTAAAAGCAGAGGGGCTTGGACCCCTCGAAGTGAGGGTTTGGCTGCTAAAAATGAGGCCTTGAGCCTTAAAAGAGAAGGGGCTTGGACCCCAGGAAGTGAGGGTTTGGCTGCTAAAGATGAGGACTTGAGCCTTAAAAGCAGAGAGGCTTGGGCCCCAGGAATTATGGGTTTGGCTGCTAAAAATGAGGACTTGAGCCTCAAAAGTAAAGGGGCTTGGACACCAGGAAGTGAGTGTTTGGCTGCTAATAATGAGACCTTGAGCCTTAAAAGAGAATGGGCTTGAACCCCTCGAAGTGAGGGTTTGGCTGCTAAAAATGAGGCCTTGAGCCTTAAAAGAGAAGGGGCTTGGACCCCTCGAAGTGAGGGTTTGGCTGTTAAATCAAGGCCTTGAGCCTTAAAAGAGAGGAGAAGGGGCTTGGACCCCTGGAAGTGAGGGTTTGGCTGCTAGAAAGGAGGCCTTGAGCCTTAAAACAGAGGAGCTTGGACCCCTGAAAGTAAGTTTTTGGCTGCTAAAAATGAGGCCTTGAGCCTTAAAAGAGAAGGGGCTTGGACCCCTGGAAGTGAGGGTTTGGCTGCTAAAAATGAGGCCTTGAGCCTTAAAAGTGAAGGGGCTTGGACCCCTGTAGGTGAGGGTTTGGCTGCTAAAAATGAGGCCTTGAGCCTTGAAAGCGGAGGGACTTAAACCTGTGGAATGACGGTTTGGCTGCTAAAAATGAAGGCTTGAGCCTTAAAACAGAGGAGCTTGGACCCCTGAAAGTAAGTTTTTGGCTGCTAATAATGAGGCCTTGAGCCTTAAAAGAGAAGGGGCTTGGGCCCCTTGAAGTGAGGGTTTGGCTGCTAAAAATGAGGCATTGAGCCTCAAAAGTAAAGGGGCTTGGACCCCTCGAAGTGAGGGTTTGGCTGCTAATAATGAGGCATTGAGCCTTAAAAGAGAACGGGCTAGGACCCCTCGAAGTCAGGGTTTGGCTGCTAAAAATGAGGCCTTGAGCCTTAAAAGAGAAGGGGCTTGGACACCAGGAAGTGAGGGTTTGGCTGCTAATAATGAGGCCTTGAGCCTTAACAGAGAAGGGGCTTGGACCCCTCGAAGTGAGGGTTTGGCTGCTAAAAATGAGGCCTTGAGCCTTAAAAGAGAAGGGGCTTGGTCCCCAGGAAGTGAGGGTTTGGCTGCTAAAGATGAGGACTTGAGCCTTAAAAGCAGAGAGGCTTGGGCCCCAGGAATTATGGGTTTGGCTGCTAAAAATGAGGACTTGAGCCTCAAAAGTAAAGGGGCTTGGACACCAGGAAGTGAGGGTTTGGCTGCTAATAAAGAGACCTTGAGCCTTAAAAGAGAATGGGCTTGGACCCCTCAAAGTGAGGGCTTGGCTGCTAAAAATGAGGCCTTGAGCCTTAAAAGAGAAGGGGCTTGGACCCCTCGAAGTGAGGGTTTGGCTGTTAAATCAAGGCCTTGAGCCTTAAAAGAGAGGAGAAGAGGCTTGGACCCCAGGAAGTAAGGGTCTGGCACCTAAAAATGAGGCTTTTAGCCTTTAAACAGGGGTTTGGAACCCCCAAAATGAGGGTTTGGGACTTAATATAAGACTTTGAGCCTTAAGGGTGAGGGTTTGGGATGTAAAACTGAGGCTGTGAACCTAACAGAGGGGTTTGGATGCTAAAAGTGAAACTTTGGAACATATACTGAGGCTTTGAACCTAAAAGACAGGTTTGGATGTGAAAGTGAGGGTTTGGCTGTAAAAAATGAGGCTTTGAGCCTTATACAAGGGCTTTGGACTCAAATGCACGGTTTAGAATGAAAACAATGATGTTTTGAGCATTAATAGAGTGGATTTGAAGCTAAAAGGGAGAGTTTGGGGCCTTAAAAGGAGGCACTGAGCATTAAAAGTGAGGCTTTGGACCCTGCAAGTGAGGCTGTGGGACCTAAAAATGAGACTTTGCGAGTGTAAAGAGGGCTTTGGACACTAAAAATGAGGTTTTGGCACCTGCAAGTGAGGGTTTGGATGCTAAAAGTGAGGGTTTGGGACTTTAGAAGTAGGCAATGAGCATTAAAAGAGGGGTTCGGACCCTGAAAGTTAGGCTGTGGGACCTAAGAATGAGGGTTGAACCTAAGAAAGACAGGTTTGGACCTGAAAAGTGAGGGTTTGGGACGTAAAAATGAGGCTTTATTCCTTAATAGAGGTGTTTGGACCCTGAAAGGGAGGCTGTGGGACCTAAAACTGAGGCTTTGAACCTAAAACACAGGTTTGGACCCTGAAAGTGAGGCTGTGGGATCTAAAAATGAGACTTTGTGAGTGTAAAGAGGGCTTTGGACACTAAAAATGAGGTTTTGGCACCTGAAAGTGAGGGTTTGGATGCTAAAAGTGAGGGTTTGGGACTTTAGAAGTAGGCAATGAGCATTAAAAGAGGGGTTTGGATGCTAAAAGTGAGGCTGTGGGACCTAAGAATGAGGGTTGAACCTAAGAAAGACAGGTTTGGACCTGAAAAGTGTGGGTTTGGGACCTGAAAGTGAGGCTTTGGGTGGTAAAACTGAGGCTGTGAGCTTTAAACCTGGGGTTTGAACCCTAAAAGTGAGGGCTTGGGACCTAAGAATGAGGGTTTGACCTTAAAAAAGACAGGTTTGGACCTGAAAAGTGGGGGTTTAGGACCTAAAAATAAGGCTTTCTTCCTTAATAGAGGTGTTTGGACCCCGAAAGTGAGGGTTTGGCACCTAAAAATGAGGCTTTAAACCTTAAAACAGGGGTTGGAACCCCCATAATGAGGGTTTGGGACTTAATATAAGACTTTGAGCCTTAAGGGTGAGGGTTTGGGATGTAAAACTGAGGCTGTGAACCTAAAAGAGGGGTTTGGATGCTAAAAGTGAAACTTTGGAACATATACTGAGGCTTTGAACCTAAAAGACAGGTTTGGATGTGAAAGTGAGGGTTTGGCTGTTAAAAATGAGGCTTTGAGCCTTAAACAAGGGCTTTGGACTCAAATGCACGGTTTAGAATGAAAAAATGACGGTTTGAGCATCAATAGAGTGGATTCGATGCTAAAAGGGAGGGTTTGGGGCCTTAAAAGGAGGCCCTGAGCATTAAAAGTGAGGCTTTGGACCCTGCAAGTGAGGCTGTGGGACCTAAAACTGCGGCTTTGAACCTAAAAGACAGGTTTGGACCCTGAAAGTGAGGCTGTAAGACCTAAAACTGATGCTATGAACCTAAAAGACAGGTTTGGACCCTGAAAGTGAAGGTTTGGCACCTAAAAATGAGGCTTTTAGCCTTTAAACAGGGGTTTGGAACCCCCAAAATGAGGGTTTGGGACTTAACATAAGACTTTGAGCCTTAAGGGTGAGGGTTTGGGATGTAAAACTGAGGCTGTGAACCTAACAGAGGGGTTTGGATGCTAAAAGTGAAACTTTGGAACGTATACTGAGGCTTTGAACCTAAAAGACAGGTTTGGATGTGAAAGTGAGGGTTTGGCTGTTAAAAATGAGGCTTTGAGCCTTATACAAGGGCTTTGGACTCAAATGCACGGTTTAGAATGAAAAAAATGACGGTTTGAGCATTAATAGAGTGGATTTGAAGCTAAAAGGGAGAGTTTGGGGCCTTAAAAGGAGGCACTGAGCATTAAAAGTGAGGCTTTGGACCCTGCAAGTGAGGCTGTGGGACCTAAAAATGAGACTTTGCGAGTGTAAAGAGGGCTTTGGACACTAAAAATGAGGTTTTGGCACCTGCAAGTGAGGGTTTGGATGCTAAAAGTGAGGGTTTGGGACTTTAGAAGTAGGCAATGAGCATTAAAAGAGGGGTTCGGACCCTGAAAGTTAGGCTGTGGGACCTAAGAATGAGGGTTGAACCTAAGAAAGACAGGTTTGGACCTGAAAAGTGAGGGTTTGGGACCTAAAAATGAGGCTTTATTCCTTAATAGAGGTGTTTGGACCCTGAAAGGGAGGCTGTGGGACCTAAAACTGAGGCTATGAACCTAAAAGACAGGTTTGGACCTGAAAAGTGTGGGTTTGGGACCTGAAAGTGAGCCTTAAAGGTGGTAAAACTGAGGCTGTGAGGTTTAAAACTGGGGTTTGAGCCCTAAAAGTGAGGGCTTGGGTCCTAAGAATGAGGGTTTGAACCTAAAAAAGACAGGTTTGGACCTGGAAAGTGGGGGTCTGGGACCTAAAAATAAGGCTTTATTCCTTAATAGGAGGCTTTGGACCCTGCAAGTGAGGCTGTGGGACCTAAAACTGAGGCTTTGAACCTAAAACACAGGTTTGGACCCTGAAAGTGAGGCTGTGGGATCTAAAAATGAGACTTTGTGAGTGTAAAGAGGGCTTTGGACACTAAAAATGAGGTTTTGGCACCTGCAAGTGAGGGTTTGGATGCTAAAAGTGAGGGTTTGGGACTTTAGAAGTAGGCAATGAGCATTAAAAGAGGGGTTCGGACCCTGAAAGTGAGGCTGTGGGACCTAAGAATGAGGGTTTGAAGCTAAGAAAGACAGGTTTGGACCTGAAAAGTGTGGGTTTGGGACCTGAAAGTGAGGCTTTGGGTGGTAAAACTGAGGCTGTGAGCTTTAAACCTGGGGTTTGAACCCTAAAAGTGAGGGCTTGGGACCTAAGAATGAGGGTTTGACCTTAAAAAAGACAGGTTTGGACCTGAAAAGTGGGGGTTTAGGACCTAAAAATAAGGCTTTATTCCTTAATAGAGGTGTTTGGACCCCGAAAGTGAGGGTTTGGCACCTAAAAATGAGGCTTTTAGCCTTAAAACAGGGGTTTGGAACCCCCAAAATGAGGGTTTGGGACTTAACATAAGACTTTGAGCCTTAAGGGTGAGGGTTTGGGATGTAAAACTGAGGCTGTGAACCTAACAGAGGGGTTTGGATGCTAAAAGTGAAACTTTGGAACGTATACTGAGGCTTTGAACCTAAAAGACAGGTTTGGATGTGAAAGTGAGGGTTTGGCTGTTAAAAATGAGGCTTTGAGCCTTATACAAGGGCTTTGGGCTCAAATGCACGGTTTAGAATGAAAACAATGATGTTTTGAGCATTAATAGAGTGGATTTGAAGCTAAAAGGGAGAGTTTGGGGCCTTAAAAGGAGGCACTGAGCATTAAAAGTGAGGCTTTGGACCCTGCAAGTGAGGCTGTGGGACCTAAAAATGAGACTTTGCGAGTGTAAAGAGGGCTTTGGACACTAAAAATGAGGTTTTGGCACCTGCAAGTGAGGGTTTGGATGCTAAAAGTGAGGGTTTGGGACTTTAGAAGTAGGCAATGAGCATTAAAAGAGGGGTTCGGACCCTGAAAGTTAGGCTGTGGGACCTAAGAATGAGGGTTGAACCTAAGAAAGACAGGTTTGGACCTGAAAAGTGAGGGTTTGGGACGTAAAAATGAGGCTTTATTCCTTAATAGAGGTGTTTGGACCCTGAAAGGGAGGCTGTGGGACCTAAAACTGAGGCTTTGAACCTAAAACACAGGTTTGGACCCTGAAAGTGAGGCTGTGGGATCTAAAAATGAGACTTTGTGAGTGTAAAGAGGGCTTTGGACACTAAAAATGAGGTTTTGGCACCTGAAAGTGAGGGTTTGGATGCTAAAAGTGAGGGTTTGGGACTTTAAAAGTAGGCAATGAGCATTAAAAGAGGGGTTTGGATGCTAAAAGTGAGGCTGTGGGACCTAAGAATGAGGGTTGAACCTAAGAAAGACAGGTTTGGACCTGAAAAGTGTGGGTTTGGGACCTGAAAGTGAGGCTTTGGGTGGTAAAACTGAGGCTGTGAGCTTTAAACCTGGGGTTTGAACCCTAAAAGTGAGGGCTTGGGACCTAAGAATGAGGGTTTGACCTTAAAAAAGACAGGTTTGGACCTGAAAAGTGGGGGTTTAGGACCTAAAAATAAGGCTTTATTCCTTAATAGAGGTGTTTGGACCCCGAAAGTGAGGGTTTGGCACCTAAAAATGAGGCTTTAAACCTTAAAACAGGGGTTGGAACCCCCATAATGAGGGTTTGGGACTTAATATAAGACTTTGAGCCTTAAGGGTGAGGGTTTGGGATGTAAAACTGAGGCTGTGAACCTAAAAGAGGGGTTTGGATGCTAAAAGTGAAACTTTGGAACATATACTGAGGCTTTGAACCTAAAAGACAGGTTTGGATGTGAAAGTGAGGGTTTGGCTGTTAAAAATGAGGCTTTGAGCCTTAAACAAGGGCTTTGGACTCAAATGCACGGTTTAGAATGAAAAAATGACGGTTTGAGCATCAATAGAGTGGATTCGATGCTAAAAGGGAGGGTTTGGGGCCTTAAAAGGAGGCCCTGAGCATTAAAAGTGAGGCTTTGGACCCTGCAAGTGAGGCTGTGGGACCTAAAACTGCGGCTTTGAACCTAAAAGACAGGTTTGGACCCTGAAAGTGAGGCTGTAAGACCTAAAACTGATGCTATGAACCTAAAAGACAGGTTTGGACCCTGAAAGTGAAGGTTTGGCACCTAAAAATGAGGCTTTTAGCCTTTAAACAGGGGTTTGGAACCCCCAAAATGAGGGTTTGGGACTTAACATAAGACTTTGAGCCTTAAGGGTGAGGGTTTGGGATGTAAAACTGAGGCTGTGAACCTAACAGAGGGGTTTGGATGCTAAAAGTGAAACTTTGGAACGTATACTGAGGCTTTGAACCTAAAAGACAGGTTTGGATGTGAAAGTGAGGGTTTGGCTGTTAAAAATGAGGCTTTGAGCCTTATACAAGGGCTTTGGACTCAAATGCACGGTTTAGAATGAAAAAAATGACGGTTTGAGCATTAATAGAGTGGATTTGAAGCTAAAAGGGAGAGTTTGGGGCCTTAAAAGGAGGCACTGAGCATTAAAAGTGAGGCTTTGGACCCTGCAAGTGAGGCTGTGGGACCTAAAAATGAGACTTTGCGAGTGTAAAGAGGGCTTTGGACACTAAAAATGAGGTTTTGGCACCTGCAAGTGAGGGTTTGGATGCTAAAAGTGAGGGTTTGGGACTTTAGAAGTAGGCAATGAGCATTAAAAGAGGGGTTCGGACCCTGAAAGTTAGGCTGTGGGACCTAAGAATGAGGGTTGAACCTAAGAAAGACAGGTTTGGACCTGAAAAGTGAGGGTTTGGGACCTAAAAATGAGGCTTTATTCCTTAATAGAGGTGTTTGGACCCTGAAAGGGAGGCTGTGGGACCTAAAACTGAGGCTATGAACCTAAAAGACAGGTTTGGACCTGAAAAGTGTGGGTTTGGGACCTGAAAGTGAGCCTTAAAGGTGGTAAAACTGAGGCTGTGAGGTTTAAAACTGGGGTTTGAGCCCTAAAAGTGAGGGCTTGGGTCCTAAGAATGAGGGTTTGAACCTAAAAAAGACAGGTTTGGACCTGGAAAGTGGGGGTCTGGGACCTAAAAATAAGGCTTTATTCCTTAATAGGAGGCTTTGGACCCTGCAAGTGAGGCTGTGGGACCTAAAACTGAGGCTTTGAACCTAAAACACAGGTTTGGACCCTGAAAGTGAGGCTGTGGGATCTAAAAATGAGACTTTGTGAGTGTAAAGAGGGCTTTGGACACTAAAAATGAGGTTTTGGCACCTGCAAGTGAGGGTTTGGATGCTAAAAGTGAGGGTTTGGGACTTTAGAAGTAGGCAATGAGCATTAAAAGAGGGGTTCGGACCCTGAAAGTGAGGCTGTGGGACCTAAGAATGAGGGTTTGAACCTAAGAAAGACAGGTTTGGACCTGAAAAGTGTGGGTTTGGGACCTGAAAGTGAGGCTTTGGGTGGTAAAACTGAGGCTGTGAGCTTTAAACCTGGGGTTTGAACCCTAAAAGTGAGGGCTTGGGACCTAAGAATGAGGGTTTGACCTTAAAAAAGACAGGTTTGGACCTGAAAAGTGGGGGTTTAGGACCTAAAAATAAGGCTTTATTCCTTAATAGAGGTGTTTGGACCCCGAAAGTGAGGGTTTGGCACCTAAAAATGAGGCTTTTAGCCTTAAAACAGGGGTTTGGAACCCCCAAAATGAGGGTTTGGGACTTAACATAAGACTTTGAGCCTTAAGGGTGAGGGTTTGGGATGTAAAACTGAGGCTGTGAACCTAACAGAGGGGTTTGGATGCTAAAAGTGAAACTTTGGAACGTATACTGAGGCTTTGAACCTAAAAGACAGGTTTGGATGTGAAAGTGAGGGTTTGGCTGTTAAAAATGAGGCTTTGAGCCTTATACAAGGGCTTTGGGTTCAAATGCACGGTTTAGAATGAAAACAATGATGTTTTGAGCATTAATAGAGTGGATTTGAAGCTAAAAGGGAGAGTTTGGGGCCTTAAAAGGAGGCACTGAGCATTAAAAGTGAGGCTTTGGACCCTGCAAGTGAGGCTGTGGGACCTAAAAATGAGACTTTGCGAGTGTAAAGAGGGCTTTGGACACTAAAAATGAGGTTTTGGCACCTGCAAGTGAGGGTTTGGATGCTAAAAGTGAGGGTTTGGGACTTTAGAAGTAGGCAATGAGCATTAAAAGAGGGGTTCGGACCCTGAAAGTTAGGCTGTGGGACCTAAGAATGAGGGTTGAACCTAAGAAAGACAGGTTTGGACCTGAAAAGTGAGGGTTTGGGACGTAAAAATGAGGCTTTATTCCTTAATAGAGGTGTTTGGACCCTGAAAGGGAGGCTGTGGGACCTAAAACTGAGGCTTTGAACCTAAAACACAGGTTTGGACCCTGAAAGTGAGGCTGTGGGATCTAAAAATGAGACTTTGTGAGTGTAAAGAGGGCTTTGGACACTAAAAATGAGGTTTTGGCACCTGAAAGTGAGGGTTTGGATGCTAAAAGTGAGGGTTTGGGACTTTAAAAGTAGGCAATGAGCATTAAAAGAGGGGTTTGGATGCTAAAAGTGAGGCTGTGGGACCTAAGAATGAGGGTTGAACCTAAGAAAGACAGGTTTGGACCTGAAAAGTGTGGGTTTGGGACCTGAAAGTGAGGCTTTGGGTGGTAAAACTGACGCTGTGAGCTTTAAACCTGGGGTTTGAACCCTAAAAGTGAGGGCTTGGGACCTAAGAATGAGGGTTTGACCTTAAAAAAGACAGGTTTGGACCTGAAAAGTGGGGGTTTAGGACCTAAAAATAAGGCTTTCTTCCTTAATAGAGGTGTTTGGACCCCGAAAGTGAGGGTTTGGCACCTAAAAATGAGGCTTTAAACCTTAAAACAGGGGTTGGAACCCCCATAATGAGGGTTTGGGACTTAATATAAGACTTTGAGCCTTAAGGGTGAGGGTTTGGGATGTAAAACTGAGGCTGTGAACCTAAAAGAGGGGTTTGGATGCTAAAAGTGAAACTTTGGAACATATACTGAGGCTTTGAACCTAAAAGACAGGTTTGGATGTGAAAGTGAGGGTTTGGCTGTTAAAAATGAGGCTTTGAGCCTTAAACAAGGGCTTTGGACTCAAATGCACGGTTTAGAATGAAAAAATGACGGTTTGAGCATCAATAGAGTGGATTCGATGCTAAAAGGGAGGGTTTGGGGCCTTAAAAGGAGGCCCTGAGCATTAAAAGTGAGGCTTTGGACCCTGCAAGTGAGGCTGTGGGACCTAAAAATGAGACTTTGCGAGTGTAAAGAGGGCTTTGGACACTAAAAATGAGGTTTTGGCACCTGCAAGTGAGGGTTTGGATGCTAAAAGTGAGGGTTTGGGACTTTAGAAGTAGGCAATGAGCATTAAAAGAGGGGTTCGGACCCTGAAAGTTAGGCTGTGGGACCTAAGAATGAGGGTTGAACCTAAGAAAGACAGGTTTGGACCTGAAAAGTGAGGGTTTGGGACCTAAAAATGAGGCTTTATTCCTTAATAGAGGTGTTTGGACCCTGAAAGGGAGGCTGTGGGACCTAAAACTGAGGCTATGAACCTAAAAGACAGGTTTGGACCTGAAAAGTGTGGGTTTGGGACCTGAAAGTGAGCCTTAAAGGTGGTAAAACTGAGGCTGTGAGGTTTAAAACTGGGGTTTGAGCCCTAAAAGTGAGGGCTTGGGTCCTAAGAATGAGGGTTTGAACCTAAAAAAGACAGGTTTGGACCTGGAAAGTGGGGGTCTGGGACCTAAAAATAAGGCTTTATTCCTTAATAGGAGGCTTTGGACCCTGCAAGTGAGGCTGTGGGACCTAAAACTGAGGCTTTGAACCTAAAACACAGGTTTGGACCCTGAAAGTGAGGCTGTGGGATCTAAAAATGAGACTTTGTGAGTGTAAAGAGGGCTTTGGACACTAAAAATGAGGTTTTGGCACCTGCAAGTGAGGGTTTGGATGCTAAAAGTGAGGGTTTGGGACTTTAGAAGTAGGCAATGAGCATTAAAAGAGGGGTTCGGACCCTGAAAGTGAGGCTGTGGGACCTAAGAATGAGGGTTTGAACCTAAGAAAGACAGGTTTGGACCTGAAAAGTGTGGGTTTGGGACCTGAAAGTGAGGCTTTGGGTGGTAAAACTGAGGCTGTGAGCTTTAAACCTGGGGTTTGAACCCTAAAAGTGAGGGCTTGGGACCTAAGAATGAGGGTTTGACCTTAAAAAAGACAGGTTTGGACCTGAAAAGTGGGGGTTTAGGACCTAAAAATAAGGCTTTATTCCTTAATAGAGGTGTTTGGACCCCGAAAGTGAGGGTTTGGCACCTAAAAATGAGGCTTTTAGCCTTAAAACAGGGGTTTGGAACCCCCAAAATGAGGGTTTGGGACTTAACATAAGACTTTGAGCCTTAAGGGTGAGGGTTTGGGATGTAAAACTGAGGCTGTGAACCTAACAGAGGGGTTTGGATGCTAAAAGTGAAACTTTGGAACGTATACTGAGGCTTTGAACCTAAAAGACAGGTTTGGATGTGAAAGTGAGGGTTTGGCTGTTAAAAATGAGGCTTTGAGCCTTATACAAGGGCTTTGGACTCAAATGCACGGTTTAGAATGAAAAAAATGACGGTTTGAGCATTAATAGAGTGGATTTGAAGCTAAAAGGGAGAGTTTGGGGCCTTAAAAGGAGGCACTGAGCATTAAAAGTGAGGCTTTGGACCCTGCAAGTGAGGCTGTGGGACCTAAAAATGAGACTTTGCGAGTGTAAAGAGGGCTTTGGACACTAAAAATGAGGTTTTGGCACCTGCAAGTAAGGGTTTGGATGCTAAAAGTGAGGGTTTGGGACTTTAGAAGTAGGCAATGAGCATTAAAAGAGGGGTTCGGACCCTGAAAGTTAGGCTGTGGGACCTAAGAATGAGGGTTGAACCTAAGAAAGACAGGTTTGGACCTGAAAAGTGAGGGTTTGGGACGTAAAAATGAGGCTTTATTCCTTAATAGAGGTGTTTGGACCCTGAAAGGGAGGCTGTGGGACCTAAAACTGAGGCTTTGAACCTAAAAGACAGGTTTGGACCTGAAAAGTGTGGGTTTGGGACCTGAAAGTGAGCCTTAAAGGTGGTAAAACTGAGGCTGTGAGGTTTAAACCTGGGGTTTGAGCCCTAAAAGTGAGGGCTTGGGTCCTAAGAATGAGGGTTTGAACCTAAAAAAGACAGGTTTGGACCTGGAAAGTGGGGGTCTGGGACCTAAAAACAAGGCTTTATTCCTTAATAGGAGGCTTTGGACCCTGCAAGTGAGGCTGTGGGACCTAAAACTGAGGCTTTGAACCTAAAACACAGGTTTGGACCCTGAAAGTGAGGCTGTGGGATCTAAAAATGAGACTTTGTGAGTGTAAAGAGGGCTTTGGACACTAAAAATGAGGTTTTGGCACCTGCAAGTGAGGGTTTGGATGCTAAAAGTGAGGGTTTGGGACTTTAGAAGTAGGCAATGAGCATTAAAAGAGGGGTTCGGACCCTTAAAGTGAGGCTGTGGGACCTAAGAATGAGGGTTTGAACCTAAGAAAGACAGGTTTGGACCTGAAAAGTGTGGGTTTGGGACCTGAAAGTGAGGCTTTGGGTGGTAAAACTGAGGCTGTGAGCTTTAAACCTGGGGTTTGAACCCTAAAAGTGAGGGCTTGGGACCTAAGAATGAGGGTTTGACCTTAAAAAAGACAGGTTTGGACCTGAAAAGTGGGGGTTTAGGACCTAAAAATAAGGCTTTATTCCTTAATAGAGGTGTTTGGACCCCGAAAGTGAGGGTTTGGCACCTAAAAATGAGGCTTTTAGCCTTTAAACAGGGGTTTGGAACCCCCAAAATGAGGGTTTGGGACTTAACATAAGACTTTGAGCCTTAAGGGTGAGGGTTTGGGATGTAAAACTGAGGCTGTGAACCTAACAGAGGGGTTTGGATGCTAAAAGTGAAACTTTGGAACGTATACTGAGGCTTTGAACCTAAAAGACAGGTTTGGATGTGAAAGTGAGGGTTTGGCTGTTAAAAATGAGGCTTTGAGCCTTATACAAGGGCTTTGGACTCAAATGCACGGTTTAGAATGAAAAAAATGACGGTTTGAGCATTAATAGAGTGGATTTGAAGCTAAAAGGGAGAGTTTGGGGCCTTAAAAGGAGGCACTGAGCATTAAAAGTGAGGCTTTGGACCCTGCAAGTGAGGCTGTGGGACCTAAAAATGAGACTTTGCGAGTGTAAAGAGGGCTTTGGACACTAAAAATGAGGTTTTGGCACCTGCAAGTGAGGGTTTGGATGCTAAAAGTGAGGGTTTGGGACTTTAGAAGTAGGCAATGAGCATTAAAAGAGGGGTTCGGACCCTGAAAGTTAGGCTGTGGGACCTAAGAATGAGGGTTGAACCTAAGAAAGACAGGTTTGGACCTGAAAAGTGAGGGTTTGGGACCTAAAAATGAGGCTTTATTCCTTAATAGAGGTGTTTGGACCCTGAAAGGGAGGCTGTGGGACCTAAAACTGAGGCTATGAACCTAAAAGACAGGTTTGGACCTGAAAAGTGTGGGTTTGGGACCTGAAAGTGAGCCTTAAAGGTGGTAAAACTGAGGCTGTGAGGTTTAAAACTGGGGTTTGAGCCCTAAAAGTGAGGGCTTGGGTCCTAAGAATGAGGGTTTGAACCTAAAAAAGACAGGTTTGGACCTGGAAAGTGGGGGTCTGGGACCTAAAAATAAGGCTTTATTCCTTAATAGGAGGCTTTGGACCCTGCAAGTGAGGCTGTGGGACCTAAAACTGAGGCTTTGAACCTAAAACACAGGTTTGGACCCTGAAAGTGAGGCTGTGGGATCTAAAAATGAGACTTTGTGAGTGTAAAGAGGGCTTTGGACACTAAAAATGAGGTTTTGGCACCTGCAAGTGAGGGTTTGGATGCTAAAAGTGAGGGTTTGGGACTTTAGAAGTAGGCAATGAGCATTAAAAGAGGGGTTCGGACCCTGAAAGTGAGGCTGTGGGACCTAAGAATGAGGGTTTGAACCTAAGAAAGACAGGTTTGGACCTGAAAAGTGTGGGTTTGGGACCTGAAAGTGAGGCTTTGGGTGGTAAAACTGAGGCTGTGAGCTTTAAACCTGGGGTTTGAACCCTAAAAGTGAGGGCTTGGGACCTAAGAATGAGGGTTTGACCTTAAAAAAGACAGGTTTGGACCTGAAAAGTGGGGGTTTAGGACCTAAAAATAAGGCTTTATTCCTTAATAGAGGTGTTTGGACCCCGAAAGTGAGGGTTTGGCACCTAAAAATGAGGCTTTTAGCCTTAAAACAGGGGTTTGGAACCCCCAAAATGAGGGTTTGGGACTTAACATAAGACTTTGAGCCTTAAGGGTGAGGGTTTGGGATGTAAAACTGAGGCTGTGAACCTAACAGAGGGGTTTGGATGCTAAAAGTGAAACTTTGGAACGTATACTGAGGCTTTGAACCTAAAAGACAGGTTTGGATGTGAAAGTGAGGGTTTGGCTGTTAAAAATGAGGCTTTGAGCCTTATACAAGGGCTTTGGGTTCAAATGCACGGTTTAGAATGAAAACAATGATGTTTTGAGCATTAATAGAGTGGATTTGAAGCTAAAAGGGAGAGTTTGGGGCCTTAAAAGGAGGCACTGAGCATTAAAAGTGAGGCTTTGGACCCTGCAAGTGAGGCTGTGGGACCTAAAAATGAGACTTTGCGAGTGTAAAGAGGGCTTTGGACACTAAAAATGAGGTTTTGGCACCTGCAAGTGAGGGTTTGGATGCTAAAAGTGAGGGTTTGGGACTTTAGAAGTAGGCAATGAGCATTAAAAGAGGGGTTCGGACCCTGAAAGTTAGGCTGTGGGACCTAAGAATGAGGGTTGAACCTAAGAAAGACAGGTTTGGACCTGAAAAGTGAGGGTTTGGGACGTAAAAATGAGGCTTTATTCCTTAATAGAGGTGTTTGGACCCTGAAAGGGAGGCTGTGGGACCTAAAACTGAGGCTTTGAACCTAAAACACAGGTTTGGACCCTGAAAGTGAGGCTGTGGGATCTAAAAATGAGACTTTGTGAGTGTAAAGAGGGCTTTGGACACTAAAAATGAGGTTTTGGCACCTGAAAGTGAGGGTTTGGATGCTAAAAGTGAGGGTTTGGGACTTTAAAAGTAGGCAATGAGCATTAAAAGAGGGGTTTGGATGCTAAAAGTGAGGCTGTGGGACCTAAGAATGAGGGTTGAACCTAAGAAAGACAGGTTTGGACCTGAAAAGTGTGGGTTTGGGACCTGAAAGTGAGGCTTTGGGTGGTAAAACTGACGCTGTGAGCTTTAAACCTGGGGTTTGAACCCTAAAAGTGAGGGCTTGGGACCTAAGAATGAGGGTTTGACCTTAAAAAAGACAGGTTTGGACCTGAAAAGTGGGGGTTTAGGACCTAAAAATAAGGCTTTCTTCCTTAATAGAGGTGTTTGGACCCCGAAAGTGAGGGTTTGGCACCTAAAAATGAGGCTTTAAACCTTAAAACAGGGGTTGGAACCCCCATAATGAGGGTTTGGGACTTAATATAAGACTTTGAGCCTTAAGGGTGAGGGTTTGGGATGTAAAACTGAGGCTGTGAACCTAAAAGAGGGGTTTGGATGCTAAAAGTGAAACTTTGGAACATATACTGAGGCTTTGAACCTAAAAGACAGGTTTGGATGTGAAAGTGAGGGTTTGGCTGTTAAAAATGAGGCTTTGAGCCTTAAACAAGGGCTTTGGACTCAAATGCACGGTTTAGAATGAAAAAATGACGGTTTGAGCATCAATAGAGTGGATTCGATGCTAAAAGGGAGGGTTTGGGGCCTTAAAAGGAGGCCCTGAGCATTAAAAGTGAGGCTTTGGACCCTGCAAGTGAGGCTGTGGGACCTAAAAATGAGACTTTGCGAGTGTAAAGAGGGCTTTGGACACTAAAAATGAGGTTTTGGCACCTGCAAGTGAGGGTTTGGATGCTAAAAGTGAGGGTTTGGGACTTTAGAAGTAGGCAATGAGCATTAAAAGAGGGGTTCGGACCCTGAAAGTTAGGCTGTGGGACCTAAGAATGAGGGTTGAACCTAAGAAAGACAGGTTTGGACCTGAAAAGTGAGGGTTTGGGACCTAAAAATGAGGCTTTATTCCTTAATAGAGGTGTTTGGACCCTGAAAGGGAGGCTGTGGGACCTAAAACTGAGGCTATGAACCTAAAAGACAGGTTTGGACCTGAAAAGTGTGGGTTTGGGACCTGAAAGTGAGCCTTAAAGGTGGTAAAACTGAGGCTGTGAGGTTTAAAACTGGGGTTTGAGCCCTAAAAGTGAGGGCTTGGGTCCTAAGAATGAGGGTTTGAACCTAAAAAAGACAGGTTTGGACCTGGAAAGTGGGGGTCTGGGACCTAAAAATAAGGCTTTATTCCTTAATAGGAGGCTTTGGACCCTGCAAGTGAGGCTGTGGGACCTAAAACTGAGGCTTTGAACCTAAAACACAGGTTTGGACCCTGAAAGTGAGGCTGTGGGATCTAAAAATGAGACTTTGTGAGTGTAAAGAGGGCTTTGGACACTAAAAATGAGGTTTTGGCACCTGCAAGTGAGGGTTTGGATGCTAAAAGTGAGGGTTTGGGACTTTAGAAGTAGGCAATGAGCATTAAAAGAGGGGTTCGGACCCTGAAAGTGAGGCTGTGGGACCTAAGAATGAGGGTTTGAACCTAAGAAAGACAGGTTTGGACCTGAAAAGTGTGGGTTTGGGACCTGAAAGTGAGGCTTTGGGTGGTAAAACTGAGGCTGTGAGCTTTAAACCTGGGGTTTGAACCCTAAAAGTGAGGGCTTGGGACCTAAGAATGAGGGTTTGACCTTAAAAAAGACAGGTTTGGACCTGAAAAGTGGGGGTTTAGGACCTAAAAATAAGGCTTTATTCCTTAATAGAGGTGTTTGGACCCCGAAAGTGAGGGTTTGGCACCTAAAAATGAGGCTTTTAGCCTTAAAACAGGGGTTTGGAACCCCCAAAATGAGGGTTTGGGACTTAACATAAGACTTTGAGCCTTAAGGGTGAGGGTTTGGGATGTAAAACTGAGGCTGTGAACCTAACAGAGGGGTTTGGATGCTAAAAGTGAAACTTTGGAACGTATACTGAGGCTTTGAACCTAAAAGACAGGTTTGGATGTGAAAGTGAGGGTTTGGCTGTTAAAAATGAGGCTTTGAGCCTTATACAAGGGCTTTGGACTCAAATGCACGGTTTAGAATGAAAAAAATGACGGTTTGAGCATTAATAGAGTGGATTTGAAGCTAAAAGGGAGAGTTTGGGGCCTTAAAAGGAGGCACTGAGCATTAAAAGTGAGGCTTTGGACCCTGCAAGTGAGGCTGTGGGACCTAAAAATGAGACTTTGCGAGTGTAAAGAGGGCTTTGGACACTAAAAATGAGGTTTTGGCACCTGCAAGTAAGGGTTTGGATGCTAAAAGTGAGGGTTTGGGACTTTAGAAGTAGGCAATGAGCATTAAAAGAGGGGTTCGGACCCTGAAAGTTAGGCTGTGGGACCTAAGAATGAGGGTTGAACCTAAGAAAGACAGGTTTGGACCTGAAAAGTGAGGGTTTGGGACCTAAAAATGAGGCTTTATTCCTTAATAGAGGTGTTTGGACCCTGAAAGGGAGGCTGTGGGACCTAAAACTGAGGCTTTGAACCTAAAAGACAGGTTTGGACCTGAAAAGTGTGGGTTTGGGACCTGAAAGTGAGCCTTAAAGGTGGTAAAACTGAGGCTGTGAGGTTTAAACCTGGGGTTTGAGCCCTAAAAGTGAGGGCTTGGGTCCTAAGAATGAGGGTTTGAACCTAAAAAAGACAGGTTTGGACCTGGAAAGTGGGGGTCTGGGACCTAAAAACAAGGCTTTATTCCTTAATAGGAGGCTTTGGACCCTGCAAGTGAGGCTGTGGGACCTAAAACTGAGGCTTTGAACCTAAAACACAGGTTTGGACCCTGAAAGTGAGGCTGTGGGATCTAAAAATGAGACTTTGTGAGTGTAAAGAGGGCTTTGGACACTAAAAATGAGGTTTTGGCACCTGCAAGTGAGGGTTTGGATGCTAAAAGTGAGGGTTTGGGACTTTAGAAGTAGGCAATGAGCATTAAAAGAGGGGTTCGGACCCTTAAAGTGAGGCTGTGGGACCTAAGAATGAGGGTTTGAACCTAAGAAAGACAGGTTTGGACCTGAAAAGTGTGGGTTTGGGACCTGAAAGTGAGGCTTTGGGTGGTAAAACTGAGGCTGTGAGCTTTAAACCTGGGGTTTGAACCCTAAAAGTGAGGGCTTGGGACCTAAGAATGAGGGTTTGACCTTAAAAAAGACAGGTTTGGACCTGAAAAGTGGGGGTTTAGGACCTAAAAATAAGGCTTTATTCCTTAATAGAGGTGTTTGGACCCCGAAAGTGAGGGTTTGGCACCTAAAAATGAGGCTTTTAGCCTTTAAACAGGGGTTTGGAACCCCCAAAATGAGGGTTTGGGACTTAACATAAGACTTTGAGCCTTAAGGGTGAGGGTTTGGGATGTAAAACTGAGGCTGTGAACCTAACAGAGGGGTTTGGATGCTAAAAGTGAAACTTTGGAACGTATACTGAGGCTTTGAACCTAAAAGACAGGTTTGGATGTGAAAGTGAGGGTTTGGCTGTTAAAAATGAGGCTTTGAGCCTTATACAAGGGCTTTGGACTCAAATGCACGGTTTAGAATGAAAAAAATGACGGTTTGAGCATTAATAGAGTGGATTTGAAGCTAAAAGGGAGAGTTTGGGGCCTTAAAAGGAGGCACTGAGCATTAAAAGTGAGGCTTTGGACCCTGCAAGTGAGGCTGTGGGACCTAAAAATGAGACTTTGCGAGTGTAAAGAGGGCTTTGGACACTAAAAATGAGGTTTTGGCACCTGCAAGTAAGGGTTTGGATGCTAAAAGTGAGGGTTTGGGACTTTAGAAGTAGGCAATGAGCATTAAAAGAGGGGTTCGGACCCTGAAAGTGAGGCTGTGGGACCTAAGAATGAGGGTTGAACCTAAGAAAGACAGGTTTGGACCTGAAAAGTGAGGGTTTGGGACCTAAAAATGAGGCTTTATTCCTTAATAGAGGTGTTTGGACCCTGAAAGGGAGGCTGTGGGACCTAAAACTGAGGCTTTGAACCTAAAAGACAGGTTTGGACCTGAAAAGTGTGGGTTTGGGACCTGAAAGTGAGCCTTAAAGGTGGTAAAACTGAGGCTGTGAGGTTTAAAACTGGGGTTTGAGCCCTAAAAGTGAGGGCTTGGGTCCTAAGAATGAGGGTTTGAACCTAAAAAAGACAGGTTTGGACCTGGAAAGTGGGGGTCTGGGACCTAAAAACAAGGCTTTATTCCTTAATAGGAGGCTTTGGACCCTGCAAGTGAGGCTGTGGGACCTAAAACTGAGGCTTTGAACCTAAAACACAGGTTTGGACCCTGAAAGTGAGGCTGTGGGATCTAAAAATGAGACTTTGTGAGTGTAAAGAGGGCTTTGGACACTAAAAATGAGGTTTTGGCACCTGCAAGTGAGGGTTTGGATGCTAAAAGTGAGGGTTTGGGACTTTAGAAGTAGGCAATGAGCATTAAAAGAGGGGTTCGGACCCTTAAAGTGAGGCTGTGGGACCTAAGAATGAGGGTTTGAACCTAAGAAAGACAGGTTTGGACCTGAAAAGTGTGGGTTTGGGACCTGAAAGTGAGGCTTTGGGTGGTAAAACTGAGGCTGTGAGCTTTAAACCTGGGGTTTGAACCCTAAAAGTGAGGGCTTGGGACCTAAGAATGAGGGTTTGACCTTAAAAAAGACAGGTTTGGACCTGAAAAGTGGGGGTTTAGGACCTAAAAATAAGGCTTTATTCCTTAATAGAGGTGTTTGGACCCCGAAAGTGAGGGTTTGGCACCTAAAAATGAGGCTTTTAGCCTTTAAACAGGGGTTTGGAACCCCCAAAATGAGGGTTTGGGACTTAACATAAGACTTTGAGCCTTAAGGGTGAGGGTTTGGGATGTAAAACTGAGGCTGTGAACCTAACAGAGGGGTTTGGATGCTAAAAGTGAAACTTTGGAACGTATACTGAGGCTTTGAACCTAAAAGACAGGTTTGGATGTGAAAGTGAGGGTTTGGCTGTTAAAAATGAGGCTTTGAGCCTTATACAAGGGCTTTGGACTCAAATGCACGGTTTAGAATGAAAAAAATGACGGTTTGAGCATTAATAGAGTGGATTTGAAGCTAAAAGGGAGAGTTTGGGGCCTTAAAAGGAGGCACTGAGCATTAAAAGTGAGGCTTTGGACCCTGCAAGTGAGGCTGTGGGACCTAAAAATGAGACTTTGCGAGTGTAAAGAGGGCTTTGGACACTAAAAATGAGGTTTTGGCACCTGCAAGTAAGGGTTTGGATGCTAAAAGTGAGGGTTTGGGACTTTAGAAGTAGGCAATGAGCATTAAAAGAGGGGTTCGGACCCTGAAAGTGAGGCTGTGGGACCTAAGAATGAGGGTTGAACCTAAGAAAGACAGGTTTGGACCTGAAAAGTGAGGGTTTGGGACCTAAAAATGAGGCTTTATTCCTTAATAGAGGTGTTTGGACCCTGAAAGGGAGGCTGTGGGACCTAAAACTGAGGCTTTGAACCTAAAAGACAGGTTTGGACCTGAAAAGTGTGGGTTTGGGACCTGAAAGTGAGCCTTAAAGGTGGTAAAACTGAGGCTGTGAGGTTTAAAACTGGGGTTTGAGCCCTAAAAGTGAGGGCTTGGGTCCTAAGAATGAGGGTTTGAACCTAAAAAAGACAGGTTTGGACCTGGAAAGTGGGGGTCTGGGACCTAAAAACAAGGCTTTATTCCTTAATAGGAGGCTTTGGACCCTGCAAGTGAGGCTGTGGGACCTAAAACTGAGGCTTTGAACCTAAAACACAGGTTTGGACCCTGAAAGTGAGGCTGTGGGATCTAAAAATGAGACTTTGTGAGTGTAAAGAGGGCTTTGGACACTAAAAATGAGGTTTTGGCACCTGCAAGTGAGGGTTTGGATGCTAAAAGTGAGGGTTTGGGACTTTAGAAGTAGGCAATGAGCATTAAAAGAGGGGTTCGGACCCTTAAAGTGAGGCTGTGGGACCTAAGAATGAGGGTTTGAACCTAAGAAAGACAGGTTTGGACCTGAAAAGTGTGGGTTTGGGACCTGAAAGTGAGGCTTTGGGTGGTAAAACTGAGGCTGTGAGCTTTAAACCTGGGGTTTGAACCCTAAAAGTGAGGGCTTGGGACCTAAGAATGAGGGTTTGACCTTAAAAAAGACAGGTTTGGACCTGAAAAGTGGGGGTTTAGGACCTAAAAATAAGGCTTTATTCCTTAATAGAGGTGTTTGGACCCCGAAAGTGAGGGTTTGGCACCTAAAAATGAGGCTTTTAGCCTTTAAACAGGGGTTTGGAACCCCCAAAATGAGGGTTTGGGACTTAACATAAGACTTTGAGCCTTAAGGGTGAGGGTTTGGGATGTAAAACTGAGGCTGTGAACCTAACAGAGGGGTTTGGATGCTAAAAGTGAAACTTTGGAACGTATACTGAGGCTTTGAACCTAAAAGACAGGTTTGGATGTGAAAGTGAGGGTTTGGCTGTTAAAAATGAGGCTTTGAGCCTTATACAAGGGCTTTGGACTCAAATGCACGGTTTAGAATGAAAAAAATGACGGTTTGAGCATTAATAGAGTGGATTTGAAGCTAAAAGGGAGAGTTTGGGGCCTTAAAAGGAGGCACTGAGCATTAAAAGTGAGGCTTTGGACCCTGCAAGTGAGGCTGTGGGACCTAAAAATGAGACTTTGCGAGTGTAAAGAGGGCTTTGGACACTAAAAATGAGGTTTTGGCACCTGCAAGTGAGGGTTTGGATGCTAAAAGTGAGGGTTTGGGACTTTAGAAGTAGGCAATGAGCATTAAAAGAGGGGTTCGGACCCTGAAAGTGAGGCTGTGGGACCTAAGAATGAGGGTTGAACCTAAGAAAGACAGGTTTGGACCTGAAAAGTGAGGGTTTGGGACGTAAAAATGAGGCTTTATTCCTTAATAGAGGTGTTTGGACCCTGAAAGGGAGGCTGTGGGACCTAAAACTGAGGCTTTGAACCTAAAACACAGGTTTTGACCCTGAAAGTGAGGCTGTGGGATCTAAAAATGAGACTTTGTGAGTGTAAAGAGGGCTTTGGACACTAAAAATGAGGTTTTGGCACCTGAAAGTGAGGGTTTGGATGCTAAAAGTGAGGGTTTGGGACTTTAAAAGTAGGCAATGAGTATTAAAAGAGGGGTTTGGACCCTGCAAGTGAGGCTGTGGGACCTAAGAATGAGGGTTGAACCTAAGAAAGACAGGTTTGGACCTGAAAAGTGAGGGTTTGGGACCTAAAAATGAGGCTTTATTCCTTAATAGAGGTGTTTGGACCCTGAAAGGGAGGCTGTGGGACCTAAAACTGAGGCTATGAACCTAAAAGACAGGTTTGGACCTGAAAAGTGTGGGTTTGGGACCTGAAAGTGAGCCTTAAAGGTGGTAAAACTGAGGCTGTGAGGTTTAAAACTGGGGTTTGAGCCCTAAAAGTGAGGGCTTGGGTCCTAAGAATGAGGGTTTGAACCTAAAAAAGACAGGTTTGGACCTGGAAAGTGGGGGTCTGGGACCTAAAAATAAGGCTTTATTCCTTAATAGGAGGCTTTGGACCCTGCAAGTGAGGCTGTGGGACCTAAAACTGAGGCTTTGAACCTAAAACACAGGTTTGGACCCTGAAAGTGAGGCTGTGGGATCTAAAAATGAGACTTTGTGAGTGTAAAGAGGGCTTTGGACACTAAAAATGAGGTTTTGGCACCTGCAAGTGAGGGTTTGGATGCTAAAAGTGAGGGTTTGGGACTTTAGAAGTAGGCAATGAGCATTAAAAGAGGGGTTCGGACCCTGAAAGTGAGGCTGTGGGACCTAAGAATGAGGGTTTGAACCTAAGAAAGACAGGTTTGGACCTGAAAAGTGTGGGTTTGGGACCTGAAAGTGAGGCTTTGGGTGGTAAAACTGAGGCTGTGAGCTTTAAACCTGGGGTTTGAACCCTAAAAGTGAGGGCTTGGGACCTAAGAATGAGGGTTTGACCTTAAAAAAGACAGGTTTGGACCTGAAAAGTGGGGGTTTAGGACCTAAAAATAAGGCTTTATTCCTTAATAGAGGTGTTTGGACCCCGAAAGTGAGGGTTTGGCACCTAAAAATGAGGCTTTTAGCCTTAAAACAGGGGTTTGGAACCCCCAAAATGAGGGTTTGGGACTTAATATAAGACTTTGAGCCTTAAGGGTGAGGGTTTGGGATGTAAAACTGAGGCTGTGAACCTAACAGAGGGGTTTGGATGCTAAAAGTGAAACTTTGGAACGTATACTGAGGCTTTGAACCTAAAAGACAGGTTTGGATGTGAAAGTGAGGGTTTGGCTGTTAAAAATGAGGCTTTGAGCCTTAAACAAGGGCTTTGGACTCAAATGCACGGTTTAGAATGAAAAAATGACGGTTTGAGCATTAATAGAGTGGATTCGATGCTAAAAGGGAGGGTTTGGGGCCTTAAAAGGAGGCACTGAGCATTAAAAGTGAGGCTTTGGACCCTGCAAGTGAGGCTGTTGGACCTAAAAATGAGACTTTGCGAGTGTAAAGAGGGCTTTGGACACTAAAAATGAGGTTTTGGCACCTGCAAGTGAGGGTTTGGATGCTAAAAGTGAGGGTTTGGGACTTTAGAAGTAGGCAATGAGCATTAAAAGAGGGGTTCGGACCCTGAAAGTGAGGCTGTGGGACCTAAGAATGAGGGTTTGAACCTAAGAAAGACAGGTTTGGACCTGAAAAGTGTGGGTTTGGGACCTGAAAGTGAGGCTTTGGGTGGTAAAACTGAGGCTGTGAGCTTTAAACCTGGGGTTTGAACCCTAAAAGTGAGGGCTTGGGACCTAAGAATGAGGGTTTGACCTTAAAAAAGACAGGTTTGGACCTGAAAAGTGGGGGTTTAGGACCTAAAAATAAGGCTTTATTCCTTAATAGAGGTGTTTGGACCCCGAAAGTGAGGGTTTGGCACCTAAAAATGAGGCTTTTAGCCTTTAAACAGGGGTTTGGAACCCCCAAAATGAGGGTTTGGGACTTAACATAAGACTTTGAGCCTTAAGGGTGAGGGTTTGGGATGTAAAACTGAGGCTGTGAACCTAACAGAGGGGTTTGGATGCTAAAAGTGAAACTTTGGAACGTATACTGAGGCTTTGAACCTAAAAGACAGGTTTGGATGTGAAAGTGAGGGTTTGGCTGTTAAAAATGAGGCTTTGAGCCTTATACAAGGGCTTTGGACTCAAATGCACGGTTTAGAATGAAAAAAATGACGGTTTGAGCATTAATAGAGTGGATTTGAAGCTAAAAGGGAGAGTTTGGGGCCTTAAAAGGAGGCACTGAGCATTAAAAGTGAGGCTTTGGACCCTGCAAGTGAGGCTGTGGGACCTAAAAATGAGACTTTGCGAGTGTAAAGAGGGCTTTGGACACTAAAAATGAGGTTTTGGCACCTGCAAGTGAGGGTTTGGATGCTAAAAGTGAGGGTTTGGGACTTTAGAAGTAGGCAATGAGCATTAAAAGAGGGGTTCGGACCCTGAAAGTGAGGCTGTGGGACCTAAGAATGAGGGTTGAACCTAAGAAAGACAGGTTTGGACCTGAAAAGTGAGGGTTTGGGACGTAAAAATGAGGCTTTATTCCTTAATAGAGGTGTTTGGACCCTGAAAGGGAGGCTGTGGGACCTAAAACTGAGGCTTTGAACCTAAAACACAGGTTTTGACCCTGAAAGTGAGGCTGTGGGATCTAAAAATGAGACTTTGTGAGTGTAAAGAGGGCTTTGGACACTAAAAATGAGGTTTTGGCACCTGAAAGTGAGGGTTTGGATGCTAAAAGTGAGGGTTTGGGACTTTAAAAGTAGGCAATGAGTATTAAAAGAGGGGTTTGGACCCTGCAAGTGAGGCTGTGGGACCTAAGAATGAGGGTTGAACCTAAGAAAGACAGGTTTGGACCTGAAAAGTGAGGGTTTGGGACCTAAAAATGAGGCTTTATTCCTTAATAGAGGTGTTTGGACCCTGAAAGGGAGGCTGTGGGACCTAAAACTGAGGCTTTGAACCTAAAAGACAGGTTTGGACCTGAAAAGTGTGGGTTTGGGACCTGAAAGTGAGCCTTAAAGGTGGTAAAACTGAGGCTGTGAGGTTTAAAACTGGGGTTTGAGCCCTAAAAGTGAGGGCTTGGGTCCTAAGAATGAGGGTTTGAACCTAAAAAAGACAGGTTTGGACCTGGAAAGTGGGGGTCTGGGACCTAAAAATAAGGCTTTATTCCTTAATAGGAGGCTTTGGACCCTGCAAGTGAGGCTGTGGGACCTAAAACTGAGGCTTTGAACCTAAAACACAGGTTTGGACCCTGAAAGTGAGGCTGTGGGATCTAAAAATGAGACTTTGTGAGTGTAAAGAGGGCTTTGGACACTAAAAATGAGGTTTTGGCACCTGCAAGTGAGGGTTTGGATGCTAAAAGGGAGGGTTTGGGACTTTAGAAGTAGGCAATGAGCATTAAAAGAGGGGTTCGGACCCTGAAAGTGAGGCTGTGGGACCTAAGAATGAGGGTTTGAACCTAAGAAAGACAGGTTTGGACCTGAAAAGTGTGGGTTTGGGACCTGAAAGTGAGGCTTTGGGTGGTAAAACTGAGGCTGTGAGCTTTAAACCTGGGGTTTGAACCCTAAAAGTGAGGGCTTGGGACCTAAGAATGAGGGTTTGACCTTAAAAAAGACAGGTTTGGACCTGAAAAGTGGGGGTTTAGGACCTAAAAATAAGGCTTTATTCCTTAATAGAGGTGTTTGGACCCCGAAAGTGAGGGTTTGGCACCTAAAAATGAGGCTTTTAGCCTTAAAACAGGGGTTTGGAACCCCCAAAATGAGGGTTTGGGACTTAATATAAGACTTTGAGCCTTAAGGGTGAGGGTTTGGGATGTAAAACTGAGGCTGTGAACCTAACAGAGGGGTTTGGATGCTAAAAGTGAAACTTTGGAACGTATACTGAGGCTTTGAACCTAAAAGACAGGTTTGGATGTGAAAGTGAGGGTTTGGCTGTTAAAAATGAGGCTTTGAGCCTTAAACAAGGGCTTTGGACTCAAATGCACGGTTTAGAATGAAAAAATGACGGTTTGAGCATTAATAGAGTGGATTCGATGCTAAAAGGGAGGGTTTGGGGCCTTAAAAGGAGGCACTGAGCATTAAAAGTGAGGCTTTGGACCCTGCAAGTGAGGCTGTTGGACCTAAAAATGAGACTTTGCGAGTGTAAAGAGGGCTTTGGACACTAAAAATGAGGTTTTGGCACCTGCAAGTGAGGGTTTGGATGCTAAAAGTGAGGGTTTGGGACTTTAGAAGTAGGCAATGAGCATTAAAAGAGGGGTTCGGACCCTGAAAGTGAGGCTGTGGGACCTAAGAATGAGGGTTTGAACCTAAGAAAGACAGGTTTGGACCTGAAAAGTGTGGGTTTGGGACCTGAAAGTGAGGCTTTGGGTGGTAAAACTGAGGCTGTGAGCTTTAAACCTGGGGTTTGAACCCTAAAAGTGAGGGCTTGGGACCTAAGAATGAGGGTTTGACCTTAAAAAAGACAGGTTTGGACCTGAAAAGTGGGGGTTTAGGACCTAAAAATAAGGCTTTATTCCTTAATAGAGGTGTTTGGACCCCGAAAGTGAGGGTTTGGCACCTAAAAATGAGGCTTTTAGCCTTAAAACAGGGGTTTGGAACCCCCAAAATGAGGGTTTGGGACTTAACATAAGACTTTGAGCCTTAAGGGTGAGGGTTTGGGATGTAAAACTGAGGCTGTGAACCTAACAGAGGGGTTTGGATGCTAAAAGTGAAACTTTGGAACGTATACTGAGGCTTTGAACCTAAAAGACAGGTTTGGATGTGAAAGTGAGGGTTTGGCTGTTAAAAATGAGGCTTTGAGCCTTAAACAAGGGCTTTGGACTCAAATGCACGGTTTAGAATGAAAAAAATGACGGTTTGAGCATTAATAGAGTGGATTTGAAGCTAAAAGGGAGAGTTTGGGGCCTTAAAAGGAGGCACTGAGCATTAAAAGTGAGGCTTTGGACCCTGCAAGTGAGGCTGTGGGACCTAAAAATGAGACTTTGCGAGTGTAAAGAGGGCTTTGGACACTAAAAATGAGGTTTTGGCACCTGCAAGTGAGGGTTTGGATGCTAAAAGTGAGGGTTTGGGACTTTAGAAGTAGGCAATGAGCATTAAAAGAGGGGTTCGGACCCTGAAAGTTAGGCTGTGGGACCTAAGAATGAGGGTTGAACCTAAGAAAGACAGGTTTGGACCTGAAAAGTGAGGGTTTGGGACCTAAAAATGAGGCTTTATTCCTTAATAGAGGTGTTTGGACCCTGAAAGGGAGGCTGTGGGACCTAAAACTGAGGCTATGAACCTAAAAGACAGGTTTGGACCTGAAAAGTGTGGGTTTGGGACCTGAAAGTGAGCCTTAAAGGTGGTAAAACTGAGGCTGTGAGGTTTAAAACTGGGGTTTGAGCCCTAAAAGTGAGGGCTTGGGTCCTAAGAATGAGGGTTTGAACCTAAAAAAGACAGGTTTGGACCTGGAAAGTGGGGGTCTGGGACCTAAAAATAAGGCTTTATTCCTTAATAGGAGGCTTTGGACCCTGCAAGTGAGGCTGTGGGACCTAAAACTGAGGCTTTGAACCTAAAACACAGGTTTGGACCCTGAAAGTGAGGCTGTGGGATCTAAAAATGAGACTTTGTGAGTGTAAAGAGGGCTTTGGACACTAAAAATGAGGTTTTGGCACCTGCAAGTGAGGGTTTGGATGCTAAAAGTGAGGGTTTGGGACTTTAGAAGTAGGCAATGAGCATTAAAAGAGGGGTTCGGACCCTGAAAGTGAGGCTGTGGGACCTAAGAATGAGGGTTTGAACCTAAGAAAGACAGGTTTGGACCTGAAAAGTGTGGGTTTGGGACCTGAAAGTGAGGCTTTGGGTGGTAAAACTGAGGCTGTGAGCTTTAAACCTGGGGTTTGAACCCTAAAAGTGAGGGCTTGGGACCTAAGAATGAGGGTTTGACCTTAAAAAAGACAGGTTTGGACCTGAAAAGTGGGGGTTTAGGACCTAAAAATAAGGCTTTATTCCTTAATAGAGGTGTTTGGACCCCGAAAGTGAGGGTTTGGCACCTAAAAATGAGGCTTTTAGCCTTTAAACAGGGGTTTGGAACCCCCAAAATGAGGGTTTGGGACTTAATATAAGACTTTGAGCCTTAAGGGTGAGGGTTTGGGATGTAAAACTGAGGCTGTGAACCTAACAGAGGGGTTTGGATGCTAAAAGTGAAACTTTGGAACGTATACTGAGGCTTTGAACCTAAAAGACAGGTTTGGATGTGAAAGTGAGGGTTTGGCTGTTAAAAATGAGGCTTTGAGCCTTAAACAAGGGCTTTGGACTCAAATGCACGGTTTAGAATGAAAAAATGACGGTTTGAGCATTAATAGAGTGGATTCGATGCTAAAAGGGAGGGTTTGGGGCCTTAAAAGGAGGCACTGAGCATTAAAAGTGAGGCTTTGGACCCTGCAAGTGAGGCTGTTGGACCTAAAAATGAGACTTTGCGAGTGTAAAGAGGGCTTTGGACACTAAAAATGAGGTTTTGGCACCTGCAAGTGAGGGTTTGGATGCTAAAAGTGAGGGTTTGGGACTTTAGAAGTAGGCAATGAGCATTAAAAGAGGGGTTCGGACCCTGAAAGTGAGGCTGTGGGACCTAAGAATGAGGGTTTGAACCTAAGAAAGACAGGTTTGGACCTGAAAAGTGTGGGTTTGGGACCTGAAAGTGAGGCTTTGGGTGGTAAAACTGAGGCTGTGAGCTTTAAACCTGGGGTTTGAACCCTAAAAGTGAGGGCTTGGGACCTAAGAATGAGGGTTTGACCTTAAAAAAGACAGGTTTGGACCTGAAAAGTGGGGGTTTAGGACCTAAAAATAAGGCTTTATTCCTTAATAGAGGTGTTTGGACCCCGAAAGTGAGGGTTTGGCACCTAAAAATGAGGCTTTTAGCCTTTAAACAGGGGTTTGGAACCCCCAAAATGAGGGTTTGGGACTTAACATAAGACTTTGAGCCTTAAGGGTGAGGGTTTGGGATGTAAAACTGAGGCTGTGAACCTAACAGAGGGGTTTGGATGCTAAAAGTGAAACTTTGGAACGTATACTGAGGCTTTGAACCTAAAAGACAGGTTTGGATGTGAAAGTGAGGGTTTGGCTGTTAAAAATGAGGCTTTGAGCCTTAAACAAGGGCTTTGGACTCAAATGCACGGTTTAGAATGAAAAAATGACGGTTTGAGCATTAATAGAGTGGATTCGATGCTAAAAGGGAGGGTTTGGGGCCTTAAAAGGAGGCACTGAGCATTAAAAGTGAGGCTTTGGACCCTGCAAGTGAGGCTGTGGGACCTAAAAATGAGACTTTGCGAGTGTAAAGAGGGCTTTGGACACTAAAAATGAGGTTTTGGCACCTGCAAGTGAGGGTTTGGATGCTAAAAGTGAGGGTTTGGGACTTTAGAAGTAGGCAATGAGCATTAAAAGAGGGGTTCGGACCCTGAAAGTTAGGCTGTGGGACCTAAGAATGAGGGTTGAACCTAAGAAAGACAGGTTTGGACCTGAAAAGTGAGGGTTTGGGACCTAAAAATGAGGCTTTATTCCTTAATAGAGGTGTTTGGACCCTGAAAGGGAGGCTGTGGGACCTAAAACTGAGGCTATGAACCTAAAAGACAGGTTTGGACCTGAAAAGTGTGGGTTTGGGACCTGAAAGTGAGCCTTAAAGGTGGTAAAACTGAGGCTGTGAGGTTTAAAACTGGGGTTTGAGCCCTAAAAGTGAGGGCTTGGGTCCTAAGAATGAGGGTTTGAACCTAAAAAAGACAGGTTTGGACCTGGAAAGTGGGGGTCTGGGACCTAAAAATAAGGCTTTATTCCTTAATAGGAGGCTTTGGACCCTGCAAGTGAGGCTGTGGGACCTAAAACTGAGGCTTTGAACCTAAAACACAGGTTTGGACCCTGAAAGTGAGGCTGTGGGATCTAAAAATGAGACTTTGTGAGTGTAAAGAGGGCTTTGGACACTAAAAATGAGGTTTTGGCACCTGCAAGTGAGGGTTTGGATGCTAAAAGTGAGGGTTTGGGACTTTAGAAGTAGGCAATGAGCATTAAAAGAGGGGTTCGGACCCTGAAAGTGAGGCTGTGGGACCTAAGAATGAGGGTTTGAACCTAAGAAAGACAGGTTTGGACCTGAAAAGTGTGGGTTTGGGACCTGAAAGTGAGGCTTTGGGTGGTAAAACTGAGGCTGTGAGCTTTAAACCTGGGGTTTGAACCCTAAAAGTGAGGGCTTGGGACCTAAGAATGAGGGTTTGACCTTAAAAAAGACAGGTTTGGACCTGAAAAGTGGGGGTTTAGGACCTAAAAATAAGGCTTTATTCCTTAATAGAGGTGTTTGGACCCCGAAAGTGAGGGTTTGGCACCTAAAAATGAGGCTTTTAGCCTTAAAACAGGGGTTTGGAACCCCCAAAATGAGGGTTTGGGACTTAACATAAGACTTTGAGCCTTAAGGGTGAGGGTTTGGGATGTAAAACTGAGGCTGTGAACCTAACAGAGGGGTTTGGATGCTAAAAGTGAAACTTTGGAACGTATACTGAGGCTTTGAACCTAAAAGACAGGTTTGGATGTGAAAGTGAGGGTTTGGCTGTTAAAAATGAGGCTTTGAGCCTTATACAAGGGCTTTGGACTCAAATGCACGGTTTAGAATGAAAAAAATGACGGTTTGAGCATTAATAGAGTGGATTTGAAGCTAAAAGGGAGAGTTTGGGGCCTTAAAAGGAGGCACTGAGCATTAAAAGTGAGGCTTTGGACCCTGCAAGTGAGGCTGTGGGACCTAAAAATGAGACTTTGCGAGTGTAAAGAGGGCTTTGGACACTAAAAATGAGGTTTTGGCACCTGCAAGTAAGGGTTTGGATGCTAAAAGTGAGGGTTTGGGACTTTAGAAGTAGGCAATGAGCATTAAAAGAGGGGTTCGGACCCTGAAAGTTAGGCTGTGGGACCTAAGAATGAGGGTTGAACCTAAGAAAGACAGGTTTGGACCTGAAAAGTGAGGGTTTGGGACCTAAAAATGAGGCTTTATTCCTTAATAGAGGTGTTTGGACCCTGAAAGGGAGGCTGTGGGACCTAAAACTGAGGCTTTGAACCTAAAAGACAGGTTTGGACCTGAAAAGTGTGGGTTTGGGACCTGAAAGTGAGCCTTAAAGGTGGTAAAACTGAGGCTGTGAGGTTTAAAACTGGGGTTTGAGCCCTAAAAGTGAGGGCTTGGGTCCTAAGAATGAGGGTTTGAACCTAAAAAAGACAGGTTTGGACCTGGAAAGTGGGGGTCTGGGACCTAAAAACAAGGCTTTATTCCTTAATAGGAGGCTTTGGACCCTGCAAGTGAGGCTGTGGGACCTAAAACTGAGGCTTTGAACCTAAAACACAGGTTTGGACCCTGAAAGTGAGGCTGTGGGATCTAAAAATGAGACTTTGTGAGTGTAAAGAGGGCTTTGGACACTAAAAATGAGGTTTTGGCACCTGCAAGTGAGGGTTTGGATGCTAAAAGTGAGGGTTTGGGACTTTAGAAGTAGGCAATGAGCATTAAAAGAGGGGTTCGGACCCTTAAAGTGAGGCTGTGGGACCTAAGAATGAGGGTTTGAACCTAAGAAAGACAGGTTTGGACCTGAAAAGTGTGGGTTTGGGACCTGAAAGTGAGGCTTTGGGTGGTAAAACTGAGGCTGTGAGCTTTAAACCTGGGGTTTGAACCCTAAAAGTGAGGGCTTGGGACCTAAGAATGAGGGTTTGACCTTAAAAAAGACAGGTTTGGACCTGAAAAGTGGGGGTTTAGGACCTAAAAATAAGGCTTTATTCCTTAATAGAGGTGTTTGGACCCCGAAAGTGAGGGTTTGGCACCTAAAAATGAGGCTTTTAGCCTTTAAACAGGGGTTTGGAACCCCCAAAATGAGGGTTTGGGACTTAACATAAGACTTTGAGCCTTAAGGGTGAGGGTTTGGGATGTAAAACTGAGGCTGTGAACCTAACAGAGGGGTTTGGATGCTAAAAGTGAAACTTTGGAACGTATACTGAGGCTTTGAACCTAAAAGACAGGTTTGGATGTGAAAGTGAGGGTTTGGCTGTTAAAAATGAGGCTTTGAGCCTTATACAAGGGCTTTGGACTCAAATGCACGGTTTAGAATGAAAAAAATGACGGTTTGAGCATTAATAGAGTGGATTTGAAGCTAAAAGGGAGAGTTTGGGGCCTTAAAAGGAGGCACTGAGCATTAAAAGTGAGGCTTTGGACCCTGCAAGTGAGGCTGTGGGACCTAAAAATGAGACTTTGCGAGTGTAAAGAGGGCTTTGGACACTAAAAATGAGGTTTTGGCACCTGCAAGTAAGGGTTTGGATGCTAAAAGTGAGGGTTTGGGACTTTAGAAGTAGGCAATGAGCATTAAAAGAGGGGTTCGGACCCTGAAAGTTAGGCTGTGGGACCTAAGAATGAGGGTTGAACCTAAGAAAGACAGGTTTGGACCTGAAAAGTGAGGGTTTGGGACCTAAAAATGAGGCTTTATTCCTTAATAGAGGTGTTTGGACCCTGAAAGGGAGGCTGTGGGACCTAAAACTGAGGCTTTGAACCTAAAAGACAGGTTTGGACCTGAAAAGTGTGGGTTTGGGACCTGAAAGTGAGCCTTAAAGGTGGTAAAACTGAGGCTGTGAGGTTTAAAACTGGGGTTTGAGCCCTAAAAGTGAGGGCTTGGGTCCTAAGAATGAGGGTTTGAACCTAAAAAAGACAGGTTTGGACCTGGAAAGTGGGGGTCTGGGACCTAAAAACAAGGCTTTATTCCTTAATAGGAGGCTTTGGACCCTGCAAGTGAGGCTGTGGGACCTAAAACTGAGGCTTTGAACCTAAAACACAGGTTTGGACCCTGAAAGTGAGGCTGTGGGATCTAAAAATGAGACTTTGTGAGTGTAAAGAGGGCTTTGGACACTAAAAATGAGGTTTTGGCACCTGCAAGTGAGGGTTTGGATGCTAAAAGTGAGGGTTTGGGACTTTAGAAGTAGGCAATGAGCATTAAAAGAGGGGTTCGGACCCTTAAAGTGAGGCTGTGGGACCTAAGAATGAGGGTTTGAACCTAAGAAAGACAGGTTTGGACCTGAAAAGTGTGGGTTTGGGACCTGAAAGTGAGGCTTTGGGTGGTAAAACTGAGGCTGTGAGCTTTAAACCTGGGGTTTGAACCCTAAAAGTGAGGGCTTGGGACCTAAGAATGAGGGTTTGACCTTAAAAAAGACAGGTTTGGACCTGAAAAGTGGGGGTTTAGGACCTAAAAATAAGGCTTTATTCCTTAATAGAGGTGTTTGGACCCCGAAAGTGAGGGTTTGGCACCTAAAAATGAGGCTTTTAGCCTTTAAACAGGGGTTTGGAACCCCCAAAATGAGGGTTTGGGACTTAACATAAGACTTTGAGCCTTAAGGGTGAGGGTTTGGGATGTAAAACTGAGGCTGTGAACCTAACAGAGGGGTTTGGATGCTAAAAGTGAAACTTTGGAACGTATACTGAGGCTTTGAACCTAAAAGACAGGTTTGGATGTGAAAGTGAGGGTTTGGCTGTTAAAAATGAGGCTTTGAGCCTTATACAAGGGCTTTGGACTCAAATGCACGGTTTAGAATGAAAAAAATGACGGTTTGAGCATTAATAGAGTGGATTTGAAGCTAAAAGGGAGAGTTTGGGGCCTTAAAAGGAGGCACTGAGCATTAAAAGTGAGGCTTTGGACCCTGCAAGTGAGGCTGTGGGACCTAAAAATGAGACTTTGCGAGTGTAAAGAGGGCTTTGGACACTAAAAATGAGGTTTTGGCACCTGCAAGTGAGGGTTTGGATGCTAAAAGTGAGGGTTTGGGACTTTAGAAGTAGGCAATGAGCATTAAAAGAGGGGTTCGGACCCTGAAAGTGAGGCTGTGGGACCTAAGAATGAGGGTTGAACCTAAGAAAGACAGGTTTGGACCTGAAAAGTGAGGGTTTGGGACGTAAAAATGAGGCTTTATTCCTTAATAGAGGTGTTTGGACCCTGAAAGGGAGGCTGTGGGACCTAAAACTGAGGCTTTGAACCTAAAACACAGGTTTTGACCCTGAAAGTGAGGCTGTGGGATCTAAAAATGAGACTTTGTGAGTGTAAAGAGGGCTTTGGACACTAAAAATGAGGTTTTGGCACCTGAAAGTGAGGGTTTGGATGCTAAAAGTGAGGGTTTGGGACTTTAAAAGTAGGCAATGAGTATTAAAAGAGGGGTTTGGACCCTGCAAGTGAGGCTGTGGGACCTAAGAATGAGGGTTGAACCTAAGAAAGACAGGTTTGGACCTGAAAAGTGAGGGTTTGGGACCTAAAAATGAGGCTTTATTCCTTAATAGAGGTGTTTGGACCCTGAAAGGGAGGCTGTGGGACCTAAAACTGAGGCTATGAACCTAAAAGACAGGTTTGGACCTGAAAAGTGTGGGTTTGGGACCTGAAAGTGAGCCTTAAAGGTGGTAAAACTGAGGCTGTGAGGTTTAAACCTGGGGTTTGAGCCCTAAAAGTGAGGGCTTGGGTCCTAAGAATGAGGGTTTGAACCTAAAAAAGACAGGTTTGGACCTGGAAAGTGGGGGTCTGGGACCTAAAAATAAGGCTTTATTCCTTAATAGGAGGCTTTGGACCCTGCAAGTGAGGCTGTGGGACCTAAAACTGAGGCTTTGAACCTAAAACACAGGTTTGGACCCTGAAAGTGAGGCTGTGGGATCTAAAAATGAGACTTTGTGAGTGTAAAGAGGGCTTTGGACACTAAAAATGAGGTTTTGGCACCTGCAAGTGAGGGTTTGGATGCTAAAAGTGAGGGTTTGGGACTTTAGAAGTAGGCAATGAGCATTAAAAGAGGGGTTCGGACCCTGAAAGTGAGGCTGTGGGACCTAAGAATGAGGGTTTGAACCTAAGAAAGACAGGTTTGGACCTGAAAAGTGTGGGTTTGGGACCTGAAAGTGAGGCTTTGGGTGGTAAAACTGAGGCTGTGAGCTTTAAACCTGGGGTTTGAACCCTAAAAGTGAGGGCTTGGGACCTAAGAATGAGGGTTTGACCTTAAAAAAGACAGGTTTGGACCTGAAAAGTGGGGGTTTAGGACCTAAAAATAAGGCTTTATTCCTTAATAGAGGTGTTTGGACCCCGAAAGTGAGGGTTTGGCACCTAAAAATGAGGCTTTTAGCCTTAAAACAGGGGTTTGGAACCCCCAAAATGAGGGTTTGGGACTTAATATAAGACTTTGAGCCTTAAGGGTGAGGGTTTGGGATGTAAAACTGAGGCTGTGAACCTAACAGAGGGGTTTGGATGCTAAAAGTGAAACTTTGGAACGTATACTGAGGCTTTGAACCTAAAAGACAGGTTTGGATGTGAAAGTGAGGGTTTGGCTGTTAAAAATGAGGCTTTGAGCCTTAAACAAGGGCTTTGGACTCAAATGCACGGTTTAGAATGAAAAAATGACGGTTTGAGCATTAATAGAGTGGATTCGATGCTAAAAGGGAGGGTTTGGGGCCTTAAAAGGAGGCACTGAGCATTAAAAGTGAGGCTTTGGACCCTGCAAGTGAGGCTGTTGGACCTAAAAATGAGACTTTGCGAGTGTAAAGAGGGCTTTGGACACTAAAAATGAGGTTTTGGCACCTGCAAGTGAGGGTTTGGATGCTAAAAGTGAGGGTTTGGGACTTTAGAAGTAGGCAATGAGCATTAAAAGAGGGGTTCGGACCCTGAAAGTGAGGCTGTGGGACCTAAGAATGAGGGTTTGAACCTAAGAAAGACAGGTTTGGACCTGAAAAGTGTGGGTTTGGGACCTGAAAGTGAGGCTTTGGGTGGTAAAACTGAGGCTGTGAGCTTTAAACCTGGGGTTTGAACCCTAAAAGTGAGGGCTTGGGACCTAAGAATGAGGGTTTGACCTTAAAAAAGACAGGTTTGGACCTGAAAAGTGGGGGTTTAGGACCTAAAAATAAGGCTTTATTCCTTAATAGAGGTGTTTGGACCCCGAAAGTGAGGGTTTGGCACCTAAAAATGAGGCTTTTAGCCTTAAAACAGGGGTTTGGAACCCCCAAAATGAGGGTTTGGGACTTAATATAAGACTTTGAGCCTTAAGGGTGAGGGTTTGGGATGTAAAACTGAGGCTGTGAACCTAACAGAGGGGTTTGGATGCTAAAAGTGAAACTTTGGAACGTATACTGAGGCTTTGAACCTAAAAGACAGGTTTGGATGTGAAAGTGAGGGTTTGGCTGTTAAAAATGAGGCTTTGAGCCTTAAACAAGGGCTTTGGACTCAAATGCACGGTTTAGAATGAAAAAATGACGGTTTGAGCATTAATAGAGTGGATTCGATGCTAAAAGGGAGGGTTTGGGGCCTTAAAAGGAGGCACTGAGCATTAAAAGTGAGGCTTTGGACCCTGCAAGTGAGGCTGTTGGACCTAAAAATGAGACTTTGCGAGTGTAAAGAGGGCTTTGGACACTAAAAATGAGGTTTTGGCACCTGCAAGTGAGGGTTTGGATGCTAAAAGTGAGGGTTTGGGACTTTAGAAGTAGGCAATGAGCATTAAAAGAGGGGTTCGGACCCTGAAAGTGAGGCTGTGGGACCTAAGAATGAGGGTTTGAACCTAAGAAAGACAGGTTTGGACCTGAAAAGTGTGGGTTTGGGACCTGAAAGTGAGGCTTTGGGTGGTAAAACTGAGGCTGTGAGCTTTAAACCTGGGGTTTGAACCCTAAAAGTGAGGGCTTGGGACCTAAGAATGAGGGTTTGACCTTAAAAAAGACAGGTTTGGACCTGAAAAGTGGGGGTTTAGGACCTAAAAATAAGGCTTTATTCCTTAATAGAGGTGTTTGGACCCCGAAAGTGAGGGTTTGGCACCTAAAAATGAGGCTTTTAGCCTTAAAACAGGGGTTTGGAACCCCCAAAATGAGGGTTTGGGACTTAACATAAGACTTTGAGCCTTAAGGGTGAGGGTTTGGGATGTAAAACTGAGGCTGTGAACCTAACAGAGGGGTTTGGATGCTAAAAGTGAAACTTTGGAACGTATACTGAGGCTTTGAACCTAAAAGACAGGTTTGGATGTGAAAGTGAGGGTTTGGCTGTTAAAAATGAGGCTTTGAGCCTTAAACAAGGGCTTTGGACTCAAATGCACGGTTTAGAATGAAAAAAATGACGGTTTGAGCATTAATAGAGTGGATTTGAAGCTAAAAGGGAGAGTTTGGGGCCTTAAAAGGAGGCACTGAGCATTAAAAGTGAGGCTTTGGACCCTGCAAGTGAGGCTGTGGGACCTAAAAATGAGACTTTGCGAGTGTAAAGGGGGCTTTGGACACTAAAAATGAGGTTTTGGCACCTGCAAGTGAGGGTTTGGATGCTAAAAGTGAGGGTTTGGGACTTTAGAAGTAGGCAATGAGCATTAAAAGAGGGGTTCGGACCCTGAAAGTTAGGCTGTGGGACCTAAGAATGAGGGTTGAACCTAAGAAAGACAGGTTTGGACCTGAAAAGTGAGGGTTTGGGACCTAAAAATGAGGCTTTATTCCTTAATAGAGGTGTTTGGACCCTGAAAGGGAGGCTGTGGGACCTAAAACTGAGGCTATGAACCTAAAAGACAGGTTTGGACCTGAAAAGTGTGGGTTTGGGACCTGAAAGTGAGCCTTAAAGGTGGTAAAACTGAGGCTGTGAGGTTTAAAACTGGGGTTTGAGCCCTAAAAGTGAGGGCTTGGGTCCTAAGAATGAGGGTTTGAACCTAAAAAAGACAGGTTTGGACCTGGAAAGTGGGGGTCTGGGACCTAAAAATAAGGCTTTATTCCTTAATAGGAGGCTTTGGACCCTGCAAGTGAGGCTGTGGGACCTAAAACTGAGGCTTTGAACCTAAAACACAGGTTTGGACCCTGAAAGTGAGGCTGTGGGATCTAAAAATGAGACTTTGTGAGTGTAAAGAGGGCTTTGGACACTAAAAATGAGGTTTTGGCACCTGCAAGTGAGGGTTTGGATGCTAAAAGTGAGGGTTTGGGACTTTAGAAGTAGGCAATGAGCATTAAAAGAGGGGTTCGGACCCTGAAAGTGAGGCTGTGGGACCTAAGAATGAGGGTTTGAACCTAAGAAAGACAGGTTTGGACCTGAAAAGTGTGGGTTTGGGACCTGAAAGTGAGGCTTTGGGTGGTAAAACTGAGGCTGTGAGCTTTAAACCTGGGGTTTGAACCCTAAAAGTGAGGGCTTGGGACCTAAGAATGAGGGTTTGACCTTAAAAAAGACAGGTTTGGACCTGAAAAGTGGGGGTTTAGGACCTAAAAATAAGGCTTTATTCCTTAATAGAGGTGTTTGGACCCCGAAAGTGAGGGTTTGGCACCTAAAAATGAGGCTTTTAGCCTTTAAACAGGGGTTTGGAACCCCCAAAATGAGGGTTTGGGACTTAATATAAGACTTTGAGCCTTAAGGGTGAGGGTTTGGGATGTAAAACTGAGGCTGTGAACCTAACAGAGGGGTTTGGATGCTAAAAGTGAAACTTTGGAACGTATACTGAGGCTTTGAACCTAAAAGACAGGTTTGGATGTGAAAGTGAGGGTTTGGCTGTTAAAAATGAGGCTTTGAGCCTTAAACAAGGGCTTTGGACTCAAATGCACGGTTTAGAATGAAAAAATGACGGTTTGAGCATTAATAGAGTGGATTCGATGCTAAAAGGGAGGGTTTGGGGCCTTAAAAGGAGGCACTGAGCATTAAAAGTGAGGCTTTGGACCCTGCAAGTGAGGCTGTTGGACCTAAAAATGAGACTTTGCGAGTGTAAAGAGGGCTTTGGACACTAAAAATGAGGTTTTGGCACCTGCAAGTGAGGGTTTGGATGCTAAAAGTGAGGGTTTGGGACTTTAGAAGTAGGCAATGAGCATTAAAAGAGGGGTTCGGACCCTGAAAGTGAGGCTGTGGGACCTAAGAATGAGGGTTTGAACCTAAGAAAGACAGGTTTGGACCTGAAAAGTGTGGGTTTGGGACCTGAAAGTGAGGCTTTGGGTGGTAAAACTGAGGCTGTGAGCTTTAAACCTGGGGTTTGAACCCTAAAAGTGAGGGCTTGGGACCTAAGAATGAGGGTTTGACCTTAAAAAAGACAGGTTTGGACCTGAAAAGTGGGGGTTTAGGACCTAAAAATAAGGCTTTATTCCTTAATAGAGGTGTTTGGACCCCGAAAGTGAGGGTTTGGCACCTAAAAATGAGGCTTTTAGCCTTAAAACAGGGGTTTGGAACCCCCAAAATGAGGGTTTGGGACTTAACATAAGACTTTGAGCCTTAAGGGTGAGGGTTTGGGATGTAAAACTGAGGCTGTGAACCTAACAGAGGGGTTTGGATGCTAAAAGTGAAACTTTGGAACGTATACTGAGGCTTTGAACCTAAAAGACAGGTTTGGATGTGAAAGTGAGGGTTTGGCTGTTAAAAATGAGGCTTTGAGCCTTAAACAAGGGCTTTGGACTCAAATGCACGGTTTAGAATGAAAAAATGACGGTTTGAGCATTAATAGAGTGGATTCGATGCTAAAAGGGAGGGTTTGGGGCCTTAAAAGGAGGCACTGAGCATTAAAAGTGAGGCTTTGGACCCTGCAAGTGAGGCTGTGGGACCTAAAAATGAGACTTTGCGAGTGTAAAGAGGGCTTTGGACACTAAAAATGAGGTTTTGGCACCTGCAAGTGAGGGTTTGGATGCTAAAAGTGAGGGTTTGGGACTTTAGAAGTAGGCAATGAGCATTAAAAGAGGGGTTCGGACCCTGAAAGTTAGGCTGTGGGACCTAAGAATGAGGGTTGAACCTAAGAAAGACAGGTTTGGACCTGAAAAGTGAGGGTTTGGGACCTAAAAATGAGGCTTTATTCCTTAATAGAGGTGTTTGGACCCTGAAAGGGAGGCTGTGGGACCTAAAACTGAGGCTATGAACCTAAAAGACAGGTTTGGACCTGAAAAGTGTGGGTTTGGGACCTGAAAGTGAGCCTTAAAGGTGGTAAAACTGAGGCTGTGAGGTTTAAAACTGGGGTTTGAGCCCTAAAAGTGAGGGCTTGGGTCCTAAGAATGAGGGTTTGAACCTAAAAAAGACAGGTTTGGACCTGGAAAGTGGGGGTCTGGGACCTAAAAATAAGGCTTTATTCCTTAATAGGAGGCTTTGGACCCTGCAAGTGAGGCTGTGGGACCTAAAACTGAGGCTTTGAACCTAAAACACAGGTTTGGACCCTGAAAGTGAGGCTGTGGGATCTAAAAATGAGACTTTGTGAGTGTAAAGAGGGCTTTGGACACTAAAAATGAGGTTTTGGCACCTGCAAGTGAGGGTTTGGATGCTAAAAGTGAGGGTTTGGGACCTTAAAAGGAGGCTTTTAATGTTAAAACAGGGGTTTGGAATCCCAAAAAAGAAGGTTTGGCTGTTAAATATAAGACTTTGAGCCTTAAAGTTGAGGTTTTGGGATCTAAAACTGAGGCTTTGAACCTAAAACACAGGTTTGGATGTGAAAGTGAGGGTTTGGGAGTTAAAAATGAGGCTTTCAGCCTTAAGGAAGGGCTTTGGACTCTAAAACACAGGGTTTGGAAACGAGAAATGACAGTGTGAGCATTAATAGAGTGGAGTCGATGCTAAAAGGGAGGGTTTGGGACCTTAAAAGGAGGCACAGAGCATTAAAAGTGAGGGTTTGGACCCTGAAAGTGAGGGTTTGGGACCTCAGTGTGAGGCTTTGTACCTGAAGGATAGCTCTGGAACCTAACAGTGAGGGATTGGGACCTCTAAATGAGGCACTGAGTGTTAAAATAGGGGTTTGGATGCTCAAAGTGAGGTTTTGGCTGTTAAAAATGAGGCTTTGATCTTTAAAACAGGGATTTGGACCCTATAAGTGAGGTTTACTGCCCTAACTATTAAGGCTGTGATGTTAAATTTGAGGTTTGGGTACTTTAAATTAATTCTTTTCCACACAAAGCCTCATTTTTATATGCCAAACCTTGACTCTTAGGGTCCAAATCCCTCCTTTTTAAGGACAAAACCTCAATTTTAAAAGCCTAAGCCTCCCTTTTGTTGTCCAAATCCCTCTTTTAATGCTCAAAGCCTTATAGTCAGGACCACAAACCTCGCTTTTAGGGACCAAACACCTGTTTTGAAGCTCAAAGCCTCACTTTTAACAGCCAAACCCTCACTTTTAGGACCCAAAGCCCTCTTCTAACACTCAAAGCCTCGTTTTTAACACCCAAAGCCACACTCCCAGCGTCCAAACCTTTCTTTAAATGCTCAGTGCTTCACTTTTAGGTCCCAAACGCTCACTTTTAGCATTAAAATCCGGTCTTCTAATGCTCAAACTGTCATTTTTTTCGTTCCATACCGGGAATTTTAGAGTCCAAACCCCTTTATTAAGGCTCAAAGCCTCATTTTTAACAGCCAAACCCTCACTTCTAGGAACCAAAGCCCTCACTTAACAGTCAAAGCCTCATTTGTAACACCCAAAGACTCACTTTCAGCATCCAAACCCCTCTTTTAGCGCTCAGTGCCTCAGTTTTACTTCCCAAACCCTCACTTTTAGCATCGACTCCCTTCCTTTAATGCTCAAACCATAATTTTTCCTTTCCAAAGCCTCATGTTTTAGAGTCCAAAACCCTCATTTAAGGCTCAAAGACCATTTTTTAACAACCAAACCCTCACTTTCAGGGTCCAAAACCCTCTTTTAACTCTCAAAGCCTCATTTAGAGGTCCCAAACCCTCACTGTTAGGGTCCAAACCTGTCTTTTTTACTGTCAAAGCCTCATTTATATGTTGCAAAGCCTCAAGTTTAGAGTCTAAATCCATCCTTTAGGGCTCAAAGCATTATTTTTGGGTCCCAAACCCTCCCTTTCAGGCTCCAAACTTGCTTTTTTTAGCATCAAAGCCTCATTTTTATATCCCAATCCCTCACTTTTAGGATCCAAACCCCTCCTTTTTAGGGATAATCCCTCATTTCTTAGGTCCCAAAGAATCACTTTAAAGCACCCAAACCCTCACTTTTAACATCACAGCCTTAATAGTTAGGACAGTAAACCTCACTTTTAGGGTCCAAATCCCTGTTTCAAAGATCAAAGCCTCATTTTTAACAGCCAAAACCTCACTTTCAGCATCCAAACACCTCATTTAACACTCAGTGCCTCATTTAGAGGTCCCAAACCCTCACTGTTGGGGTCCAGACCTTGCTTTTTTACTGTCAAAGACTCTTTTATTTGTTGCAAAGCCTCATATTGATGATCTAAATCCATCCTTTAGGGCTCAAGGCATTATATTTAGGTCCCCAATCCTCCCTTTTCGCCTCCAAACTTGCCTTTTCTAGCGTCAAAGCCTCAGTTTTAAGTTCCAAACCTTTTCTTTCAGGGTCCAAACCCCACTTTTAAGGCACAAACCCTGATTTTTAGGTCCCAAACACTCACTTTGAGGCTCAAACCTATCTTTTCCACACAAAGCCTCATTTTTATATGCCAAACCTTGACTCTTAGGGTCCAAATCCCTCCTTTTTAAGGACAAAACCTCAATTTTAAAAGCCTAAGCCTCCCTTTTGTTGTCCAAATCCCTCTTTTAATGCTCAAAGCCTTATAGTCAGGACCACAAACCTCGCTTTTAGGGACCAAACACCTGTTTTGAAGCTCAAAGCCTCACTTTTAACAGCCAAACCCTCACTTTTAGGACCTAAAGCCCTCTTCTAACACTCAAAGCCTCGTTTTTAACACCCAAAGCCACACTCCCAGTGTCCAAACCTTTCTTTAAATGCTCAGTGCTTCACTTTTAGGTCCCAAACGCTCACTTTTAGCATTCAAATCCGGTCATTTACTACTCAATCCATCAGTTTTTTGCTCCAAACTCTGAGTTTCAGGGTTCAAACCCCTCTTTTAAGGCTAAAAGCCTCATTTAGAAGTCCCAACACTTCAGTTTTAGGGTCTAAACCCCTCATTTTAAGGGACAAACCCCAATTTTTAGGTCCCAAACCCTCACTTTTAGCATCGAAACTGGTCTTCTAATGCTCAAACTGTCATTTTTTTGTTCCATACTGTGCGTTTTAGAGTCCAAACCCCTTGTTTAAGGCTCAAAGCCTCATTTTTAACAGCCAAACCCTCACTGCTAGGAACCAAAACCCTCATTTAACAGTCAAAGCCTCATTTGTAACACCCAAAGACTCACTTTCAGCATCCAAACCCCTTTTTTAACACTCATTGCCTCCTTTTTAGGTCCCAAATGCTCACATATTTTGCTCCAAACCGTGAGTTTCAGGGTTCAAACCCCTCTTTTAAGGCTAAAATCCTCAGCTTTAGGTTCCAAACCTTCACTTTCAGGGTACAAACCCCTCTTTTAAAGCTCAAAGCCTTAGTTTTAGCAGCCAAAGCAGCACTTTCAGAGGTCAAATCCCTCTTTTAACTCTCAACGCCTCAGTTTTATGTTCCAAACCTTCACTTTCAAAGTGCAAACCCCACTTTTAAGGCACAAAGCCTCATTCAGAGGTCCCAAACCCTCACCGTTAGGGTCCAAACCCCTCCTTTTCATGGACTAACCCTCATTTTTAAATTCCAAACCCTCCCTTTCGTTGTCCAAACCCCTCTTTTAATGCTCAAAGCCTCATTTCCAGGTCCCAAAGACTCACTTTAAAGCACCCAAACGCCTCTTTTAACATTAAAGCCTTATAGTTAGGACTGCAAACCTCACTTTTAGGGTCCAAACCCCTCTTTTAACGCTCAAAGCCTCATTTGTAACAGCCAAACCCTCCCTTTCAGGGTTCAAATCCCTCTTTTAACACTCAAAGCCTCAGTTTTCAGTTCCAAACCTTCACTTTCACGGTACAAACCCCTCTTTTAAGGCACAAGGCACAGGGCAACTGCTTGATATGGGAGAGGAGGAAACCTTGGGGCTCAGGGGTTGGGTTATTTTTGCCCACCTCTGCGGGGAAAAAACAATGTGTAAAGAAAAGGATACCTTGTGATGCTCACTCCTCTGTGTTCCTGTGGTGTGACACGTTGCTGTTGATGTAAAGCTCCCTGTTGTCGCTGTGGTGCATTTTGCAAGGAGGCCAAAGGGCAGCCTGTATGCTACTTATGGGCTGTTCCGTCTGCACGAGAAAGGTGAAAAGATCCTTGCCGATGTCCCACCGCCTCCTTCAGCGAAGACCCTGACCTCCTGAGTACGAGGCGGAGGGCGGCTGGTGCAAACACCACGTGGCATCGGGGGTGCTGGGGGACGCCGACCCCCCCTGCAAGACCCCAAGGGGAACCAGGGCGGGGTGTCGGCAGCCCTCCCCACCTGGCTGCCCTCGGACACTTCCGAGGAGAGCTCTCCGGAGACTGCAGAGGAGACTTCTGAGGTCAGTCCTGTGGACAGTCCCCAGAAGGAGCCCCTGCAGCCCCTCCGGACAGTCCCCTGCTCAGCCCCCTGCAGCTCCCACGGCTGAGTCCCTTGCCCAGCTCCCCGGCTACACCCCCAGCGTCACCAGCCCCACATGGCCCAGCTGGCGGAGGAGCGCTGTCCTTCTGTACGTACCTGTAACTCTGGCTTCACCCTTCCCGGGTACAGGGTCGGTGGTGGGAGAGCTGCCGGCATCATGGCAGAGCTCCCCCCGCCCACGGGAGCCTCCAGCAGCTCATAGCGACAGGGCAACCCCCGGAGGCGGCGCTGGGGTTAACGGGAGCCCTCCGCTCAGGGCCGAGCCCTGCTCCCAGGGAGCACGGCGGGGGTCTGGCAGCCACACCTTGCCTGTGCACAGAGCTGCCAGAGCCCCGAGGGAGCTGGGCCTGAGGGTTCCTGCTGGAGCCCCTGCAAATCCCAACCCCTCGCTCAGTTTCGAGGCATCACCAGAGGGACGCTTCTGTAAAACGTGTTCATCTGATTCGTGTCAATATGGAACAACGCTGGGGCCGCACGGTGAGTGTGACCCTCTAACATTTGACCGTTCTGTTTGTGCTTGTGTAACCGAGGGCCGGTCAATTGACTTGTTAATGTCTGAATGGTTGGAATGTTGATTGGCGGTTTGTTAAGTTAATTGTTAAGAAAGAATTTTAGTTAGGAGTAGAAACTAACACCTGAGAATTTTAACAAGATAATAAATAACGCTTAGGCCAGACAAGAGGGCATTAGCAATGAGTGCTGCATTGGCAAGAAGCCTCCTAAAAGGATACAATTCAGTAGAACTTCAAGGACTAACAGTGGAAACATCCTGCTACAAAGGAGAGTGCCAAGATAAGGGAAGGCCACAAATCAGCCAGTAGTGATAACAGGGGACTTCTTGGCTCAGAAGGCGCTGAAGCATGGAAACTGGGGGAAGGGTAATTCCGGCAGGGGAAGAGTGCGACCACCGACCCAATTCAGGACCAAAAAGACTTGCCCCCCCCACCCGTAAAGAGCATGCGGGCTAATCTACATGGCAAGCGTGGCTAATTTAACTACGGCTGACCAACGGCAAGTGGGATGCTTATCACTGACCAGTGAGTGTAAACTTAGGCGTGTTTTTTACTAATTGTTATTAATTATTAACTGAATATAAACCCTGTAGTATTGTATGACGGGATGCACGTTAGGTGGAAGGATCCCCCGTGCATCCAGCGCTGCTTGCTTGCCTCTATTCAATAAATTGTAAACTTTAATTGGAATTCCGTTTAAGGCTAAATTAATTATCACACTTCCCTCAGCGCCACCCCCGCGTACGCCGCCCCCGCCCCGCGGAGCCCTTCAGCCCGCTCCCGCCGCCTCTGGGCAGCAAACGCGCTTCCAGGGCCCGAAAAAGGCAGGGCCCGGGCGCGTTTCGCCACGCTCGATGCCCTCCGGAGCCGCGGCGGGAGCGCGGCCGGGCGGTTCGGAGCCAGCTTCGCTCTCCCGGGGATGGGAAGGGGCGCCCGCTTCGCGCCGGGGCTCGGCGGGAGCCGCGGCCCCCCCTGAGCGGCCCCAGCCGCCCCTTCCCGCTCCCGGCGGAGCCCTTCCCCCCCCAGCCCCCCCGCGCAGCCCCGGGGCCGGGCGCGGAGCGGGGCGGGCGGCGGCGGCGGCGGGGCGGGCGGCCGGGCCCGGCGGGGCCATCGGGGCCGCTCGGCTCCGCGCCGCGGCGGCTCCTGCTGCTGCTGCTGCTGCCGCGCGGCAAAACGTCGAGCAAAAGGGGGTCGGTTCTTGCTTTGGGTTGTATTTTCAATGCCGCGTCTCTCTGTGGCGCCTCGGCTGCTGCCGGAGCCCCTGCTGCTGTTTCAAAGCCCTTCAGCGGCAGGGAGCCCCCTCCCCGCCCCCGCCTCCGGGACCGCACGTACCCGGCAGAAAGTCCCCGCTGCTCAGGCAAGGGTTTGAAGCCTGTTTGCACAAACGTGCCGGGGGAAGGAATGGCTCGGTGGGGGCTGGGGGTGAGGGCCTTCCTTCCGTAGCCCTTTTGGTTACAGCTGTAAATCACAGCGGGCACTGCTTGTGTTTGCAAGAAAGCCCCGGTAAAAGACCAGGTTCTTGGTGTAACTCGTTTGGCTCATTTTTTTCACAGCCAAAAGCACTGATTTCTGGGGCACCACCTCAGCGAGTTGGTCGGGGCAGATGCGGTGGGTGAGCAGGGGGGAGCGAGCAGCCCGTGCTGGCCCCGGGGGTGGGAAGCGGCAGAAACAGTGTCCCCAGCTCTCCCCATTTTAGGCTGAAGTACGTATTGACGCTGTCAGTTGGGGCACAGTTGAACCCCCAGGGGTGGGGAGCACCCTCGGCACCTGCCTCAGTGGTCCCCTGGGTGTCACCTGCAGCTTCAGCCCAGAGCTTGGGGTCGATGCTGTGTTCGAGTGGCGCTAAACCCTTCCTGTGCTCTGAGACACCTTTGCACATGAAGGCTTGGGGATGCTGTTTGCATCCTAACAAGTGGTGTACGCGGGGGTGGCGCTGAGGGAAGCGTCCCTCTGGTGATGCCTCTAAACTGAGCGAGGGGTTGGGATTTGCAGGGGCTCCGGCAGGAATCCTCAGGCCCAGCTCCCTCACGGCTCTGGCAGCTTTGTGCAAAGGAAAGGTGTGGCTGCCAGACCCCTGCCGTGCTCCCTGGGAGCAGGGCTCGGCCCTGAGCCAAGGCCCAACAACATCACCAGTGGCATCGCAATGTCCCCACGGTGCTGCCCAGCCACGCACGGGCTCCATGGCTCCCGGCCGGCCCCAGCCCGCAGGAGGAGGGCGCCTGCCTCCCCCTCCCTTGGAGAGCAGACCGACTGAAACAGCAGCGTTTTGCTTTTAAAAACTGCTGATAACCGACCTGTCTCCTGTCGCTGGTTTGTATGTGTCTGTCTGCATGTGGTGCACATGAAGAAGGGAATTTCTGGGCGTCTTAGGATTTGTATTGCACTAGTGAGCTGCTGAAGTTGTCCGTGTGCATTGAAGGAGTTCAGCAGCTTGCTGCTACCGTTTGAGCAGGCTTGTGCGGGCAGGGGAGAGCTCTCCCACTCTGTCAGGAGCAGGGAGCGAAGTGTCCTTGCGCAGCTCTGGAGTCAATTTGTCACCCCGAGTTACTGCACAGGCTGTTTTCAAGCCAAAAGAACGGAAAAGGTGCCAGATTGGGATTTTGTTGGAGTTGAATGGCAGGGCACGTACCAACGCCTGTGGCTTTTCTGCTTGGGAAGGACTGGTGATGCACTGGTTGCGATGATTTTCTTGGTGCAGCTGATGGCAACCTGGGCTCTCGTAGCCCTCCCGCGTGCACCCAGCGGAGGGTCCAAGGGGTGGGGTCGGCGATTCGCATCGCTTCGCTTTGTGTGCCTGAGCATTTCAATGTTCTCCCTGAAACTGTGCGGGTATTGAAGTGAGTGTCACATGGCAGCGACCATTCCTGGAGCCAGCCGCAGTGTTTATGCATTAAAACCCTCCAAAAAGAGTCTCTTCTGTATTGACGGTGCTTCCTCCTTTGTGCCTGAGACCAGAAACCCTTTAGATTCAGTGGGCAGCTTGGAGCGATACTGTTTTGGGATTCAGAGTTGATCCATTTGTCCTCGTTAACAGGAGTAGCTAAAAAAGCTAATTAAGGCTTTAATGTTGAGACTGGCATAGTCTTCTGAGCAATAAAGTAAGAGGATGATGAAATATGGCTTTTTTTCTGTTTTTAAATCTATTTCTTCCCTAGCAAATAGCAAACCAGAAGGTCTGTTCCAGCGCAGAGACGGACTCATGAATGTATTTGGTACTGGCTGTACAACGTCGCGTCTTCTACACGTATTGCCAAGGGTCACTCCAATCAAATCTGAGGGTTTTTTTCTATTAATTAAGACCTTATTAACAACCAGGGAGTAGGGAACGTGATGAAAGTAAATCTGAAAATTGAGTAGCGAAGTGTTGATCTGCTGATGAAATCATGCAGTTAAAGTAATCCCCTCTGAGCAGCATGTTAACTTCTGTGGCTCACTGCAGTGACTCTTCAGTGCTGTTTGGGACAGCGTGCCTGTCCTGAAGTCTGCCTGAGTGTGTTTTTTTCTGAAGTAGGTGAACACTCAAGAAGTCTCATTTCCATCCAGTGGGACCCAATCTGCTGCCTGGAGAAAGCTGAAATTTGGGGGGAAGCTATGGGAGGACATTTTTCCCCTCAATAAGGCTGGAAAATTTTTTTTCTCTGTAAGTATGGTCAATAGAAGTGACATCTGATATCCAACTCTATGCTCAGGAAGCTGAACTCCCTGAAAACTTTCTCGTACGTCTGCTATTTCAGTGAGAGACCCTAGAAGACAGGGAATGAGCCCAGCTTCTGAGCAGTGAGTAAAACTTCCACTTAACAAAAGCATTTCCCAAGCCATTTCTGACGGGGACCTGTCAGCTGGCACACAGAGCTGGGACTGAAAGCATTAGCCTGACCTTAATTTCAGCTGAGGTTCGGGCATGGCCTGCTGGCAGGTGTTCCTGGCTGGTCCTTGGAGCGTGTAGGGTCCAGTGCAGGAGCCTGGGCGTGAGCCCTGAGGCTTCAGAGTAGGCGGAGAAGTGGCTGTGTCCTCCTCGTAGTTTAGCTTCGGGCAATTTTTAGTAGACATGGAACAGAACAAGCAGGAATGTTTCAAGTTCATGTATTTCTCCTAAAACTACAGGTGAAATTTCCTCCCCATTGGGCAACTGTTTCCCAGCTGGCTGGACCTGATACACAGATGGTCGATTAAAGAGGCTTCATTTTTATTTGGTTTCCGTTTGAACAGGCTTTTCTCTTTTTCCTAGTGTGCTGCAGGTTTGTAACATTTGTGATGTGCTAGGGGTTCGTCTGGCTCCGCATACCTGTTTCTTCTTTTTTCTGACCCTTTAAGAAAAAAAAAAACTAAAACACCAAACCATGAGCTTTAAATTGCCTGCAGGCTCAGCACCCTCCAAGCCATTCGATAGCGTGGTTTGCTGGAGCTGTTTCAGGGTTTGTCGTTTCATCTCTTTTAATCCTGGTTGGTTAATAACATGTATTCTTCTCCACACCCCAGGCTGGATGCCAGAGAGGACGGTGGCTTGGTACAAATTCACCATCCCTCCCGTTTTTGCAGCAAATGGGGCTGCGGTTCACAAAAGCCACTCGTGGTGTGTGAAAGAGGGCAGTCGGGGCTGCTGGGAGGAGTAAATCCGACAGCACCCCCTGCACAAACGCTGGGTTAAAACCGGTCTGAAGGCACCTATGATGCCGAAATGCCATCAGATTCTTTGTTATGCGCTGACTTCTTTTCCTTACCCTCCTACAGAGCTTATCAGTTTACTGCTTGCCCCTCTTTTGGCTGTTTACCTGGTGAGCTTGTTAAAAAAAGAAAAAAAGGTGCTCTTTCTCTGCAGCCGAGCTGTGTCCAGGTGCCCCTTTCCAACATGCTCACAGCTCAGGCTGCCAAGTGCTGTGGGTATGATTTAGATCTCTGGATGTGTGAAGAAGGGCGCTTAGTCCTGTGGTGAACGTGGTATTCATAGTTTGCTTACCCCTAAAGCATCTGCCCCTTGGCTTGAAGGACCAGGAGGTTTCTGTAATATCAAAAGCAGAAAACCCTGTGAGATTCAGCTGAGTAAAGCCTTTAGTAAACTTAGTAGTTAAAATGTGACTCCTTCTGCAAGGCGATACCTCCCATGAAATACGACGTTTTCAGGCCCCAGGATTCTTTATGGCTACCCTGCAAGGCTATTGATGGAACCATTTTTGTATTTTTACTGCTTACATTTGCACCAGAATAAAAATTTGCATGAGGCGAAGAGAGAAGCAATCCATTTTTCTGTCCTAACCTGCTCCAGCTCCTTCACTCAATGGCCGAAGAGCAGCTTGAAGCCAATGCCACATGCTGAGGAATTCAGAGCTGCTGTAACTGCGTTGGTTTCATAGTCAAATTGTAATCTATGGCTCTGCTTCAGCTGCAAAGTGAGGGTCACCTCTCCGTGTCTGATTCCTGTCAGGGATCAGCTCGGGCCTCCTAGGTTTGGATCACAGGATTAGGTTCCGACCGCTCTGGTTTGAATTACTTTTTGCTTGATAACGATGCAGTCACAGCACCCCAGTGCCTTTGTGCTGGAATGGGATCCTCTGTGATCCATCTTGCACCAACCCAGAAATGGTTCTGCCTTAGGGGCATAAGCAGGCTTATGGCCGCTGACCCGGCTGGGCTGAGGGCAGGTGTCGAGGGCTAATTCTTCTCTATTAAACTGGGGTAAAGGATGAATAAACCATTCAGTGTCAGAAGTGAGCTTGTGTCACTCAAATGAGCCTGAAGACCATCAGGCCCAAGAACGACACCTCCAACACGCCCCACATTCCTCCCTGGGGAGACTCGTGAGCCTGAACCTTTCTTTGCGTCATTAGCCTATGGTGAAACAAAATTCTCCAGCCCGTGGCAGGGTTCCCTGTCGTCACTGGTGGAACAAACTGCCGCAGCTGGTAGGTAGAGTGAAGAAAGAGGGATTTCAGCTTTCGTGCTCAGTCTTTGGTGCTGCTGCCCAGAGAGTAACTCCAGCAGGGAGCTGGCGGTGGGTTCATTTATTTTAGCTATTGCAACCTGCGCCTGCTGTCCGGCCTTCCCCCTTGTTTCCTTCAGCCCACGGAGGCTGCCTTTGGGCCCCCCAGAGCCACCTGAGCAATCGGGTTTATCCCCATTCCTGCTCCTTGTATCCCGTCCGTGCTGGGTCCCACAGGGGTTGTGGACAGACTCACAGAAATCAAGAAACGGAGATCCAGAGGCTGAACCGTGCCCTTTTCAGCACACGCTCCTCGCTGCCAGATCAGCCCCCCGTGCACCACTGGGTGTTGCGGTGACCCCCCCAGAGGTCTGTGCTGGTTGTTGTGATGCACCTGGCGGGGGGGCCGTGTTTTGGTCGCTGCAGGTTCGAAGCCACCCTTGCAGGTCAGCCAGAGCCCTGCCTGTAGTGTGCCCGGCTGCCTGTCTGCAGTACGGCCTGCCTGGCTGCAGGCAAGGCTTCCCCCGGGCAAGGAGGAGCTCTGGGCACGTGGAAGCGTCAGCAGGGCAAATAGAAGATCTGTTGATTTTTGAAATGCCCTTTCGTCCTCTGATGCCTGCTCTTATTTACTCATTTCCATTTCTTTCTCCCGTTGCAGAATACTTGAGGAACGAGAGCGCCTTTCTGGGAGAGCTGGTGTTTGGGAGCGCAGACACCATTGAACTTTCCTGTGACAGCCACGGCTCTTCTGTGTCTGTTTTCTGGTTTAAAGACGGTATCGGGATTGCACCTCCCAGCAGAGCTCGTACTGGGCAGAAGCTGTTGAAGATCATCAGTGTGTCATACGATGGCTCGGGGCTGTACAGCTGCAAGGCGAGGCATTCCGGCCAGGTCCTGGGAAACTTTACAGCCAGAGGTACAGGTGCGTGCAGAAATACAGCGCGCTCGGGACTGGTATTTTCCTTCTGTTTTTTAAATTTTGCCCCTCCATGCGCTCAGTACAGCTGGTGCTTTGCGGTGTTCATCCGTACTGGGCAGGCCTCTGCCTCCCTGGTGACTGCTGGCAGCGATTAGACCGACGGAACCAACCAGCCGAAGCTTGCTTGCGTGTCCACGGCCAATGTTAAAGCTTGACGGTGAGACTGAGAGAGCCTGAGACACGGTGCTGGTCAGATTAAACCCCAAACGCCCCCTAACACTCAACTAGAGGCAGTGCTACGTGGGCCTTTGAAGTCTTTTGTGAGTGGGTGAGCTGTGGCTCAGGGAGGTTGAGCGAGTGACTTTTTCTGCTCTATGTGACAAATCAGTGGCAAAATTGCATGTAAAAGCTGGAGGTTCCTGAAAAGTATTTCCCTTTTGTAGCCAATGAATGTCTTCCCTCCATCCTGGTTATCACAAATTGCTAGTTTGTTTTGGCGGCAGCTTCTCTGTAAGCTGTGTCCATCTCAAATATGTGCTTCATCAGAGGCGCTTATTGGGATTCATACGTTGCAAAGAAGCGCGGTGTCAGCAAAGCACGTGCTGTCGTTTGCTTGGCCATATTGTCTGTGATGAGGCCAGCGGGACAGAACAGCTGCAGGCTGTCCGAGGCTGGATCAGTACCCAGGGAGTGTCAGAAGCATCTGTTGTCCCCAGGTAGCTAACCACTGCCACTGAGATCATCCCCGTGATCTCAGGCTGCTGCATGGGTAGAAGGATCCACATGGCTGTGAGCAGATGGAAGGCCTCCTGATCGCACAGATTCAAAGCCTGATTTTCCAGAACAAGTAACCTGTTGTGGATCTAAGCTTTTAAAATCTCTCCTTTGCTTTTGTGCTGTTGGCGTTTTTCAGGCATCCCCAAAGAGTAGGTCCTTGCCTCCAAAAGTTGAGTTCCTTGAAAAAGTAAGGGTCTCTCTCTGAAAACCAAACGCAGAGGTGTTTGTGATTGTAAATCCCATCCACTCCATAAAGGGCTTTCTCTTTTGTGTCAGAAAATTTGTGTAAGTGAGGGAATCAAACCAATAATAATAAATCAAAGCTTGTTTCAGCAAGAGTTTTGGAGAGAGAGAGTTTTGGAGAAAGAATGGTGACAAGCCTCTGCTGGTGTGGTGGTGTTTTACTGGGGTGGAGGAGAGAATACTTCAGTTGGTCGGAGCGAGTCCCCAAAAGCCTGGGCCTGTCGCGTGTGCTGCCAACGTTTCTGCAGCTCCCCTCGTCGGGCGGCTGTTTGCAAGGAGTGTGTTTGAGCACTGGGGGTTCAGCAGCCGCCGGGCCCTGGCCCTGGGCAGCCTGCTCTGGGTGACCCTGCGTGCGCAGGGGCTGGACCAGCTGCCTCCAGGGATTCCGGAAGGCCTTTCTCTCCCTTGTGACTCTGTGACTCTGGAACTGGTGCTGCGAGGGGCCAGAGCTGTGGGAGCGCTGGGAACGTTGTCTTCCCTGGGCTCTGCCTCTGTCGGGACGGCTGCGTGTGCGCTCTGCCCTGAGACACTCGGCGCCTGCGCCCGTCTGTCCAGGTACGCCAAGCAGCGTGCAACAGAGCACACTTTCAGGAGTGACTTGAGGAGCTTTTGCTAGCTTGGCCGCGTTAGAGAGGGACTGCAGCTCCTGCATGCAAGAGTAGTCGTGTTGGAGAATAACCGTAGGAGTCCTGTGTTCCCAGGGTGAAGGAGAATGGTCATTTTGGCCGCTTGTGCCCAGCCCGCTGTGGGATAGGATCCAGCTGGGAGGCTGGATTCTGGTTTACTCCTGACCATGGAGTAAGCCTGTGGCGATTTACACTAATCTGACTGCTGACAGAAATAGGAATGTGGTTGTAGTCAGTGTTTTCAAAGAGAGCAGAAACGCAGTTAGTGTTGGACATGTCTCTTAAAGGAGAGGCTTCACGCCTTTAACCGGTCTCTCTCTCTTTTCCCACTGCTTTGATTTCCCAGTCATCCTTGGTTTAACTTAGCGGAATGATGCAAGTACATCAGCCTGATAACCAGATCAGTATATATATTGCTCATAATTTATTATAGGTTTTACCTCCCTGGTTCCATATTGCCAAGCAAATACCTAGAAAAAAAAATGTTTCAAATGCCCGTTGGCTCACTCGGGGAACCTGGGCGCGCCTGATGCGCTGGCAGTTTCACATGCTTTTGTACGCTGTTAATAACGGCAGCATGACTAACTTTAAAGTCACCTGAAGGGTCCAGATGTTGGAGGGTTCCTTATCTGATGGTTCTTGCCAGTGGCACTGCTCGGAGAAGCACATCTGATGTGCGCTGTAGGCAGGACTGCTCTGTGTCAGGGTGTGAGCTTTCCACCGGAGACGAAGGATTTCTGGCTTGGTGGGGAGTTTGGGGTGGTGAGCGGTTTGCTTTTAAACTCCCATCTTCCCAGTTAGTTTAAATCCTTAAAGCGTGACTTCCAGTTTGGCCACACGAAGTTCTGTGCTCTTGGCCTGTCGCGGGAGGCAGTGGCAAAGGCAGGGTGACTCGGGGCGGCTCACGGCAGGTGAGGAGGTTTCCTGACTGCTCTTAGCTGCCCTGCTGCAAGAGACTTGCTCACTCTTTTTCTTAAAACTACCTTGCTACTAGTAGAACATATTCTATGAGTGATCATGAAGCACTTCCATCAAAACGTTGCCCTGTGCCTAGTGCGGGACCCTGACGGCCGCGTCCCGTGTGTCACGCGCTTGTGCTTTTCATGCTGGCAGAAGGTACTGGAACATGTTCTCAAAGAGTTCCCGTGCCTGGGACTGGAAGGGCAGCCGATTCCACTGCCCGGCCTTCAGAGCATAACCTTTCTCCACAGCAGGCCCATCTGTATAACTTGTATTTCCTTGTCAGCGCTGCCCTTGAATGCCCTTGTGTTGCTCCCCGAGCCCGGGCTTCAGAGCGAGCTGTGACCTCCTGTGCTGGGAGGGACACAGGTTCCCAGTGCGCGCTGGCAGGAGCGATCATAGCCCTTTGTTTGCAGGAGAACACGTACGGCACAGACACCGCAACACGCCGTGTGAGCCCGTGTAAGCGCTGGCTGTACTGCTCCGTAGCACGGGGTAAGGGCTCGCGCTGACGCCTGCCTTGGCCAGCAGGTGGGACACCCAGGGACAGCGCGCTGCGTTTCATGTCTCCCGTTTGAGATGCCGTGAAGAAAGCAGTGCCATTTGAATGGGGTGATTAAATCTGCCTTGTCTTTGGGAGGCGTTTTCAGGAACCATTGCAGAACTTGCATAACACAGTTACTTGAAGGAGTTTGTCTTTCCACGTGTCGGGAATATAGAAAGATTTATAAGACCTGAAGAGAAACCAGAGTGTATCTCTTATTAAGGCGCCTGTTTAACCTTGTAAATCACTTCAGCTTTTCAGTTTTTCCACAAGAAAATCTCTCTTGATGTACGGAAACATGAACTCTTTGTGGAGCACCTCCAGAAGTGTGGGAAGTGTCTGAAAGGCCTAGAAATGTTTGTGAAATCCTGCAGAGGAGTGGTAAGGACAGGCAATAGGAAGAAAAGGACTGGGATAAGGAATATGAGGCTTTAATTGTAGAAAAAAAGTCCGTGCTGTGTTATGTTTCCATCATAAGTGTATGGAAAACTGCTGTGTAACTGATGAGCTATGAAAGTCTGTATTGCTTGTAACGTGAGAATATCAAGAATACGTTTTGTGGAAGAGTTTAGAGAATGAAGGTCCTTAAGAACGTTGTTCAAAATACACATGCCAAAAGTGAACAAGACATAAACGATGCATGAAATCTACTAGAAGTCAATGGACAATAAAGAATAAAGTATGAAATCAAGGAAAGGGACAAATGGAAACTTCTCCCTATTACCGAGAAGCTTTTGAAAAGATGATTTTTCTCAGATCGCATCGTACTAACCTGTGTGAGTAGGCTTGACTTCAGTGTCCTGGGCTTTTTTTCCCTGTTATTTATCTTGTCAATACCCCTGTGTCCTTTTTGTTGGTGACCTCGTAGGCATCAGAAAAGCAAAGGATTCTCCCTTTGCTCTGCTGTGAGATCCAAAGCTGCCCTGAGCGCCGTTTTGTTCAGGAGAAGAGCTACAGGAGGTGGATGGGAGATTATTCACGGCAACCTGATGAAACTTCTGTCAATCTCAGAAATGTCTCTGGCTGTCAGGAGTCTCTTTTTGCATGTTTTTCTTTATTTAGAGTGAAGAATGCAAGACCTCGCGGCTCAGGTAACGAGCAGCCTGCTGCAGTTTCCTGAGGTGACCATTCAGGCTCTTGGGGAAGATGAGACCACCCGAGGTGCTGTGCTGCGCGGGCAGTTCTGCAGAGGTGAGCCTTTTCCTTGAAACTGTGTCTTGCTGTGAAGTTGTTACTGCCTGGAGGTGACCTGAGGCACGGGGTCACAGCATCAGCTGTGTCAGGTTGGTGCTGCTCAGGTGCCTCACATTTTGAGAGAACAGAAGGGGTGAACTATGAAAAAAATGATGAAAAATGTTAACATTAAAACATTAGTGTAGTTAAACTTTGAAATGACAACAGCCTGCTCCAATCTTGAGCTATTAAAATAACAGGCGCAAGTCAGTGAGCCCTCCTCAATTGCTAATTGAATGAAGGGCAGTTTTCAAAAAAGTCCTAGTGTGGTTTTGGGCCGTATTTATTGGTACCATCATAACATCGCCTGCAGAAAGAGTTCCCCCACAGTGTTACAGCAGCAAACAGCCCTGCTTTTTTGTTGCTAGCCTGAATACAAAGAGAAGGAAGAGGAAAGCCCTGTTAGGCGCTGCAGCCGGGTTTGCAGAGCATTTAATAGGATGCAGAGGAGTGTCCCATGAGAGGTGCTGAGAGTGGCTGAGCAGATGAGGTAGCTGGCTTTGTAGGTGATCTGAAGGTAGCGCCAGGTGCCTGCCTGGGTGTCCAGGCATCTGCTGAGACCACGTAGAATCCCTCTACGTGACTGTAAGTGCAGTAACTGAGTTAATACTCCCTTTGTGTTGGAAGTAGTTCAGTGAAACTAAATGTGCTAAATTCTCTCTGTGATCAGTGTTTGTAAAAGTTGAAATTGGCTCCCGCAGTGCCCATTTTAAGGTAATTCCTTGTTGAAGTCCAAATCCCTGCCCAAAGTAGGCTTGTGTCAAGCAAAGTTAGTAAAGTAGAAATGAATTGGCTGAGCTTTGCTCTATTTGAAGTATGCTTTAGGAGTTGTATTCCCATAGGTATTTAGATGGTTTCTAGGAAACCCAAGCTGGATATGGTATAAAGACGAGAGATCAACATATTGTAATCTTTATCCCAAACAAGCAGAACTCTTCAGTGCAGGAATGACAGGTACAAATGCAAAATCATAAGGTGGTTCATTTGAAGATGTATTACTTGAGGGTTCAGTGGGTGATTTTCAGTAACTGACCAGAATTCGGTAAGTCTGTCTCCCTCTGTGAGGCACTTCTATTGAGGAAAAGGGGCAGTGACTGTGATTTTCCAGATGTTTTCAATCCTCTCTTGGGAGTTTGCTTTAGCCAGCTTTCCCTGCTCTTCCAGGGAGAGATGGCCTGGCCTGGCTGGCGTGTGGCCCTCAGCTGGAGGTCGTGAGCGCTGTGACGGGAGAGGGGCTCTCTGCACACCGTTTCAGTGGAGCCCGTGAGCAGCCTCCCACCATCCGCGTGGTGAAGGAGGTTTCCTGGCAGACGGGAACGGGGCTGCTGGTTGGCTTGAGAGAAGCAGAGGGAAGTGTCCTCTGCCTGTACGACCCTGGAACATCGAGCGTGGTTACAGCAGTTGTTCTGCCAGGAAGGGTAGGTGCTTTTTAATGGGGGAAACGCTGTCAGGTGCTGCATAACGCTGTTTCAGGAGAAGCTTTGGAGCGTCTCTTTGTTAGGAAGTCTATTTTCTCTATTGCGTCACCACACTGTTGCTGCAGAGTGTCCAGTCGAGAGCACCTTGGTGTGAAATGGTGGGGTTAACGGTACCGTTACCCTGTGAGTTTGCTGAGAGTAAAACAAGTTTTCTGGTTTTACGGTAGAGCACGTAGTTACCTCATTCTCCACTTGCACAAAAAGGCTTTGAAAACTGCAGGAAATGGAAATTGGTAAGCTGTAATAATAGAGTGCGCCATTGCAGTCGATGTGAACTCAGTGAAATAACTGCAGGAATTCTAGTAAACGCAAGGCAGTAACGGATGTTTGTAGAGGGCTTTTCTTTCTTTCTTCTTGATATAATTGGAAACAATGCTGTGTTTTTAAGTCTTATATTCCTAATTCTGGCTTCAATTTTCAGAGATTTCATTTTAGCTTGTCAAGCAGCTTAAATATTAACTTGTAGGTTTCCTGTAGGTAACTGCTATAGAGCCCGTAACTAGTCCTGGAGGCGGCAGCGTGAGGCCTTGGCACCTACACCGGGCTCTGCAATGGTTCTGTGGAGTGGCAGCGGTGGCGACAGATGTTGGTCATCTACTTGTGGTGGACCTTGGTTTGGATGATCCATCTTGCAGCCAGAGGGAAAATGAGCCATCGGGTAAGCTGCAGCTGCCGGATAGGAAGGTGTGTCGGACATGCCCTCTTTCTTGGGAACGTTCTTCTGCTTCTGTTCATTGACTTGGGGCAAAGTTTAGGCTTGTTTTTTAAAGTAAATATGCCTTATCAAAATCCCTGCGTTTGGATGAAAGAAACCTCTAATCTGCGTATTCGGATTGCATTCACTGTTCTGGAGCTTACAAGAGTGGCCTCAGGAGTTAATGTCACTTCAGGTAACTTCATCATGAGGCCCAAACTCCTGATGTGCAGGATCCAGGAAGAATTTGCCTATGAAGGTTGCGCTTTTACCTGGTTTTGAAATAGGAGAGAGAATACCTGTGCAGTGCGAGAGCTCTTATGTTCTCTGAGCACATGCGAAATGGAAAGAGCAAAGCAAGTGTTTCACAAATGGGTATTTTGCCGGGGAGTGTAGGATTAGATTATACATGTTGTCACGTCCGTGTTTCAGATGCAACCGAAGTGGCATAACACCTTCATTTAGCGTGTGGTTTTGTGCGTGCAGGTCTAACAGTTGCCGCTAGAATTGCTGCTGGAGTTCCACTAAGAAGAGAAATGGTGACCGGGGAAGGGAGACATCTCTGCTTTCAACTGCAAAGCCCTTCAGGAACAGCAATATCAACCCTGCGCTACATCAGCAGAAGCAACCAGCTCGCCGTGGGTTTTTCTGACGGCTCCCTGTCACCGTGGGATGTGAAAACTCTGCAGCGGGAGTAAGTCGCCCTTTGCACTTGGTCACGCCTGGAGGTGCAGGGCTCTCAAGGCTTTGCTTGAGGAGGAAGTGTGTTAATTTAAAGAGCCCTTTTTCAGGGACGGAACTGCAGAGTGTAATCTTGGCCTGTTTAGGAATCCCCTTCTGAAGTAACCACTGAGTCAGACATGGATTCAGTGGGCCGCCTTCTCCCCAGCGGGCTGGGATTGTTTGCCTTATTGTGCCCGTGGGCTGAGGAACTGTGGAAAGGTCGCTTCTTTGGGGTCTGTCAGGCAGTTATGATGTGAGAGAGCTGCCTCTGTAAGGCAGTTTGTTCTGTCAGTAGTAGTCAGTGACAGCAGGAAATGGGTGTGTTTCAATGAAACAGGTTTTAGACATTATTTCTCAGAACCAGCTCCTGCAATGAGGGCATACGTTGAAAGGCTGAAGTAGGTTAACGATGGGGTTTTGGTGATAAGGCTCTTTAAGGCTCTTTAAGACTCGTTTTTTAGGTAAAAAACGAGTGAGACATGAAAGATCAAGAGCTGCTCGGTGCCTGAAAAGACATTCTCTCCCACATTTCAGCCTTGACCAAAAGAGGGGACTGACCCATGCCAAGGCTGCGCTGCCTGTGAATGAAAGTCTGCTTGGAAGACTTGGAGATGAGGATAAGGGTCACATCAGTTGATAAGCAACAGAGAAATTAGAGAGATGATTACAAATCTGCCAAAGAGCAATCTGGCTTGAAATATTTGACCCAATTCAGAGAAGGATTCACTGCAGCAAATCTGCAGTGTCTCAGTGGGAACTACTGGAGGCATAAATAGAGAGTGGAGAGAAAGTGAGGTGGCAAGAATAGATTGTGAAGGGGCAAGGAAGGTTCAGAAGTCTGGAGGAGAAATGCTTTCCATAGCCCAAGTAAAGAAACAAGATACTACTTGTGTTTGGCGCTGTTTTCAGCTTGTGCAGAAGAGACGCTGCATTTTCAGTTCAATATTGAAGCAGGCGACGACAGTAGGAACAATCTTTTGCCTGGCAGCTGAAGGAATCCTTCCTGCTCCTCCTCCGCAGGCAGAGGAGGAGATAAAGCCAGGTTATTGCACGTGATGGACAGTAATTTCCTCACCTCGTGGCTGTTGCATCAAAAGCAGTCGCTTCCTTGGCTCCCTTGTTTGAGATGGGAGTGTGACCTTCTGTGCTTTGAGGAGAAGCACATCAGGGGCTCTTTGCTCAGAAGATGCTTCTCCCCTTCTACAAACAGCAGGGCCAGTCGCTCACCTGCTTTCTTTGTCTTTGGTTGTTTTTTTTTTTTAAACCTGCAGGCACCACTCGCAGCTTGAAGGAGGAGGGATTCCTGTCTGCGCCGTTACTTTCCAACAGCCTGAGAACGGTCCTCGCAATTGTTGCTACTTGTGGGCTCTTCAGTCGACGCAAGAAAGGTGAATAAAAACTTACTCTAAGCCGCTGAATTTTTTTTTTAGTATTTGCTCACATAGAGTTGAGACAGGTGTATTTGTTTGGTTTATTTGGCTGTGCAGGAGATTCTCTCAGGTATGGAAGGAGCTTATGGTGCGATTTGTACAGGATGGAGCGGAGATGAAGAGGGACCTCCTAGTTCCTCCCTGCTGAAAGGAGGCAAAGCGACAGGGGCCATATTTTTGTGCTGGCATTCTTAAAAGATTTCCTTTGTTTCCTGATGACTGCTTCATGGTTTGCTTGATATTCACGCCGTGATATTAAAATGCCCTCAAAAGCAGCCGAGGCTGCAGCTCCAGAGCACTAACGGTGCCGATCCACCAGCCTGCTGCCCCTAAAGGAGGAGGTGACAGCATGGCCGGTTCCCTGGTGCCAGCTTGAGCCTTGGTGAGCCAGCTCAGCTCGCCTGGCAGGGAAGGTGTTCAACAGCCAAGTCGGTGGTTTCCTGCTGGGCTAATGACTGAAACGAGGGTGTGGAAGGTGCCGTGTGTGCAGGAGAGGGACTGGAGCTGTGGTGGGAAGGGCAGGGAAGGGAAGGAAGATCTGCCCCTCTCAGCATCAGCAAGCTATTTACTCAGCTCGGCTGCTCGTAGAGTGGCAATCTTTTTCAGTTTGACTGTAAAGCAGTTTTGACTGAGAACTCTTCACTGTTAAGAGCTGTTCCCAACCATTTTTAGTCGATACAACATGTTAAAGCTTTCAGACTGTGTGGTTAGCCTTTGCCCCAGAAGCTGTTAGTGTCCAAATGTCCTCCGTTGTGTTTTAGCGGCTAAATGTGACCAATTGTCATGCTTTGGGAAGGGCTGTTTTTCTTTTCAGCGAGACAGTGCTATTCAGGAAACCTCAGCCTAGATCCAAGGAAAGGATAACGAGGAGTATAAAGCAGCTTTGTAACCAAATGTCATAATCTCTTCAAACCTATGCCTGCATCTGCATCCAGCTGGCGGCCGGTCAGGAGTGCTGTTCCCCAGGGCTCGGTCCTGGGGCCAGATCTGTTTGATACCTTCCCCAACCATCTGGATGTGCTGGCAGTGTGCCCGCGTGGCCAGGAAGGCCACCAGCACCCTGGCTTGTATGAGAGATAGTGTGGCCAGCAGGAGTAGGGCAGTGATCGTCCCCCTCTACTCGGCGGTGGGGAGGCTGCACCTCAAATCCTGTGTTCAGTTTTGGGCCCCTCACTACGAGAAAGACACTGAGGTGCTGAGTGTGTCCAAAGCAGGGCAACGAAGCTGGTGAAGGGTCTAGAGCACAAGGTTTAGTTGGGATTTTAGGAAAAATTTCTTCACCAAAAGGGTTATGAAGCAGAATTAGCCTTTGGTAAGTTGTCACGTCAGAGGAAAAATTTCCTGTGCTCCTCACAGCAACAAGCAGCCCAGCCTGTGATGCCCGAGTGAGGGCACAGTTAGAAACAAGCACTTACTGTTGGTGGTTGGGATGTTGAAAGCAGGTGGGATTCTCCTTTTCTTTTGTCTGCTACGTTTAGGAGGAGCAGTTAGACTCGGTCTTGTCAGCTGCTACCCAGACAGGTTCTTTAGGGCTTCTGACCGGCTGCATTAAGCTTTGGATATCTAAAGGTAACACTTCTTATGTGGTTTTTTATGTTGCATTTTTTTTTAGTTTGGAATTCTTGATTCATTTCTTTTTTGTTCTCTCTTTTTAAAGAGCAGCCAAGTTCTGCTGCTAATGTAGAGGTCGCCCTTGACTGGACGTGGAGCAAAGTGATCTATACAAAAGGCGCATTTGACCAAATCTGTGAGTACTAGTGCAGCCATGCTGCAAACCTAGAGTCATTCTTTCCAGCTGAGCTCATTCAGTGATCTGCTGGTAGATGGTCTTGCCCGCAGATCTGGAAGTGCACTTTGAGACTCTGAACTTGCTCTGCAGGCTGACGCTTTCCTACTTGCTCTTGAAAAGGTGTTGCGCTGTTTGACGGCTCCTGCAGCTCCACTGACCCGCAGAGGTTACAGGCTCTTCAGCGCCGCCAGTTGCTTTTGAGCAACCTTAGCAGAGTCTTAAACTGTTTTCTAACAGCAGCACACGAGCTCGCTGGAAAAGGTTTGTCATAGTATTTCTAACTCTCTGGTATGTTTTATTAAGATTTGGAATGATGCTGGGGCTGTAATTGTGGAAAGAGGAGCTGTTGTTGGTTTTGCTGATGGGCAGAAAGTCAGATGTAGCGGGGAGAAGGGGCTTAAATGGGAGGGGTTGGGGCTGCCACTTAACGCGCGTTGAGTTCAGGGCAAGAGTTTGTTGTGGGGCTGGTGCGAGTGGGTGGGGAGGCTGCGGTCAGCAAGGAGCTGTGCAAGCAACCGGATTGAAATTACAGCAACGGGATGTGGCACTGTGAAAAATGCCCCCTTTGATTGTTAGCTAGCAGTGCGTAATTGCATGCAAATATTGGATTGGAAATTACTAAAAAAGGAAAGGAAGCATAAATGAGTGACATGTGAAGTGAGTTGCATGAATTTCTGTAGCTGTTTCTATTACAAATTGTTCTTGGCATATTGAGGAGAAAAGAGAATATCCCTTTGCTAGAGTAAAAATCTCTGCTCTGCGAAAAACAGATGTCTTATCCATGAGTGGATTTAACTGTTCAGACTTTGCTTTTTTTTATGTAACCTTTAGTGAATCTGCTTCTTTGTAGGGGTTGCTTGTGATTGTGGGTTTTTTCTTCAGATAAGGACGTGTTATGGAGTGAAAAAAATGCAAAGGCAAAGATTTCTACCGTGTTATTTTTCTACTTTCGCTTTAGTGCAACGAGGGGAGTTTTATTAAAAAACAAAACAAAGCAAAAGAAATTGCATACCAACAGTCCTCTTAAGCTTTTTTTACCTGTTTTGCAGACTTGACAAAGAAGCTGGCAGAAACCAGCCTCACAGCTTTGTATGCACGAGTGGTCCTCTGGTTCTGTTGGTCCCGTCTCCTGCCCGAGGGCTCAGGTAAGCATAAACTGTCCTGCATTTGTAGCAGTAAGTGGCTCCTATGAACACCTGCTTAGCCATGGTTCTGTCAGTGCTTCATCAATACCAAGTCGTGCCGGTTCAGTGACAGCAGATGCTGAAGTTCTGCTGCTGAAATGGAGGTTTGACTGTTTTTTTTCAACTGCGCAGTGTAGAATGATGCCAACAGTTTCTTTCCGGGGTGTTTCTCAGAAATAGCACTAAGCCTCTGAGTGAAGGAGTTGCTCGTGCCCACAGCTTGAAATACTTGGGATTTTAAACAAGTAACTCCTAAAGCACCAACACGGGAATGCTTGATTTTACAGTAAAAGCATGTTTTGAACTTGTTACTGATTGTTTGGGGAAAAAATACACCTTGGAAATAGTTCATCATTTGGATGGGTTATAAATTCTATTGTCAGCTTTAATTGCCTTACGCATGCTCACGTGACATGTTTAAAAACCCATTCCCTTTGAGAACTGGGGTTTTTTTCTTTATAGTGAACTTCAGCTGACGCTACATGTTCTGGATGCGACCTCAGCTGTAAACTTGAAATGGCACTTAGGACAAGAAGGAATTGACTCCTGTGTCTTTGGTCTCTTTTAGCAAAGGCAGAAAGAGGATTGGCTTCTTTCAAAGTCAGAGGCTGGCCTGTGCTTTTGATGCTCAGCTTCTGTGTTCTTCTGTCTTTTTTAGTCAAAAACCGTAGGTTGAAAATGTGATATTACCTCTTTAACTTACTTCTTATTTATTGCCTGTAGGTGATGATGTGTGTTTCTCTAGACCTTTCTACAATTATTCTCTGATTCAGAGCTACTATGCGGGTCATCAACAGAAATGGGAGCGTTTGTCAAGGTAAGACGTGCAGGAAAGCTCTAGAACAGTTCCACTGCAAATTCAGAAGCGGCAGCGAGTGGCTTTTCCATCAACAGCTGCATTTGCTACGCTTCATGCATTTGCCAGCAACAGTCCTGACTTCAGTGATGTGCGTGTTCTGCTGAACACAGAGGTTACTTTCCTGGGTTAAAACGTTGATATATACCTCTGCTTAGTGCCCCTTGTTGGTATCATCGTTTCTTTGAAGCGCACGTAATTCACTGGCTATTCTGTGTGATTTGTGACTACTGGAAAAGGCCATGTGATGAGGACAGGATCAGTCACGGCCAGGTCAGCAAGGCACGGCCTTTGCAGAGCAATTGTTCTGGACACAGAAGAAAACATGTTTTAAAAAACAAAAATAATCTCTCTCCTTGACGAGTAGTAGATGGTGATGAGTATTGGCCCAAATCTCCTACTCCAAAGCACCGTGGTGTCATTTAAGGAGATGGGCAGAGGTCCACGCAGCTGGCACAGCCAGCGCTCTCCTGGCTACTGGATAAAAGTCCCTTCCTCACGGGAACTCCCTTTCCTGGACTGGCTCCCTGGCATATAGGTGATGTGCCTTGGGTTAGGTGAGAACAGATTTTAATTTGGCACCTGTACTATAAAGTAAAGCAATTCCTAAAGAAGCTCAGGCTGTGGCACCGTGAACAAGGTGCTGCAGGAGGAGTCCAGGTGGAAGCTGCTCTATGTCAGGCGTTGGCTTTCAAGCTCCTCTTCCTGAGCTTCCTTCTGAGGTAACTCTCGTACAGGCTCACGGGCTCCTTAGAAGCACCACCTCCAGCGTGCTGCTTCTGCTCGTCCTCCTCGGGAAATGAAAGGCTGGCGTCGCAGCCCGCAGGAGCCTGCGATGGGCTTCTGAGGAATGCAGTGTTTAACAGGCCAGCCCTCCGTCACTGTGATGGCATGTGCAGAGGCACAAACGTGCTGCTTCAGGTGATACCAGAATTCAGCTGTGGGCTCAGCTTTCTGACCGTGACTGTTTTTCAGTAACAAAAGCGAGGTGCTGAGACCAAAGCCTGACATTTCCGTGCTGTGGTCCCACCGCTGTGTGTGGGAACACTCCCGCTGGAGGCATCAGATTTGGGGTAGCTTTGCTCACACTGCCTTTGTATTACAAGTAATGTGGCACAAAAGAAAAACTGAAAACTAAAAGGTCACTGCAAGTTTTCCCTTAATAAGGGAGCTTCTAGGATTCCTACTTGGAACTCCTTTAATAGCTCACTATGATCTAATGAACACCTTTCATCTGACTCCGAAATTTCTTTCCAGTCTATTTCAAGTCATGATCATGCCTTTGTCTGTTTGTTCCTTTCTTGGACTCGTGGGAGCTTTTGCTGGTTTTGTTTTGGCTGGAGGAAATCTGTGACACCGAGAGGCTGGAATTAGTGTTTTCCTCTGTCAAATCCTCGCTACGTTTTGTTCCAGAGGAAAATGGGATTCTGACTGCCTGATGGTCGATGGGATGGTTTCCCAGTTGGGAGACCAAGTTGAGGAGATGTGGCGGAGAGAGGAAGGAGGAACTGGGAAATACCCACCTCCTAGCTTACAGGTGAGTGTTGTGTTCCCTGAAGACAACCACCACCACCACAAACCCCAGCCCCAGCCCAGCCCTCCCCCAAAGCCAATGATTTCTCAAAGAGAGGAGTTTTTAAAAACCTTTTCCCTTTTCATTCCAGGCACTGCGGGAGCTCTGTTTGCTAGAAGGCATTGAAGAAAGCCACAAACATGCAATTGTATCCCTTGGAGTTATTTCTGTAACACCTACAGTATACGCGCATCAGTGGTCTGAAATGTCTGTCACCTACGCGTTCGATGCATTTTCTAATTTATGCTTCAAACACAGTGCAAGGGAAAACATGTAGTTTAGAATGAAGGCACAGAAGGAAGCTTTGATTATTTGTTTATACTGTGGATTTTTTAGGAATTTTTAAAATGTTTTGTTGCAAAGCCTTTTCTGATATGAGAAAACAGGTTTCCTAAGCAATGTTAAAGGTAGAAAGCTCCCTTAGGTTTTCTCAAAATGTAAACTGTTTTCATTTTTGAAGCACCCACAGCTGTAGCAAACGGCTGCCTCCTCGAGCGATGCACTAGAATGTGCTGCTTCAGAGCAAAAGGATTTCTGACAGCGGTTTACCAGGACCTGATGTTGCTGAAATCATCCATTTTCCAGCACAGCTAAGAGGGCTTGCTTTTGTGCTGTTACAAGTGCGGGCACACAGAATAATAAAGAGAGAGAGAAGAGAAAAGTCATTGGGCAGAAACTGAATTTTTAAGCTGCCGAAATACACTGTTGCTTTGGTTGGTTGTTGCCTGACCCGAGAGGGGAGCCTAGAGAGCAAGGGCTTTAAAAGCTGTTGCACCCCAGAGCTCTCTGATGAGAATACACCCCCCAAAACAGCTGTCAGAAAGAGAAAACGACACTGCCAATGAATGATCCACATACTGGTTTAAATCCAGTTTTAATCATTCAGAGCTAAGCTGTGCTGTAAGGACACCCTAATTTCAGTTGTTTCATATATGTTGGAAAGGAGGGAAAAACCAGCTGTAGAATTTGTTTGCTTTAATAATCAAGCATTGGCCGTTCACGTGTTTTGAATGTCCAGCTGTTGGCTCCAGTGACTAAAGAGGGAGCCTGAGTTTCCAACGGAACTGTTTAAATATCGAAAGGCAACCTTTCTGAATGCCTTAGAGAAATCAGAGTCTGTCTTTCTGGTTATTTATTCAGAATGCAATTTTGTTGTTAGGGCCTGACTGTCTTCAGGTTGCAACAGCATAAAACGGCAAGACTAATACATGAGTATTTTCTGCGTCCTACCACTATGATATTCTTATTTCCTTTTCTTATTTATTCCTATTATATTAATCATAGGAATAATATTATTTCATGTGATTATTTCCTGTGATAAATTGTTGGTCTTGCAAATTTATTAGCCTTAATTAGATACTTGTTATCAGAGAATTTACTTGCTGCTAGACATCATCCATTCCTTTCCGAACAAAACAGAAGCTTCCGTCGACCCCTTCGCAGCTGCCTTTGCCATCCCTTCGGGCCTTGTTAAGCTTATTCAAGGATTTTGGCTTCTAGACCGCAAGGACTATGAAGTAAGCATGTGACAGTTTAGTTAGGCATACGTTGTAGTACAAGGCTATGATCTAGCAAATGACTTTAAAAACCTGGTGCTTAGCTAACAACAGGTGATAAAACATGGGAAGCTTTTTTTGTAATCCTGCTTCAGCAGCACCTTCAGCAATACGTGATGATCTGCAGTTTGGTTTTAATTGCATTGACAGGAAATGGATTAAGACAATGAAGAAGTCAACGTTAATGCTTGACGTGTGACTTGCCAAAGCCATCTGTTCGGGTTGTTCTCAGCAGAGCAGTCGAGCACTTTCTCAAAAGCAGTGGTTTGGGTACTTTAAATAGTCAAACGACCATCCTAGCAGCAAGATTTGAGACAGAAGACCGCAAAAGTGACTCTTCAATCTAATTCATGTTCCTTCTGATGCTGAGGGTTGCTCTTTGCCTGTCACAATTTTAATAGAACCTGTCTGGGAGAATAACTTGTATCTATAAGAAGTGATGTTTGCCTATGGGGATTTGGTTACCCTAGCCAAGTGTGAATCACTCCTTTTAAAAGACTCTGGGTTTTTTTTTGTATGGCTAACTGTTTTGGTTTTTTTCTGCAAATAGTAAAGAATTTATATTTACCTGTCCGGTATCAAGGACATTCACCCTTACTGAAGAAACTTTTGAACAGTTTTGTTGTGTGCTTGTGTGTCCAGTCTGATCCCCTCTATACAAACAGGATGTGGCCAGGCTGGAAGGGGTCCAGAGAGGGGCCACCAGGATGATCAGAGGACTGGGAAGCTGCCATACGAGGATGGGCTGGGAGAGCTGGGTTTGTTCAGCCTTGAGAAAAGGAGGCTCAGAGGGGATCTCATCCCCGTGTACCAGCACTTAAAGGGTAGCTACAAAGAAGGTGGAGACTCCCTTTTTACACGGAGTCGCATGGAGAGGATAAGGGGGATGGACACAAGTTGCTCTTGGGGAGATTCCGATTGGCCACCAGAGGGAAATTTTTCACACTGAGGACAGTCACCGTTGGAATAATCTCCCCAGGGACGTGGTTGACTCGGCCACGTTGGACACCGTCAAGAGTCGTCTGGACAGGGTGCTGGGCCATCTTGCCTAGACTGTGCTCTTCCCAGAAAGGTTGGGCTAGATGATTGCTGAGGTCCCTTCCAACCTGGGATTCTGTGATCTTAGTAAACCTGATCTCCACCTTCTGCAGAATTCCCTGGCTCTGCTCTTTCACCCAGCTACAATCAAACCTGTGTCGTGGCAACGCATGAGAATTCTTCGGTCCCTCATGTGCCAAGGAGAGCATAGGCGAGCCCTCAGATACATGCAGGTGATGAAGCCACCATTCTCAAGCAGTTGTGAAGAGCGGCTTTTCCTCACTGTGCTGTTGTCCAATAGGTAAAGAAATATATGCCACCATTTTGGCATTGAAATACTGCGAAAGGTGGAGAACAAACACTAGAAATCACAATCCCCTAAGTTTCCTTTAAACTTTGAGCACAATAATTGTGGGGCATCTTTTTAGTTATACTATTAATACGCCTTTACATCTCAAAAAATTAACTACAGGTGCATGGCGGAGGCTTGGGGTCTGCTGCAGGAAGACGCTGCTCAGTTAAAGGAGGAAGAGCTATTAAAAGATATGTATGACATCAGTCGGGAGATGGGACTAGTGGAAGACTTCCTGAAGCTGCCTTTGACAGACTCTGAACAAGTAAGTGTGGGCAAGAAAAAAATCTGAATCCCTTCTTTGCCAAGAGAAGAGGCAGGATCATCATATATGTTTTAAAATGTGTTATTTGTCGTAGAAGTGTTTGGAGAAATTTTTACGGATTCACGAAATTCTTCTAGTCCAGCACCTGCAGCGTGCCAACTGTACGGCAGCAGCATAGCTGAACCAGGCGATGAACGTTCATCTCATGGTAAGTGTAAAAGTCCTGCCAAGTGAGCCAGTTTCTCTCAGGGGTTACTAACCGGTTTACCAGCGCTCAGTAAGAATCCTGCTTTCTTTATCACACCCTTCTTTGAAAAACTTGCAATAAGCCTCTGCACCTTACGTTACAGCTGAACCTAAAAGTTGAACAAAATGTGTCACTACTCCAAAGCTACCCCGTGCAGTTGGAAACTCTGTGTTCCAGGCTGTTGTTGACTCCACTTCGAACAGTTTGTTTGTGTCTGAGGATGAAATAAGTATCTTTCCTGTCAGCCACTCTTACCATTCAGATATTCAGCGACGTACGTTATGTAGGGTTCGGATGATTGGAAGTTGTTTGGGTCACTGTGGAATGAAGAGTGTGTTGTATGTCATCTCTTGTATCTTGCACGCAACTCTGGGTGCCAACCCACAGGCAACATTTACATTACGGGTTGTTCTTTTTATTATTTCCTCAAGTTATAGCGTGAGGTCTGCAATTCCACAGCTTTCATTTTACCACTTTTTGGACCAACATTCTTACCTAACTTCTGTATCTCAAAATAGGCAGGTCAAATTTTGTGTTATGGGAACTTCTGTTGTGGTTCTGTGATCCATGTGCTGTTTTGGGGAACCATAGTTCTCCAGGGCAGCAAACTTACCCAGGTGGCTTTGGAAGGTTTAGGTCCTGCATTTGAAAGCTTCCATCCAGGGGGAAGGGGTGTGTAGGTAGCTTTCTCTTCCTCATTTTAATCCTCACTTCCTTTTGTCCAACGTAACCTGCCATTGCCCTGGAGATTCAGTCACCTGGGGCAGTGGCGTTTCAGGAAAAACAAGGGCAAGGCTGCTGTTTTGTCAGCCACGTGAAACTTGTGGGTGCTGACAAGCGTGTCAGAATCAGGTTCTGCAGAGTGCGGGAATGGTTTTAACTTAAAGTTGTAGGTTCTGTTATTATTCTAGTCTTCCTTCCGCTTGGCTAAAAATACGGGGTGAAACTTCTTGCTTTACGCTTTTTGTTCATCAGAACGATCGTGCTCCTCGCTGGAGACAGAGAGCAGTTGCCCGAAATTCTCTCTCAGGCCAACACGGCAAGACCCTTCCTAGAGGTCAGAGGCAGCTGGCTGCAGGGAGAGCCAAGCCTTACCATCTGCCTTCATCCGGACCAAGAGGAGGTAATTTTGGGGGGGAACATAACGCACAACTAACCATCGCTTTGATTGCACAAGGCTGATCGTTTTTCGCTCGTGCTTTACAGTCGCAAGACCAAAGCCATTCTCAACGGTAACAAAACCAGCTAATGCAGGAAATGTGGATCCAAGAGAACCTTTCAGCAGTCGTGTATTGGCCAAAGTTAGAGTGTTATGGGTAGGAAACGAGCAGAAACCCAGTTGAGAGAGAGTTTTTTCTGTTATGATAATGTTTGTTATGCAAAATACATATATTTATATTATGGTAAATATGTTCAGAGAATTTAAGAGAGCTGAAACTAAAACAATGATTAGCACCAAGCTATTGGTGTACACATCTTGCTAGACTTGATTGTGTGATCAAATAGTGATCTCTTCCCACTTGCTGACACCTTTCTGCTTTGTTTCTGCCTCTTTTACTTAAAAATAGGCAGAATGATAAAGAGCAGGAAAGAGGCCAGTAGCTGTCAGATGAGTTTCCTACAGGTGGTAGGGCCAAATCAACCTCAGGTCTGGTATATTTGGACTTGAGGGCAATGAAGGTCAGTTACTGTCCTTCTCTGCTGTCCTTTTGTCATGAGAAAAGACCAAGACCTTGCACAGATCGTACTACAAGGACATGCCCAGCGTGCAAATAAGGCCGCAGATAACTAAGTAGTTTAATCCCCCATCAGAACCCCTTCTCATGGAAGATGACTCTCAGGGTTGTCAGCGCACTCCATTTATTTGCTGCAATTCATCCCTTCCCATGTAACCAACCATAACTAGCTTCTGGTGGGGAAGAAGCAAGCTCCAGGCAGAAGCCAGTCCATAGTCTCTTGTGAGTTGTTAGGCAATGCTTGTAACCTCTTAGTCTAGGCTAGTTGGAAAATGCTATGAAATAATAGAATTTCTCGTAGTAAGATTGCATTTGTTTCTTATTTTGTTGGTACTTTTGTCTTCTGTGCAAAACTTGCAGGTTTCCATCGCAGGAATGCTGTTCTCACCAAAGCAGTCACGATAATGAGTGCCTTTGGATGCTCGGAGAGAAATGTGCTGCGGCTCCTTCTGCATTACAGCTGTTCCTCAAATAAAAAGCGTTTTCCAATGCACTGTGCTGTGTGGGTGACCCATACGTGAGGCAGAGGGAAAAATGCAAGTGGCGGTTCCTGATGTGCCTGTTGGTTCAGGTCACTCACTCCTGGGCTGTGCATCACCCGGCGTGGTTCAAGAGCAGGCTTATCCCACAGCAGCCATTGGTGTGGTGTGCCTTGCTCTTGAACTGGGTTTAAACCCAGACTAAACCATGACTTATTAGTGAAAGCCTGATTGCTGGTAGTTTGATACTACAATTGTAATGTTAATAGACAGAGAGAGAAGGATGCAGAAAGGAGGTGTGTGACTTCTGTGAACATCGACAGCACAAGCGTGTGTGACCCTAGGAATCCAGGGCACAGGAAAGCCTTTGCTTCTGATCCAGCCTATTGGTCTCAGAGGAGCTTCCTAAAGGACGAGAACGGCATGCTCATCTCCGCAGGATCCAGCAGTTCCGTGGGCCAGGTAAGCCTTGAGTCAAAGAACCAACTGGAAGCAGCTGTCACTAATACGCAGCTGGAGGCCGGTCAGTTCCTTTATCTCCTGTTATTAACACTCATGTCAGCGTAACGCAAAAGACCGGCATTTATCACTTTCCTGGTGTGAAGCAGTGGCTAGATTTTATCTGTGTTTCTGTCCTCCTGGAACTGAGTGTTACTGTCAAGTGTGCTTGCCAGTCTTGATTCTTAATTTAAACAGTCAGTGAGGGCTCTCCTGGCAGAGAGCAGTGCTTGTGTGTGCATTTGCCTGCTCGCTTATGAAGAGGAGGCACTTGATGGTTTGTTAGAGAGAGGTCTCTGGTGATCATGGTCAGGGAGTGCTGGAGAGCTCCTGGCACGGTTATAACGCCACTCTGCCGGCGTACTGTCAGACGGGCTCAGGGAAGAGCCCATGAGCGACGATCGGGTATGGTGCGAACAGAGGCTGGGTGCCCGTTGTGCGCCAAGAGCTCTTCAAAGCCCCCCGCACTCGGGAGAACCACAAGCAGTGCCAGGTGGGATTAGCACAAAGTGATGCTACATGGAGTAAATGGGTTGCACTGATCACCCAGCGGGCTTGAATAGGAAACCCCAGTGGCCCAGGAACCTTGGAAGTGACCATGGGCTGGCCAGAAGGCAAAGACTTTGGAATATCACCAGAGGAGGGGGTGCCACGTGCTGAAGAGGCCCCACTGTATAACAAACTGTCAGAAGATGAAAAGCAATACGCCCTGTTCATTGTAAGCGCCATGTGCTTACAATGGTGGATGCAACGACCGGCTGGCTGGAAACATATTCCATCCCCACGCCACTGCCCGGACACCATCCTGGGCCTGGAAAAACAAGTCCTGTGGCGACATGGCACCCCAGAGAGTGGTCAGACAATGGACTCATTTCCGAAACAACCTCATAGACAGCTGGGCCAAAGAGCACGGCATTGAGTGGGTTTATCACACCCCCGTCACGTACCAGCCTCTGGGAAAATGGAGCAGTACAATGGACTGTTAAAAACTACGCTGAGAGCAATGGGGGGTGGGACATTCAGGCCCTGGGGTGCACATTTGGCAAAAGCCATGTGGTTAGTCAACATGAGGGGATCTGCCAGGCGAGCTGGCCCTGCCCAGTCAGAAATCCTACATACCGTGGGAGGGGATGGAGGCCCTGTAGCGCACGCAAAAAGTACGCTGGGCAACACAGTCCGGGTCCTCCCTGCCTCAGGCAAGGGCAAAGCCATTCGTGGGATTGCTTTTGCTCGAGGACCTGGGTGCACTTGGTGGGTGATGCGGGAGGACGGAGAAGTCCAATGTGTGCCTCAAGGGGGTTTGATTTTGGGCGAAAACAGGCAATGAACTGAATGGCGCAATGCGAACTGCTATATAATATTGTGTGTCACCTCTGTGTTGTATCCATGATATCAGAGTACGAGCCTCCCAACCCATGGAAGATAAACTGCGAAACAAGCAAAGTGCAGCAGTGACGGAACGATGACTGACTCAGCGTGCAGCAGCCCAGGTAGGGGACCTGGGCATGGCTTAAGCGGTGTGGAATAAGGGGAGGCGACTGTGCTGGTTTTGGCTGAGAAGGGGTTAATTCTCCTCACCGTGGGGGGCGGCTGCCTTTCCGGCTTCCCGCGCTCTGCCGCGGGGGGACGGGGGGGGGGGGCTGGTGGGGGCGGCTGACCCCGACTGGCCAGTGGCATGTTCACTCCATACCACGTGACACCATGACCAGGATATTAAGGGGGGAGGGCGGGGGGAGCCAGGTGCGGCTCCGGAGCGGCGCGACGGCGGGTGAGTGGCTGCGGCGCGTGCGGTTTGTTCCGGCGGTTCGTTCCACACACCACACCCCCCCCCGCGGGGCTTTGTGCCTCTCGTTGCTCTCCTTTCCACTGCGTTTCTGTTGTTGTTTCTTTTAATTTCATTTATGAAACTGCTCTTATCCCAACCCACGAGCGTTACCCTTCTGATTCCCTCCCCCATCTACCGGTGGGGAGGGGGCGAGCGACTGTGTGGGGCTGAGCTGCCAGCCAAACCACCACAGACCCTAGAAGTGAAGATTTGGAATTTAAAACGGAGGCTTTTAGCTTTAAAAGTGGGGTATGGACCCTGAAAGTGAGGGTTTGGGGCCTATAGGTGAGGCTTTTAGCCTTAAACAAGGGATTTGGATTCTAAAAGGCACGGTTTTGAAAGAAAAAATGATGGTTAGAGCATTAAAGGACCGGAGTCGCTGCTAAAAGTGAGGGTTTGGGAGCTAAAGAGGAGGCACTGAGCGTTACAAGTGGGGTTTGGGTGCTGGAAGTGCGGCTTCGGGTGTTAAAACTGAGGCTTTGACTTTTAAAAGAGGAATTTGAACCCTGAAAGGGAGGGTTTGGCTGTTACAAATGAGGCTTTGAGCGTTAAAAGAGGGGTTTGGACCCTAAAAGTGAGGTTTGCAGTCCTGACTATAAAGCTTTGATGTTAAAAGAGGAGTTTGGGTGCTTTAAAGTGAGTCTTTGGGACCTGGAAATGAGGCTTTGAGCATTAAAAGAGGGGTTTGGACAACGAAAGGGAGGGTTTGGAATTTAAAAATGAGGGTTAGTCCATGAAAAGGAGGGGTTTGGACCCTAACAGTGAGGGTTTGGGACCTCTGAATGAGGCTTTGTGCCTGAAAAGTGGGGTTTGGACGCTTGAAGTGAAGGTTTGGACCTAAAAACTGAGGTTTTGAGAGTTAAAAGAGGGATTATGTAAAATGTGTTCATGTGATTCGTGTCAATATGGAACTGTTTGTGCTTGTGTAACCGAGGGCCGTTCAATTGACTTGCTAACTGTCTGGGTGGTTGGAATGTTGATTGGCGGTTTGCTGCTAACAGTGGAAGCATCCTGCTACAAAGGGGAGTGCCAAGATGGGGGGGGGCACAGGTCGGCCAGTGGTGATGGCAGGGAACTTCTTGGCTCAGAAGGCGCTGAAGCATGGAAACTGGGGGAAGGGTAATTCCGGCAGGGGGAGAGTGCGACCACCGACCCAATTCAGGACCAAAAAGACTTGCCCCCCCCCACCCGTAAAGAGCATGCGGGCTAATCTACATGGCAAGCGTGGCTAATTTAACTATGGCTGACCAACGGCAAGTGGGATGCTTATCACTGACCAGTGAGTGTAAACTTAGGCGTGTTTTTTACTAATTGTTATTAATTAAGTAACTGAATATAAACCCTGTAGCATTGTATGACGGGATGCACGTTAGGTGGAAGGATCCCCCGTGCATCCAGCGCTGCTTGCTTGACTCTATTCAATAAATTGTAAACTTTAATTGGAATTCCGTTTAAGGCTAAATTAATTATAACAATTTGAACCCTGAAAGTGAGAGTTTGGCTGTTAAAAATGAGCCTTTGAGCTTTAAAAGAGGGGTTTGGACAATAAAGTGGAGGCTTTTGAACTTAAAAATGAGGGTTTGTCCCTAAAAAGGAGGGGTTTGGGTTCTAAAAGTGAGGGTTGGTTTGGGACCAAAAAATGATGCTTTGAGCCCTAAACGATGATTTAGACCCTAAATGTGAGGCTTTGCAAGATATAAATGAGGTTTTGACATTAAAAAAGACAAGTCTGGACCCTAACAGTGATGGTTTGGGACATCTAAATGAGTCTTTTAGATTTAAAAGAGGGGTTTGGACTGTAAAACTCATGGTTTGCAACAAAAAATTTATGGTTTGAGCAATAATATAGTCGATTTGATGCTAAAAGTGAGGGTTGGTTTGGCACCTAAAAATGAAGCACTGAGCGCTAAAAGAGGGGGTTTGATGCTGAAATGGAGGCTTTAGCTGTTTTAAGAGGGCTTTGGGTCCTAGAAGTGAGGGTTTGACCTTTAAAACAGGGGTTTGGACCATAAAAGTGAGGTTTATTGTCCTCACTAAGGCTTTGCTGTTAAAAGTGAGGTTTTGGGTGCTTTGAAGGGAGGGTTTGGGACCTAAAAATGAGGCTTTGAGCCTTAAAAGAGGGGTTTGAACCCCGAAACTCACAGTTTGGAGCAAAAAATGATGGTTTGAGCAGTAAATGATTGGATTTGAATGCTAAAAGTGAGTGCTTGGGACCTAAAAAGTTAGCACTGAGCTTTAAAAGAGGGGTTTGGACCCTTACAGTGAGGGTTTGGGTGATAAAAATGAGGCTTTGAGCATTAAACAAGGGGTTAGACCCTAAAACCCACAGTTTGGAATGAAAAAATGAAGGCTTGAGCTTTAGAAGACAGGATTCAATTCTAAAAGTGAGGATTTGGGACATAAAAGGAGGCACTGAGCTTTAAAACCAGGGTTTGGTCCCTAAAAGTGAGGTTTGCAGTCCTGACTATAAGGCTTTGAGCATTAAAAGAGGGGTTTGGACAATAAAAGGGAGGCTTAAGCTGTTAAAAATGAGGGTTTGTCCCTAAAAAGGAGGGATTTGGACCCTAAAAGTGAAGGTTTGGGATATAAAAATGAGGCTTTGTGTGGAAAAGATAGGTTTGGAGCTTAAAAGTGAGGGTTTGGGACTCCTAAATGAGGCTTTGTGCCTTAAATGAGGTTCAACCTTGAAAGTGAGGGTTTGGGACTGAAAAATGAGGCTTTGAGTGTTGAAAGACGGGCTTGGGACATAAAACCCTCCCTTCTAGCATCGAATCCTGTCTATTAATGCTCAAATCATGATTTTTTCCTTCCAAACGGTACGTTTGAGAGTCAAACCCCCTTGTTTAAGGCTCAAAGCCTCATTTTTATGTGCCAGACCCTCACATTCAGGTTTCAAACCCCCCTTTTAACACTCAAAGCCTCATTTCTAGGTTCCAAAGTTTCACTTTTAGCACCCAAACCTGAGCTCACTTTTAGGAGCCAAGACCTCATTTTTTATGTCCAAAGCCCTATTTCTACCGGCAAAGCCTCATTTTTAGATCCCAAACCCTCACGTTCAGGGTCCAAACCCCTCTTTTTATGCTCAAAGCCTCATTTTTACCACCCAAAGCCTCACTTTCAGTGTCTAAACCCGTTTTAAACCTTGCAGCCTCCGCTTATGGGGTCCCACAGCCTCCGCTTATGGGGTCCTGCCGCCCCTCATTTTTTGAGTTCCAAACCCCTCTTTTAAGGCTCAAAGCCTCCTCTTGAGGTCCCAGACCCTCACTCTCAGGGTGCAAACCTGTCATTTTTACTCTCAAAGCCTCTTTTATATCTTGCAAAGCCTCACGTTTAGCTGCCAAACACGTCTTTTAAGGCTCAAAGCCTCAGTTTTCTTTTCTAAACCGCCACTTTCAGGGTCCAAACTGCTCTATTAAGCATTAAAACCTCACTTTTAGGTATCAAAACCTCATTTGTAATGTCCAAAGCCCTATTTTCAACTGCAAAGCCTTATTTGAGGTCCCAAAGCCTCATTTTTTTTTTGCTCCAAACCCCTGTTTTAAGGCTCAAAGCTTCATTTTTAAATCCCAAACCCTCACATTCATGATCCAAACCTGTCTTTTGGGTTCGAAGCCTCATTTTTACCACTCGAAGCCTCACTTTCACGGTCCAAACCCCTCTTTTAATGCCCAATGCCTACTTTTAAAGTCCCAAAGCCTCACTTGTACCATCCAAAGCCTCACTTTCAGGTGCCAAAACCTCATTTTTTAGATCCAAAGCTCTCTTTTCACTCTCAAAGCCTCATTTTTATATCCCAAACCCTCACTATCACGGTCCAAACCTGTCTTCTAGGTTCAAAGCCTCAGTTTTAGGTCTAAATGCCACACTTCCAGGGTCCAAACCTATCTTTTAGGTTCAAAGCCTCAGTTTTAGGTCCCAAACCCTCACTTTCAGGGTCCAAACCCCTCTTTTAAGGTTCAAAGCCTCAGTTTTAAGTCCCAAATCCTCATTTTTGGTGTTCCAAATCCCTGTTTTAAGTCTAAAAGCCTCCTTTTCATATCCCAAACGCTCGCTTTCAGGGTCCAAACCCCCCTATTAAGGAATAAAGTCTCATTTTTAGGTCCCAAACCCCCACTTTTCAGGTCCAAACCTGTCTTTTTTAGGGTCAAACCCTCAATCTTAGGTCCCAAGCCCTCACTTTTAGGGTCCAAACCCCAGTTTTAAAGCTCAGAGCCTCATTTTTACCACCCAAAGCCACACTCCAAGCATCCAAACCCCTCTTTTAATGCTCAATGCCTACTTTTAAAGTCCCAAACCCTCACTTTTAGCATCCAAACCCTCACTTTCAGGTGCCAAAACCTCATTTTCAGTGTCCAAAGCCCTCTTTACACTCGCAAAGTCTCATTTTTAGATCCCACAGCCTCACTTTTAGGGTCCAAACCTGTCCTTTAGGTTCAAACCCTCATTCTTAGGTCCCAAAGCCTCACTTTCAGGGTCCAAACCCCTCTTAATACTCTGTGGCCTCCTTTTTAGGTCCCAAAGCCTCCCATTTAGCATCAGATCCGCTCTATTAATGCTCAAACCGTCATTTTTTCATTCTAAACCGTTGTTTCAGTCCAAACCCCTTGATTAATCCTCAAAGCCTCATTTTTAACAGCCAAGAGGGGCCCAAACCCCTTTTTTAATGCTCAGTGCCTCCTTTAAAGCCCCAAGCCCTCACTTTTAGGTACTAAAACCTCATTTTTATTATCCAAGCCTCATTTTTATGTCCTAAACCTTTACTGTTGGCATCGAATGAGGTCTCTTAATGCTCAAACCGTCATTTACTCTTTCCACACTGAGTTTTAGAGCCCAAAGCCATCTTTTAACGCACAAAGCCTCATTTAGTGGTCCCAAACCCTCACTGTTAGGGTCCAAACCTGACGTGAGGCTCTTCGCTCTTGCTGCAAAAGCTATTTCAAATCACAGCTTTGAATAAGGAACGCTATACTAGGTTTGTTCCAAGTACATTCATTGTTGCTGTATGCTTCTATGGGAGAACTTATCTTGGGCCGCATATCTCCGGGACACAGGGCTCTACCCACCCTGGGGTCAGTGATGCACAGACATCAATATGATGGATGCAAAATGTCCGTTTATTTAACTGCGTCACACGCTTATATAGCTCTTGCACTTCCTGTTCCTGCCACTGCTATGGGGAGGAGTCTCTTTTTTCGTCACAGCTCGTGATCTTCCGGTCACCGATCCCTGTCTATTCCCCTACATCTCCACCTCCCCATGCTGCTAAAAGTTCTACAAAGCTACTTGCGTAAGTGGATACATATTGCGGTCACGTCTATGTTCATGTAACTCTTGCAGGCGCTCTCTGATTTGTCTTATTACACAGCATAACAATGGCAGTCCACAAGTAACCATGGTTACTACACACAACAAGATCCCCCCAATTATTACTATCCAATCCCAATTCATATCTCTCTTTTGCCGCCCTTTCCCAGTGTCGCTCTCGTTGCAATATTGCTTGCAATCTTGTCAAGGAGCTCATTTCTTTTCCCAATGGCACGGCTAGCATGAGGATCCATGTCAGCAGACTCTGCAAAGAGACAACTCAGAGAGGGATTATTCATTATACATCCTTGCACAGTTCTGCTTTCACACACTTTGCAGGCACCCCTTCGCTGCGCCCTTCATTCTCAACCGCAGCGTAGCCCCTCCCCAGGCATCTCAGTTTCCATCCTCTCTCCCATTGCTCACTGCCTGGGAACCTTACTCGTACCTGCGGATAGCGCTCGCCTGCTTGAGCTTTGCCAAAGTGCTTCTCCACTGCTGTAACTTGCTCCTGCCCACGTATAAAATGATTAAGCGAATATAGTGCACGCATTAAAATAGTTTGCTGAGATGCTACAGGTATAGCTCCCTTATACCCCTCCCCCTCCCCAAGCTGTATTATTTTTGCTTTCAAGGTGCGATGAGCGTGTTCAACTATTGCCTGCCTCGTGCTATTGTAAGCAATGCTGTGTTTTAATACAATATTCCAAGCTTTACACCATTCTTCGGTACTTTGAGCCCGAAAGCACGGTCCATTGTCTGTTTTTATCTCGGTGGGCTTTCCAAGCCACGCCATTACCGTGGTCCAATGTGCAGTCAAGTGCATTGCAGTCTGGTTCCGATGTTGAGTAGCCATGATGACTCCACTATATGTACCAATTGTAATTGCCAGGTGCTGTCTGGGGGCCAACTGTGGACATTCAGTAAAGTCAGTCTGCCAGATAGCATTTGCTTCCAGTCCTCGAGGGTTGACTCCTGCCTCCCACAATGGTGAGTGCTGACAGTAAGGACAGGTGGCTACTACTTCTCTTGCTGCTCTTACTGAGATGCCACACTCCTTTGCCAAGGCTTTAGCACCCAGGTGCAGTTTTTCATGCAGTTTCTTTGCCTCCGCCAATGTCCAGACTCCCACGGCTGCCTCATCACAGCCATGCGATTCCCCTCAATCAGTGGTCCAGGCCCCGTCTGATGACTGCGAATGTGAATTACTGTCACAGTTGCTCCTTGCTGCGATAAAGCAACCTCTAGCATCAAGGCAATTTCCGTGTGTGGTACACCCTCTCGTTTCATGGACGTGACTAATTTATACACGTATAAGGAGTCTCTGCACACATTTATATGCTGATCTATATCCTTTCGCAGGGCCATCTCTAGCGCTTTCACTTCTAGCCACTGCACACTTTTACCCTGCTCCTCATATGTCTGGTGCATCCAACTATTCTCTTCTTTCCACACTACCGCTGCTCTGTTCGTCTTCGAGGAAGTGTCTGTGAAATATGTTGGTCCTGGGTGAGGGGTATCCAAAACTCTACTATCCACACTCAAATCCACCACTTTGGCTGTCTCGGCCCACCTCTGTACCATGCCTGTGACGATTTTCCCTGGGTACAAGTATACTGCCAATTGTATATCCTCTTCACTCTCTACCACCTTCTGCCATTTTTCCCCATTCCACGGCACTGTGAGCTTATCTGGCTCCTTCCCAAAGATTCCCTTGCTTTCCCGTCGCAGACGCCAAATCATTCCCCCGGCTACCTTTACTTTTGTGGAGAATGCATCCTTGGGAACCTTCTGATATACCCATTGCAGTGGTTTTTCTTCCCCCGCCCGTATTTGATATAGCAATCCTAATCCTCCACCGGCGGTCAGAATCCAACCTGCAATTAATTCCTCCTGAGGGTCCCACCGCCATACTCCTTCCTTTTGCATTTGACGTTCTATCATCTGCAACTGCTGGACTGCCTCAGGGTCTAAACTCCTGGGCTCCCATGGGTCGGTCCCTTTCAGCAACACATAGAAAGGTTGCATCTCCTCACCAGTGATGCGCATGAACGTCCGCAACCACTGCAGTGCTCCTACCAGCTTCTGTACATCGTGTAAATTTTTAACCTTAGGTGTAAGTTTAATAGGCTGAGCTTGTATGGAATCCCCTTGTATTCTAGCACCCAGAAATCCACACACTGGTCCTCGCTGTACCTTTGCCTCAGCTACCTGGAGGCCCTGTCCCGCAAGGCCCCTTTGGATGTCTGAAAAGACTTGTTCACATAACGCCTCGGTGGGCGCAGCTATGAGGACGTCATCCATGTAGTGGATCATGGAGACTCTCTCCTGATACTGTTGCCTTACTTGCTGCAATGCAGAAGCCACATACCTCTGGCAGATCGCTGGAGAATTTTTCATCCCCTGCGGAAGTACTGTCCACTGCCATCTACTACCTGGTTCTGCGCAGTTCACCGCAGGCAGAGTAAAGGCAAATCTCTTTCTATCATCTGGATGTAGTGGAATACTGAAGAAGTCTTTGAGATCTAACACAATGACTTGCCATCCTTTCGGGACAGCACTCAGATCTGGTAGGCCGGGTTGGAGAGGCCCCATGTCCTCCATTTGCTGATTTACTGCTCTAAGGTCATGCAGCATACTCCATTGGTTTTTATCTTTCTTTTTTACAGCAAATATAGGGGTGTTCCACGGGCTCATCGAGGGCTCTAGGTGCCCTGCTTCGTGCTCTCGTTTTACTATAGCTCTTACAGCCTCTGTTTTCTCTGTTGTCAGGGGCCACTGCTCCACCCAGACGGGCTGTTTGGTTTTCCATACTAACTTGTGGTGATGAAGCCCCTCTGAGGCAGTGGCCCTTATGCTAAATTTTTCAACCCGATCCCCATCTGGGCAAGGGCGTCCCGCCCCAACAAGGGGCTTGCTACCCCATCTGCTACTAGTATGGTCACTACGGCCATGAGGAGCTTCCCTGCCTCCTCGTCCATGACTTCGAGTTTCACAGGGCAAGTACTAGTCCTTGTTTGTTGTTCTCCTCCCACTCCTATTATACGTTTTCCCATGGCGAGGGGCCAAGTTGGTGGCCACCATTCGAGTGGCATCACTGTGACATCTGCCCCGCTATCCACTAACATTCCCAGGCATATCTGTGCCGGGCAACTCGGCTCTTGCGGGGTAATCATCACCGCCGCCATGGGTCTCTCGTCACAGCCTATGACCAAGGCCACGCGGGGGCTGTAACCTGCAAATCTTGCTGGTTCTGCTCCCCTGCCTGAAGGTTCACTCCCCCTTGGCCCGCTACAGTGGGCCAAGCTCCTGGCACTGGCACCATGATGGGGGCCATTTGACTCACAGGAGGCACAAATCCCCCTCGCTTCGCCCTCCTTTGGCCGTTTCCCGGCTTTGTGGTTGGACAATCTCTTGCCAGGTGTCCTGGCTTCCCACACACCCAGCACCTCCCTACTGGGCGCGCTCCTCCTCCATTACGTCCTCCCCTTTCCGCTAGCGGGCACCCAGCTTTAAAGTGCGCTAGCCGTCCACACAAGTGACATCTCGGCCCTACCCCAGCCGCTTGCACCAGCACCCTTTCTTCACTTCCACAGTCAGGGTTCTGGCAGATGTGCGCTCCCACACCGCCATGCTGATTCAATGCCTCCTGGCGCAAGACATGCCTGATGGTTTGGCCCAATGATGCCCCCACCACCAGGGTGCGGAGGACATCTTGTGTTTGCGGATTTGCTTGACTTGGGAGGCAATCCATAAGGACTCCCTCCTTGGCTGCTGGTGGCAATTCTGATTCTATAATAGCCTTCTGCAACCTGTCACAAAACGTTGTAAATGGCTCTGCTAGTCCTTGCTGTATCTTTTGCCAAGGTTCCGCTTTTTTTTCATACCTGCCCACTTCGCTATACACTCTGCGGGAACTCTCCGTTACCGCTTGCAGCTCCCTGCCCCTTAATTCTGCTGCTTGTAACTGCGGGGTTTCCAGTCCTTGACTTCTGCCAGTGAGCTGGTCAAGGGTGGTCCCTCTCAGCGGGTGGCCCGGAACTGCTGCCGCTTGCTGTACGAGGGCATGGCAGGCACTGTGCATTGCCTCCTTCCAAAGTATGTACATTGTAGGAGCCAATATTGCTTTCGCCAACTGCCTAGCATCAGAGGGGGTCAACGGCGCTGCATGTGCAGCATCCAGCAGCAATCCTACCCCTTCGTCTTTTAGCCCCTTTTCCCTAATTTCTCGCCATAAACTCAGCACTAGCTTGGCATCTATCGGCGTCCACTCCACCCCTCCTCCTGGAGCTAGTCGGACAGGGAAGATCCCGGGCATCTCTATCCTTACTCCATCGAGGCTACAATCTCTGGCTATCAGCCGCCAGTTAGGTAACTCGACTGACTGTCGCTGGGGCGCACCCTTCGTTAAGAGTCCTGTCTGCCGCTGAGTTACTTCCCCTAATGCGCGTATAACCTGCTGCAGCTGCCACAGCACGTCCTCCGGGGACCCCTCCGGAGCTGCAGCGCTCTGGACCTCCCCTTTTGGCGGTCCCTATCCTCCCTCCTTCTGATTGGTCCTCCGAGTCCCTGCTGCCTTATGCCTCTTTTTTGCGCGCTGCAGGCAATCTGCCCCATCTTCCCACATGTGGACATCGGTTTCTCCCCCAACTTCTGATTCGCTGCTACTCGAGGTTGATCTATACCCACCCTGTCCTCCCCTCCAGGCACCCCAATCCCCCTCCTCGTCCGACTCCCATCTCAAGGGTTGCCCCGGGAGCCGGTCTCGAGGGTAGGGCAGAGGGCGGCGCCGCTGCCGGCGCTGCTTCCAGCGCTGGTCATCTTTCTCCTTCTGCTCCGTCACTCCCACTGCGTCCGCTGCCACGTCACCCTCCCCGCGCGCAGGTACCCGCGCCTGTGCCAAATCATCCCAGGGGTATGCAGGGGGGCATTCCAAGGGTCCTGCTGGCTCAACAGGGAACACCGCCGCTTCCCGATCCACCTCTTTGGGAGCCTCAGACTGAGTAGTTGGCCAGGCTACTCCGTCCGAACTCTCCACTTCTTCCCCATCCCCTGCGATGCTTGCCCCTGTCTGCGTCCCCACTGCCCCTCCTGGGTCTCTTTCTGGGCTACTGTCGCCTGTAGCACCGTGCAGGCACCGCCGCGCCTGCCGCCACGTCTCCTGATCATCCCGAGCTTTCAATAGTAACCGGTGTATCTTTCCCCAGAGCTGTATGTACTGGGGTTTTCCCATCATAGCCCTTTCGGCTAACTCCTCTTTAATTCTCACCCAATTATCTTTATTAAATATGTCTGCGGGACTCTGTATGAGCCCCTGCGTAATCATCCATTGGATGGCCTTTGAGGTAGGTGCCTTTGAAATCGAAGTACCATATTCCTTCCCCAATCCCTTCAGTACCTTTACGACTGATTCCATGGCGTGCCCGCCGACCTGCGGCTCCCCGTCCCGCCCCTGCGTGCCTCAAGCTATCTTTTCCCCCCGGCGAACTTGCCATGCCGCCCTGCCGATCACGTCGGGGTCACCACTTGTTGCTGTACGCTTCTATGGGAGAACTTATCTTGGGCCGCATATCTCCGGGACACAGGGCTCTACCCACCCTGGGGACAGTGATACACAGACATCAATATGATGGAAACAAAATGTCCGTTTATTTAACTGCATCACACGCTTATATAGCTCTTGCACTTCCTGTTCCTGCCACTCCTATGGGGAGAAGTCTATCTTTCCGTCACATCCCGTGATCTTCCGGTCGCCGATCCCTGTCTATTCCCCTACAGGGCTGAACCATGACAGTGGCCAAATCCCGGTGTTTCAGACAGTCAGTCCCCACTGAAAATATTCTTGCCTATTTTATGGCACTACATATGGAAGAAAGATTACTTGGGATGAATTTTGATCTCTTCAGCACCTGTGGCAATCAGCTTATGTCTGATGAATATCACTACACCAAACAGTGAATAAACTGTGCATGTTCATAGTTTGTCATTCTTCTCCATTCTCTTCCATTGATGTAATTCTTTTTCTAGAAAAAGTAAATATATATGTAATATATTAAATTAGATAGAAGGTGTATAGGATTTAAGAAGTGCACTTCTTTCCCAACCTCACCTGCACTGAATTTTCTTTTATAGTTATTTTGAACTGCCAGTGATCTAAGGCTTTAACTTCTGTGTGTGGAACACAAATTCTGGTGCTTAGCAAACAGAAATGTAACTTGTCTCAGGCTGGTCTTTAACTATGTAATCCTGAGTGGTAAAGGCTGAAATTAAACTGCATGATTATTTCCTGTTTCTGGTTTTAAGTAGACTCCGTTTTACTTTTTACGAAACACACTTAGTTCTCTTGTTATCAGACAGGATGCTAAAATGAGGTAATACTTTGTAAACCAGTTATTTATTTAGACATACCAACTAACATGCCTAGAATTTTTCCAGAGCATAAAATTTCACATACCCCTGGGAAAAGGTCACACACAGTGATCATTTAGGTGGCGGGTGGGAAGGGCGAATCCAGAAAAAATCAAGACAAAACATTCTAATAATTCCAAAACTGTTCTTTCAATTTTTTCATGTCAATCAATAAGGGAAATAAGGGCTATTAAAAAATACTTAGATACCTATATGCTAGCCGAAATGATTACTTTTAGGCTCTTGCCATATTTGCCCACTACAGCTGGTATGAATAAATCATCCAGAAAACTTGTGTAAATCACAGTACACTTTGCAGTTATGCTGCTTAGTTGACCTTAAGATACAGAAAAGCTGAGTCCAAATGTCCTCTTTCTGATTTATAGTAGGGATGTCAGCTATATCCATGAGATATTCTGATTTCCATCTTTTTTTGTATTTATGATGATTTAGTTCTGTTTTGGGATAAATTGAGACAAACTGAAAACTACTTATCTTTCAAATAACATATCTTTAAGTATGTTTCATGTGTCATATGATGCTGTCCATCACTAGCTCTCATATCGGTATAATTCCATCACATTGTGGAAGTTGACTTATTCACAGTTTATTGCTTAATTATAGCACATTCAAGCCCTGTTAACATTCAAAGTATTCCCAATCTCAGCTTTTACTTCTGTAGATGCTTGCCTAGCAGGCTGAGATGCAGCCTTCTCTAAAATGAAATATAAAGATTGTCCTGCATTAATCTGCTGCTAAAATTTCGGAACAGCAGGTTCAAAGAACTCTGAAAGACATTACTGACAATTCTGGCTAACCACTTGTCACGGTTTAGCCGGTAACTCAGCCACACACAGCCGCTCGCTCACTCCCCCACTGGTGGGATGGGGGAGAGAATCAGAAGGGTAACGCTCGTGGGTTCAGATAAGAACAGTTCAATAATTAAAATAAAATTAAAAAACAACAAAAATGATATGGAAATTAGAAACAATGAGAGGCGCAAAACACGGGGCAGGGGGGTGGGGGGGAGAGAGAGGGATGAACCAGCATTATACTCTGTGAGTTGGATGTACCAGGCCATCAGATCCACACAGTCCAATAAACCTGGTTATCCCTTTCCTCCACCTGGCTGGAGGCAGGGTCCCTCTAGTCCTGATCATGGCAGTCACAACTCACTTCCTGTATATGTGAATCAGAAGTCTCTCTATTAAGCTCAGAAATAAAATCTGCGCTTCTACTCCTCTGTCTGGGGACCTGCTCACTGGAAATTGGAGCAGCAGCTCTCCTGCAAGAGCCTCCCTGAGTGACTGTTCTTCCTTGCAGTTCATGTACTCGTGCCTGTAGGGTCGAGGTAGGCTTGCCATCCCACCTCATCATGTCCTCTCCGTGGTCGCGCAGGTAGAACCATAGGGTGGCCCGTGGTGTGTATCCTCTCCTTTGAGCCAAAGGACTCTTATTCCTAACAGCTGAGACACTACTCTGTCGAGGTGGGGAGCAGGGCATATCTTCTTTGAGTTGCTGGACCTCTCGGGATAGTTTCTCCAAGGCAGAGACTAGCGAGGAAGAGATATTTGCTTTGTAATCCCAGAATCTATCAATCATGTCTGCCACCGTTGGTGCCTCGTCCCCTCTCCAGGACATCACTGCCAATGAGTTTGCATACGAGGATGGTGCACTCCGTACAAACTTCCGCCACATGGATCGTGTGCATTCGGCTTCATCTGGATCTTTGGATGACCGTTGATCATCCAGGTCACCATAAATCACCTCAAGCACAGCTAATTCCCTTAGATACTGGATGCCTTTCTCCATAGTTGTCCATTTTCCTGGGCGATACGTAACATCTTCTTTAAAGGGATACCTTTCCTTCACACCGGGCAGGAGTCACCTCCAGAGGCTGAGGGCTTGTGTTCTTTTTCCAATTGCTTTGTCAACGCCCCCTTCCCCAGAAAGGGATCCCAGTTCTTTGGCTTCCTTTCCCTCTAATTCCAGGCTACTGGCCCCATTATCCCAGCATCGGAGCAGCCAGGTGACAATGTGCTCACCTGAACGACGGCTATAATCTTTTCGCATGTCTCGCAACTCACTCAAGGACAGGGATCAGGTGGTCTCTGTTTCATTTATGACTTCCTCCTCCTCCTCCTCGTGATGGCCCTGCTACTTCATCATCCTGTTCTAAATGAGTTGATATCCGCTTCCAATATTTCATCTTGTGTATGGGGGTGACTGATATTGGCACGGGTTGATTCTCTGAGCCAGCTCCAGTACTTGTCGTGGGGGTTTGAGTAGCCACAGTGCTTGTCCTGGGGGTTTGAGTGGCCGCAGTGCCTGTCACTATGCCTTTCAATCCAGAGACCTTCTCGTCCCCTTGGGAGCACTGAATACTGTTGAGCAGGGCTCGATAGGCATGGGCCAGGCCCCAGCACGTTGCAGTTATCGGTGTCTCTCCGGAGTTCCCAGCGTAACAGCATACTTTCTCCAAATATTCTACTAGTTTTTTGGGATTCTGCACTTGTTCAGGGGCGAAACTCCAAAACACTGGGGGTGCCCACTGCCCTAGGTATTTGCCTATGCTATCACACATGCCCTGCCACTCGTAACTGTCAAGCCTCGGGGCAGATTTCTGGGTGATATTCTTAAGTTGCTTAGTCAAAACCAAAACAACACGCCCAAAAACTAACAATAAGTGCACCTCAACCACCCAAGGATGTTCAAGATACAAAATGGTTGTTGTAACAAAGGCACAGGCATCATAGAAAAAAGTTGCAAAGATGATACCATTCTGTATTTCCTCCATATAAAACCTCTCTGAGGAGGAGGTATAATTGCTAATTGCCTCAACAAGGTGGTATCCAAAGTACAGTAACGGTTTCAGCAAGAACCCCGAATACCAGATAAAGCTGAAAACGAGTGCTGTATAACAAATCTCGTAGGCAAAACGTTACTAATCACAGCAGAACACAGCAGACTAAACAAACCAACACCGATCTTTAACACCAACTGCAAAAATGACAACATGGTGCTGTGACCAGCAGCTTTTATCATCTCCAACCCTTGAGCCCCAGGTTGGGCATCAAAAAGGACTATCGTGGTTTAGCCGGCAGCTCAGCCCCACACAGTCACTCGCTCACTCCCCCACCAGCGGGATGGGGGAGAGAATCAGAAGGGTAACGCTCGTGGGTTGAGATAAGAACAGTTTAATAATTAAAATAAAATTAAAAAACAACAACACAAATGCAATGTAAAGGAAAACAATGAGAGGTGCGAAACCCGGGGAGGGTGGGAGGGGGACGGGAAGGGAAGGGGGAACGAACCACCGAAACAAACCGCACACAACCCAGCCGCTCACCGCCTGCCGACCCGATGCTGTGCCTCCCCGCGCTGCAGCTGCCCCCCTTAATATACTGGTCATGGTGTCCCTGACCACCACAGGCACTACAGTGAAGAGAATTAACCCCTTCTCAGCCAAAACCAGCACACCACACTTGATGTACTGTCAAGAATTCTGGTTCCAATTTGCTTGTTTCTAATTAAAGAAGAAACTCAAGATTGGGCAGGACCTCTGCCCAATGATATGCAAATTAATGCAGATGTCAGTAATATGCTCATTTATAATCAGTCAGCCTTAGTCGGGTAATGTAACAAACAAGAGGATTTGGGAGCCACTGTGCAGCAGGAAAACTGTGATATAGTTGCCATCACAGAAACATGTTAGGATGACTAGTAGAACTGGAGTGTTGCAATGGATGGCTATAAAGTCTTGAGAAGGAATAGGCAAGGAAGGAGTTGGTGGGCTAGCTCTGTATGTTAGGGAGTGTTTTGATTGTCTAGAGCTTAATGATGGTGATGATAGGGTTGAGTGTTTATGGGTAAGAATCAGGGGGGAGGCCAAGACGGCACATACCATGATAGGAGTCTCTTAGACCTTGTTCTCATGGGGGAATTCAACTTACCAGATGCCTGCTGGAAATACAATACAGTGGAGAGGAAACAGTTTAGGAGGTTCCTGGAATGTGTGGAAGATAAATTCCTGACACAGCTGGTGAGTGAGCCAACTAGGCAAGGCACCCCGCTGGACCTGTTCGTGAACAGAGAAGGACCTGTGGGTGATGTGATGGTATGTAGCCCCCTGGAAGACAGGGACAGGGATCAGAATGAAGCCCCCATAAGCCAAGGGGAAATGGTTAGCAAACTGCTACACTGCTTAAACACACACAAGTATATAGGGCTGGGTGGGATCCACGCAAGGGTGCTGAGGGAGCTGCCAGAAGTGCTTGCTGAGCCACTTTCAGTCATTGATCAGCAGACCTGGATAACTGGGGAGGTCCAAGACGACTGGAGGTTATCAAATCACAGAATCACAGAATCACAGAATGGTAGGGGTTGGAAAGGATCTGTAGAGATTGTCTTGTCCAACCCCCCGGCTTGAGCAGGTACACATACAGCAGGGGGCACAAGTACACATCCAGGTGGGTTTTGAGTGTCTCCAGGGAAGGAGACTCCACAGCCTCCCTGGGCAGCCTGTGCCACTGCTCTGTCACCCTCACAGGAAAAGTTTTTTTCTCATGTTTAACTGGAACTTCCCGTGTTCCAACTTGTGCCCATTGCCCCTTGTCCTGTCATTGGGCACCCCTGAAAAGAGCCCAGTCCCATCCTCCTGACATCCACCCTCTAGATATTTATAAGTATTGACAAGATCCCCACTCAGTCTTCTCTTCTCCGAGCTGAACAAGCCCAGGTCTCTCAGCCTTTCCTCATAAGGGAGATGCTCCAGTCCCCTGATCACCTTGGTAGCTCTCCACTGGACTTGCTCCAGCAGTTCCCTGTCCTTCTTGAACTGCGGGGCCCAAAACTGGACACAGTAATCCAGATGCAGTCTCACTAGGGCAGAATACAGGGGGAGGATAACCTCCCTCGACCTGCTGGCCACACTCCTTTTAATGCAGCTCTGCATTCATTCATTCTTCTGCTGTTGCCGAACCCCGAGGCCAGGAGCTGAGTGTGGTGCCATATTATCATTCTACTGCTGAGAATGATGGCTGAGAAAGAAATGTGTGTTTAACTTCTGGCCTCTGCAACAAGCCCACAGGTAGTCCTTGTTCGGTAACAGAACCAGGTAAATGCTTATGTGTGACTTCTGTGTGGCTTATTTATTTCACCTAACTTCTAGCTTAGCATGTAATAGAAAGCGTAAACAACTAGATTTCAGCATATGGATATGTAAATGCTTGGCCCAGTGGATTCTCATGTGCACAGAATTGCGAATCGTGCATAAGTATGAACACTGCAAGAGATGAACATTCACGCTTGACTCTTAGCTGTCTCTTGTAAATTTGTAGTACAGTCAATGGAGTCAAAACAAATAATTCATTTCTTCTACAGCTCCTCTACCCCTCATGTGAAATTTCCATTTAAGCAGCTGGTGATCAGTGCTGCCTGCAGGATGCCTGCTGATTTAAATAGGTTTGTGCCAGTTTTCTATAGCCTTGTATTTGAGCCAAAGGGCATGATAATGTATGTGGGTGAAACACCACCGCACCCCCCCTTTGTATTTTAATTACACAGTTTAAAATAATCTCCTCAGCTTTGGAAGGAAATCTGCTTGTCTGTGAGCATTTGATCTGGCATTGACTCTGTCTACATCTGCAACCCCATTACCACGGGAAGACCCTGGGATTCCTTAGGAACAGAAGAGGAGATGAAGTGGGATGTAATATGCTGGGGCCTGGCAAAAAGTACAGAATAGAACTGGCTCATAGCCAAATGCTTTCATTCCTAACAGAAAGGCATTAAATGAGACTGGCTGCATTTAATTGGGCATCTTTCTGATTAAATAAATAAAGAAACCTCTGTGTACGTGCGTGTATATTATATATATAACCTTATATATATATTGCCATTTTAAAATATTTTCCTCATTCCCAGCCTACTGCAGATTACTTTAAAGTTTACAATAAAGTTGGGAACACCCAAAGAGTGAAAAAGGAAAAGATTCATGGCCGGATTATGTTTCTTTGCTTGTTCTGTGTCATCCGGGGCCCAATCCACTGCCTGGTTGCACATTAGGAATGAACCTGGCCCACTGTTTTTGCAGGTCTTAGATAAGCACTGCTTCAAAACAAGCCAAGATACAGAGAGGTCTAGTCTCTCTTCTGTAGATATTCGGCAGCCATTCATTCATTGATCATTCTTCTGGATGACTTTACTTCTATCAATTACTAACTAATCTTGTATTTATTAGAGTCGAAGTGCTGCCTAGCCTAAAGGTTGTCTAATACTCTCTACTGTGACCCTCTTTCTTCAGCTGCATATAACTTAAGTAGACGTTAACTATTTGGGCTTGTGATTTCTGTGTTTTATCTCTTTCTAAAGTTGATTTATGCATGAGTCACATCCAAAGATGACTCTGTGGCAGCTCACTTGCCTCAGACATATTTGCTGTGGACTCAAACTGGTTTTTGTACATCAGGAGGGTGAAAAAAAAGTTTTCAATGGCAGACTTTTCTGCAAGGCATAGAACACTCTGAACATCAAGATTATTCTGCTATTTTTGAATGAAGTTTCAACTTTACTACATATTTCTTTTTGTTAAAAATGCTGGTCATCCGGGGACGTGTTATAACTTTATTTATTGAGTCGAGTGCCGTGATAACCTTTGAAATCATAAACAGTTAGGAAAGACCTTGGTAAACAAAGGTTGCTGAAATGGCTAGATGTCTAGTTTACATTCCTTTCCCTAGAAGTCTAAACTCTACACATAGTTTAGTGAAATATCACTAGATTTTAGGTGCAGGTCTCCCAGTACGCCATACCTCTTCTCAGGTTCAAGGTTTGGTGTTGTGTTTGTTTTATTTGGTGCGGTTTTGTCTACCACCATCTTCTACTTATTTAACTTGATATTCTCTGCCTATATTCTCTGCTGACACAACCCCTGTGGGGTCATTTCCATTTCTGCAAAATTAATGGAAAGAGGGCATAAAAGGCTGTCAATTTAGAATTACGACATTCACATTGATTTTCTCCAGTTAGAATTGACTGTATAAGCTGCAGAGCAGGAAATATTCCAATCCCAGTCAGTATGTTCAAGCGACCTATGACTTCACTGTACTTCATACTACTTCACTCGCTTTTGGCACTAGAGGAATGTCTGCAGAAATCCTATGCCCTAATTGCACTGCATTCTCCAGAGCTGATTTAATGAACCCCCACTGGCTACAGCAAGACTAGCATCAACACTAATTTGCAGTGAAATTTAACATATATAAGTTCAGCAGGTGTTACCATTCAGAGTATATATATGTGTCTCTGTGTGACTTCAGTTAAAAATTCTACTGGCTTCACTGGAAAGGCTAGTATTTAGAAAAATGTTAGTCTTTTAGTTTTATCCAACGGTCTGCTGCTGTAAAATGCTGCAGTTAAAAACCAGCCAGTTTTTAGAGGTAAAAATAATGCTAATAGCAGAAGTTTGCTGAGCTCAGAAGGGAAGTCTCTGACTGCACCTGACTGGGCACAGAATCTACCTTCAAAGAGCTGAGGGAAATGGAGGTCATGAGGCATTAGACTGATGAAAAGTATCAGCTTAGTTCTGTGGGACCAAATCAGATTAGTTGAGCTGGTTTCAAAACAACCGAAAATTTACTTTAACATCTTTCATTCTCTTATTGAAGAACTGAGACCGAGTGCACTTTTAGATGATTCATGATGGGGTATAACAGTTTTAATTCCCTGGCCATTCACGTGTCTGTACATTAGTTTCAGTTTAGGCTTTACCCTTAGTTGAGCTAAATATTCACTGAGCTGGGAACTTTCTTCTAGTGTAGGAGAGATCTGCTTATCATATCTCTCTCTAGCACTTGGGAAATCAAACTTCCCAATCATGGCTAGCCAATATTTGGCAGTGAATTAAAAGGCAGCATCCCTCTGGGGACAGACCTGCCTTTCCACAGTGTACAGTATGTTTGTGTAGTATATCTATGGTTCTAACCTCTATCCTGTCATGGACTATCCTACACAAGGTGTTATTCCATGAAATGGAGCAGGTCATCTTGAATGCCATTACACAGCACGCGCGGGACAACCAGCAGATCAGGCTCAGCCAGCATGGGTTTATGAAAGGGAGGTCCTGCCTCACTAACCTGGTCTGCTTCCATGATAAGGTGACCCGCTTAGTAGATGAGGGGAAGGCTGTGGACGTTGTCTGCTTGGACTTTAGTAAAGCCTTTGACGCTGTCTGCCACAGCGTTCTCCTGGAGAAGCTGGCTGCTCACGGTTTGGACAAGTGCACTCTGCGCTGGGTTAAACACTGGCTGGGCGGCCGAGCCCAGAGAGTGGTGGTGAATGGAGTCACATCCAGTTGGCAGCTGGTCACGAGTGGTGTTCCCCAGGGCTTAATGCTGGGGCCGGTCCTGTTCACTATCTTCATTGATGATCTGGATGAGGGGATTGAGTGCACCCTCAGTAAGTTTGCAGATGACACCAAGCTGGGTGGAAGTGTCGATCTGCTGGAGGGCAGGAAGGCTGGATTGATGGGCCGAGGTCAGTCATATGACGTTTAACAAGGCTAAATGCTGGGTCCTGCACTTGGGTCACAACAACTCAATGCAACGCTACAGGCTTGGGCAGGAGTGGCTGGAGAGCTGCCTGGAGGAAAAGGACCCTGGGGGTGTTGGTTGACAGCCAGCTGAACACGAGCCAGCAGTGTGCTCAGGTGGCCAAGAAGGCCAATGGTGTCCTGGCTTGTATCAGGAATAGTGTGGCCAGCAGGAGCAGGGAGGTGATAGTGCCCCTGTACTCGGCACTGGTGAGGCCGCACCTCGAGTACTGTGTGCAGTTTTGGGCCCCTCACTGCAAGAAGGACAATTTGGTGCTGGAGCGTGTCCAGAGAAGGGCAACAAAGTTGGTGAAGGGTCTAGAGAACAAGTCTTACGAGGAGCAGCTGAGGGAGCTGGGGTTGTTTAGCCTGGAGAAGAGGAGGCTGAGGGGAGACCTTATTGCTCTCTACAGCTACCTGAAGGGAGGTTGTAGCAAGGTGGGGGTTGGCATCTTCTCCCTAGTAACAAGCAATAGGACGAGCGGAAATGGCCTCAAGCTGCACCGGGGGAGTTTAGGTTGGACATTAGGAAAAACTTCTTCACCAAAAGGGTTGTCAGACATTGGGACAGGCTGCCCAGGGAAGTGGTTGAGTCGCCATCCCTGGAGGTATTTAAAAGAAGGGTAGATGTGGTGCTTGAGGATATGGTTTAGTGGCAGACTTGGCAGTGATAGGTTAGCGGTTGGACTCGATGATCTTAAGGGTCTTTTCCAACCTTAACAATCCTATGATTCTGTGATTCCAAGAAATGCAGTTCCATGGTCTGATCTGTGACCCATTTGGTTTATTACCCACCCCTTATTTTGATCCTTCACCCCGTGCAGAACGTTGGAGAGGACCCGTTGCTCATGGATCCGTGGCCTTTATGGGACCCTACTGGATATGTGGAAACCATGCATATAAAGCACTGCCAGCAAACTGCTCAGGAATATGTTACGTTGAGGTGATCCATCCCTTGTTTTTCTTACTCTCAGCAAGAGGCGGAGACCACTTAGGTGTTCAAATATATGATGATATGAAGCAGGAAAAACTATCCAAAATTATTGATACCTCCCTCACTGATGGGAGTGGCCAGTCCTGGGGTAAAGACTTGTGGACCCCCCAGTGTATCATACAACATTATGGATCCACAACGTGGAACCCCAATGAATGAGTTAGTGGTGCCCAAGAACCCATTTACAGCCTAAATCGCATTATCCAACTGGAAGCCGTATTAGAAATTATTGCCAGTCAAACAGCTGAGGCCCTTGACCTATTGGGACATCAGGCAACCCAAATGCGAACTGCAATTTATCAGCATCACATGGTTCTCGACTACCTACTAGCCAAAGAAAGGGGGGTCTGTGGGAAACTGAATGATTCTAATTGCTGTTTAAAAATCGATGACAATGGCAAGGTCGTTAAACAAATTACCACCGGAATATGGAAATTAGCCCATGTTCCCACCCAAACTTGGGAAGGCTGGAATGTCGATCTGTTCCCGTAGCTTCCAGGAGGTCTTTGGATTAAACAAATCTTATTTTACCTACCGTGTGGTCTAGCAACAATACGGTTTTTGCCATGTGTCATCCCATGTTTCATTCAGTTAATCCAACACGTCGCAAATACGCAGTTTGTACCCACTGTGTCACTGATGGAATTAAACAAATTAGAGCTGTTCATCAACCTGTGTCATCCACAGTCCAGACTGCATAAACTGTTTGTCTCCCCAACCTGTTTTCTTTTTATTGGAAACTGAATTGTTATTGATGTCAGGCATCGGCCCTGTTTAGAGTTGATATCATTACAATGTTTTGGACTTCATAGCTAAAATCTTTGTTATTGATCCAATCTTTCTGCCTTTGTTTCTATTCTTTCTCTCATCACTGTCTCTATATTTGCCACCAATGTTGAGCCACGGGGTGGCGTAAGGGACTAGAAACTTGTCTCAAGATTGTTGGCAGGCAAGTCTAACTACCAAAGCCTGGTCACTATGGCAACTGAGTGGGACAGTTTAATCACCAAGGCAGACCTGACAGCAATGTGTGTCCTGTTACCTCGGAGTACACATCTTCTGCGCATGCGCCTGGACCCAGGGTCGACTGACAACATACGGGGTGGGGTTCAGACCCTCTAGAACTTCCAAGCACTCTCTAGTGACAGTACTGGGCATGCGCCCCACCGCCAAGTGGGAGGCATGGGTATGCAAAACAGTTACTGACTATGCAAGAGGACAACTCTATATAAAGGGGAAACTAGTGGAGATGAGAGCGCGTTCCGGAACATTCCCCCTCTACCAGACTCGGAGATACATCGGACTCCCGGACCACCTGCACTGCCCGAACCGCCTGGACCACGTGGACCGCACCGCCCGACCGTGCAAACTGCCCGACCACACAACCGGACAGACCGCATGACCGGACCAACCGCTGCAGATCTGTGGTGGAGGCTATCACAGCATTCTCTCTCTCTCTCGTTCCCTTTTTCGCCTTTTCTCTCTTTCTCTGGTTTTCTCTTGGTATTTGTTATTGGCCAAATAAAGTGACTTGGCCCTTGACTCCGTTTTGAGTCTTAATTCTGTTTCCAAGAATGTAAAAGGAACCTAGTCATGATAAAACATTGGACTTAATCAGAAGTTAAGCCCAGCCGCCCCAACCTCCCAGGATCACCTGAGGTCAGATGGAAAGCAAGGGGGTTTAACCTCTGCCAAATTTTTCAGCAGTGGATCGTGACAGTCTGTTACCTGTATCAGTAACAGCAGCAGTACTAGCACCAAGCAAGACTTGGTAGTGCAAAGGAGATCTCTGGGATTTTACACAGAGCACATTGGAGCAGTTATAGTTTGTGTGCAAGGTGGGCAGACTGGAGTGGGCTGCAGCCTAAAGAAGCATACATTGCTGAGATGCAATTGGCTGTTGACAGCTCTATTGCTATGGTGTACCCATGCTGATGTGTAACATGGGTGCAACCTTTCCATCCCATCAGGTCAGGAGACTTCAACAGCAGGGATGCAAGCCTGGCCCTATCTCTTGGCTAGGAACTGTGGGATACTCACCTACATTTATTCTTCCTTGTTTATGCTTTCCTTTTCAAATAGCTCCACTTGAGTGAAGTATACTACAAAATGGACGCTTACCATGAGTAACATTGTTAGAACAGTAAAAGGAAGCAATGAAGAGTTATAATTCCAATAATGTTTATTTTACTACCAGTATGAGGTATTTATTTGATGTAGTTTTTTATCATTATGTTTTTCCTAGTATATTTCCACAAGGTTTCATTTTCCCATAAAATAACCATTTCACATTTTCCATTGCTTAGTTACATGCTGTTATTATAAAAGCTATAATATTTTGGATTTTCTTATGTAAATCCTTTGCATCTGAATAGTTTGTAGATGGTAGGTTATCATACCTTCCTTTTAAGATAAGGGATTTGAAATGTTTGCCTCTATATTTGAAATCTCAACAGCATTCCCACAAAGGCCTGAATTTTAGTTTTGGGTCAAGTTTGACTACAGTGGTGAGTTGGTGTTTAAAAGAATTATAAAATATTTGCTCCCATCTTAGCCAGGTTCACTCATTTCATTTTGTATTTTTCCTGAAGTGTCTGCACAAAACCCTTCATTTGTAGCTTTCCAATGAATACTTAAAAATGTTCTCATGCTGTATGGCAAGGAATTGATTCTGAAATACTGTAGCCATGCAGTAAATCAGTGTTGATCAACTCCACAGACATATGGTGAAATTACACAGGTATTAAATACTTAATTTTTTTATTAATGTACTTAATTCCTACTCAACTTTATACAAACACCAGATTATGTGAAAGATGACTAACTGAAAAAGTCAAGTTGCTGTTATCCTAACAATTAAAAACTCTTGGTTTTTGAAATGTAAATCTAAATGAGATAAATATGGTATAGGCTAAAACTTGACAAGTTTCTTCTGACCAAAAATTTTGGAAAGAATAAGGAAAGAATTGATAGTAAAATAACATAGAACAACTTTAATTTTCCATCTTTAATGCAAACTGGCATCCTCAAATGATTATAGAATTTTGACATAAATAGATAACAGCAGAGGGAGTAGCACAGGCAAGGAAAATAAGAAAAAAAATGGTTATGTCAATGTACTTACAACAAAGCCACAAGAAGAGAGACTCAGAAAGACAAACAATGTATTACTCTCATTTCCTTAAAACTTTAAATCCATCAATAGTCCTCAGACTATTTCTGAGAATATGAAGCAGCTCCTGTCACATGCCACTACCAGAGTGCCTGCATTTTGCATAAATGGCAGTTTTAATTTTATGGAATGATTTTCTTAGGGTGTGGAGTACTGTTCTTTGTAATAGTCTGTAGCCATTAAGAAAGATTATTTGACTATTAAATCAGTTGGTCATAATGAACCAGAAAGGGCAATTCTAGAAGTAATAGAGGAAAGCTTTAGAAGTTTCCAGTTTCTTTAACTGTGCACAATGTCAGCAAGACTTTCTAAATTCAAGCACCAGTAATTACCTATGCCCTTTTCAAACAAAACCGCTTTCTTTTGTTTTCAGAATTCACTGTGTCTTTCTCACACAGCTGTGCACCATGCTAATACTGTCACTTTATCAGCTTCTCTTCAGCCTATTCACCTCACCAGAGAAGCATTGTTCTTTGTAGGACATCCCCTGATGCTTTGCCAAAGCTTAAATTTGAACAGCTCTAGTGAAGGATTTCCAATGCTTCCCTTAAGAGTTTGATAACACTGTAATTAGTCTTTCTGTTTGGCAAATAATTCTAGATTTTCAGCCTTAGTTTCCCCTTTCTTTCCTGTATTCACAAGCAATATTTACCCTTCCAGTATTTACAGGCAGATTTCCTACTTCTGCTTCTTCAGTTTGTAGTTACTTTATGCACACTTAATTCTTTTAACCTTTTCCTCATGAGCTTCCTTAGCTTTTGGTATGCCATTAAATTAGCTAAAAACATTAGCTTTTCAGACAGGATGCTTGTGCATCGCTGATCATGGTGATTACATAAAGGGCATTCCACTGAAGATATATTTCACTAAACAATTAAATGTTACTGGAAAAGCAACTCCTTTCAACAAAACCTTCTGCATCAACATCACCAGGCAATTCTTTGTTTCCTCAGGATTCTCTGAGGGCACTTACAAGAGGAAAACTGCACTGACCTAGGGATTAAGGGCCCTGTAGTGTCCTCATTCAGAAAAAGGAAGCAGCAACATGACATTTCTGACACAGATGATGTTTATGTAGACTTTTCTTGAAGTATAGAAGTGTTGAGTTAAGCAGAAAAAATAGTGGAATAAAACAGTTTTTGATTGAAAAGTTAATATATAGACATCAGAGAAAAAAAAAAACAAAGAGTTAAGCCAAGTTAGGGCATATGTTATTATGATATTACTTTATATGTTTTTTGTTAAATAAATTTTTCATCTAGAAAACTACCCAGATAGTTCAAACATCTACTGGAAGATGTATTTTGCTGTATTTCAAGATCTAATTAAATTTTAGTTAATTTTCTGAAAGTCTGGAACAGAACAATTTGAATCTTGTTTAAGTGAAAATCTCAGTACAGCCTTAACTAAAGTTATTGCTCATATTTTCATACTAAAGAAACAAGTTTTCATGTGTTCTGTTAAGTAGGTGAAATATTTAAATTTAATTTTCCCTTGGTACTGTTGTGTGAGTGCATGCCCGGATGTGTGAATTCCTAGTCAGATCTTTGCTGTGTTTTACAGCCACCTGTACAAAATATTCTAACTTATTTTATTAGTTATCAGTACCCATAGAATCAAAGTAGCCAAAGCAAAAGAAGACAGACTTTTTCTTGCAGACTGACAACTTTAAAGTCCAAACAAATATAAAGGCACACTTCTCAAACCAGCATCTTCACCTAGCTAATGATTGTTCACAAATTTTTATAGAAAAGGTTGTCCATCTCAAAGTTGTGTTTTGTGTCCTAAAGATAAATTCCAGACACCTAACAAAATGTTAATACAGATGATGGCATTGAACAACAGTATTGAAATCCAATTTATGTGAGTGCCTGTGCTACATGATTCTGTATTTTAGGAGTGTATTGGTTTAGCCCCAGTCAGCAACCAAGCACCACGCAGCTGCTCACTCACTCCCCCTGGTGGGACGGGGGAGAAAATCGGAAGAGTAAACGTGAGACAACTCGTTGGTTGAGATAAAGACAGTTTAATAGGTAAAGCAAAAGCTGCACGTGGAAGCAAAGCAAAACAAGGAATTCATTCACCCCTTCCCACGGGCAGGCAGGTGCTCAGCCATCTCCAGGAAAGCAGGGCTCCATCATGCGTAACGGTGACTTGGGAAGACAAATGCCATCACTCCAAACGTCCCCCCCTTCCTCCTCCTTCCCCCAGCTTTAAATACTGAGCATGACATCATATGGTATGGAATATGCCATTGGTCAGTTGGGGTCAGCTGTCCTGGTTGTGTCCCCTCCCAGCTCCTTGTACCCCCGGCAGAGCACGGGGAGCTGAAAAAGCCCTTAACCAGTGTAAGCGCTACTTAGCAACAAGTAAAACACCTCCGCATTATCACCACTGTTTCCAGCAAAAATCCAAAACACAGCCCCATGCCAGCTACTAGGAAGAAGTTTAACTCTATCCCAGCTGAAACCAGGACAAGGAGACAGGTGGAAGTGCTGCAAGTGACCCTGTTTTTCCTGAAGAAGGAAAGGGTGAAATAAGGAGGTTATTATACAATGCCCCATAGACAGAGGAGAAGGGAGACAGGGCATGCTTCTGTAGTAAAGCATTACTCTCCCACTGCACATGGGCCTGTAGTCAAAATATGAACACCACACCTGTTACGACAGGAGCTCTTACAACGAGAGTTTGCAGGAAACAGTAAGAGGTGTTGCTTTCAGAAGCAGCAAGGGAGAGGCACCTCATCAGCTCCTGAAACAAGAGAGAGGCTTCTCTCATGCCATTTGTTTATTTTCTTGATGGGTGACTTGAACTACCCAGACATCTGCTGGAAGAACAATACGGCAGCTGGCATGTCATCCACCAGTTCCTGGAGTTCATAGAGGACTGTTTCCTGATGCAAACGTTAGATGTGCCAGCCAGGAATGAGGCGATGCTGGACTTGCTGTTCACAAACTGAGAAAGCCTGCTTTGTAATATCTCGCTTAGTGACAGCCTTGGCTGCAGTGACCACAATGTTGTGGAGTTTGGGATCCTGCTGAGTGTGCTGAAGGTCAGCTCTAAGACAAGGGTTCTGGATTTTAGAAGAGCAAACTTCAGTGCACTCAGGGCTCAGCTGGGAGGGATTCGATGGGAAGCTTCCATGGAAGACAAAGGAGCTAGTGAGAGCTGGGCGTTCTTCAAGAACTCTCTACTGGAAGCACAAAGCCAACTTATCCCCTACAAAGGAAAGGGGAGTAGGCGGAGCAAGAGGCCCCCATGGCTCAACCATGACCTCCTGGGTCTACTCAAATCCAAAAGGGAAGCACACCAGAGATGGAGAAGTGGAGGATTATCTGCCGAGGACTACAAGGGCATAGCCAGAGTGTGCAGAGTCGCAGTTAGAAAAGCAAAAGCCCGATTTGAATTGAAACTGGCTGTAGATGTCAAAAATAACAAGAAAGGGTTCTTCAGGCATGTCAACCATAAGGAGAAAAAGAAGGAAAACATAGGCCCACTGTTAAATGGAAAAGGACAATCAATCACCAACGATGCTGAAAAGGCAGAGGTCCTCAACAGTGTCTTCACCTCTGTCTTTACCAACACTCTAGGGTCCCAGGCTTTGGGAACAAAATTGCCGATTGAACCAAACACCGACCCACCATCAGTGAAGGAAGAGTTAGTACATGAATTATTACAGGAGCTTGACCCCCACAAATCAATGGGCCCTGACAACATCCACCTGAGGGTGTGGAGAGAGCTGGCTGACATCATCGCGAGGCTGCTCTCCATAATCTTTGAGAAGTCATGGAGAATGGGGATGTCCCAGAGGACTGGAGGAAGGCAAATGTTACCCCTATCTACAAGAAAGGCTCGAGGGAGGATCCGGGTAACTGTAGGCCCATCAGCCTTACTTCAATCCCTGGGAAAGTTATGGAATGACTCCTCCTGGGGGCCATCACAAGTCAGATGAAGCACGTGATTGGGAAAAGCCAACATGGCTTCACTAAGGGCTTGACAAACCTGGTGGCCTTCTATGGCAAGGTGACTTGCCTGGTTGACATGGGGTGGGTGGTGGACATTGTCTACCTGGACTTCTCCAAAGCCTTTGATACAGTCCCCCACAGTCTCCTCCTGGAGAAATTGATGTGTTATGGCCTAGACAAGGGGTCTGTGCAGTGGGTGGGGAACTGGCTGACAGGCCGCACCCAAAGGGCGGTGGTAAATAGCTCCTTTTCCAAGTGGCAACCTGTCACAAGTGGAGTCCCCCAGGGATTGATATTGGGCCCAATGTTATTCAACATCTTTATAAGTGATCTGGATAACGGCATCAAGTGTAGCCTGATGAAGTTTGCTGACGACACCAAGTTGAGTGGGGAAGTAGACACTCCAGACGGGAGACCTGCTCTGCAGGGAGATCTGGATAGGCTGGAAGAGTGGGCCAGCAAGAACCATATGAAGTTCAACAAGGGGAAGTGTAAGGTCATGCACCTGGGAAAACATAATCCAGGAGTGCAGCACAGACTGGGATCCCCCTGGCTGGAGAGCAGCTCTGTGGAAACGGACCTGGGGATCCTGGTGGACAGCAAGCTCAACATGAGCGAACAGTGGCTGCTGCAGCCAAGAAGGCCGACAGGATGCTGGGTTGCATCAAAAAGGGCATTGCCAGCAGAGATAAAGAAGTCATCATCCCACTCTACTCAGCGCTTGTCAGGCCACCCCTGGAGCACTGTGCGCAGTTCTGGTCCCCGCTGTACAAAAAGGATGTGGACAGGCTGGAAGGGGTCCAGAGAAGGGCCACAAGATGATCAAAGGACTGGGAAGCTGCCATATGTAGATAGGCTGGGAGAGCTGGGTTTGTTCAGCCTTGAGAAAAGGAGGCTCAGAGGGGATCTCATCACCATGTACCAGTATTTCAGGGGCAGCTACAAAGAAGATGGAGACTCCCTTTTTACAAGGAGTCACATGGAGAGGACAAGGGGGAATGGACACAAGTTGCTCTTGGGGAGATTCCGATTGGACACGAGAGGACAACTTTTCACAGTGAGGACAGTCACCATTGGAATAATCTCCCCAGGGAAGTGGTTGACTCAGCCACGTTGGACACCTTCAAGAGTCGTCTGGACAGCGTGCTGGGCCATCTTGTCTAGACTGTGCTCTTCCTAGAAAGGTTGAACTAGATGATCCGTGAGGTGCCTTCCAACCTGTGTTTCTATGATTCTGTGATTCTGTGAAAATCTTGCAACTCTGAACGGAGAAGGAATGAACATCACTATCCTGATCACAGTGTCATGGACCAATTTCCAAGTTTATCCCTCTGACAGTTCCTGTGTTGTAAGAAGCTCTGCATCTCTTCTCCTACTCAGGAATTACACTCACAGACACTTCTTCTGCTTGCCATTTTCTTTTTTCCTTCTTCCTGCTCCAGCATATTAAATAACCTCCTTATCCTGTGATAGTGGAATACCTGGCAAAGTTGCTTTACTTTTGACCATATGTCCTTTGGTACTGTGCCAAAGGTTTTATTATTTACACTTGCCTCCCTCTAAAAAGAAGCTTAATTGCTTTTAATTAATTAAGGCACTTAAAATCCAGCTGCTTTACACAGATCTGTGGATCAAAGCTCATCCTGATGACAGTCATGAGAATCTGAGTGTCCTAGGTGACATATCTAACCAATCACAGCTAAGCCAGCTTGGTTTCTGAGCAATGACAGCACTTTGATTGTAAACAGCCAAATAAACAAAGCAATAAAATGTTAATTTTTTTCATTTTCACCATATCAAACTAATATTATTATCGGATTTTTTACTTGACCGAATAAAATCTATGACTTCAGTCTGAGAAGAAATAAATGATGTATCAGGAATTAAGACAAAGCTAGCTTCTATACAAAACAACAAAAATCTTACTTTGGAAAATTCCGGTCTTTAACAGCATATTGCAATGGCAATACACATTCTTCATGAAGACATGAATCACCTCTAACAAAGAACTGAGACATTTATTCCATTCTGTCATTATTCATATAGGACCTTTAAGCCAAAATATAAGTGGTTTATGATATATCACTTAAAATATCACTTCCTTTATTCCCTATCCCGTGTCCCCTCCTTTGACAAAATGTCATTTATTACTGGAACTGGTCTGCTTAAATACAGTAAATATTGTTTGTTCTTACTCCTAAAAAAAAATGTAGGATTTTAGTAATGGAAGGAGAGAAATTCACATCTATATGCCCAAGATGATGACTTCCTGTGAAAATCATATGGTGTTTTAACAAATAAACAGTTTACATGCAAATAATAAACAAAAATAAAGCCCTGAACAGACTCAGGCACTTTTCTTGTACTGTGTTTCAGAAGCCTTATTGATTCAAAAAGCACATACTCTTTGAATATCTAAAAATTATTTTGTGGCAAATATGAGTAACTCTAAAGAGTAATACATTCTTTGGCTCAGTGCTGTCAGCACTTCAGTAGCTGGCAGTGAAAGAAGTATGTTTACCAAACTCAGATCATAACAGAAACTATGTTCACCATAGTGCTGGTTTTCTCTGGGATAGAGTTAATTTTCTTTATATGCTATTATGGGGCTATGTTTTGGACCCGTGCTATAAACAGTGTTGATAGTAGAGGGATGCTTTATTTACTGCTGAACAGTGCTTACACAGAGTCAAGGCCTTTTCTGCTTCTCATACAGCCCCACTACTCAGGGACACACTGGGCATCATTTGGTTGGTGGTATGCAATTGTTTTCATTAGCAACTTGTCTTTCTTGGGTTTGATTTTTCTCTCTCTTACTGTTTTCCTTTTCCTTACAAATTAAATTATTATTGTTATTGTTATTATTAAATTGCTTTTGTCTCAACCCACAAGTTTTCTCACTTTTACACTTTTGATTCTCTCCCTCATCCCACCCGGGGTGGGAGTGAGTGAGCAGCTGTGCTGTGCTTAGCTGCTGGCTGGTGTTAAACCACAACAACCATAAAGGGCAAAAAGGTTTGCGTTGATATTTATGTCTGCCATTAAGCAACTCAGAAGTGAGAACTGGACTGTACCACATGCCAGACCCAACAAGAATATGCAGGGCCAACACTGAAAAGGACAGTGGGTAGTCATTCTAGGCAGGTGGACTATACAGCTTATTCTAGTGCCAGGGGAGGACTGTCTGCTGCATGTACTCCACACCAAGGACATCTCCTGCACAGGGGCAGTTCAGGCAACTCATTCTGGCAGGAGCAGCCTGTGTTCAGGTACCATATTTTTAGGGCCCTGCAGCTCTAGGATAAGCATTGCTAAGACTGAGCTACAGGCCAAAGCAATTTTTCTGGTAGGCCATGGATTGAACATTCCTGTTCTAACATGCCCATGTGCCTAATTCATACTGATTATATATCAGTTCTGTGCACACATGATAATGGAATTTTTATCAAAGCTTGAAACAATAGACTATTCCCTTGCAGTCATTGCAGAATTCACTAGACCATTTTGCAAGTGTAAAAGCAAGTTTGGAAAACGGAGAACAGTTACTCTGTGGGTGTAAGAGTGGGAAAGAATGGGAGAAAGAGGAAGGGAAATTGTGCTAGGAAAAAAAAAAACAACTTTTAAATTATGTACTCTATTGAAAAAAAAGAACATAAACTTCTAGCACAGGGTTCCCCTTCACTGTTTCCCACCTGTCACGATCCACTGTTGGGTTGCACAATTTGGCAGAAGTTGAGCCCCCTTTCTTTCTAACCAACCTCAGATAATTCTGGGTGGCTAGGGGCGGCTGGGCTTAACTTCTGAGTGATGTTCAATTGGATGTGTTATCGTGACCAGGTTTGTTGTGTTCTCGGGAACAGAATTAAGACTCAGAACAGAGTCAAGTGCCAAGTCACTTTATTTGGCCGCCAACAAGTACGCAAAAGGAGAGAAAGAGGAAGAAGGGAAGAAGAGAGAGAGAGAGAAAGGTACAATAGCTACCACCACGGATCTGCAGCATCCCATCAGTCCAATGAATCTTCAGTCCTGTAGGGGAACACTCCCACTAGTCTCTGCTGGTTCTGCCTTTTATAGCACTGTCCCGTTGCATAGTCCATGAGCTGGTTTGCATGGCCACACCTCCCACTCGGCAGTGGGGCGCATGTGCAGTATCGTCACTAGAGGGTGCTCAACGGTTCCAGGGGTTTCCAGGGGGTCCAAGCCCCTCTCCCATATGTTGTAAGATGACCCTGAGCCAGGCACATGTGCAGAGGACTGGACCTATGTGCTCCGAGATGACAAGATATAGATATATATATGTGTTCCTGCTGGGTAGAACTTCCTCAGTTGCCGTCATGGTGAAGCCTTGGTAGTCAAGCCATTCTGCTGACAATGTTGAGACAAGTTTCTAGTCCCTTACACCACCATAGATTTACGCAATCATTGCAGACAAATTTGTTCTCTGATGTTTCCCTTTTTATTCTGCATTCTGTCTTTGGAACAGGTCCAGTTTCTGATTAAGTCAATAGATATACACCCATTAACTTCTTAAATTTAGAATCAAACTTATGCCTAGGTATACATTTTAGTGGTGGTCACTTACAGCTTGTTACTGCACCTGTAGATAGTTAGAAAGTTATTTTTTACTATGAACTGCTAGCAGTTGATTTAAATATGTCTGTATGGTGAATTAGCAGGGGTGAATGGAATGAGAGCCCAGTAGTGTGTGTAGGTTGTAGTGCAAGCTTGCAGTGCCACAGATTAGAATCATAGAACCATTTAGGTTGGAAAAGACCTCTAGTATCATCAAGTCCAACTGTTAACCCAACACTGCCAAGTCCACCACTAAACCATGTCCCTAAGTGCCACATCTTTTAAATAAAGATTTTTTAAAAATCCAGGGATGGTGACTCAACCACTTCCCTGGGCATCCTGTTCCAGTGCTTGACAACCCTTTCAGTGAAGAATATTTTCCTAATATCCAATCCAAACCTCCCCTGGCACAGCTTGAGGCCATTTCCTCTTGTCATATTGCCTGTTACCAACACCCACCTCACTACACCCTCCTTTCAGGTAGTTGTAGAGAGTAATAAGGTCTCCTCTCAGCCTCCTCTTCTCCAGACTAAATAATGCCAGCTCCCTCAGCCGCTCCTCATCAGACTTGTTCTCCAGACCCTTCACCAGCTTCGTTGCCCTTCTCTGGACACGCTCCAGCAACTCAGTGTCCTTCTTGTAGTGAGGGGCCCAAAACTGAACACAGTATTTGAGGTGCGGCCTCACCAGTACCTAGAACAGGTGCACGATCACTTCCCTAGTCCTGCTGACCACACAAGCCAGGATGCTATCAGCCCTCTTGGCCACCTGGGCACATTTCTGTCTCATGTTGAGCTGGCTGTTGGGCAACATCCCCAGGCCCTTTTCTGCTGAACAGCTTTCCAGCCACTCTTTTCCAGCCACTCTTCCTGAAGTCTGCAGTGTTGCATGGGACTTTTATGACTGCAGGACCTGGCACTTGGCCTTGTTGAACCTCATACAATTGGCCTTGGGGCATTGATCCAGCCTGTCCAGACCCCTCTGTAGAGCCTTCCTAACCTTGACCAGATCAACAGTCCTGCCCATCTTGTTGTCATCTGCAAATTTACTGAGGGTGCACTCAATCCCCTCATCCAGATCATTGTTAAAGATATTAAACAAGACTGGCTCCAAAAATGAAGCTGTGGGGAACACCACTTGTGACTGGTCGCCGACTGGCCCTTCTTGTAGATGGGCATCACATTTGTTTCCTACAGGCCACCTGATCAAGAAGAGGAAGTTGATGAGGCCTTCTACAGACAGCTGGAAGTAGCCTCGCAATCACAGGCCCTGGTCCTCGTGGGGGACTTCAACCACCCTGCTATTTGCTGGAAAAGCAACATGGTGAGCCATGTACGATCCAGAGGGTTCTGCAGAGCATCAAGGACAACTTTTCATGCAAGTTGTGGAGGAGCCAATGAGGAAAGATGTGCTGCTCCACCTTATACTAACAAACAAGGAAGGGCTGGTTGAGGATGTGAGAGTTGGGGGTAGCCTTGGCTGCAGTGACCATGAGATGGTTGAGTTTAAGATACTGTGAGGTAGAAGCAGGGCTATGAGTCGGGTTACAACCTTGGACTTCAAGAGGGCCAACTTTGGCCTCTTCAAAGACCTGCTTGGAGGAATCCCATGGGCTAGGGCTCTAGAAGGCAGGGGGTTCCAAGAGAACTGGTCAATACTCAAGGACCACTTCCTCTGAGCTCAAGATTGGTGCATCCCTAGGAAGAATAAACAGGCAGAGGAACCAGGAGACCCACATGGATGAGTAAAGAGCTTCCAGAGAAACTCAAATGGAAGAGGGAGGTTCACAGTACGTGGAAAAAGGGGCTGGCCACATGGGAGGAATATAGGAATGATGTCAATGTATGCAGAGATGCAATGCGGGAGGCCAGGGCCCACCTGGAACAATTTCTGGTGAGGGATGTCAAGGATAAAAAGAAAAGCTTCTTTAAATACATCAGCAGTGAAAGGAAGACTGGGGATACAGTGGGACCACTGCCGAAAAAGGAAGGGGCCCTGGTGACGCAGGATGCAGAGAAGGCAGACTTACTGAATGCCTTCTTTGTTTCAGTATTTACTGCTAAGGCTGGCCCTCAGGCATCTCAGTCCCCAGAGGAGAGAGAGGAAATCTGGAGAATGGAGGACTTCCACTCGGTTGAGGAGGATTGGGTCAGATATAACCAATGCAAACCGGATCCTCACAAATCCATGGGCCCCAATGGGAAGCACCTGCGAGTGCTAAAGGAACTGGCGGATGTTCTTGCTGAGCCACTCTCCATCATCTCTGAAAGGTCATGGAGGACAGGAGAGGTGCCCAAGGACTGGAGAAAAACAAATATCACTCCAATCTTTAAAAAGGACAAGGAGGAGGACCTGGGAAACTATAGGCCAGTCAGCCTCACCTCCATCCCCAGAAAGGTGATGGAGCAGTTCGTCCTGGAGGTCATCTCCAGGCACGTAGAGGAGAAGAAGGTTATCAAAAGTAGCCAACATGGATTCACCAAGGGGAGATCATGCTTGACCAACCTGATAGCCTTCTACGATGGTGTGACTGGCTGGTTTGATGAAAGGAGAGCAGTGGATGCTGTCTGTCTCAACTTCCGTAAGGCATTCGACATCATTGCCTCCCATAGCATCCCCATAGACAAGCTAAGGAAGTGTGGGTTGGATGAGTGGACAGTGAGGTGGATTGAGAACTGGCTCAACAACAGAACTCAGAGGGTCGTGATCAACAGGGCAGAGTCTGGTTGGAGGCCTGTCATTAGTGGTGTTCCCCAGGGTTCTGTGCTGGGTCCGGTCCCGTTCAATATGTTCATCAATGACCTGGACGATGGGATAGAGTGTAACCTCAGTAAGTTTGCTGATGATACCAAGCTGGGAGGAGTGGCTGATATACCAGAAGGCTGTGCTGCCATCCAACGAGACCTGGACAGGCTGGAGAGCTGGGCCGAGGGGAACCTCATGAAATTCAACAACAGCAAGTGCAAGGTCCTGCACCTGGGGAGGAACAACCCCATGCACCCGTACAGGTTGGGGGCTGAACTACTGGAAAGTGGCTCTGTTGAGAAGGACCTTGGAGTGCTGGTGGACAGCAAGCTGACCCTGAGCCACCAATGTGCCCTTGTAGCCAAGAAGGCCGGTGGTATCCTGGGCTGCATTAAAAGGAGTTGTGGCCAGCAGGTCGAGGGAGGTTATCCTCCCCCTGTATTCTGCCCTAGTGAGACAGCATCTGGATTACTGTGTCCAGTTTTGGGCCCCGCAGTTCAAGAAGGACAGGGAACTGCTGGAGCAAGTCCAGCGGAGAGCTACCAAGATGATCAGGGGACTGGAGCATCTCCCTTATGAGGAAAGGCTGAAAGACCTGGGTTTGTTCAGCTCAGAGAAGAGAAGACTGAGTGGGGATCTTGTCAATGCTTATAAATATCTAGAGGGTGGGTATCAGGATGATGGGACTGGACTCTTTTCAGGGGTGCCCAATGACAGGACAAGGGGCAATGGGCACAAGTTGGAACACGGGAAGTACCACAGTCTCTCAGACTTTGGTATTGATCTCAGGCAATGAATAGCAGTAAATTGAGCATACTGTCTTTCTTAGTTGAGCCATCTGTATCCCTAACACTATGAGAATCACAATAGCTGTTTAGGTAACATACAGATTTCTGGCCTGGGCTATTGGAAATTTGAAATTAGTAGATTCTATAATGTCTGCTAGAGACTTTGCAGTGGAAAGCATTGACAGCAATCTTGCACATTACTGCAATAGGCAAGCATAGAGAAATATAAGATAAGATAGATTAATCATTCCCCTAACTCCTTCATTTCCACGGCATCTGGGGTCTCAGGGTTTGTCACCTATCAATAATTTTTGAAAACACTGTGAGTACCTTCACACTCTCTGGGAGCCAAAATCACCAGTTTTGCTTTTGTGAGTGTTTCAGAAGTTGAGCCTTAGTAGTAACACTAAATATTCCAAAGGAAAACTAAGCCTATTCTTGTCTCAGCTTACTGTTTCTGTTACTCAAGATTTCTAAAGCTACAGTACAATCAGAAGTGGAATGGCCTCAGACTTTAAAAAGAGTAAAAACTGGACCAATTGCTTTTTGAAGCCCAGCCACAACTTCTGCTGAGGTAGGTGCTGGAATAGTACTGATGCAAAACGTTGCTTGACGTCTCATTGCTAAAAAACAAACAGCTTTTTTCCCTGCTATTAACAAACCACTTATCCTGCTAAGATAAGGGGGGGGGGTGTGTAAGGGACTAGAAACTTGTCTCAACATTGTCAGCAGAATGGCTTGACTACCGAGGCTTCACCACGATGGCAACTGAGGAAGTTCTACCCAGCAGGAACACATATATATATCTATATCTTGTCATCTCGGAGCACATAGGCCCAGTCCTCTGCACATGTGCCTGGCTCAGGGTCATCTTACAACATATGGGAGGGGGGCTTGGACCCCCTGGATACCCCTGGAACCGTTGAGCACCCTCTAGTGATGATACTGCACATGCGCCCCACTGCCGAGTGGGAGGTGTGGCCATGCAAACCAGCTCATGGACTATGCAACGGGACAGTGCTATAAAAGGCAGAACCAGCAGAGACTAGTGGGAGTGTTCCCCTACAGGACTGAAGATTCATTGGACTGATGGGATGCTGCAGATCCGTGGTGGTAGCTATTGTACCTTTCTCTCTCTCTCTCTTCTTCCCTTCTTCCTCTTTCTCTCCTTTTGCGTACTTGTTGGCGGCCAAATAAAGTGACTTGGCACTTGACTCTGTTCTGAGTCTTAATTCTGTTCCCGAGAACACAACAAACCTGGTCACGATAACACATCCAATTGAACATCACTCAGAAGTTAAGCCCAGCCGCCCCAGCCACCCAGAATTATCTGAGGTTGGTTAGAAAGAAAGGGGGCTCAACTTCTGCCAAATTGTGCAACCCAACAGTGGATCGTGACGGGGGGTGGGGGCTGGAGGTGGGGAGTCCAGTTTGGAGCATGTGAAAAGGATATTTTTTGACATTTCCTGAATCCTTTTACTGCTGCTTTCTCAGAAAGGAAAATATTGCATAGCTGCTGCTCTCCAACGTGATTCTATCTGGATTTTAAAGGCAAGATTTCTTTGTTTATTAAGAATTTCTTTTGATTGGCATACCAGATGCTCTAAGAAGAGCATCCAAGGTCTCTGCTGTGAAAACCTAAGAGAAGCCAAGTGAATCAGCTGTAACATTAAGCAGCTGTGGGGCAGCCTTTGAATGAACAGGGATATCTCATTTTTTTTGTGTGTGTGTGTCTCTGATTCGTTGGAATAACTTTCTAAGTACTGCAATAATAATCTGTGTAAGCTGGGATTTTTGGCTTCTGAAAGTTACATGTTATAAAGGCATTCAGAGGTATTATGCAAAGAGCAAGAATGATAGAATGTTCTCCTTGCAAGGTGTGTGTGTGTGTCAAAAGGAAAACAACCCTTGATTCAGATTCCAGATGGGTTGGTTTTCTGCTGTTTCGCCTTATTTTTCAAAACTTCCAGAATCATCATTGTCTACCTATCTTGCAGATATTTATGAGACTCTTGTGAGTTTGCAGCTAACGTGCAGAGTGCTTAGATTCATCACCATAGGAGAGCAAGTAAAATGTAACACCGCTGTGTGGCATAGTGGGTAGCGGGTGCTGCTCAGAAGCAAGGGAGGGTCAGATTCAAATTCCTAAGGTAGGGCTGAGGTATTGATTTGGATTTTTAAGCTAGTGACTCTTTGATATGAAATACAGAAACATTTGTCTGAGCAGGATGGAGAAAGACATTCTTGCTGAGATGTTTACTGTAGATGTTTCATAAAATTATTTCTGTGAATTTTATATTTGACACAGTAGTATACATAAATAAATGATTATATTTGTGTTTACTGTTCTAGGAAAATGATTATATTTAAATGTATCGATTTCAACTAGTGTGTTATAATACAAGATTTGGTATGTGGTAACTTAAAAGAAATAGTTATGCATGAAGTGGTGAATGAAAGTTGAACAAGCTACTTTAATTTGATATCCATGGCTTCTTGAGTGTCTCAGTACTGAGCATCAATATTGTCTTGATGTGATATTTAAATAGTTACACAAGTGAATCAGGCTATGAAGTCACAGAGGAAAATAAACAGTTTTACAGCAGAACTAATGAACACTTAGCGAAGTTAATATTCCTAGACTTACAAAGTATAGTGGGCTTTTTTTGTGTATTCAGAACCGTGGCTTTCCATTTAATTTCAAAGAGGTTATTTAACGTGCTGCCTTCAGAAGGACTCATTATGATTTGACTCTAGAGATCATGAGGTGTCGAGTCATCAATATTATTTTCCTTATTACCCCAGTTTTCTGGGAGCATTGTCCTTGTGTCACTGATATCAGGAATGAACCTCGTAACACCAATGTAGGGTTAAAAGGCAGCATTCTTTATTTGCAGCGCCGGATGCACCGGGGATTGCTCCTCCTAACGTGCACACCCTCAGATCTAATTGTGCCGGTTAAGTACATGCTTCATATACATATTCATTAGCTTTCTGATAAAAGATATACATAATCAGATGTTATTTGCCCACGCCTGCTGGTGTCTCCGGGTGCTCCTCAGGGGGCTATGGATGAAGGACATACTCTTCCTCCCTGTGTCCGCTAGTTAACCCTTGTGTCGCACAAACTCAGTTCTGAGATTACGCACATGCTGCCCTTGAGGGGTGGTCTGTTCTGGTTTAGTGTTTGGTCTGCAGTTCCTTATCTTTATGGCTCTGTACAGCTGGTTTTCTTAAGGCCAAATGTCATCGTGACTTTGTTTAGGTACTTCGAATCTTGAGGCCTCTTTGACTTCCTAAAGCAACAAGGTTTAGTCACCGTGCAGGCTGTTCTTGTTTCGGCTGCCTCCTTATCCTGGCCAAGTTTTGGCTCCAGGTCCCAGCCTTAGCTGAGCTACACTAGACTGTATTAGTAACTCCCAACCATTTATACCCTGAATCATTACTACCTAAAAGTGAGGCTTTAATTTAATCCTTAAAACAGAGGTTTGGACCCTAAGCACTAGGAGTGAGGGTTTTGGGATCTAAAATTTAGGCTTTGAGTCTGAAAGGAGAGGGGTTCTGACAGAAACACATTATCTCTTACATTAAGGATTAACTAATGACTAAAATACAGATTAACGAATACATTGATTGATTGACTTAATGTTCAGTTGGATGGTATAGCCGCATCCATGTTTGGTTAACTTCATCACCCTGGTTACACTTGGTACATAAATGATTGGGCCAAATCCTAATAGACTAATTTTAGAAGAGAACAATAGACTGTGATTCTAGAGGAGCTGTAGTACTCAGAAATATGCTAGAATATTTTTGAAAAGTAGGACAAGTTTTATTAGTCTGAAGGAGCACTATTATGAAATGTAGCCTTACCAAAATGAGAGCAATGATCATATCAATCACTTTTCTCCTATATCACACCCTTCTTATACTCAATCTGTTTGTTAGTTTTATTGTTACTCTCCTCAAATAATAAGGTTCTTGAAAAAAGAAAATACTAAATTTATGCATGTGTTTGAACTGCACTTCATACACTGTGCTACGGACAAACAGGAGAAAGAACAACAACATTTATAATTTATTGAAATTCACCCTTTAAAATATATTCACCCTCTAAGATGTATCAAATTTAAGTCAGTGTTTTTTGGGGACAGAATTAGGAATTCAAACCTCATTGTGTTTTGGTCCAAGATGTTAGGTTTTCCTCAGCTTGTGAAGACAAAGAGATATGGGTCACAGCTGATTGGAACTGATTTCTGTCAAAGAAAATCTGAAGTCAAATGTCATTGTCATTCTATATAAATATTCAGCATGTGTGCACTTCCTCCCAGGCAAGTTTTCTCTTTGTTTCAGATCACAAGCCTGAATTAAATTTCTCAACAGAAAAAAAAATTAAAAGAAAACCCCCCTAAAAATTACATAAATGGCTCCAAAAATTAATATTTGCACACTTTCCCAGCTGAAGACTTAATAGCATTCACTTAACAATTATTCACTGAGGACAGGTTAGATTTGCAATACTGTTGCTGTCACAAGACAAGCTTTGTCTGAAATTCTGTTAATGTTGCTTTAATGTAGGAACTTTCGCTGCATTTTAAGAAAAAAATCAGACATAAAAGAACAGAGCCCAATACCAACACACACACACAAAAAAAAGCGGTGAAACCACAGCCTGCCTTGTGTAAGGATGCTTCCCCTTTGGCAGCTGTCGTGACTCCAATGATCTGGTCTTGGTGGAATCCAGCTTCTCATCTCCAAGAGCAGAAGTGATGAAGGTGGCATAGCACCGAGACCACAGTTGTACCAGGGTTAGCCCCATGTTCTATTAACCACACACTCACACGCATTCCCCCAAGCTGCCTTCACACTGAGGAGACGAACTTCAACTGTGCTATGTCTCGCTGTTTGAAAACCGAAACGTTTCTATTAATTTTAACTAGTAATGATTCCTTTGTTTTCCCTCAGTATTCCTCCAAGAATGTTTCAGGAACCAGTCGTTGAGGTCACAGCTCCAGTGTAATGATAGTCCAATGATAAAAATCCATGTGGTTCCCACAGGAACTCGCGGGGTGTGTTCACAGACTTTCTCTCCAATATGCATGCACGTTGCTGCATTTAGCAGTCCTTATGCCCTGCTATTTTGGACACTAATCTTCTGGACCTCTGGGCATCTGACAGCCCTGGTCTTAACTGCTGGATACCCCAATTTCCAGGACAAATTGCTGCTACCCGGAGATGCTTTGTGCATGGTGAGTGTCCTGGTATCAGCTGGGATAGAGTTAAATTTCTTCCTAGTAGCTGGTATGAGGCTGTGTTTTGGATTTTTGCTGGAAACAGTGGTGATAATGCGGAGGTGTTTTACTTGTTGCTAAGTAGCGCTTACACTGGTTAAGGGCTTTTTCAGCGCCCCGTGCTCTGCCGGGGGCACAAGGAGCTGGGAGGGGACACAACCAGGACAGCTGACCCCAACTGACCAATGGCATATTCCGTACCATATGACGTCATGCTCAGTACATAAAGCTGGGGGAAGGAGGAGGAAGGGGGGACGTTTGGATTGATGGCATTTGTCTTCCCAAGTCACTGTTACATGTGACGGAGCCCTGCTTTCCTGGGGATGGCTGAGCACCTGCCTGCCCGTGGGAAGGGGTGAATGAATTCCTTGTTTTGCTTTGCTTCCACGCGCAGCTTTTGCAGCTTTTGCTTTACCTATTAAACTGTCTTTATCTCAACCAACGAGTTGCCTCACTTTTACTCTTCCGATTTTCTCCCCCGTCCCTCCAGGGGGAGGGAGTGAGCAGCTGCGTGGTGCTTGGTTGCTGCCTGGGGCTAAACCGCGACAGTGAGAAAGTCCAACACTGAAGTAGTCTGTATTTCCTCCTTTTATTCTCATTTGCAATGGCCAGTTTATATCTAACAATGACGTAACAGATGGCCTAAGTTTGCTGCTTAGAGCTAAGTTGGTGAGGAACTTGGTATATTGTACATTTGCAATGTCATCCATGTTAAGTGAGTTCTATTTCTATGCTAAGGGAGCTAAAGAAGAGGGAAAAGAAAATGAAAGAAAGTCAATGAGAAGAGAATGTAAGAGCATTTCTCTCCCCCTTTTCCTTTTACTTTTCTATATTCACTTGTCATCACAAAGTCTTCAGCTTTGGCATAGAAATTAATCTACTTGTTATTAAACACTTAAACAGGCTCAAGATAGGCAATTATTCACACCCCCACACCCAGCTTCATCCTTATGCATTCAACATACTGTTTTCACCCATGGGGGGGAAACAGCTATTTTTTCTATTTTCTTACAGACTGCATTTGCAATTTATATTTCCACCATAAGAGGACAGCGTCAGTTCCTACATTTGTTCCCCTGTCCTGGTGTAGTCTGGAGCCTATGCTGTAGCTGCACTTCTAGTCAAAAGTCAGTGGTGTATGTCAGTGCTTACCCCACCAAAGACTTGTGTAGCTGCTAGGATCACTAGAGGAGGAAGTGCAGTGTAACTATGGAAATAGACCAATTTTGTAAACCTTCTCCTAGCGATAAAGGAAAGGTCAAAAGAAAAATCTGTTCCCAGAGAGACCGATCCTCTGAAAATGATACCATGGGTGATTTTAGTTTAAAGTACTTAAGAATATGAAAAAAAGAAAGTGAGACTTTGACATTTTAAAAAGGGCACAGGCAAGGTATTTTTCATGTTGCTGAAAATGATGGGCCTGATCCCCAATTACATCTGAGAAATGGTCAGGGCAGCTAAGAACTGTGTGTTGATTTTGGCAGTAGCCTGTTCTGAGTTTATTTCAAAAACCAGATTAGAATAACCATGGCACTGTCACATCTTATATGGGCAATTCTGAGACACAGGCCATTGTGACAATCCAAACTTATGTAATAGGTGTCCCAGCCATGTCACCCACTGTCTTTGCCAGCTGCAAGGAGGTAGTTGGGCATAAGGGCCTAGACTACCAAGGAAATCCTAAACTCATCCGTTGCTCTGGAGTGTAAATTACCTACAGGAAAAGGATCTAAGCATAAACTTAATATCCTTCCTATTTATTAAAAGAGCACTCTGTTTTCAGATCAGTCAATGACCTTGGAATAAAGGAACAGGGATTGTATGTCCTGGCTGTTGCTCAGACTACTGGAATCCTAATGGTTGAATGTCTTGGTACCCTTAGCTGTATGCGCTGACTTATCAAGAATGTTCATATCTGTCTCATCTTGCATCATTTGCAAGCACTGTTTTAAATGTGTGTAAAATGTTGAGAGTCTCAACTAGAAGACTGTTCTTATTTTCGTCTTCTTTCTTATTTTTCACGTCTGTAGCTTAATTCTGATTTTCTTTAGTTATCTTGAGCTCTTTGTAGTATCACCTTCTGTTTTTCAGCAAGGATATTTATTCTACTATACTTTGTGTCAATAGCACAGGCCAGCTTATTGATGCCAATGGGAACATGCACATGATTAAGGTCATTCATTTGCTTACATGTTTGGCTGAATTGATGTTTCTCGGCACTATGTTCACCTTGAACATTTGCATAAAGTTTAGCACACACTCCTGGTTTTATCAGTTTGACCACAAAGCTGATTAGAGTGTTTTCTCTGTGGTCTTAACCCCTTCACCTCATTCTGGATTCACCTGGGAATGTTTCTGAGAGACACTGGTCTACACTGTGATGTACAGGTCTTGAAGCTTTAGCGTAAGATATATACCAGTATCTACATTCTTGGAAGCTTACAGCATTAACGTTTCTTTCTAAGCATCAAAAATGAAGCAAGTTAAGAAAAAATATATTTATGTTGCTACACTCTGACCCATACTCTGTTTAATTTAGAAATGCTTTTTTAATTTTGCCTTGGCTGATTAACCAGTGATAGAGGTATGAAAACAGTACACACACATATATATGTAATTGTTTTCCTATATTCCCTTCATAAAATCCAGCCTCACAAAGTTGATTACGCATTCATCACAGATAGCAGGTAGAAACCTTTGGTAAGAAAGTGGAAACAGCCAGCTGAGAATCTCCTAACATGTCATTACCCCAACAGATATAGTTACTATTCAGTTAACTACTGCTTCTTCCTTCTTGCCCACCCATCCTCTGCTCTACTCCTGTCCAAAGTCACTTCTTGCCTTCTCCATGGAGGTTCCTTCCTGTCATTTATACAAGTAACAATTAATTGCCGTACACAAACAGGGGTGAAGAAGGGAATGGGAAGTTCTTAAAATGGTTTACAAGAGAGTAAACCATTTGCCACTCATTAAAAATTAACAATATAATCTAAAATAAAGTGTCATCACTTAGACAAAAAAGACAAATGTGTTCAAGTCTTAGGTATTTGTGAAGTATAATCTGCACCTTGATATTTTTCTTATCAATCAATGATTTTATTTTTGATTTTGACAATCAGCTACACTTGTGTCTTGGAAAGTCAATAAAAAGTTTCAGTATATTTCACAGTGGTACTTCAGGTTGTCAGGTAATATATTTTTTTAGTCTACCTTTATTTCAGATATCACAGTAATAGCTAATAACACTTCCCTTTCATACATCTTCAGGGTTACCAGAGAGAGCTCTAGGATGCAATTTCAGTGTTTTATCCAAGCATTTTAGGTCTGAAAGGAATTTGTTCAACTACCTGAGTGTAATATATTGAGTTTCAGAGTGCAGCTTTCTAGCTACATTTCCTTCAACATCATCTCTGACGACAGTAGCGCAGATTTCTCATTCAGGATGTCACCATCTATAAGTCAAATCTTATAGATGATAGGTGCACACTGAAAGAATTGATCAGTCATTGTTTTTGTCAAATTTGGATGGATCAATCTAGGAACATATTAGGTAAAAACACTTTTTCCCTTAATGATATTTTTATGTTCATTAGACTTTATTGCAGGTTATAAAATAGAACTACAAGCTTATCTAGCTTTTCATTTTATTTCTGAAGAGATGGACAAATTTTCTACCCCAAGATTTTTTCATCTATGATAGCAGAATAGACCAGCTGTATATGATAATTTTTTTTTTTCAGTTTTCTGAAGAAATGTTATCAGCTTGGGAAAATCATTTAATTATTGTGTATATTAATTACTTTATCCACAGAATGGGATATTTTGTACTATAGAGAAGTACTCAGAAGATGCAGTGCTTAACCATTTTTATGGTGGCATCATGAGAATTGAGAGGTAGGCAGACCATTCTTTTTTCACTTTTTATTTTAGTGTCCTGACAGGAGAGTTCAGGAATAAAACTGATCAGCAAATCTTCAGCAACATTTTGTTGAAATCTTATTGGATATAAAATGTTTAAAATTAAATATTTTTACTAATGTCTCTAGCATGGAAACACACCTTGATTGCTAGCAGGCAGCTGAGATCCTGTTGTACACAAACTGTATGCACTGGGTATCAGCTTCCAAATTCCCTTCTACAGATCTGATACTCACTTGAAGCCTGGAAGTGTTGAAGAACTTTCCAGGGTCTGCAGCTCCAGGGCATACAAGCCAGTATTTCCGAGATATCCAATTCATGAGCAATCAACAAAATCCAGAGTGCAAATATAAAAAGATGTTGGGTTCAATTCAAAGCAAGTCCTGGGTGGAAACCTCCTCCAATATGCAAGGAACAATCTGAGAGTTGGTTGCCTTAGTGGTAGAGAGGCTTGGGCTCCAGCCATCAATCTACCCCTTTTGGTGGCAAAAAAAAAAAAGAGGACATTTTAAGTTGGAAACATTATAGCTCAACATTTTTTAAAATTCATCCTGCTTTCAAGCCCTTATTTCTGTGTTGCAAAAAATACAGAATATTCATGACAGTCTTATTAAAAGAAGAAGGGCTCCTGAATTTCTATATTTTTCCATTCTTCTTCAGGAATGCAGGCTTCTAGTAAAACTTTAATCCAAATGGGCTACCAAATCCATAAGTAACATCTAATATTTTTAAGGTTCCTTTAAATATTTATTATTTTTAAGTATTCACACCTTGTAATTTATAATCTTTGTTATTCAAACTGAGTTTCTGTTTATGAGCTCATAAAGCTACAGCTAACTCAATTGCTCATGTGATCATCTTCGGTGAGTGTTCCAGCACTGCTTTCTGATAACATATCAGAGGATTGTCATGGTTTTATCCAACAAGCAGCCTTGTCACTCAAATAAGTTATTATCATTGTATTACTCATGTTTTTATGACTGTTTTCCTTATAGTGCAAGGGTTAGATTGACCTGGTCCTCTTCAGTCAATCTCACAGAGGGAGGAGGACGAGAAGGACAAAACCTCTTCGGACAATTAGTTTCTTCTCTAGCACTGATGTTCAGCTTTTATCTGCAGCAATTGACTGGTACAACAGCAAAACTCCTGTAACAGTGTTTAAATGTATTGCTGCTTGGCTGAGAAAATGGCACTCAGGGTCAAGTTGTTCATTTAGTGTTTATCTATATATAATCACTTCTGCTGTTATAGCCTGTCTTTGTCCTGCTTTCAGTGAACACCCAAAGCAGGGTCAAAGAAAACATGTGCAAAACAGTTTTCAGTGTGAACCATGTTCTTAACTTGTACTGAACTGAAAGGAATTTGTTTCAAGCTAGGAGCAATACACAGAAATGTGGCATTTCAAGTGGAATGTCTAACATATTTCCAAGTTCTTATATAGCTTAAGATATTTAATCCTAAATTTAACTACTGCTGCTGTTTCTTTAACAAAAAATTTATAACTTCTGTCACCTTCTTTCCTCAAACACCCTGTGTAACCTTGTATGCTAGCACAGTCCGGTTACAAACACTGTGTTACAAAAACGTCACATAGCTGTCTTTGTGAGTTGATGTATCTTGTGCAGAAACTGCACTCACGTTAGTCAGAAAGCTCAGCCATGAGACTACTGTGAACATTGTACTGTGGTGATTTAAACATCAAATATTGATAAATAGATGTAACTCATCTTTACCTGAATTACTCAGAATTAACAAACAAAAAGAGAGAACTAAGAAAATAAGATATTTCTTCAAAGGACCCTTCACTTTCTTATAAAATCTAGGAAGTTAAAAGAAGCACTGGGGCACTTACAACGCCCCAGATCCCATCCTTCTTACTCACAGAATTATTAAGTAGATTCCCACCCATCTTTCTATAGCTGTATGCCATTAGCTTTATTATTTCCATAATTTAACAGTATAAAGTACTTGACCATAGATAAAGTACTATATAACACAAGAACTATCCTGTAAAGTAAGTGAAGGGCCCCACAAATTTAAATCAAATAACTTATGCAGTGAACATAGAAATAATTCTAATTTGAAGTTTGCACTTTGCTTACTACTCCCACCTTACACTCAGAACCTGTAGGCAGACTTTATAGTTCTGTTTGCCTGGATTAAACAACATCTCTCAGCTTCTGAGCCAACCCTTAAAAGCCTCTACACTCAAACCACATATCACATGGGTCAAAACTTAAGGGGAAAGAGAACCCTAACCACAACTTCTCCAACAAAAGTAAGCCCATCGTACCCTATTCTGGATAGGGGAAGGTACTTGGACTCTCAGCAGGACCCAGGTGGCATAGCACTACTGGCTTCCTCAGAACCAGCTGACTCCTCACAGCTAGCAATGGGGATTACCCAGCAGCTTCCATGCCAGAACAACTACAGTATTGATTACAACCCCAGCAAGAGGAATGCACCTGAGTGTTTTAATGATCACCTACTGGACTGACCCTATTACATGCAGCTGTAAAATAAGAAAGGAATTTAAGAGTTACATACTTGCCTAAGTTTACACACCTCTCTCCAGGAGGCATCTGGACTAACTAACAGATAACCCATTGGGTTAACCAAATCAGTAACTATTCATTTGGGTTTTGTCCTGTTTATGCTAACAAGAGGTAAAGAAAGCAATTGTTTCTGTTTAAGTAGAAGTTTCAAAAGCTGACACAAGATTTTTCATCTATTTGTTTTTTCAATTGTTTACCTAAGAAACTGTTCCCCTAACTGGTTAAAGATAGAAAAGCATATTTATTATGATTATGAAGGTCAGAAGCTTTTAATAAAAGGTTTTTTTCAAACCACTAGATCATGGCATCTCAGAACTAAGGAAGCTATATTTCCTACAGATTAATACCCTGTGGTAAATTAAGTTTGATCTCTAATAGTTGCGAGTAGCCACTACCAGGGGTATTAATGAGGCTTCTCTCCTACACCTAGCCTGGTGTCTAATAAGAGGTCACTTTTCAGCTCTTCTGTCACCCAGAGCATTAATACTATCATGACTTTTTTAGGATCTTATTTGCATATATGCCACCTCATCTTCTTTTAAATTTGGTTGAAATCAGCCAAGTGGTTACAAAGTCATTGGAGAAAGGCCCCTCACAGCTTAGTTGCATAAGCTTTGTTTCCAAGGGAACAAAAGACTAAAAATCTCGTCTGTGGGTATATATTGCTGCCTTGGGGTGCAGCGTGTTGCCTCCGCAGTCCGTCAGTGGTGTATTTATGAGCAAAAAGGAGTATCTCACGGTGACACATTGGACTGCAAGTCCCATGGGTCTCAGCCTAGGGGCTGACACCAGACACAGTAAAGTTGTTTTGAAGCCTGGGTCTAGCTGAGCCTGGTTGAACGGTATTGTACTGTGGTCAAATATACAGAGGTTAAAAGTGCAATGGCTTTCACTTAGTGGGCAAGCAGGTGTTGCCAGACTCTCCTAGAACAGCAAATGGGACAGGTGATGCCTCAGCAGCAGAGATGGGCACATGTGTAGGTTATTACTTAGTCAGCTTTTATCACAAAGTACAAACAGGTTTTACACTGACCTTCTCTGGTATTCAGTGAAATCAACTTTTCAGTTTGGAGCAGGAAAGAGGAATATTAGCAAGGTCTTTTTTTTCCTCACTGTTTTGAGCTGCAGATGAAGAAAGCCTATGTAAGCCGGTCTGGGAGCCTAAAACTGAGTTGTTTCTTCATTACCTTCTTTTGCCCACCTAGTTCAACTGAGCAGCAATCCAATTTACAGCATGCAGGCTATGGGTAATTCAGAGTGATTTTGTACGAGAGCTGCCTGTTGCCCCTCATGTGGTCCTGGCAATTGCTCAGAAAAAGTATAGTTTCACCCAGAAAACTGCTCCATAAAATGTTCCCCAACTGGATTATTATCCAGCAGATGTTATAAATCACATGACATTCCTCAATAAACACATTATGATTACCTTTAATATAGGACATACCTGGTAGTTGCACTGTATATGAAATGATTAGACATTAGCTAAAAATGCCTACATTCTTCCCCTGAAAAAAGACTTGTATGTGACTAGTCTAATAGGAGAATGCTTTTGTTATGTGCTTGTATTGTAGCGATACCTAAAAGCTCTAATAAAGTTTATTGTTCCACTAATCACCTACAAGCTCTAAAATAAAGGAATGTTCCCTGCCTGAAGAAATTGCACTCTGAGATAAGAGAATGAGTGGTTTTGAATAAAGGAGAAGGAGGTTTGAGGACAAGAGCTTGTCAGGTACTCAAGGTACAAATAGAGGCTGTATTCACTAATTATTTTCCATTTTTAGAAAAAGACAAAAATCTATGCCTGCAACCACATCCCTCTAAGATTCTGGATTTTTAATTCTATATCTATCAGTAACTTAAATTATATAAATTTATGTAAGCATTACTTCAAGACCATGGTTCTCTACCAAAGACCATATTTTTCATCTCACTTTTGCTATCTACCCCAACACAGAATAATTTAAAAATAAATAAATAAAATCCCCAGTGAGTAGTGGTGATTTAAGGTCTTCTGAGCAAAAGCTGTTTCTAAGTCAACAGCAAAAGTCCATGATTCCACAGGAAAGTGAAGGTACAGCTTAAGGTGAAGAAAAATTTGGCTAAGGAGGAATCTGGTTGAAAGCTCTTATGTATTATGATGGTTTTGTTGGCAGTTATTTTTGGCACCCTGTCAGACCCTTCTCCCAAGTCTGCTGTGGTTCTAGGAAAGGCTAGTACAGGCAACAGTAGGAATACTCTTTAAATAATCAATGTTTGTGCTTAGAACTATGTGCATGCAAATATAGTTCAGAAGAAAGTATGAAGTAGGGAGGAATATGTGATGCTCTCTAATTTTCAGAAGATCAAGGAAATAGCCTCTTATGTGTTGTAAATGGTTTTCTTTGCACAATTATTTTAATGTGACAGATATGGGATTTATCCTGCCCTATTTTTGGAATTGTTTAAAAGTCAGTTTGTAAGTTTCAAATGGGTGGTTAAGAAATTAGACTGAAACATTATATGGCTATATATCGATCTGCAAACTCCACTTGCGGTTGTGAATGTTGATTTGATTTATAAATGACACTGTATCGTGGATTCTGTCTGGACATTTCTCCCTGCTGGATTGTATGGTACTAGCTTGAAATGCAGAGTCTGCTTTCTTATCCTTGACTAGCAAGTCAGCTGCAGCCTACGGGGAATAGTTAGGATTTTAGGTGGGCTGCAGCCAAATACAAACATTGACTGACTTGTGCTGGAGGTGGGAGAAAAGGCTACTAAGCGGGGCTGAAATATTACAGAAGGGGAACTTCAATAATAGGCATTTAAGAGAAAAGAGGAGGCTTGCACAGGAAAATGAGGGAGGACCTAAAGGAATGAAAGAACTGACTAAAATAGATAAAGACGCTGAAAGGCAATTATGTTTGTCTGTTTCTTTTCATAGCTCTGATTATATCAAGTGTGGTGTCCATATGTGAAACATGATTTATTTTAGAAGTCCCATTGAGAATATTCTCCAAGTCTCACTTTAGCTGTTGCATCATATTTTTAATCGGTGAGAATCTAAGCCCCAAAATCCAGATTATGGAGGTGTGTGCAGTTACTCCTGAAAAGTTTCTGGAAGAATAGTGCTGTTGTGTGGACATGGGCTTTCAGATTGTAGAGTCCTAGTTTTCAGGAAAGAGTAAAAGTGAGAATATCTGAATCCCAAAAAGCATGTTTAGAAGTGCAGAGCTTGTGAGATACCATTGGAATCTGATTATTCCTCACAGTTTAAGGGCATGAGTTATTCAGAGAATGGAGATTCTTGCTGAAGTCTGGTAAGCATCCCAGTAAGCTGCCTGCCAAGGTTGTAGAAGTAATGCTTCTGAGTTTCATTTCTGCAATGCTGTCTTCTAATTTTGCTCTCCATAGAGCAAAGATTTTGTTTCTCCCTCAGTAAGAAAATATTCTGTCTGTATGGGTGCACAGAGTGTGTTTTCTTGCATTTCGGCTAATAGGCAGGTGCATTAAAAGTAGCTTTCTGTGGCATATTTAGTGTATGTATAATAGAATGGATTATAAAATATGTCTTGTGAAGTCCACTCTTACAGACCCTGAGATATGCTGTGCATTTCATAATCTGAGCAGCCATTTCCAGTTTGTAGAAAAGGGGTACTGACAGAGGCCTGATGCTGCAGGTCCTGTGCAGACTGACACAGGAATCAAAAAAGCAGCATGTAAGAGATTGCAAGTGTTAGTGAGGCATTTTTTTCTGAGTTTTTTTTTTTTAAAGTTATTATTGACCAGACCCTACTTACACTTTATTTGATCAGTAATGCTATTAAAATTTATAGTATTATGCTTTTTTTCCTACTATTCTTTGTCCGCTGTAAGTAAAAATATGAGAGATGAAAAGCCAAAGCATGAGGCTAAGTTTCTGGAATTTCTGAGTTCTCTGTCTTCCTCTGGCTCTTGCAGATAATTTACAACAAACCCTTCGAAAATACCCACTGTTTTGGGGTTGTTTTTTTTAGTATTATTATTATTTTAAGCACCTTTATTTCTGGTTTGCTAAGTTCTCTAAACTTATACCTGAAAGTAAAAACTGCCTATCTGAAGTTCTCTTTACAGACTATTGCCATTTTGTATATGGAATGTAAAGACCATATTTGTTTGTGAACCTAATTGCATATTACAACATAAGCAGGAGATTAGCTGTTTATGTTATGTGCAGTTTATGAAACATGGAAAAATTTTATATTGTTTTGATGAAAGGCATACCAGAGGGAAGAGATTGAGTTCTTACTTTGTTTCTCTGCCTCTGTTTGATTATTTGGGAAGGCTTTCTCTAAATCTCTGGCATTGATAAGAGCCATTTGAGAAGTTCCCCTTAGCCAGGCCAAGTCTGGTCTCATAAGCACAATTCCATTATTTCAGCTGGATTCTATTACTGCAAGCAGCTTACTCAGCTGCATAACAGGAATGTTTAACCAGTAACAAGACAAACTTCCATAAGCTGCTTAATTCTTGCTTGGGACTGTTCCTCAGAATCTGTAGAGGAAAAGGATGTAAAAAGAAAACTAAAATCTAATTAAATGGAGGTAGAAAGCGGTGTCTGAGTAGACAAATCTTAAGCCTTAGCAAATTTTCAAATGTTATGGTATCCTTTTTGTCCCTGGAAATATTTCTTTTCATTTTTCTTCCTTCATCTTTATCATTAGTTTTCAAGTAACAGGAAAAGCTTTTTTTAAAAAAAAATTTTTTTATATTTCTATATATAAATCATATATATAAATATTTATAAATTTTTCTTTTTTTATATGTATAAAAAAATGTAATCCAACACAATTGACAGAGCTACCCTGGCAGTGTCAATGTCTTGAACAGGCAAAGAACATTATTGCTGTTTTCCCAAGAGCAAGGGTCTTTATTTGTAGTGTTTCCAGCCAAATTTCAGCTTACTCCAGGTAACTGTTCTGCTTCCTCTAATTCCTTCTTTATAAACTGTGTAGTTGTTCTCTTCACTATTAAACTGCAGGGCTGCATCACAAATTCATTGTGCTGGACGAAGTAATTAATGTATAGTATGGACTAAGATCACTTCTCCATTTCATTAATTCTAGTTTAACTAGTCACTTTGATGGAATTATAACGTTGGAGAGTGGAACTCCTGATACTTCAGAGCGGGGCCGGGGAGGAGGGGGAAGGCCCCATTAAGAGTGCATATTTGTAACATAAATATAAAAATACTCTAGAAAAATAGTTTTTCTTTGTCTTGGGGATGGGGAGTTATGTTTAAGGTAGTGCTGGTGTTCATTTTAAATGAAATGACACTGAAAGTATGGAAACTTACTTTTTTGGCTTCAGTGGAAGCCCAGATTGAAAGCATAGGTTACTGAAGTGCATGGGGTAGGAAATCAGGCTTTAACTTCCCCTGGAGGAAGTAGTACAAGGCAGAGAGAGAGGATGGATTTATGTTGGGGTCAGGGTGTTTAAAAGCAGTTTTCTGAAGTGAAACAGTTAATTATTTAAAAAAAAAAAATGAACAGTGCCTATATAAAAATACCTAAGGAAGAGTAAAAATGGGGCAAGTATGTACAAGGCTTAACACACATGTATGCATGTTCTCCAGATCTCCTGGTCTTTTCAGTTCAGGGGATTTCCCAGTTCTGTTGTGGACTGTCTGTCTGGTAACACCCAATAGATCTCACCCCTAAGCATTTGTCCCTTCTTTCCTTGACCCTATGTAAAAAATTTTGCAGCCACATCCTCCTTCAGCAAGGTATTCCAGGGTTATGGTACCCTGTGTCTTCCTGGTTATTTTGAACATGGCTCCCTCTAGTTTCATTTACTGGAATTCCTTGAAAAGGCCATCTATTCCTTTCCATGTTGCTCATGATTTTGCACACCTGTCATATCCCACCTAAGGCCATGCCAAAGGCTGCAATGTTTTGTCTACCTGTTGTCCTTCATACAGAAGGGACTCCATGCTTTTGACTATCCCTTTTGCCCTCTTCTGAATGTGTTTGTTTTTCTAATAATGGATGATTTTCAAGCCAAGGGATTCAGCAATGCGCACATTGTTCATATATATATGATACAATATGATAGTTCACCTTAGTGAACATATATATATGAACATATATGTTCAGTAAGGTGAACTTTTGATTTAAAGAGTGGCATAGTGACCTATTCTGTTCTTCATTCTTTTCCTAATTCCAAATGTTTCTTGAGTTTTTTCACTGCTATTGAGCACTGTCTTGTTACTCTGTGGAACCAACTATTGAGACCTCCAATTCTTGCTCTGGTAGTGGCCAGCCCAGAGCTATCATTTCATGTATAAAGCTAGAATTCTTTTTCCTTGTGTGCACTGCTTTGCACTTAGTTCTATTGGATTTCATCTGCCATTTTATTGAACAGTTTTGTGAGGTCCTTCAGGTTTCACAGTCCAAGCTCATCCTTACTCCTCTGAATGTACTTTGTGTCACTGGCACACCTCCTTGTCTTACCACTCACACCTCTTTCAAGGTTATGAATGAAAAAAATGAACAGCACAAACCCAATAGATTCCACTAATTACTTCCCTCCACTGCAAGTACTGACCAATTATCCATACCCCGCCTCCTCCACCTTCTATCTTTTAGCCAACTTCTTACTCATTCCTAGACCTACCTGCTGACATGGCTGCTGCTTAATTTTTTTAAAAGCCTTTGGTGAGGGAGTTTGTAAAAGAAACCTTTTGGTTATATCAACTGTTTTGCTGTTCTTTCTGATTTCGTCAAATACGTCAAATAATTTGAAAGAAAATACTTCTTTTGGAGAAGATTTGGAAGAAAAGACCAGCCTGTGCTGGTATCCAGGTCTGATACATCTAAGATCTAAGGAGGTTGTATTTATGTAGTTGCCCACTAATTCTACATAGTGGAAATTGCTTTCTGCTTCTGATTTGATTTTCATCCTCCGACCTGTCATTTACATAAGGTAAAGAGTTTTCATATGTGCATACTAAGAAAGACTATTCCAAACTGTGTGTTCTTCTGCACTCATTTGGCTTTTTCTCACTCATCAGTTTCAAAGTTCAATCACAGTCTTTGTTTAAAGTAGTAACAGTTTTGTCCCCTCACAGTTCAGATGAAGTCCATCCTTCCTGTGCAGACGTTTTCTAGATGTGTCCCTAGGTATTTTTATAAATTGAAGAAAAGAGCCTTTTGGAGTTTCATGCTTCAGATAAGTTTGTCCTGGCATCAAACTCCATCTATGTTAAATAGATGTCCTAGGAAAAGACACAATTTAATCAGAAAAGATTGACTTTCGATTTAATGTTAGGAAGAGACAAGTTGTCACAGTTGAAAACATTTGAAATCTGGTTTTGTGTTTAATATTTTGCTGAAGAGGTCTCATACAGCAAAAACATCCTCAATTCTATGTTGATTTGTTTGTGGAAACATGGGAATTTTTTTTCTCAAAAAACAGGATTACAACGGATCAATAAATTTACCCAACTTCTGCTTCTGAATATTCCAAATATTAATATATTGAGCTGATGATGGGGTTAGTGATGAATCGTAGAAATGTTAAAATTTCATATAGTCCTGCTCCATTCATATAGCTATAATGCAGGAGGCTCTATTATGGATAATTTAGATAATCTGCAGGGGAACAAAAGAAGTGACTGTGAAGAAGAATGTGGCGTGTTGTCCCCCTAGGCCATGGAGCACTCCATTTGCTGGAATAGCTCTAACTGCTATTTAGTGGGCAGCTTGCGGAAAATAAAAATGCTACAGGCAATTGAGAATCTCATTCTGTATTATTAATATTTGCCGTATGGGTGAAGAATAGGGTAAACTAACTCCATTGGTACTAAGGGGAGAAAACTTGTGGCAAAAAAAAAAAAAAGGGAGGAAAAGATCAACATCATCTTTTAGCAAGATTTCTTTTAAGGTGGAGGATTTTTTGGGTTGGGTTGGGTTTTTGTTGAGGCTGGAGGGAGGTGGTATTGATGGTGGGTCACTGCTTCTGGAGATGGTGACTTCTGCTATCTAATGGTCACCCACAAGTGCCTTGTTGATCCAGATGATAATCCTTGGTTTGCAGGAATTCAGAGATTTGTGAAAATCTGAAGGTAGCATAAAAGCATTTTGTAAGAGGAACATTTCACACCGTGAAAGCTGGCTGAGTTCACAGTAGTGTGCTGAAATCCTCTGGGGAAATGAGAACGTAGATTGTGTATGCTAGCAAGTGATTGAATTAAGGGTATGTTTCCACTAAGGAAATTAGAAAGCTTTCAGATTCTCCAGGTTGTTTTGGTTTTAGTTTGGGGGTTTAGGGATGTTTTTTTTTCAGAGTAAAGAAGCTAAAATAAAGACAGCTTTATGGTGTTGAGATGATGAAATGTTATTAATCTATGCAAATTGAATCCGGAGGAATATGTTGATCTGGGATCCATGTAACAATTTATGCCTAAACATTTCACAGGCAAATGTATTACTGTTAAATATGATGGTGAGAGGAAAACCAGAATAGTGATGTGGAAAAGATACTGGAGTCTAGGAGGGCTGTGGAAGGAGTCCAGCAAGAAACCTTTTCTTCCAAGTTTCCCATATACTAGCCCTGGAGAAGACTTTCATCTCTTATAAAGTAGATCTCCCAAAGTGGTGTCACCTGTGAACTGGCTGCCCTTAGGATACAGAGGAATGAATGCTTTAGAGACTATACAACACTTTCAGCAAGATGGAATGATGATCTTGCCTCAGGCAAGTTTTTCTTTCCCTTCCCACTCAAACGCACTGTCAGCTCTTTTATCAGTGTGCCACCTGCTCTCCTGCAGACTGAATAGTACACATATGCAGTACATGTGGTATATCTCTTATTGGAAGTATCTTTCAAATTGTGCATAGATTTCCCTCCTGACGCCTCCTAGTTCTTGGCCAGATTGAGTAAGAAAGAATCTGCATTACTTCATCAAGAAGAGAAAACTGTGTTTTAGAACATGTGAATGAGAGCTAGTGAACTGGTTAGTACTGCAGCCTAGCATGCAGATAAACTCTATTATCCTTAATCAGTGCTTATGTTTCTTTCCCAGATAAATGTCACGCTGAAAGCACTGGGATGTGTTGGGTGATGGTGTCTGTTTGCTTGCAAAAAAGCACACAACTTGCAGAGCAAGACACACTATCCTAGACAGACCTCAAAGTTTTGCAGAATCAGTATAAATCTTTGGAGATCTTATTGATCATTGTGTCTGGAGTGAATCCATAACTACCAACTGCACTGTTTAATTTTAAACGCTATGTGATTAATTTTTATTTTAAATAAAGTTGATGGAGCAGGCATGCGCAAATGTTAAAATTCCTATTAGCAGATGGGAGCTGGAAAACATATGAAATGAAGGTTAGTAGTAAATCAGAGCCAGAAATCTGTATGTTGGGATTTCTGGGAAACAACAAGAAGCAATCTGCAACTTCTGTTACAGCCTGAGCAGTTTAGATTTTATCTGTGAGAGTATGGAAGGGAAAGACGCAAAGAACTCCACATCCAAAAGCTATCAAGAAAAAATAATTAGGTGGCAAGTGGGATAACAACTACATGTCATGATGAGAGCTTTTCTTTCACTTTTGGTTCACTTTTGAAGCATCATGCATCCATAGGCAATGGATATCAAACAAATGTCCAGTTATGAAGCAAACAATAACTGGCATGATTTTCTGCCTTCAGACCCTTACCACAACAGAGGTAAAGCTGTACTCTCTTTTGTATTCCTTTGCCACATCTTTTTCCATTTAAGTAATTTCTTCTGGTATATTGGCTATGGTACATTGTGCTATTCTACAATGCCTAATTTGTTGTTTAAATGTACTTACGTACGTTGTTGGCATTGTTGGAGTGGGAAGGGTTTGCTTGACAATATAATTCCATTCATCCCTGATTTTCAGTACCCCTTCTTACCATCACACCTTTGATACTGGTTATTGGGGGTGGCCTTTTTTTTTCTTTTTTTCTTTTTTTTTTTTTTAACTTCTCATGATGAGGCTTTGATTGTACTGTTTGGAGAGCTCTATTTCTGAACTTATTGCAGGATATTTTTATTCCTAAAGCTTGCACTGATTTCTACCCCACCCCACAATCCATATTAAGCTATATGGCTTTACTTCTAGGGTGTACTCTTTGGGGGTTTTGGAGGACAGAAATGTGTTTAGTAGAATTCTGCAGCATAATTCCACTTTCTAGACAGTGTTGCCTTCTAAGGCTGATCTTAGCCTTTGGGGAGGCCCACAAAACAAGATATTTCTCCCCTCTGTCTCTCAAACACTGGTCCATGGTGTGCTGTGTCACCAGTCACATAAAGGCCAGCTGAGAATTCTCGGGACTGTAACAAAAGGAACAGACATAGCTAATGGTGGTTCAATAAGAAATGTCTGCTGATAAGGTTTACCTCATCCTTTTTCTTTAGGGAAAAATTGATCCCTGACGTTCTTGATGCCACAATGTCTCTAAGTATCAGATTGCTGTGAATGCAGGGTATTCAATGCTAATGAGTGCAGTGGTTGTATGTACATTGACAGTTACCTGTCTCTAATTTGCCAATAGAGCGGGGAGTGGCACCGCTGATTCTTGGCAAATGGAGGAGCTGTTTCAAAGATTAATGCTGAACTTTCTGTTGGGAATAGGTCTCCAGGCCTCTTGAGGTAGGTTGTGTGGCCTGTAACATAGCTGAAATCATGGCTAAAAGTCAAGCTGCAGAGGCAAGAATCCTATTCAGCTGATATTCACAGAATCACAGGTTGGAAGGGACCTCACAGATCATCTAGTTCAACCTTTCTAGGAAGAGCACAGTTTAGACAAGATGGCCCAGCACGCTGCCCAGACGACTCTTGAAAGTGTCCAACGTGGCTGAGTCAACCACTTCCCTGGGGAGATTATTCCAATGGTGACTGTCCTCACTGTGAAAAATTGTCCTCTCGTGTCCAATCGGAATCTCCCCAAGAGCAACTTGTGTCCATTCCCCCTTGTCCTCTCCATGTGACTCCTTGTAAAAAGGGAGTCTCCATCTTCTTTGTAGCTGCCCCTGAAATACTAGTACATGGTAATGAGATCCCCTCTAAGCCTCCTTTTCTCAAGGCTGAACAAACCCAGCTCTCCCAGCCTATCTACATATGGCAGCTTCCCAGTCCTTTGATCACCTTGGTGGCCCTTCTCTGGACCCCTTCCAGCCTGTCCACATCCTTTTTGTACAGCGGGGACCAGAACTGCGCACAGTGCTCCAGGGGTGGCCTGACAAGCGCTGAGTAGAGTGGGATGATGACTTCTTTATCTCTGCTGGCAATGCCCTTTTTGATGCAACCCAGCATCCTGTCGGCCTTCTTGGCTGCAGCAGCCACTGTTCGCTCATGTTGAGCTTGCTGTCCACCAGGATCCCCAGGTCCGTTTCCACAGAGCTGCTCTCCAGCCAGGGGGATCCCAGTCTGTGCTGCACTCCTGGATTATGTTTTCCCAGGTGCATGACCTTACACTTCCCCTTGTTGAACTTCATACGGTTCTTGCTGGCCCACTCTTCCAGCCTATCCAGATCTCCCTGCAGAGCAGGTCTCCCGTCTGGAGTGTCTACTTCCCCACTCAACTTGGTGTCGTCAGCAAACTTCATCAGGCTACACTTGATGCCGTTATCCAGATCACTTATAAAGATGTTGAATAACATTGGGCCCAATATCAATCCCTGGGGGACTCCACTTGTGACAGGTTGCCACTTGGAAAAGGAGCTATTTACCACCACCCTTTGGGTGCGGCCTGTCGGCCAGTTCCCCACCCACTGCACAGACCCCTTGTCTAGGCCATAACACATCAATTTCTCCAGGAGGAGACTGTGGGGGACCGTATCAAAGGCCTTGGAGAAGTCCAGGTAAACAGTGTCCACTGCCCACCCCATGTCAACCAGGCAAGTCACCTTGCCATAGAAGGCCACCAGGTTTGTCAAGCCCTTAGTGAAGCCATATTGGCTTTTCCCAATCACGTGCTTCATCTGACTTGTGATGGCCCCCAGGAGGAGTCATTCCATAACTTTCCCAGGGATTGAAGTAAGGCTGATGGGCCTGTAGTTACCCGGATCCTCCCGCGAGCCTTTCTTGTAGATAGGGGTAACATTTGCCTTCCTCCAGTCCTCTGGGACATCCCCCATTCTCCATGACTTCTCAAAGATTATGGAGAGCAGCCTCGCGATGATGTCAGCCAGCTCTCTCCACACCCTCAGGTGGATGTTGTCAGGGCCCATTGATTTGTGGGGGGTCAAGCTCCTGTCGTAATTCATGTACTAACTCTTCCTTCACTGATGGTGGGTCGGTGTTTGGTTCAATCGGCAATTTTGTTCCCAAAGCCTGGGACCTGGCAGTGTTGATAAGGCGGACGTGAAGAAATTGTTGAGGAACTCTGCCTTTTCAGCACTGTTGGTGATTGACTCTCCTGTTTAACAGTGGGCCTATGTTTTCCTTCTTTCTCTGCTTTTGGTTAACATACCCAAAGAAACCTTTCTTGTTATTTTTGACATCTACAGCAGTTTCAATTCGAGCTGGAGGAGAGTTAGCTGGTCCTGTCCTTTTAGCTACAAATCTATTTGGGGCATTTCTGACAAAAGAAGCTTCTGCCTTGTCCCCAGAAGCAGCCTTGGGAATCCTCAAGAGGCATTAACTGCAATGCTGTGGAGAATGGGAAATAAATGACCTGCCTATTGGCTTTCCCTAGCTTTCATTTTATAGGTTAACTTTACAAAGAATTGTTGAGTTTGTGGTTTTGTTTGTTTGTTTTGTGTGGGGTTTGGTGGGGGTTTTGTTTTGGGGGTTTGGGGTTTTTCTGTTTTGTGGGTTTTTGTTTGTTTGTTTTGTGTTGATTGTTTGTTTTTCTTAAATTGAAAGCTGAGTTTTTCTTTTGAACCTCTAAATCCCAAATTCAGTGTTAGATGGGCGTATCTTTGATGGCCAAAGACCAGCTTTACTCACCTTGGGTATTTATTAACTGTTCTCTCTTTTCACAGAATAATTGAGGTTGGAACAAACTTCTTGAGACTGTCTAGTCCAACCTCCCCCACTCAAGCAGAGTCAGCTGGAGCAGGTTGCCCAGGTCAGCATGCAGTCAGGTAATTAATATCTCCAAGGATGGAGACTTTACAACTTTTCTAGACAATCTGTGTCCGTTTTTTACCACCTTTGCAGTAAAAAAAATTGTTCTGTGTTCATATGAAATTTCCTGTGCTTCAGTTTGTGCCCATTGCCTCTTGTCCTCTCTCATAGTACTACTGAGACAAGTCTGGCTCCACCTTTTTTAAGCCCTCCCTTTTGGCATTTATACACATTGATGAGACCCCCTCCTCCCCCTGAACCTTCTCTTTTCAGGTAGAAGAGTCCCAGCTCTCTCAGCCTTTCCTTGCATGAGGTGCTCCAGTCCTTCTACCATCTTAGTGGCCGTTTGCTGGACTCACCCCAAGAAGTCCATGTGTTGGGGCACCCAGAACTACAGACAGCACTCCAGATGAGGCCTCACCAGTGCTGACCAGAGAGGGGATCACCTTCCCTCACCTGCTGGCAATGCTTTTCTTAATGCAGACCAGGATAACATTTTCTCTCTTTGTGGCAGCTGAACAAATCTAATTTCTAATCTTATAAACAGGGAATGCCGGAATGTTAAATATTAGAAGATTTTCAACGCTAAATAGCACTTACCCTTATGGATTAAAAGAAGAATATTTAAACTGCTGTGTAATCACCATGTCAGTAATGCTTAAAAAGACATGACTTCTGTAATGTTTTATGGCTTATTCTGTGCTGAAATCATTGGGTAAAACAAAAATTGTACCAAAATAAGCTAAAATGACACTCTCCCTCCTTTCTCCTCACACCCCTCTTTTTTTTAAGCTGAAATGAAAAAAAAAACACTTGTGGGAGGGAGGAAAGATTGGGGATTTTTGTCTAAACATATTTGATTTCAGTAAAACCAGAATTTTTATTTCATCAGAATATTTCTCTTCTGATTGATATGGAAAACACCAGGTGAGACCTTTAGCATTCATTATTTAAAAGCCAAGAGCCAGATCTATTATTATCAAGACCTCGTTCACTAGTTGAGGAGATGTGCACTTGCTCCACCCTTTTAAAAGTAAGGGTGAAAAATGTCCTGCTTTTTGGGTGCTCTGTGAAAATGTGCTGTAGTCGATCATTGTCATGTTAGAGCTGGGGATGTGGATTTGTGGGGAGGGCAGGGGGCAAAGTGCAAATCTGAAACTTACGATTGTCCATCCCACAACTTATATTCAATATAACATGGGCTTATATTGGGCATTCATAATCTCAGATAGACAGTATTTCTCAGGATCTCGCAAAGGGAATTCATGTAAGACAGGAGGGGTTTTGGTCAGTCAGAATTCAAGGACCCCCTCCTAGAGAGGCTGGCACTCAGCCTACGAAGTCTTTGTTATCTCAGAAGTACAAATCCTCCTTAGATACCTTGTGGGAATGCTGCAAAATGAAAATCACTCTAACTTCCCTTGAATCTAGCCTACATTGAGGCTAGAGGACAGAGGGGTTATTGGGCCAGTACTATCCCATTACATTTTCTAGTCACAGCAAAGATTCAGGAGCTGGACGTTGATGTACAAAATTCAAGCACGCAGACGCAAGGGATATAGTCTGGTTTTTATTGAAGCGTGGGATTTAAGGTTCTCATGCATGTTTTATTTTTGTTGTTTAAATAATACCTAAGAACAACTGTCCTGAGGTACAGCTTCCTTCCTTGGTAGGGTTACCAACGCTTTTACTCTGCAGTATGGGATGTGCAGTCTCCTTGTTAGCGAGAACAGTGCAGTCATTACAGGGTGATCATACAGGATGATCTACAACTACCTGAAAGGAGGTTGTAGTGAGGTGGGTGTTGGTCTCTTCTCCCAGGTCACTAGCGAAAGAACGAGAGGTAACAGCTTCAAGCTGCGTCAGGGGAGGTTTAGATTGGATATTAGGAAAACTTTCTTTACTGAGAGAGTGGTCAGGCATTGGAGCAGGCTGCCCAGAGAGCTGGTAGTGTCGCCATCCCTGGAGGTATTTAAAGGACATGCAGACATGTCTTCAGGGCATGGTTTAGGAGACATGGTAGTGTTGGGTTGACAGTTGGACTTGATGGTCCTAGAGGTCTTTTCCAACCTTAATGATTCTATGATTCTATGAAAATTACACAGGAACATTTCCAAGCAGACAGTGCTGCAGAGAATTGTTGTGCCAGGTGATTATAACAGTTCTGGGTGGAATACTGCAAGTGTTCAAGAACTTGAGGTATGTCATAGGGTCTTTAACAGTATAAGATCTTAGCAAAGTTTTTTTTTTAACTCTTGGTTGTTGCTTCAGGACTAAGGAAGAGAGAAAACATGCTGTGATCAGTATTTCATATGTACCTAGTTGTCCCCTGACCCCCTCCCTTTTCCCCCCTCAAGATCTCTTATCAAAGCAATGACCTTAGCTGACATGGCTTAACAGAAGAAAAAAATCTAACAGAAACACAGAAGCAGTAGAAAGTCCATACAGGAAAAAAAACAGGTATTCTCTGCAGTATGGTGGTATCCTGAACTGGGAGTAAACATTAAGATTTATTTCAAATCCTATGTAAAAAATCTATAGAAAACCCAGTGTGAATTCCTTGTAATACATTTTTTTTTTTTTTTTTTGGCATCTTCATGACTGCTTATAATTCCCCTGTGCATGTGCAGTCAGTCAGTGACAGAATCATTTCACAGTCTCTCATTGTTTTGCTCCATCAGAAAAGACAGGTTCTGTGTGCCAACGTGAGGATTAAGCTCATCATCACAAAAAAAACCCAGAAGATGAAAGCCTGACAGAGTTGCAGTATGATCGCTAGATAAAGTTTCAATCCTCTTGATGGCGGTATTGGGCTGAGAAGGGAAAATTCCTCCCAGGTACAGCAAATGATCAAAGAACTAAGTCCACTTCACAATGCGTGATCTGAAGCTGAGGTGGGACACAGGCATAAAAGGTTTATGATGGCATGAGAAACATATGGTATAATCTAGAACTTTGGTCACCGATTTACCTCAGTGGTTCTGCTGTAAGATCCTCTTTTGTGCTACAAGGTGAACTAATAAGGGGGAGAAAATGTACTCTAATGATGGCTTGCATATGAAATTTATGATATGAAAAGCAGAATCTGAAAGCCTTTTCAGGGGAGGAGGGCATGAGCCTCCTCCTGAGGCTTGTAACGTGTAACCTTGTTACAAGTTCAGGAGGGCCAGTCACAGCCAAAACATGGGTCAGAGATTCTCTGCCCAAATGGAGCTGTGCTGGCTGATGAGCTCTGGAAGTCACATCTCAGGTAACTCCAAACTTAATTTTCATCCACTGCTTGTTTTCTTTTAAGGTACGCCTAGAAAACATAAAACATAAGTCATATGCAAGTGATGAAGGAATTTGGGGCCTAAAAGCTATTTTGTTTGCTGCTGTTCACAAAACTTTGCTGTCCACCTCACAGCCAGTGTCTGTCATTACATGCCTGTAGGGGAGAGAGAGCTTTTTCTCAAAGCTGTATTGGCAAGACATTTTCTGCTCAAACTTCTACTTCTTATAGGTACTTGGACCCTAGTAGTATGCTGTGATGGATTTGTATGTCAATGTTGCCACCATAAATCCAGAACAATGTTTTGTAAAGAAGTGAGAAGGGAAGAAATACATAGGAAATCAAATGTATGTGTGCGTTGTTTTGGTTTAGCATTCTCTGATCACTACAGAATCAAAATAGTTTTTAAATAATGGGATATTTATTCCCATAAAACCCTGTCTGTAAAAGTGAGATAGTGCTCCTCTGTTTATCTGGGGAACCAAGGAACAATGAGATTAATGCCAAATTTCTTTGGATGGAAAGAGCCTGGTTTTAGCACGTGTTTCCAGGGTAAGCTTCTCAGCATATGAAGTATATAGAAGGCATTGCAGGGAGAAATCTGTATTAGGCCCAGTAAAAATCAGGCCCCCCATTTCTGCAATTTCTGCCATATAAGATTGGTCAGGTTACATGTGGAAGGTGCATACGCATAAATGCAAATGAAAGAGGAACCTTCTCTATATGACTAAGAACTTTAAATGAGTAGATGTTCCATGATTAAAATGCTGCCAATCTGAGGGAGACTGGCTCAAATTGAGGAGGGAAAAACAGAAGAAAACTCTCCAAAGGGCTAGTAGTACCCAGTGCAGCATTCATCCAAAAAAACATTGTGTATCTTTGAAGAGAATAGGGGACACCCGAAAACCTATTCTGTCTGTGCCCATTAGTAGCACAGGGTTTGTGAGAGCTTTGCTGATCTCATTACATATGCTGCTTCCTACATTTGACATCATTCCCAGATGTTTCCACCTCAAAATAAAAAAGATATCTAATATAATTTCTTCAATACTGGGGAGAATGGGTGTCACCTATGATTTCCTTGAGGGCTCAGAAAATAGAGCAAGACAGAGGAAGGATTTCCATTCTTGGAAATTGATTGCAACATGCCTGATGATCTGCAGTTTGCAGGAGCAGGTCTCAGATTCTGCACCTTGACTTAAAAATCTGTTGGTGGATTGAAGGCAGCAACCCTGTGGTTAGGAGCCAGAGCAGGGCCACCTATTCTCCAGTACTCCCAGCGCAGCTCCATGAATTCCTAAGTGTGAACTCCAGTGATGTACTAGAGAGCCTTCCCGTACAAGTTTGCATCTGGATTGACTGGCGGTTAATTAAGCTCATTCCTGTCTCATGGGTCTTTGGGGGTTTGCTAAAATAATGCTGTTCAAATTCTAGTGGAGAAGAATCCCCATGAGAACAAAAAGCTGGTTCACTAGACATTTGTTGACAGATGCTTCAGAGAGATAGAAGCCTTGGTCTTGAATTCCTTCTTCAGTCCTCCATCAGGACTACCAAAGCAATGTAGGAACTCTGTAGTTATACCACCCCTGGCATACTGCCTCTGGGATAAACTAAAGGCTTCATTTCTCAGGGCTATCAATTTGGCAACATTTTATCCAGCATATTTACTGAAGGTTGAAGGAAATCGCTAACCATAATATTTGGATTTATGGACTCTTTCTTGTAAAATGTGTTCCTTTTGAATATACTTCAGACTAGGAAATAAGTTAAATTAGGATGTTGCAATCCTGCAGCATGTCAAGCACGACCCAGTGGTGTAAGGTCTTCCTTTCTTAGTGCACAGACCGGAACAGCTCTTACCTTTGGCAATGACACAGAGCTTCAGCTTAAACGTTCTTTCATGTGTTCCTCTATGATTTCAACACATACCCCAACCCCCCCAATAGATATTTGCTCCTTTCATGCCTTGTAGTTTTTCACCTAACCACTACTTTTCAATCCTTTAAAGCTCAACTTTCAAGTTGTTTCCATTGAACCAGGACAATGATTGTCTTGGATCTTTTCTTACACTTGCTGCAGCTTACTTTCTGTGCACGTGTGAGATAATGGATCCTTCCACAGAGAACACCGATTCAGCAAAGTTTCTGCATCTGATTTCTTTGCTGACAAGCAGAACTGGGTTGGATATTATGGGATGAGAAAGCCAGAGATCTCTGATTTTACTATATCAGATAGTCTGCTATCAAACTGAGAATTGTTTGAAGTTTTTTGAATAAAAAATCTAAAGTAAAGCATCAGCTGAAGCTAAATATTTTATTTAAACTTTAAGTGCTTCAATTTCAAAGCAATCACTAAACCAAAGAAAGATAATTCCTTACTTTTAAAAATGTCAAAACAAAGTGTTTAGATTACTTTGAAATGCTTTCAATATACCAATTTTAAAAAAAATCAAAACTTAGCCTTCCTCACCAAAAAAAACCCCTCTGCAAATCAGTGACTTCCCATGAAGCATTTTATGGAAATACTTTCTGACCAGTGTTATCAAATCTCAGCTGTCCTCACTTTCTCCTGTGATACTAGTCCTCAACTGGTATAGCTTCCTTAGCCTCAGTTATTCCTGGTTAATTCCATTCTGCATCAAACTCTGTGGCTGAAGAATGTGAGGTGGGGGGGCCAAGCAGAGCTATCTCTGCTAGTTGTAGTACCAGCAGTATAGTCCTGGGCTGTGCTGTGCTCTGCCTGCTGAGCAGAGTACAATGGGCTACGTAGAGTGCCAAGCTGACAGAGGTAGCCTGCTTCTGATACTGCCGCTGGGTTATTTAAAATGAGGTGATGTGCAGATATTGAATACTCAGTCATTCTGTGTCAGTAAATCCTTTATTTGTACAATGGGACACAGCTGAATCACAGCTTTGTACGGTTGCAGGTATGAGGAAAATCTGAACTGAAATCAAGTACAGGTATTCTGTATATCACGCTTCAACTTTCTTGATATATGCCAGACAGAAGAGATGATTCTCTTTCCCTGCAAAGTATTGTGTATGCTCACAGTTCAGTAATGACCATGCTTAACAGACTGAGACAAACATCATTTTAAATGAAGAATTACTGTCTCATGCTTTGAGAGAAGTGCTGGAGAACCACCACCTCCAGCAGGGACCAAGCAGAACAGCACAGAATAATTTCACTATTCAGCAAATAGCAAAAGACTAATTTCCCAGTAGCTACAAAACAAAAGCCATGCAGACATATCTGTCAGCACTGGGTCCTTGGAGGACTGGAATAACCAGGAGGACAGTGGCCATTTTCAGTAGGGTTTGCAATGTCAGAATGAACTGCAGTAGACTACAGTGAAATACATTTTTGCTGTGAGTTAAATTCAGACTGGACTCCTAAAATGTAGCATTATTTTCCTGTATTTAACCAATACAGGCTGCAGCACGCTTTTCAGATTGCCTTCTTGTCTGCTGACAGCATCTGTTAGGAGCTCAAATGACTGAAGGGGGAGTTCATGAATAAAATTTTTTTGGTTGTCCCACTGCTCAGTGGATCAGCAGCCTCATTGCTCCTATCTCACCAAGTGACCAAAAATGAGGAAGGCAACAGACCGAAGACACTACTGGAGTCTAAGGGTTGCACAATGGGGACTATGATTGTTGGAAGCCACAGAGACATTACCCAAAGCTAGTCCTAATGTCTATTGCTTTGTAGCAAGAATGCGTCTCTACTCCAGTAATCTTAGTTGACTGGTGTTTGTTGGGCTGTAGGGATTTTTTTTTGTTGGGGTGGGTTTTTTGTTATGCTATGATGCCAAACAGCTTCTGGCTGCACACAGTGAGGTGTCTGGCAGAACTTCTGTGTTCTGGTGTTATATGTTTCTCTGTGTGAAGTAAGGTGGGAGAATGGGGGTGGAGGAAAAAGGAATAACCTTAAAATTATTTTGGAGTCAATGTAAAAATAATTACGTCATTTTCTGATACATTTTCCTTCTCTTCCTTCCTTCCTGTGTTCTGTCCTACTAGTGGAAGCACACTGGCATAAACCCAAAGTGGATCAAACTGAGGTTTTCCTATTTGTATGCAAAGCCTCTTTACTTTAAAGAGAGATTTTGGCACAAGGAGGCTGACTCTTGCCTATATGGCCCTTAAGGTAATTTGAATACCTGCAGCTCATCGATATCTCCTATTGCTGATATTGCTGTAGGCCTGATATTACAACACCTTGTGCTCAACGGGATACTCATAGGATGTTGTACCAGGTGCTCAGTATCTTGTAGGTTTCTAAGTATTAGACACTAACACTGAGTTGAAATGACCAAAGACTCTGGTGACACAGGGTTATTAACCCAGAAATATATAATGTCTCTTTCTCTGTTACCACAGCTCTACTTGGACCAGGTTATGTACAGAAGTAGGTGGTAGAGGGGGTGGGATGAAGGTGAGTAGGGGTGAAAATAGGGAAAATGGCTGTGTTTCCTTTTTTGTTTCCTGCTCTTTATTTGTTTCCCAGGCTTTATTCATGCTGCTAGCCCTGGGCAGGGAGACGACACAGAGCCCCATGTAAAAGCTCATGTAACAAACATGGTTTGTTTTTAAAGCTTCCTTCTGTTACTTTAACCCATGGCTCACAGACAGTCAAAGTGATGTCTCATTGCTATGACTTGGCAATTTCCTCATGGCTTTATGTACCGATGCTGCATGTTGTTTAGATCAGCAGTACCCTTGTCCTTAAGCTCAAGCCCTGGCAACAGTGATGATGGAAATGCCAGTACTGCCTCAATATGTCACTTCACATTGGTCTCCTGAGACAAGAAGGCCACTTCTTTCCAGAAAGGCACAATAATTTGTGCCAGCTCGTTAAGCTGGCATACTGCTGATTCAGGCATTGAGCTCTAACAGAGCACTTTGTCCCAGCTCTGTAATGGCCTGTCTCTTGTATACCCTAGGGGATAACTAGGATAAGTTCCTGGAGGGAAAGGTCAAAGAACTCATGAAAGTTTGTTATTGTCAATCCGAATTAAAACCGATGCCGGAAATATAAGATTTGAATACAGCTTTGAATAACTGGAAGGGAAAAGAGAATCTATCTCAGGGAATATGTGTGTTAAGCTCAGGACAGACTACAGTTTCTTCCTGTATCCGAGTCCCCTAGAAGGAAGGAAGGAAGGATTTAATAGATTAGGAATGGAACTTGGTCAGTTTTATTAATTCATTTTTAAGACTGAGAACGTAAATCTTTATCAAAAATACCATAAGGAGGAGATGTTAAGCGACCAACTCAAAAGCTTAAGTCAAATAATTTTGCAAGAGGCAGCAGGTAATACAAGATGAGCTGATTCAAGGAGGTCAAGCCGAAGTTTTTGACAGATTTGTCTGTGGGTTTGGATGATGGGTAGTATTACGTGGCTTCTGAAAAAGTATGTAGGGCAGATATTTGGGATGGTGGATCCTGGCATTTACTTCTTTATAGGACTAAGAAGGAATGGGTGCAGCATTTTGTTTGCACTTTGTATCTGCTTGGGTTCATTTAATCTGATTGCTTTTCAGAAGCCTGCATAGCTGAGACTAGGTGAGTGTCAGAGAGGGGAAAGCAAACTCATTCCTTCTGATCCAAAACAACAGCTAAGAAATCTGGATAAGACTGCTCAATTTTGCAGAGAGATCATAATGTTTTGGGGGAGGGGGGGAGAGTTGCTTTACAGTAACATTCCTTTTGAACTCTTTATAGTAAACAAACTAACTTTTGCAGATGAAAACTGCAGCACCAGTTTATGTGCTTAATTGGATGAAGGACTTAAATACAGCTGTATTTTTTATAACCTCTCTCTCACATGCATGCTTCACCTGCCTACCTGCCTCTTCACCTGCCTTTCCTTTTTACTTTAAATAGTAGCAAATACTGCTAGACAAGCTGAAAATGGTTTCACCATTCAGTTTCCGTACTGAGGCGCCGAAACAAACTCTGCAACTCACGGAGAGTTATAAAGCAGGTATGTTTACTGCAGCACTGGGTGCAGGGGGGATCGCTCCTCCTAACTTGCACACCGCAAGTCATGCTGGACAAAGCTTATATCGCTCAGTTATATACATACGCATTTGATTTCCCGGAACTAATTTTAATACTTGCCTCTTAATAACCCATGCGTTTGAAGTCCCTTCCTCCACATACGGTCATGAGTTGGCCCATCCAGCAATCTTGTCGCAGTGTATTGCAAGGTGTGTTGGTTTCAACTGGTGTCCTGACTCTTATCTAGATGGAGGTGTCCTTAGTTCCTTTTGTCTGGGTTTAGCCTGTCCCCTGCTGCTACGTTGTTTGCACATACCCCCCCGCCCCTGCCACCCCCCCACCCCCGCGGACGCTCCCCATCAGGCTTGCAACCTTGAGTGCCTCCTTGCCCGAGGCCCCTTACAGCAATGGCAGTGCTGAGGCTGTTGCCTGTTTGTCCTGGGTGCTTCCGAGTGGAACCTCAGGGATCATGGGGTGGTTTCCAGGAGTTTAGTAGTTCTGCAGTGTCCTTATAACTTCGTTTAGGCGCTTCTTGTCCTGAAGCCCCTCTGACTCCCCAGAGCAACAAGTTTCAGTCATCGTGCAGCTGTTCCTGTTATCTTACAGCCCAAGGCTACCTCTTTATCCTGGCTAAGTTTTGGCTCGGGCCCCAACATTTGTTGAGCTACGCTAGATTGCATTAGTAACGTTTAACTATTTATTCCTTGAATCACTATGAATTGGCAAATGAGAAAATGCTCCCATTTTCTGAGTGCTGTATTTTGCTGACTGCTTGCTTTAATTCGGTAGTTTAAAAACATCGGTATAAAATCCTTTTATCAATTGCATAGGCTATAACTATTGAGTCACGCTGCTATTTTTCTAGATCAAACAAAAAGCTGAGGCTGTTGAGCAACATCTGTTTGTGGGTTTATACACCTTTTCCTTGGTAATCATGAACCAGTTAGAAAAACAGGCTTTTCTGACGAAATTAAAATTTTACTGCAGAATGTTGCAAAAGTGTAGTTGAAACCGAGTAATTCATTCAAGTAAAGAGCTAGACCTCTGACCTGGTTTTGCCTGGGATAGAGTTAATTTTCTTCACTGCAGCTGGTATAGTGGATTTGGTCTAAGAATAGTGTTGATGGCACAATGGTGTTTTATATGTTTTTAAGTAGGTGCTAAGTGTCACTAAGTAGTGCTTATGCTAGTCAAGGACTTCTCAGGCTTCCCGTGCTCTGCCAGGCACACAAGAAGCAAGGAGGGGAGGGGACACAACCAAGACAGCTGATCCAAACTGGACAAAGGGATATTCCATACCATATGATGTCATGCTCAGTATATAAAGCTGGGGGAAGAAGAAAGAAGGTGGGAGGACGTTTGGAATGACAGCATTTGTCTTCCCCAGTAACTGTTGCACGTAATGGCTGAGCACCTGCCTGCAGATGGGAAGTAGTGAATAAATTCCTTGTTCTGCTTTGCTTGCATGTGCAGCTTTTGCTTTTCCTTTTTATTATATTATTCTTATTATTACTACTATTACTGTTTTGCTTTACCTATTAAAATGTTCTTATCTCAACCCACAAGTTTTCTTAGTTTTGCTTTTCCGATTCTCTCCTCCATCCCACTGGGGTGGGGGGAGTAAGCAAGTGTCTGTGTGGTGCTCAGTTGCTAACTGGGGCTAAAGCACAACAACCTCTTGCTCAGATTTGCAAAACAAATCCTGAATAAATTTATTTTTGAGATCCGTGGTCCCATGCCTGTGCCTTCTGTGCCAGCAACCATTACTTTGGTCTCACAACTACAGAATGCCAAGTCTGATTTTTTCTGGGACCAGAAAAGCCAAAGTACCATCATAAAGCATGAGCTTGACAAAATTTCCCAATCTTCACTTAAAGCTTCACTTAAACAGACTGAGACACCAATTATCACAGACAGCTGAACTACCAAACTTAACATCAAATTTGTGCCCACACACTTTTAAAGGAGTATAAAACCAGGTATTTTCCTTATTTTTAAATTTCAGAGCAGAGAAACAAACTGATTCTCAGATATATTTAAAAAATGTGAACAGCCTGAAATAAAAACAGATTCATGCCTAGACATTTTCCTAAAGGTTGTCCTGAAAATGTCTGTAGCTACAGAATCCAAATCCAGTCTGAATGTTTTCAATGGTTGGTGGAAGCCTGAGATCAGTGTTACAGCTGAAGGATGATTTGAAATGTAGTTTAGCCCATTGATGCACAGAACTAACCTGTGTAAGATTTTGGTCTGAACTACAGTTTCCAGTTTACAAATTTATTTTTTTAACAGCATCTAAGACTAAATTTGTGGTTTACTCCCAGCAGTACTGAGGCCAACTCACAGGCTTGCACCAAAAATGTCATAAAACCTTATAATTTATTGTGAGAACTTTTTCTTAAGTCCAAACCATATTGTTTTCAGTTGAGTTTTGCATTCAGATTTGGTTTTGCTTGGAACCAAAACTAGAATGAGAAATTCATTCAAAATTAATTTAAGAAAACTGCTCCTAGTGTGAGGATAGTAGCTCAAGAACAAAGAAAAAACTGTACAAGGAGGGAAATGCTTTATAAATACCCGTTGAGTGTGACGCTTATCCTGTAGAAAAAGAACAATGAACTGCAAATTTAGTAAGGCATATACATAATATATTTCCAATTATATTTGATAAATTATATTATAATTTTATCTGTATAAATGTAGAGATTAAATTATATTATTGTCATTTGCTATAATCTATAGAATTTTGCCACTAAGAAGGAAGCCCCCAAAATCTAGAAGAATGGCATCATTAAATAATTAAATGCAATTTTGCTGTACTTCCAACTGAAAATCAGTTTGAGGAATATTGAACTGAAATTAAGTAGGAGTGCTTATTTTTCTGTGGAAGAATCAGCCCATGAGATGGTACCACACTAAGAAGACAAAGTGAAAGATGTTCTTCTGAGGCTGACAAGGAACAGACAGCACCAGAACAGTTTACAGCCACCAGAATAAGCCCATATCCTTGCATCTAAGGCTTGTAACACTGATTCTCATGCAGTGCTTTGTGCTGACTCCATTTTACGTATGAAATCACCATGGCTGCTGCAGAAGACTAATTAAGTTATGGGTTTATCTCCTGTCCTTTTCACTGGATCTGTTTTGGGGAATTTTTTTCCAGTATAGCTCTTCTAGCTTCATTTAAGCTGTGTTCCGTGATGTGGGAACACAAGGAAGGTTTTTATTCTGAACTGTGGATATTGATACAGTCATTGAAAACTCTATAATAGGAACACAATAGTCCTACTAATAGCTTATTCTGTTTTAGTCACTGTGCTGTTACAATTATGATAATAAAGTTGACAATTTAAAGTTGTGATTAACACTGTGGATCACTAATAACTAATGGTAAAGGTTAGCATTAATAAACTTATTTTCTTCCAGTTGTCAAGGTCCTATCAGTCATTAACTACTAAGAATATTTTTCAAACAGTGGAACTTAGGCCAAATTTAGACCAATTCTTATAAGCATTTTCATTTTAAGACTTTCACAAAGTTACAAAAACAAGAAAAGCAGACTTTCTAAAGGCAGAGGGCTTTCCAGAACAAATCAGAAGAAACTGCATGTCCTTATCAACTCCCAGCATCTAGTTTTGCTCTAAGACTTCCTAAGCACTTGTATTTTCACACCACATAGCAGGTCATATGACTGCATGCTTTAGGAGACATCTTTAATCCAGCCGGGGATCATTCCTAATTGCCCCAGCCAAAATGTTCATTTGTAAGTGTGGGCAATTCACCCAAGAGCCTGTGACTAGGACTGGGAGAGTTTGGTCAATCTGTTTGTTTCAGAATTTTAAACCAGAGTAGTAAGTGTTCCCCAGTGCATCTATGGGCAGTGTGGGTCTTCAGTAAAAAACTTGGTGATGATATTAAATATAAGTTGAGAAGATAGACTGAAATTACCTTACGTGAGATTGGACAGAAACCAAAGTTAGTATAGGATTTTTAATAAATGGCAGATCAGGAGCACAATCATGCTTCATAAGCACAGTTCTCCAAGAGTGTCATATAGAAAATCATCATTTCCAGGAAAAGTTCTTCTACTTCAAGGATGATGACTGTAGTCTTCTCCTCTTCCCATACAGTGATCCCCACTTGGGCTTTTTATTTCTGGGTTGGTTTGGTTTAGGGTTTTTTTTTTTCCTTCCCAGAGACTAAGCATTTAAGTTGAATCAACTGTGGGAGAAGAGAGGATTGAAGGTAAAGTAGTGCTTTTTATTATTCAGGTTGTCATTAATTGTTGTTTTCAGTTAACAACATTTAAATTAAGTATTCACGCAATCAGGCCAGTTGTAATTCAATCAGAAACCCATCCAACTACCCTGAGGAATACCATCAGGCCTCCTTACGCAGCAAGAAAGAATTTTAATTAGAAATTTGAAATAAGCTTTCCTCTAGTTTTGCCAGGAACAAAATGGCCCGGTGCTTAGCGCCTCCATATGGGGAATTAAAGCCTTTGGAAAAAATCAGCATGTAAAGAAACATCTAAAATTTAAGATTATGATAAATGAGCCTATATTTGCACTTTCTGATAAGTCCCAGTGAAGAATCTGAATGTTTTGCAAACACATTTCTAGGTGCGAAGTACAATACCACTTCTGCTGTGAGTATCTGTATTTTCAAGCGCTCTATCTTACAATAAAAAATGATGAATTATTTAGTACACTCAAAGCTACCTTTGAAGATGCAATTAATGAAAAACAGGAGGTAGGGAGCAATTTGGATGGAAAATTACTATATAGGCATTTTAAATAGGTCACATGGTATTAGCCCTGAGCGGTATTTTGAACTGTTAGAATTCCAGTAAGATATTTTCTCCAACCCCAGGGCAAGAGGTGTAGAAATAGGGTCAGATTCCATCATTCAGAAATCATGATTCCTAAGCCCATCAGTGATTTTGAGGTGTACAATTCAACTCTAATAAACTGGGGGAGGACGGCAGGGGGAAGTTACTTGACTCTGCATTAAGTTGCTGTACAGTAAGTCAATCAGGCTTTCTACTCTTTAATAACTTTGACAGCTGGACACTTCCTGAACAAACCCAGTTCTGGTACTTGTGCAGCATTTGGCATCTACTGTAAATGTAAGTACAGCACTAGGGTTGACCCGTTACAGTAGCATTTAGCACTCTACTCCTAAGCCAGAGCAACACAGTCACTAGGTGGTAGATAAGTAGCAAGGTGTGGGAGTTTGTTGGAGAAGGGGCGTTTTGTTTTTTGGGTGTTTTTTTTCCCCCCCTTTTTGCTTGTTTGGCGGGTTTTAGGCTGGGATTTGGGGTTTTGTTTGTTTGTTTGGGGAATTTTTTTTGTTTCGGTTGGGGTTTTTTGGGTGGGGTTAGGGTTTGGGTTTTTTTCTTGTTGTTGGTTTGGGGTTTTTTTTGGTCTTGCTTAACTGTTTAAACAGAGCTTGGAGAAATGAATTTGCCACTTCCCTTTAGACTGCTTTTCATTTTGCCTCCTGACCATGACTTGTTTTCCTTCTGCTAATCTCGTTCTTAAGAACTCCTTTCAAAGAATACAGAGCAGACATAGAAGTCTTTCCCTCACCTTAAGATATAATGGCTTAAAGTTGACACCTGCAGACCACAGCTCATTTTCTCATGCTTTTCCTGGCTTTGCTACCTTGGAAACCTAGTGCTTTATATCTATACCATTTGCATTTCATTAGAGTGACCAGCACAGTACATCTCATTTTAGAGATTTCCCCAGGCTGTTCGCTCAAGGCTATTCAGTTTGTCAGTGAGGTGCAGGGCTTGCACCTCACTGTTCTAATTTCCAAAGCAGACAATTGCTCCAGATCCTCCGGGAGGGCAGATGGGGAAGAAAAATACAGAATTGTAGGCAGGATCCTTAACTTAGTTAAACTGGCGATGGCTCCACTGACTAGACTTACACTACCAGCTGACGATCTATGCTATTTGTATACTATTCTAATAAGAAATATCATGATGTCCTAGCCTTACCCTAAGACAAGTGTCTTTTTCCGTGCTCCAAAACGGTTAAGTGTATGAAACCAAGCTTCCACTTTTAACATTTTTCTTCTTCTTCTTCTTCTGATTCCTAGAGCTCAACTAGGGATAAGATAAATCTGATTAGATGTAGGGTGATTCTGAACATACAGCTAAAACTGTTTGTATGTCATGGCAATTCTCTAATTTGTTTCAGCATAAGTAAGGTCTTGATCATAAGTTTTTCTGGTGTGTTTTGGTGGTTCTAACTCCAACACCTGCCACCCCCCCCATTCTCCATGCATTGTAAAGCTTGGAGGCACATCTGCCTCACACACTAACTTAATGAAAGCCAGGAGCAAGGTTTTGTGTTAAAGCATGATTTACACTATTTAAGGCATTCGTCTTGTTTTCATGTTTAGAAAGAGGACTTTCTAGTATAGCTAGATAATTGAGCTCTGTGTTACATAAGACATGTATTTTCTGACTAGAAGTGTTCTCATTTCACAAGGATTATGCAGCTTGGTTTTGCATGGAAACAATATTAGCTAGAAAACAGTTAATTTTTTGACAGCGGAAATTAATATATTTGCATGGCAACTGCATCTATTAACAGAATACATTTTCCTTCAGGCTCATCTCACTGATTTTACAACCAGTTTCACATTTGATTCAAGTTCTTTGGAGCATGATATCTCAGATACTTCATGGAAATGAATGCAAAATCTTTAACAAGTTGTGCTTTAAAATCAGCATGTTTAGTTCTCCCCATTTCAAAAGACCTAAGATCATGTTTAAACTGTAATTAAAGTGTAACATTCTTTATAGCATTCTGAACTACAGCAGGTGTCCCAGTTCAGTATACAGAGCAGAAGATCAGGTTGTAATCATTATTTTACTGCAAAGGTTCGTTTTAATTAACAAGAGGAAAGTGATTTTAATTAAAAAGGAAAATAGTTCAGACATTATAATCCCAAAGGAGTTCTTAAAAATTCTTATGGAAATAATGAAGAGAAGAACAAAAGGTTGAGAGTTTAAGGAAATCTACTGAAATTTAGCACACAGTAGAAGAAAAGAAGTGGCAGTCATGGAAGTGGAAGTTCTCTACCTGTTCTCCCTTGGCCAAGGGCCTCTTTTGCTATTTTATCTACCAAACACCAGTGTGTTTCCTGCACGGGCTCTCTAGATTGTATAGAATGGGAATTTAATTATCATAGTCTGCCATCGTAACAGTCAGTCCCTGTCAATTATACTGGTGATTTAAAGAATAAAATAATCCTTACAAAAGGTCTCAGACTGAGGGAATTAAATACTCAGCTAAAACAATGACAACTCACATCTAACTAAAACTAGAGTTTTAGTCTTTTTACCTCAACCTGTTTATCTACGTTATGAAATGGTAATACACACAATGCTATATTTAAAAGCACTGTAGCTTCCATGGGTATTGGATCAATTTGCTCTCCATCCTCAGATATCAGTGGCTTTTCACTCCTACAAAAGGGATAGATTAAATGTTTAGCCTATATATGAAGCTACAGGATATAACTACAAAAAGGTAAACATTATTGCCATATTTGTATCACTGCTTATCTTCACATAATATGATGGGGCAAGTACTTCCTTTATATGCAGAGAAAATGCCATTTTAAGTCTCTATCAAGATATTAATTCTGGACTGGATGTTAGTTGCAGTAGCAAAAACACTTTTTAGGCTGAATATGAAATCTTTTCATGTCTGCTTAAGAAACCTTAACCAGGGAGTAGATTGTCAGTTCATACTTTCTTCAATGCATGTAAAGTAATAATAGTGATAAGCCTAGAGACTAACATACAGAGTTTTCTATGACAGCTGGGAGCAGCTGCACTATAAACAAAGAAGGCACAAAAGCAAGGCTGTCTAGGTAGAGTGATGCACATTGTATGTTCCCTGGAGAAACTGATCTCTTCTGCTAGTTCCCATTGCTCAGTTTACCCAGCATGTCTCAAGCCATGTCTAGTTGCTATTTCTACCTCTCATTCAGTCCAAAGAGGTATTATTAGATCAGACAAAACACATCCTATTTCTGTGTCATGTATTACTTCTTCACTTCCTCTTCCATCTGAGCTTTTACCAAATCTGTTCCTTCAGCTGTATCTCACTTGACTCTCAACTTTGCATGTGAATGCACATTTCCAGCTCACTGAAGTGGCGCCTGGTGCTTCCCAGTGCTTTCTTACAACTTGTGGGATACATATACTATTTAAGTTTCTATTATTTTCTTGCTACTTTCTCTTTTCTATGCTTTTAGGTTTGGTTTTTTTTCCCCCGGTCACTGGTTTAGAGACATGGAAGACATGTCCCTAGAGGCAGGAAAACTTGATCTTATCAATTTCTCTTGGAACTATGTTATTTAAGTGTGGCCTGTATAGATGTACACAAACATGGCATTTATGAAACAGGAAACAGGAAGAGTAGATCTCTAAGTCAGTCTAAAGAAGCATGCAAAGTATTTCTTTTTCTGGCTAAACTCTAGTTGCTAAATCTATTCATCTTTGCAAAAAAGCATACCTATTCTTTCAAAGGTATTTGGGAACTAGCTGATGTAGAGGACAGTGCAAGACTAATTGGGTTTTTAGCTCTTGAACCACTGAAGCTATCTAGTGTTGTGCTTCTATACAAATCTGCAGTTATTTCTTATGAGTGAAATATATAGATAGGAGGGAACATGTCTTTGCATGTCAGCTGCTTTGAATCATTCTGGCACTTGGCCTGGGTCACCTCTCATCACTGTGAATTCAGAGTGGGCAAATCTGAAATACCTCACATTAAAAACAGGCATACAAAGCTCTGACATTGTCATTGAAAAGGAGCGGGTATTATTCTTTTCTTTTTGAATTTGAGAAGTACCTCCAAGATCCTGTTTTAGCTGTAGTTGGGAGAAAAGTCAGGAGGATCAAGAAGAGACTGGAACTAAAATAATATTATGATTTCAAAGAGCCACTGGCCCTGTGAAGATTCTGCTCTACTTAACCAACAGTTAGATCCATAATGCATAATAAAAGCAGCAGATCTCCCACACTGAAGTATCTCCTATCTTCTCCATATCCAACGTTTCTGAAAAAATTAAGACGAAGTGAGCCTATGTATGATGAAACTTTCAGGCTGAGAGCCTCCTTTACCTAAAGCCAATCTGGCATCTCCCAAAAGATGGAAGAAACATTCTGGCCTTTTCAAGGATTTAAGAATTTCATTTAGTTCAGCACTATAACATTTAACTGTAAGAGATCTCTGGATTGTCCTACGTACTCCAAATGGTTGGAAGCAAGGATCAAAGATTCAGCATGAAGTGTAATAAGCTGCATCTTCCATGTCTAGTTTACAATTTTAGAGGCAGCTCTTTTGGATTTTTGTGAAGTCTTCATGGATTGTGATACTGAATAATGAATTCCTTTAACAATGACATTTGATGCCATATGCACCAGACGACTTCTTGATCTTCGACAAAACTAGCCTTGATTAAGACTCCTACATACAAAGTCACCTTATGCAATATCAGCTTGTTAATCTAGATGTCTGGTCAATGCTATGCAACCCTTGAATTAATGAAGGGAGGCAGTTACTTCCAGGACTTGTTTCAGGAAGGTTATTGATTAATTCTGTACATTCTAAGAATACTCTGTACTTATGCTAAGTGGCATAACTGTGGACCATACTCCCAGAATGCTATATGTTTACCTGTATTATGTTGGTATCAAAAATGAGTACTTTTAGATATAGAAATATACTACCCCCACCCCCTCCCCCACCCCCACCCCCACCCCCTCCAAAAAAAAAAAAAAAAGAGAGATCTAGCAAATTTTTACTACAGCCTGATTAGTACACAGTGTTTCTGGAGTGTTAGAATGTTTTGATCCAAGGAAGCGAAGATTGCGCTTACCAGTTTCTTATGTATGATAGCTTTAGCCCAGCAGTTATTCACAGCTTTTTTTCATAGTACATCATAACAACTTCATGTACTTTTTGGTAGCATAATAGCAACATCTAGGTTTTAATTTTGTGGCTTACCGTACTGATGAGTCATGTGGATTGCACTTGTGTTCTTTCAGTCCTATTTGGATGTGGTCTTTCCTTAAAATACTCTCTCAGAGACAGTAACTGTATCTTGCCAGGCACAGAAGGGTGTGAAATATTCACTGACTTGTGAAATTTTAGCAAATTCTGTAAACATGCATACTTTTCCCCTACCTTAATAGTTCAAAAAGTATCTTGATCTAGTTGACAAGAATGAAACTAATGATGGATACTTGATCTCCAGGGACAGCTGTTCTTCAAGCCACAGTTGATTTCAACAAGGATGGTACTAGCTGATGTCTTGAATAACCCCTTTGAAAGGAAGTGAAATAAAGACAGATAGGGTAAGGTAAGTAGACTGTCTCCTAGATGTATGCATAACACAACCCAGGCCCAAGTGTTTAAAACAGTACAAGACACAAAATATATTAAAGACAAGAAAGTAGAGGCCAATGCTTGTTCTGGCAGTCCCTAGCTGGAACCAAATTAGTAAACCTTAAGAGGGGGATAGAGATATAAAGTACATATCTGCCTTCTAAACTTTGAAAAACAATTAGTTCTTTCCTCTGTGCAAAGGATGGACCCTTCAGTTGTCATAAGGTCATTTTTTAAAACAAAATAGAGAGGATTAAGGCAAGGTAAGGAGGTCTGCATTTAGTGGGTGCCATAGGACTACACAGTATTTACAGGCTTGTGCTTTTTCCCTACACACATGCCTTCTCTGTGTCATTCCTCTTGTAGCACCATGGGCTTTCTGTGGCTGTGAAGGAGCGAGTTCTAGAACACTTTTCACTGGGGAAAGGTGGAGGTTGTTTTAAGTATAAGACTTTAGTTTGGTTGGGTTTATTCATTTTTATCATACAGACTACTCAGTCCCTACTAATAGCTATACATAACAACAGAAGTTATAGCATCAGTTTTGTTTTTGAATTCTGAATAGATTATATAGGCATATCAATTTTGTGATTCAAACACCCAAGTAAAGATCTAGTCTTGGCCCTCTACTCTCCAGTGTCCTAAACATTTTAATAACAAGGGACAAAAGACATAGCCAGCAGAAAAGGTTTATGGACTACAAGAGAGTAAAAAGTCTAAAGCAAATATAGTGTATTAGGGTTTATTTCCCTAAACCTGGGCATAAATAGGACATGAAAAATTACTTTTTTTTCCTGCTAGTGTACTTTCTTCTCTGTCCTATAAAACTGTAGGTGGGCCTGTTTGGTTATAGTTCAACAAGAATGAACTATTTTTTACGTTTGTGGTTACTAGGTGTGTGAAAGAATTAGGTCATTTCTAAGAATCCAGTTGTTCTAACTGCCAACAACATTCTTATCAGCTGATACTGGAATAGCTTGGAACTGAAGTCCATGATTTTTTGTGTTTCCAGTTACTGACTGTTAGTGTTGCTGATTGCCCAGTAAGGTAAGCGCATTCACAAGCAGATCCATAAATCACTCTCTCCTGTATCAGTAAATAAACACAGTGGTGTGCAGGGAAAGCTGGGAAAGGCAGTGCTGAAACAGAAGACTGTTCTAGGGAAAAAAGATACAGAGGTATCATGATACAGAAAAGATATAGAAACCTCACTTTGGATGAGAATACACAATTATTCTCAGGGCACACTCAGAGGGTATTCCGATTCCTCTCTTCAGGCCCTGTCTCAACTGATTAGCTGTCCCCTGAAGTGGAGTAAACTTAGGTTTTTCTTCCATTAGCATGTGTCACTGAAATGAGCAAGTCTTGAACCAAATAGCTGTTTTCAGCACAATTTTGAAGACACTGTTTTAAGTCCTTACTGAGGTCTATGTTTTAAAAACAAAACACCCACTACCCCAAGATTTAGGGAAATGAATTTCTTTTTCATCTGAAACGTGTTCAAGCTACTTTTTTTTCCCCAAAACTTCATTGTAAAATAGATACAAGTAAATTTGCTGAAAAAATTCAACAGCACAGTTTGGATCTTCCACTGTATTAAGATGCATCTGCTGCCATAGCTTCCTGTACTAGAAAGATTCGATTACAGAAGGAAATGAGAAGCTGGCATGACAGTCAGAGAGTAGGTGAACAAGAGAAGTTATCATCACTCTCTACAACTTGTAGCGAGGCGGGTGTCGGTCTCTTCTCCCAGGTCACTAGCGAAAGAACGGGAGGAAACGGCTTCAGGCTGCGTCAGGGGAGGTTCAGATTGGATATTAAGAAACATTTCTTTACTGAGAGAGTGGTCAGGCATTGGCACAGGCTGCCCAGAGAGGTGGGGGAGTCGCCATCCCTGGAGGTATTTGAAGGACATGCAGACATGTCTTCAGGGCATGGTTTAGGAGACATGGTAGTGTTGGGTTAACAGTTGGACTTGATAATCCTAGAGGTCTTTTCCAACCTTAATGATTCTATGAAAATTACACAGCTATTGCAATTAAGGTCTGATAGTCCTTCTTCTGTGGGCCATAGGATCTGTGGCAGTTTTGAGAAATGTTTTAACTTTTATAACAGATCTATCAAGGATAACAATGCAGAGGAAATTTCTCTTTACAAAATCACTTATAAGAAAGGACTCAAAAAGTTCCTTCAGCTTCCTCACCCTCATTAAGTCTGAGCAATTCAACTGCCACACTCAACTTCAGCATTCTCATTCCAGAAGCACTTACAACATTTGCCAAACTACTGTACTCAGCTATATCTGATCTATCTATCCTTTTTCTTACATCTGTATCTCTTATACTTAAATGTATACAGATATATAAATCTTTCCTTTGAACTTGTGAGCCTTCTTGAGACCCACAATTAATGCATAACAAGATCATCTCTCTCAGTTTAGTCTTTATTTTTAATTATTATTTAATTATTATTACTTATTTTAAGTAAAAGCACACTGTGTGTTTTACTTTTTTAAAAAAACAACCAACAAAAAAAACCCCACAAACCATTTATCTGAGGAAGACGCGTCTATGTACAGCAACACCCCTCAAACAACATTTGTCTGTATCACATTGTAACCACTGCCCATGCCTTCGTGCTTATATTCTGTGACTAAATGGGACTGGAATAAGGTCACTGCCTTACCAGTTGGATACTGTATGCACCTTCCCTTTTTTTCATGTTCTGATAACCTCTCCTCTGGCACTGGCTTTTGACTTGGCCCCTGTCTGTACTCATGTTGTGGTTCTCACAGGATAACAGCATGCATTTCTCACAGAAGCTATGGACTCCTCACCATCCATCAGAACAATCTAGATGCATTGACTTTCTCAGAGAGCCTTGAGGCTGATCATTCTTCTAGAATTCTAGAATGTGTTTCAAATCTGTATGATCCTCCATGGAAAAGTGATTGAGAAGGTTTTGTATGTTTGCTTTATAAAGAGCGGTCTCTTAAGTAGAGCCTCTGAGCTGATTAAGCCCAAGTGCCTTAATTTCTTGAAGCAAAGTCTGTATACTGTGTTTTCCTCATGCTTTCTATAGTTCTCTGGGTGAACACTAGAAGTCACCAGAAGGCAGAGAGAGTACTTATCTTCAAGAGCAGTTGCCATCTTAAATGCCAATGCATGGAAGAACTAAAAAGCACTTTACAGCTTACTCAGAAGTTCAGCTGTCAAGTCTGTGGAGACCCTTCCTGCTTATTCTAACTTCTTGGTGTTTTTCTTCTTTGACAGTTATCACACAGAGTATCTAAAAGCCTCCTCTCTCTCTCACCATCAGTCTAGCATGTCTCTCCCTAGAGCCCTTTCTCCTCAGGAAGATGGCAACGGCTTGCTAAACACCTCCAACCACATCAGGGAGGGGGAGATTAAATATATCCAGTGCATGATAAAGCCAGAGGCAGGAGGAGGGCGCCTTCTGTCAGTGAAGCCAGCAGAGTGTCACAATAAGAGTTCAAATAGGGGAGTAACACAAGAAACAAACCTTCTCATTTCACTGAGACTTACAGAGATATCAACAGCTGCAAACACCTCAGAGCAGAGGGCAGAGCAGACATGGTGTTTGCTATAGAAGTTCAACTGAGCTCTAAGGGACAGGCGAGATTTAGTCCAAAAGGCATTTTTGACCCCAAATATTAGCTAAAAACAAAAAAATCAGGGCAGAATAATTCGTCACAGGACTGCCCCTCTGACAACACACACGCATGCACATCTGCAAAGAGATCTGAATTATGCAGAGAAAAATTAGAGGGGAGTTTCAGAAACAGATTAGCAGAGTCACAACCCGCACTCCTGCTGCGGACAGATGGATATACACATTGTAGTGGGAATGTGGAGTCACAGAGAAAGCGCTACACATTCACAGCTGAAATTACATCAGTTCAACAGGTCAGAATTCCAGTGTGGGTCATTCAGAATTTTTCCTTCTGCACTGGAATAAAAAAAGCTTGATTCCTGCACAAAGTCCTAATCCTTCATTTTACAATTCATCGTGGCCATGGTACCTCAGCCACTAAACTTGCCAACAAAAAATTAAACATAGCATCAGTTCCATACCAGAATATTACAGTGATTCACTAGGTACCAAGTATTTTCTGCAGTTCCTCGGCATGTACTTAAATATTGTTCAAACTCTGATTAACTATATACAGCCTCATTTTAGATGTATCATTCTCCAAGGGTTAACTCTGAAAAATAAGTTCTTAAGTAATATGCAGTCAGAAGAAATAAGTATTTAAATGAAAAGCACCTTGCCTGTTAATGGGTTAGTATTCAGAGCCACTCACAGAGTGTACCTTGTCCTAAGCCGTGGACTCTTCCTGCTCCCCCTATCCCCTCACCCACCTCACTTGTATTTAACTTTAACTCTGAGGTGTGACAATCTTTTTTCAAACATTAAAGCACTGATCCTGTGCAATTAGAAATTGTTAAATAGTGTTGATTCCTTTGCTGGCCCAGGATCAGAAAGTCAGCTTTCATCCCAGCTGACTACAAACTAGCATATTTTGTCAGCTTTGTAATTTCAATTAAGATTTATAGATACTAGTGACAACAGGAATAGGATGGGGGCGGGGGGGGTGGGGGCAGAAATACTCAAACTAGTGTGGGAGGCCATTATCCAAGCTTTAAATACAACCAGGCTCACATAAAAGCATTTAATTTACTGAGTAAATGAATTCTTATATATGGCTCTAAGTTCTTATTCAACAAAGCTGCTCTAAGGTCCAGAGTGGCAGCACTGGCAATGTTTTATTCTCTCTACATTCTGCAGAGGTGGGAAGCATGCTGAGGTCTGTCCAAAGCACTTAGCCTTACCAGGAATCAAGTTTCTTTGTTCTGTGATATTGGCTGTCCTCCAGCCTCAGATGGGAGTGGTATATATTTCCCTCAAAAACTTGACATTTTAATAAATAGAAAACATAGACTTGATCATGACTACACTGCAGTAGCAATAAAATTTTTCATGAATGAAAACAGAATTTTCAAAAATTCTGTTTCTATGTTGAATGAGCAAACTCAGAAAAGAAAAAGCAATGTGAAGCAACAATATTTTGTTCTTTAGTTAAAAGTAAGATCATTGTGTATCCAAGTGCTTATAATGGGGGAAGTAGCAGAACAGACTGGTGCAGATGAGACACCTGTAATAGTTGATTAATACTGCAATTCCAAGTGAAGGAAGCAATAAAAAGGATTAAATTAGTCTAGGATCAGGAGCCAGGAAAAATAAAGTACAACCACAGTTTTATAAATACTTGGAGGAACCCATAATTTGTACATTTTAAACTATTAATGTATGTGAAAAATCTGTGATGATGCCTACCCCCACTAAATGTTATGAAGCTCATTCTGCATTAAAAAACAAACAAACAAAAAAAAAACACCAAAAAACCCCGAACACTGAACAGAAAGAGCATTAGGAGGCCGATATATGTTCTTGGGAATAACATCCAGCATGGCATGTAAAGCATTTAAGCAGACCAAGATATTGTGGTCAATAAGTAAGCTTTACATAAAGAAAAGGGAGGAAAAATCATGTGGATGAAAGTGCAAGAAATGTGAGCACTACAGCAACCATGTTCTGCAGTAGAATAGGAATGAAACAGGAAGGCAGTTACAGGTCTAAGGGCGCCTTGGACCCTTTCAGCCTGGCTCAAGCGCACTCGTTAGGTAACATGCACACCTTCTGTATCTCCCTTGCCTGAAAACAACATGGTGCTTCTGCATTTGTCAACCATGTTAAGACCTGGCCAGCACGATAATGCATACACCACTTCTTAGGCTTCTTTCTATGGGGGCCCATAAAGTTAACTAGGCAAAAATTCTGCTTTCATTCAAAGACTGAGCTTTTTCAATAATTAACAGGATCTTTAAATTCTGGATACTAGCTTAACACAAAGGCCCTTTATACAAAATTTCTTACAAAATCTCAGTATCTAACGATAATTAAGATCAGCTGACTCCCATCTTTGGATTGAGTCAGACAGACAGACACTTGCTGTTCCTGTATTTCTTTATCTGCTTCAATTTGCTCACAGCCTGTTCGCTCACCTTCTTGCTTCAGTCAGCGTTTTCAGTCACTAGTATCCCTCCATCCTGGGGTTTGGCATAGAAATATGCAGAGTCAGGAAAGGCTGGTCCTAATCAATAGTTCTTCTGTTGTTTTCTAGAGCCTTCCTATGTATTTCTCTGTGATTTTCCACCTTAACTCCCCTCAGCCAAGCAGATAACCCGAAAGGAAGGAGATAAAAAGAACCATGTTTGTGTAAGTGCATATAACATACTTTCCCTGTAGAGGTCAAAAAGTACAGAAAATAACATACAAAACCTGCAGGCAGTAGGGCAGAGTGTAGGTTTCTGCATACTCTGAAGAAAATGTGCATTTAAACCAGCAACTGTTAAGCATATCAAAATACTCCTTCCAACAATGTTGTTAAAACAGAACCCCCTAGTTGCATTTGGTCGGCGAGGGAGACGTTACTTTGTCAAGCTGAACAAAATTCAGCATTTTCTCAGTTGGGGTTCTTAAATGGAAACACTAAATAGATTTTGGCACATAGAGTTTTATGAACAGTGGCTCTTCTTTGCAATCCCATTTAGCAGACATCAGTTGTTATGAATGCCACTGGGATTACAGCGACTTCCAGAGGTGTTTCAATAGGAACTGTATCAGGTACCTGAATGACTGTAGCAAACAAATACATACCAGAGAAAATACCATTCAGTGTGACATGTGCTGACATCCAAAAACCTGCAAGTTATATGGGCAAAACCAAAGTCGCCCCTACTCCCTTAGCAAGACACGGTCAGCCCTCTGGATATACTGCATCTATACACAGACACAGTATCCAAGATTCAAAGAAAGAGCAAATAACCTGTGCAAATTTTGCATTCCTTGGTGGGAAAAAAGTTTGCTTTTGCGACAACTAGAAAATTATAGCATTACAGCAGGAGCAAGCAAGACCATAAAAAGGCTTTTGAAGAAATAAAGGAACAGCAGAAATGCTTCAGTACGAAAATCTGAAATTACATAACCCTCAGAAAAGACTAGTCTTTAAACAGGATGCATCATAGACAGGAGTGGAATAGTGCAATCAGAGTGACTGTTAGCATCTACTATCTACATCACTCTAGATACAGAGTTAAAATTATTAATTGGAGTGAAAATCTGTGCAAACTGGAAAAAGACCTTGTAGCAGGACCATTTAGGATAAACATTTAATCAGAAACTAATGGCTGAATTAAATAAAAAAAAAAAACCACAACAACAAACAAACAAAAAAACACTGAGAATAAGGTGAACTTCCTCCTCTGTTTAGAGGGTCCAAAGAACATGAAATGGATACTATTATATAGAGAGCAATACAAAGCAGGGACCAATACTGATCAAGCAAAACCATGTTATCAGTTAGCTATTATTTTTTGTACCCAGTTCAAGATTTTGGGTTATCTAGCTCAGTTTTCTATAGCTGACAGACAGCAACACCAAATCCTTAAGAAGGGAGATTAAAAAAAAAAATTCTTAGTAACCAGATATAAGATTATTAGTCCCTGATGTAAGTCTCAGCCTACTCCCTAATGTTTTAGAAGAGATTTAGACTAGCTACTAGCTACAGGGTCTCACTGGTTCACAATTAGCAATGACAGCAGCAAAACCCTAAGTATGAATCAAAGCCTTCTGCTTTTCTTCTCTCAAATACACTCTTTTCTTTTCAATTACAACACTTTATGGATACAGCAATAAAATGCCCAGCTCAATAGACTATACAGGTTTGGTTTTTTTTTTTTCCTGAACTGATATTTTTAATATAGGCCCCTATAAGAAATACTAACAGTAGTCACAAATCAAAGAATCATCAAGCAAACACAAAGCACTAAAGAAAATTATTTATAGCAGATATATTTTTACAGTTGTCTAAGCTCCAGTTCTGCAAGAAACTGAAAATGTCATCAGCATATTCCACATGAATTACATAAGGGCCATACCTGCAAACATGTGTCCACTTTTACCACAGTCTACATACAACAAACTGTAGTTTCTCTCTTCTTAACCACAAAAATGCCCAAGTAGCATCATAGCCTAGACATCATTCTGGCTACTTCGTTAACTCTTACAAGCACATTATAATGGAATATTTGTATACAATTCACACCACACAAAGATAGGCAGCATAAGATCAGTTAAGGTTATTTATGGAATCTACTCCATCTTTTGCCAGTCTAACAGTCTGTCCAATCGTCTATCCAGTCTCGCTTGATTCAGTTTTAACTGAAATCAGATACAAACACCAAACATCCATCTTTTGAAGACTATTTTTACATTTTAACCAAACACATAACCACAGCCTTAAATGATACTTAAAATGTTCTCATTTTCTCATGCATCCATGGTAAAGCAATCTTAACTGGGGGCTGGGGGGTGGGGTGGGAAGTCGTTTGTTCGTGGATTTAGGGTTTTTCAGTATTGAAATGGCTGTGAAAATATAAGACAAATACTTCCATATCATGTAGACTTCAATTTTGTGGATAAACTTCTCATGAGACATCCTTGGTATCTGTCCTTTCTTACTGTTCCCTATCAAAATGACAGAAGCCTAACTTTTGTAAATAGGTAGAAGTGATGGATACTCCTTCCTGTGAACTGTTGCACAAATCTGCTGTAATGTGACATTTTCTTGCTTTCCTTGATAGCTTAAGAGCAAAACTGCAATTCACCAAGCAGTTGAAACAGTATTAGTTGAGCAACAGACTTCTATCTAATGTGAAATTGCAAAACACCTTTTCAAAGGCTTAAATGAGCAAAGTACGGAAAGAAGAATAAAAGAGGGTGAAGATAGTGACAGTAATTACCAAAAGGACAGCAATTAAAATAGACCTGAGACTGCTTGAAGCAAGCATGAATACATTGGCCAGAACAGGTCCATTAGGGCAGTTTCATTCTAATAAGGGTTAACAAATCAGGGGACAGAGGAGAGAGGGAGCCTGGGAGGAAACCTCAGCACTGACATGAAAAATCTGCTATGGGAGAGAAGGGAATTGAAGGGTTAGATGTACAGTGAAATTCTGATTTATGAGCATGAAGACATTAGTGGATAAGCTCCAGCACCTAGTGTAACTATAATCAGGTCCTTAGTCCCAAGGAAGCACAGTACATCCTAGCACCATTTAGTAACTGGCACTCACCTGACTCACAACGAAGAAAAGAAAGACAAGCTTATTTAATAAAACATGTGCCATCTGCCTCCCGGTTATTTTAGGTGATAGGTTTCCTGTACAGAGTGGGCAGCTAGGATCTGTCCTGTTACACTGACCATCCACCACCTCTAAATATTCTTATAGTTTTGTACATAGCACCCATTCACCCTGGTGATCCATGTCAGGATTTCCAAATATGTCATTTATCTGTGTAAGATTCTTGCTTCAAAAGGGAGGGAGGATTAAAATGAAATAGTGAATGAATGAATAAATAAACAAAGTTCATGGGAAATTAAAGGTTCCACAGGACTTCTGAAAAGTAGCTTTGCTGAAAAGTTTCCTTATCTGCATATTGCCCATATGCTGCTCTCAAAACAGATTTTACTGGCAGTGTATAGAGGCATGCATACTGAGTGCATGCAGGCAACATATATCAAGACAGTGCCTATTTCAGGTCTGAGATGCTAGAGGTGCTATAGGATGGTAAAAATAGAAATTCTGGAAGTTGAAATTCAAACACTATTTGTACCACAGACAATGCGCTACAACAGATACGTGCGTACTGTTTATGCCTTTGTTTCCTCATCAAGAAATTAAAACCAAAAACCAACGGCCTCTTATCAACCTTGCAAAGTAAGAAAGAAATCCACTAATATTTCCAAGGTGAACAGATTCTATGAAGACACAGGCTTAGCTTCAGATGCATTTTCTTTATGTAGTGACTATTAGGCTTATTGATTTTATTGCAGTGATTTTTAATGATTTTAGGCTTATTGATTTTAGGCTACCACTGGCTTTTTATTGTGACACCAATTCAGAGCCAATGTGGCTAAGGGAAGTAAACTAAAGTGAGTTCTTTTTGATGCTGAATCAAAGTAGTTGTTTGCTTTCAGTGGAGTGACACTGGTGTACCACTGGTATTGCTTTTACTAGGAAAAAAAAGTCTTCAGAAGTCTTATTTAGTTCCTTCTAAATCTCTAGTACATTGATGGCAATATATATTTTACACAGAAGAACTGTTGACTTTTAACACTGGACAACCTGTGGATTTCTCTCAGCTAGATAAATACACCTGAATTGCTAATCCCTTTGTCTACCATAAGATTTTAACATAAACAAATGTTAGGTGAAACTAGAAAAAAAAATCCGTTCAACAAATGTGGATATAGCTTTAGAGGGTCCAAATCTAGGGCAGCATGCTGGTGTAACAGGTGAAAGGCAGAGAAAAGGTTCAGCTTGAACATTCAAAGAAACAGTAGGACAAGGAACCTTCTTTTACTTTTAAACTGAGCACATTTTTTGAGAAATAACAGACAGCCGTTCTAGTCTCTTTTCAGAGCACAGACAAACTTTGAAGTCTCATCCAGAGAACCTATACACAAAAAATACAACTCAGCCTGGGGTGGCAAACCACCCTGCTTTGCTGCTGAGTGATTCTTCCGTGACCATCACAGTAGGTCTCTTGCCAGCAGAGTTCTGCTTTTGCTGAGGGATGTTTAAGGCAGCCCCACAACAGCAACAGCTGCTGCCACCTTCATTTGCAGCCCCATCCTGAGCACAATCAGAATAGAGCCTGATTCTCCGAGACCCTTCTGTGGAACTTCATCTTGGCCCTGCCACTTCATCACACAATCCTCCTTGCAGGAAAGAGAAAAGAGCAGGGGAGAAAAAGGTGTGGAGAAAAGAAGAGAGAAATCCCCCCAAACCTCACATACCTTCCCCAAACCCTTACTGATGACTCCTCTTCACCTTCCATATTAGCTACTATTAAACATTTTGACTTATCAATACCTTTGTTAATTCCTGACAACCTGTTATAATCTCCTAGTTTTGTCCAGCTGTCTGTGGTCATCCAGCCATCCTCCCCTTGCCCAGGCTCTGCATCCACCTCGAGCACTGCTGCGCCCTCCCTGCCTCTCCTCCACCTAGTCTCAGCAACCCACTCCGCAGCTACCCTTGGGACAGCAAACCTGAGCGTTGCTGACCCTACTGAAAAGCTTTGTGGTAACTCTGGCCTCATCCTCTCCAGATTTCTTCTTCAAAAATTAAATAACTATATGTATTTCTTTAGTTTTAAGTGTCTTTAGGTTCAAGAACAGCTTTGGAAGGTAATGCATTTTTAACGAAGGGTAGAAAATTGACAAACCATTTTTAGATACAGCTGCAACAAATATTTTTCTCTATCTTTTTAAGGTTTGGGGTTTGTGGTTTTTTTCTGCACAGTGATTTTAACACAGTTGCTTTTACAGTTATATATGCATTGAAACACCAAGTAGAAATAATTAATCTCTAGAAGAAAAATATATTAGAAATTAGATTCTAATTAGATTAAATCAGTGCAGGTTTACAAATCATTCTGTCCCCACTATTTATATCACAGGAAGAGAAGAAGATAAAGATACAGAGAAACCTGCATTTTTAATACGGAACAGCAGAAGCAGTCCCTAGACTGTAGCTGCCCTTGGGCCAGTTCTTTCAATTTTTTGCAGATTAGCATAACCTCATGGACGTCCATAGAAATCACATCTGCTTGCATCAACTGAAGATCTAGTCCCTGACTTCTGTGCTAAGCCAGATTCCATTCACAACTGTAGCAGTAGAACTCTGTTAACTTTAGTTGGAAATGCATTTGTTCAGCTGAGCATACTAGTGGTCCTACTGTATATTTTTTCCCACGGTGGAAAAATAAATTTCTATTTTTTCACCAACTCTGTTTTCAAACATATTTTGGTTTCATTCATTTTTCCCAGTTATGTAGCTAGAACATGAGATCCCAAGTGAAACCTGCTCCACTTCACAAATACATGGCGAGTCTGTGGTCATTTCCAAGGGTTTTGGAACAGAACTGAAGCCCTTTGTCCAGTTCTTACATTTACCTGTCAGCAATCAGCTGCTCACCTTTGACTGTGCTGAAACAACCATGATGCATCTCGTTTAAAATACAGAGAGAAACAATATATATTAAGAGAAGCATAGGTTACATGGGAGCTCAGCCTAGTTACAAGCCAGTGCAGGACTTTGATGGAGATGGGGTTTGGGAACTGTTGATCTATTATACTAATTTCTTACTTTCTTTATGGACTAAATCAGGTTTGGCAAGTCACTTGTGTAGAAGACAGATTTGCTATTCATTATAAAACAAATGTTTACAAAGAACAAAGTATTTCCTTTTAACCTATCCCACCTTCTCCCAGTGGGGCCCATCCACTGATATCTTGGCTGTGCAGAGCGCATGCGCTAAGTGGTGAGTGGTTATGTTCTCGCTGATTAACCAGATTTGCAATAGAGGAGGAGTCAAGATGAATGGCTGCTTTTCTGCAACCGTCATTCAATCATCTGGAAATCTAATTTCTATCTTATTTAGCAGGGAAGCAGCCATCTGCTCCAAGGATATACTCCAAGGGCAGCTGCCAAATACTGAGCAGGCATTCTGCCACGGGGAAAACTAATTGCCTTTATTGGACTAATACAGGTTGAGAGCTAATGATATAAGATGTTTCTCCACAAAAGAAATAAAAAAGTATGGTGTTTTTTTAAAATACAGTTAAGAATTACATTAACTTCTCTAAGAGTCAAATCTTTCAAATGACCGACATCCACCCACATGGGATTGTGACTCAGTTGCATGGTCCAGAGCAGCAAACAAGAACGTTGTCAGCCCCATAGGACTATTTCTGCCCTATAAAAGGTAATGTGCATGTGCAGATGCACCCTGCCTAATCTGCATCCATAATGCCCATGGAAATAGATTAGCTGCACACAGAACATACGCAGCTTGAAAACATCACATCCCATGAGAGCATTAAGTGGTCTACATCTTATATTGCCTTCTTTTGGGATTTCCAGTGTCAATCAAATAAGAAAAGGAAATGTTCTTGGTATTGCAATGCCATTTTTCAAGATTTTTAAAGTCTTTCCATTCTGTACTAGAACGATACTAGACCTTTAAAGGGAGAGGAAAGAGGGGTGAGGAGGGGGAGCTCTCTAAAATAGTCATCACATAGTTAAGTTTGTCATATGCAGCAAGCATGCAAAACCCAAGTAACTTTGTAGTCAGTTCTCTCAAACCCTACCTAAAATTCAGCCTGGTTTTGAGCATGTTCTTGCTAAGTTTGATCAGAACTGATACATTCCCAGAAATTCCTAGTTGTGATAAATGGAGTATTTTAACAAGGAAACTGTGGGGGGTAGTAGGAGAGGGGGATGACAAAGGGGAAACAGCCAGTTTTAATCACAACACAAACTCCTCAACCTATAATTTCTGTTTATGTTTAGGGGAAATACCCAAGAGGTCACTTGCCACTGCTTTTTCTGCAAATAGTGCTTCATTGCCCACATGCCATCAGCCTTCCCCTCACTGCTTTTTCCAAATACAGGGACCACTTCCCTCACAGCTCAGGAGCTGTGTGAGATATCTAACCAACCTAACAAGTGGGATAACTGCAAAGCATTTCTCTGCATTTGTTCAGTGCTGTGACTGATGCAACTTGAAATAAATAGAGACCAGATTACAGACTGGTCACAAAACACCCTGCTCTCTGAATATTCCTCTCAAATTAATACCTCCAAAGAATCTGGGTGGGCAATTCTAGGACCTGCCATCTTTTACTTGTCCATGGCAAGAGCTACAACACGGTTATTTGTGGTACACTTGCAAAATATATGGGCAACTTGTAGGCAGAGAAAGAGGTACAAAGATAAAAAGGGTACCATTCATTTCACATGTCTATTGAGCTTTAGCCTCACCTTTAAAAGAGCCCAGTGATGTCACTTATGACAAATGTAATCCTAGCCATTTCTGTCCAGAAAGCACAAAACAGAGTATCCCATAAGTGTCCTAAAAGCTATACAGGCATTTTTTCTGCATTGCTGACCTGGAGTAGGTTTGAAGCAGAGCTTACAAATAAAGGATTCTCTCTCTCTTTCTCCCCTAATTCCCTCAATGATTCAGAGGCACCACATGATAGAAGGGCTACTAATCATCAGACCTTAAACTGCAAGTTTTAGAAGTCTGAGTACATGCTCTGTTGGCATAATTCCATGCTAGCACAAACATTCTATGCTCCTCTACTGCCTTTGGTTCTTCACTGACAAAGGAGAATAATAAAAATATATTTAGCAATATAATATATCTCCACATTACATTTTCCTTTACTGAAATAATAAAAGATGTGAGAAAGAGGGTGAAAGGGTAGTGAGGACAAGAAGAGAAAATCCTGAAGTGTTTAAAATCCCCACAAAGTTATTTGCCAGGAGTAGGTTTGGGTAAATGAGCAGAGGGGAAGAAGGAAGAGGATTGGTGAGAGTTAAGTCAACATGCTGTGCCATTCTGAGCATGCAATTAAAAGTCATTACAGAAAAAAAAAATAATACCACACATCTGCCCACAACAGTGATATCTTGTGGCAAAAAGAAATACATACATTTTCCTACTTCTCAGCAACAGCAGCCACTCTTATTGAAGGAAAGCCCAACAGTGTTTAACCTGTCTCCTCCTGCAGCACGGCTGGCAGCTAGAGTGCTACTGTGGCAGAAAGCTGGCAAGACCAGGGCAAAAGGGTCTGGGTACGTTCTCTGTGAGTCTTGGTCCATTAACCATATCAGGAAGCTCTGGGCTATCAGGCATGCTTTTGTAACAGAATTCATCAGTCAAAGGAGGGAGTTGGACCTGCAGTCACCTAGTCTATTAAGTCCTTCTGTCCTGCAACCACACTCAAAATAACTCAAAATAACATTCCGGTCCATACGACGTGTACAGCTCTTGGTGGGTAGAGACCTGTATAGTGTAAAGGACTCCTTAGACTTACTCCTTCTTGTAGTCCTCTTTCCTATTCTTCATTTTAACGTGCCTATATAGTGTCCTGACCTCTTTAATTGATCAGTATCCTTATACCCAGACATGAGGTATTGTGGTGGGTTAACCCTAGTAGGCAGCTAAGCCCCCACAAAGCTGCTCACTCACTGCCCTCAAGAGGGATGGGGGAGAGAATCACAAGGGCAAAAGAGGGAAGACTCATGGGCTGAGATAAAGACAGTTTAATAGATGAAGAAAAGATGCACAGACAAGCAAAGCAAAAAAAAAAAAAAGGAATTTATTCACTATTTCCCATTTGCATCTAACTAGGCACTTTCATGGAAAGCAGGACCTCACCACATGTAACAACAACGGGGGGGGGGGAATTACATAACTCAAAATATCCCCCCTTTTTCCTCCTTTCCCCAAGCTTTTATTGCTAAGCACAATTTCATATGGTCTGGAATACCCCTCTGGCTAGCTCCAGTCAGCTGTCACAGCTGTGTCTGCTCCCAACTTCTTGTGCACCCCCAGCCTACTTGGTGGCAGGGCAGCATGAGAAACAGAGGAGGGCCTGATGCTGTGTAAGTACTGTTCAACAACAGCTGAATGTGTACCCTGCTCATGCCCATATCAAGCATACAAGGATGTATGGAAGGGTTCGCTTTGCTGTTACACACGCAAGTTGTCATCATTGTCACTTACAGTCTATTTGAATATCAGTCTTTTGCAGAAGGAGAATATCTGCACAAAGATCAAGGTAGCATTGGAAGGTCACATATAGTCTAACAACGGCACAAAGTAGCTGATATTAATGAAAGACATGAAACCAGTAAAGATGGAAAGAGCATAAAGAACTAAGAAATGTTAAGGATGTCAGAAGGTTGTTTATACCAATAACTCTTGGAAATGTGCATTGAAGAGGGCAGGTTCTCCTCTTGCACTGAGGATTCTTCTCAATGGCAATGCCACCAGAACCTCATGAAGGACAGTTTTGTTTTAACAAGGCACTGACAGGTAAGGTCATGCACTCCAGCGAACACAGAACAGAATTGCTAGGAAAAGAGCAGGTCAGAAGATGTGAAAGAAGGAATAACAATATCTCCAAAGCTGATAAGAAAGCAGGGAAAGGCGTTCTGTAGGTGACTGCTTTTTCCCCCCCCACACACACCTGGCAGGAAACTTATATCTGCATCTACTTGCATTTTTTTCTACTGGTTTCTGCCATTACAATGATCTTTTCCCTGTATATATTTATTATTGGTAGCTTAATTTCATCTCAAGGTCCTTTAGTGAAGGAGGACATTGCAACTACAACATACAGCAATTATTTTCTTAATTAACTTCCCAATGTTGCAAACCACAAGGCAAAAAATCATGAGCCAGCCTCCCCAAAATGATCACTTATACTAATTTGGGATTATTTGTAGCTTGTGTTTTGTTTCTTCAGAGGGTCATATTGTCAACTGTTATGTCAAAAAGTTTATATTTTTTAAAAACATACAAGATTATTAAACATTTATGTGACTCAGACCAAAATTTCAACATCATTGCCCGAATATTGTGACAAAGCAACATGAAAATTTAGTGACTTTCTGTTGTTCGTGATACATAGATACAATTAAAAAACTGAAACTTTGGGTTCTCATTCCTCTATTCTCTTCTTGGAATTTGCTTTCTACCGTTCATCTTCACATGGCTCTTTATTCCACTATTTCTAGGTTTTAGCCTACAAATTAATTGATTTGTGTTGTATATGTGATCTGTTTAAATGAAGTAGTAAAAAGATACAGAGGTAACAATACACATTTCATATGCACTCATTGCTGTATTCTTTATCTGCTCAGGTCCTTTGGTGGGTGCTGAACTGTGGGTGGTATTTGCTATTCTTGTTTTCCCTTGTTGTACTGTATTTTCTTAAACCCTAAAATCTTAGGGCATTTCACTCTCTTTGCCACAGCTCTGCAAGACCCAATGGATGGCTCTTGAAAAACTCAGTGTAGGATCATGGATGAAACTATAAAACCCTTTGAGTAATGATCTGGAAGTGTCTGCAAAACGCCAAACATCTCTGTAGCACTGTTATAATAATAATAAAACCACTGCTTAGAGGAGGAAAGGAAAGCATGAGCTATGTCTTTAAAGCAGCTGATCTCTAGGTCTCAGAAAAGGTTAGGTAAGGATACAGGTTAAAAAAAAATCACACACACACACACAAAAAAACCCCACAAACCCCACAACCTAACCAACAGTAAATGTCACTGTGGTATTTCCTGGAAGAGTCTTGTAAATGTTTTTTATTGTGCCAAATACATTTCCAAAGCAGATGTCTTCCATTGTCTATTTTACTCAGCCACATCAAAATAAAATAGTTGCAGTTTCAGCCTTCTAGGCAGTATTACCGTTCACAGGTCTCTGTAAGGCCAGTTCATCCAAAAAGAGCAATTTAGTTTTGCTGCCCTTCAGTCTTCTCTCAGCTATACAAAATGCCTAATCTATTGCGAAGCATTACTGGGTGCTAAGAACTAGCCCTTATATGGGACATCCTGACCTACTCCTCTAGGCACAGACCTCTCTAAAATGTTTGTCACTATAGACTCTCCTACCAAAGGCACTCAGGCTTGCTCTGCCTTTTCCTTCGTTATTGCCATCTCTGCTACTTGTAGGCAAGCTTTGGAAAGTTTGGGGTTTGGGTTCAGGCCCAAAAGCTTTGTCATCATGTGTAGAAGTTTGTTGAAGTAATGTGAAACTTAAAATAAATGTGATTTGTTTATCTGACAAATATGTGACAGACAACTACCAGATTCATTTCATTGCAAGTGGTTTCTTTTACACCCTACCCCTTACCTATTGATATACTTAGACTGTGTAGATCTTGGGACAGAGTTCTGCAACATTTGAACATTTTTACAGGGCCCTGAGAGATGCTAGACTTGAGTGAACGATAGACTGAAGAATATTTCGGTAAAATAACACTATATCTTCAGGGAAATTTTCTGGGGGAACATTTTGAAAGGTACACAGATCTACAACTTTCCTTCAGTAAAGCCTAAACAAAAAATCCGAGCCAAGCTGATGCAAAACAAAAACATTTTGGTTTTTTCAAGTAGAATCAGCTATTCAGTTTTGGATTAGTTCAACATTAATCCACATTTGTTTAAACACTCTCCCCCAGTGACAGATGACCTTAGGCATCTTAGGATCCTGTTTCTCCTCTGCTGCCCAGACATCTTGCACAACATCTCCTATTCCCCTTCCCTCCTGAGCAAGTACAAAATAAAAGGGAGATGCCACAGGTATGAGGCACCTCCCAGAACCTGAGTTGTAATTACTGACACCAACCTTTAGAGCTGAGAGCTCAATCAGCTGAATACCAGATCCTTGATATTTTACATTTACATTTCAAGTATGGCCAAGAGTTAAAAAATAAAAATTAAACCCCAAAACTAGTCTCTCCCCAGGAGGGCAAGCCAGTTACAATTGGTTCTATTTAACAATAATGATGAAGCTATGAGATCTCACTTAACAGAACAGGTTACTGCCACATATACTACTAATACATTATAGCCTCTCAACTTCTAAAGTTCACCGTCTTGACTGAAATCCACTTGTGACATACATCTACAACCAATTAGCCTTTGAAATTATGTGCCCAGTTTTGGGCCCCCCAGTTTAAGAAGGATGTGGAACTGCTTGAGCAAGTCCAGTGGAGAGCTACCAAGATGATCAGGGGCTGGAGCATCTCTCTTATGAGGAAAGGCTGAGAGACCTGGGCTTGTTCAGCCCGGAGAAGAGAAGGCTGAGTGGGGATCTTGTCAATGCTTATAAATATCTAAAGGGTGGGTGTCAGGATGATGGGACTGGGCTCTTTTCATCAGTGCCCAATGACAGGACAAGGGGCAACGGGCACAAGCTGGAACACGGGAAGTTCCAGCTAAACATGAGAAAAAAACTTCTTTCCTGTGAGGGTGACAGAGCAGCGGCACAGGCTGCCCAGGGAGGCTGTGGGGTCCCTTCCCTGGAGACATTCACACCCTGCCTAGATGCGTTCCTGTGCCCCTGCTCTGGGTGTGCCTGCTCAAGCAGGGGGGTGGGACAAGATGATCTCTACAGGTCCCTTCCAACCTCTACCATTCTGTGATTCTGTGATTCTGTGAAATTAAAATCAGCTAGCACCACCAATAACAGGAAGAAGTTAATTTGGCCACAGCTAAGAAGCTTCAAGATATGCTGCATTCTCAAGATCCTGAGCTAAGCTTTGTACCTCTCAATAATCTTTTAATCTGAATAAAGGTCCTCGTGGCCAGTGCCAGCAGGCAGGCAGGCACTGTTACAGCACCAGAGGGCACCACTGCACAGGGAAGTTTTGGGTTTTTTCCTTACCACATCAACAGAACTGCTTTGATCCACAAGGTTGAGAAACAGTGGAGAAGCTGTTATGCCAGGGTTGTTGTCCTCCCTGGGGGTGACCTCTATCGCATATTCTCCAAGATCAGAGTGTTGCTGCCTCTCCCCACCAAACCCCCTTCCCCCCCACCCCCCACCTTCTTTTAAAATACAATAGCAACCCACACACAGTAAAATGAAGTCCCAATACAGCAAAGCATACGACTGAATCTTATTAGCCATACGCAGCAGCAGGTACAAAGCCCCTTTCAATCTGATTAGACTGTCAGTCTTTGCTCTACAAATGCCTCCTCTCTATTTTGATATTATTCCCTTCAGCTTTGCTTCAGCTGTTAGTTTATACTACAATTTCCAAAACATAAAATATATCCTGAATTTAGCTCTAAGGAAATATCAATGGCTCCAGAGACTCGGCTTCTCTGTTTAGAGTCAGAACTACACAACCGCATAACACCCACCCATAGGGCTCCTCACATATGTGTCGGTGCTGCTATTGCAGAGGGCAAATGGAAGGGAGAAGGGAACAAAAGTTGTTTCTACAGGCAGTTCGGTCCTTTAGTGCAGGGTGTTAGACTTTAGGTTTCTGTTTTTTAATGGGGTTTTTGCAACATAGGCCCCAGTCCAGCCTTAGCTAGGCTCTAGTCATCCGATCATTTTGCAGACACCATTCAGCTGCCATCACAAGACAATATAGTTTATGCTTAAGACTGCAGGTATGCATTATGCTAAGAAATAGAGCATTGTTTTAAAATGTTGTCACAAACAGCTCATTTCAGTTCAGTCAGAAGGGCACTGACTGAAGCACAACATTGGTCATATTGCAATATCAAAGAGCATTTAAAAAAAAAAAGTTAATTCCCTCTAGTTCACTTCTCTCATTTTATTAACCAACGATTTCCATTTCTTCAGTGCTAAACAGTCGTATTTAGTTTCATCATCCTGCATATAACATACTGTTATGGTTTTAGCTGGGATAGAGTTACTTTTCTTCACTGCAGCTGGCACAGTGCTGTGCTTTGGACGTAGTATGAAAGCAATGTTGAGATAACACACCGATGGTTTGGTTGTTGCTGGGCAGTGCTTGTACTAGTCAAGGACTTTTCCAGCTTCCCAGGCTCTGCCGGGGGCACAAGCAGCCGGGAGGGGAGGGGGCACAGCTAAGGGAGTGGATTCAAACTGGCCAAAGGGATGTTCCATGTCATGCCCAGTATGTTACTGGGAGGGGCTGGCCGGGGGAGGGAGGCAGCAATCGCAGCTTGGGGATGGGCAGCGTCGGTCGGCGGGTGGTGAGCAGTTGTATCGTTTGTGTTTCTGGGTTTTTTTTTTCTCTCTTTTTTTTCTTTTTTCCATTTTATTATATTATCATTGTTATTATTATTACCATAAACATTACTACTATAATTATTATTTTTATTGTAATTATTAACCTGTGCTTATCTCAACCCACAAGTTCTTTTGCTCTTCTGACTCTCTCCCCCGTCCCACAGGGGTGGGGGAAGTGAACAAGCAGCTGCGGGGTGTTTAGTCACTGACTGAGGCTGCACCATAACAGAGCATGGGAAGCTAGAAAAGTCCTTGAAGAAAATTAATTCTATCCCAGCTAAAACCATGACACATGCGTGGTTAGAAGCTGAACATGTGATTTTTAGATGACTGTGATGTGGCAACAGAATCTCTCTGAATATCTTTTCTCTCCTGACCTCCAGCTTAGCTGCATTTTTCATGTAAAGAGCTCTGCTAGCACAAGGAAAGATTTGTCTCCAGGTGTCTCAAAGCTTATCCCTCACAATTATTGATCTGGCATGCTGTAAGGGAGGACTTCAAGTTGTCCTTGCACTGTTACTCAGGTGGTCTGTCACCACAAGCAAACTAACTTAGAAGACCTCTTTGGGCATTCTGGAATTTGCATCCTTATGCTGTGCCTAGCCTGTGGCAAGTGAATACAGCCGTAGATTTAAATCAGTGATCCGTACTGAGCGTTGTACACTTCCTTCATCCAAAAGAAAATTTTGCAAGTATCTTTCAAGACACACTTGTTTTCCAGAAGCACAGAGATATTTATCAACAATTAGGAGAGAAAAATATCAAGAACAGTGCACTTTCGAGTCTGCAACGACAACAGAGAGAGGGCTGCAGAGCTAGCTTTGGGCAAGCTGAAATATGGCCTTGCCTTTTGGCTACCATTCACATGATGAAAGCATTTGGATGATGTTATAAAGCAACCAGTGAAACCCTATAGATCTGCTGCTGGCTGGTTCCATGTCACTCAGATTTGAGTAACTTTGCTAGGGCTGAACAAATTACCTGCAGTATGTCACAGGCTAAGGTCAAGATCTGCAGTACTGGAAAGAGGAGTTGAGTAGATATGGATATACAACCCTGGTCAACTCCATCTTTCACCAGAAGCCCACGGCAGAAGGATTTCCTATTGTACAGGATCTCTCTCATCATTAATAGAATGGGCTAAAAGAATATCAGAACAGTCCCATTCAACTTTCAGTGAGTAGATCAAGTGAAAGCATTACATGCTTTTGTCAAATCAATCCAGACACCGTAGAGATGCTGATGCTCCTCACTACACTGTTTCCCAATTGGACTGGCCGTGAATACTGCGAGGGCATCCACAGCTAATCAGTTATCCTCAAGAGTTTTCAGGCAGAGCCATGACTAGGGTATGTAGACAATCAAGTATGATCTGAGGTAGCAGTTTCCCAGGAAGAGGTAAGAGAGAAATGCCAGTGTCTGTCACAAAGTAAAATCGTCCTGTGTCTAAAAAAGTGCATGCTTGCAGTCTCCTTAAAACTTGAGGGACTCCCATTGCCTTAAGGATGTGAATTAATACAAAAGAATAAGAAAGAGCAATTCACTCTTTTACAATGAGGGTGTTGAAACACTGGAACAGGAGCTTTAGCATGCCTTCCCTCAGTATTGGGGCTATCTTGAAGCTATTTCAGAGCTTCACTGACTTAATTAGTTAAAAAAGGATCATTAAGAACCATGACAAATGGTTTCTGCTCAGTCACATCAATGACAGCAACTAGAGATGGATGACAGATAATTAAATGAAGAAGAAAATGTTCCATTTACCTAGCAATACTCAGGATACGTTCTGTAAGAAGTGTTCTACCAAAGGTTTGCAAAATTCAGTACTGTTGAACACCGATCTGAGCTCCTGGAGGAACACTTGGGAGTGTTTGCATAAGTAGGGACTCTCCTAAGCCATCTACTTGAATTGCATCTGGCTCTATGACATTCATGTTTCTGATTTTCAGAAGCATCACTGAGAAGTCTAACATATTTATTAAAGAAAGTTTTAATCTTTATGTTATTTGTATCCAGTCAGTCTTGGTATCTGAGAAAGAGAGTTTCTGCTCTGAATGAGGCAGTAAGACACCTTTAAGACCATGTCCTTCATTTTTTTTTCCCCTGTCACTTTTTCAATGCTCAAATCTTATCCCTCTTGACATTGATGATGACATAACATTAATGCAACAGTTTATCTAGCAGCTTAGAGCAATCTTTTTAATGAATCTGACCGTGACAGTGTCGAACCACCATTACAAACTAACCAGAACCCTGAAATAATACACGGTTTCACTTGATGGGGTTTAATACAAATGGGACACTAGAATTTGCGGATAACATTTTACATAAGTCCATTTCTTATGCCAGCTTTGAGTAAATAAACACTTGGAACCACACACCAAGAATTAAACAACCAAGTTTTAATCACAGAATACAGTATTGCACGGATTTTTGTAAATTCTTGATGAGGGGTTGAGAACCACAGTTCATCCCCATGCAGAGCCTGTCAACACAAACCCAGAAAACTGCTGGAAACAGCTGACAGTAGGCATTGCCTTTTCTTTGAAATATTCATTAGAATTACTGAGCCTCCGAGTCAAGGGTTCGCCCTCTCTAATAGTCAAACGCTTTTCAGAATATGGAAAGCAGATACTGGATGTGATATTTGATGTTTTTATACCTACCAACCAGTACTGAAGATTTATTTCCTAATAAAAGAATTCTACTCATATGGGAAAGAGGTACACAACTTCACTATGTTGAAAGCAGCTGTAACAAGACAGACTGCATCTTTACCAGCATTGAATCCATTGTGAGGAGAGTTTTGATTTAGTCAGCCTATATGGGAGAGCTCACAAGAGCTTGGTTTGGCCATGCAACCTTAAGAGTTTTATTTAACCTGGTTGTCACTGCACGTTTGAGATACTGTTACCATGCAGTCAGTTTACTGTTCCTGCCCTTCTCTGACTGACTTGAAAATTTCTAAGCCTAGTGGAAGTGAGAGAAATTCATCTGCTTCCCAACTCCAGGATTATTTGCTTGAAGGGTAATCTGGCCTCTCTTGTGCGCAGTTGCACTCAGTTTTTTATAGGATTTTGCTAGATTATATACAGTGACTTCCTGCCCCACCCCCTCTCCCCCCTCCAAAGTTATTGATTTCTCCTCCCTTTCCTTCTCCACAGAAGGATTTGAGAGGACAATTTCTGAGAGGGCTAAGGCTAAGCTTCTCCATTTTTATGAACATAGTTTACTTAAGACAGAGAGATAAAATGCCTGCCTCAGAAATCAGACGCAAATGAAAACAACAGTGTTTACACCCCTGACACAAAAAGGAAGAGCTGGGACTACAGATTTTTCTGATAAGGAGGTGATCTAACTCAGCATTCATTTTTGGAGGGCTCTTTGCAAAGCCCAGCAAATAAGGGACAGGAAGGAACAGGGTGGGGAGAGGAGAAAGAGACACAAAACGAGGGAAGGATCACAGAGAGATAAATTGTGCATGAAGGGAGGACATGAACAAAGGAGTTAGCTACAGTGGAGAGCCCTAGCAGGAATTGAGTAGAGCTGAAAATAGGCTGAGGGTTAAATAGTGAAACTAGTTGCCAGCAACACCTACACAGAGGCAAAGACAACCATAGCAATAACAAGATCAGGACACATGGTTGCCCCAGAGGCACGATTCCAGAGGCACCCCTACACCATCACAGTTACCAGAAATAGGCTCGACTAGAAACGTCCATGATTTCCTCTTAGATGGGCACCCTACAGTAGTTAAAAAACAGGGAATGGTACATTTAGTTCTCTATTGGACTACTCCCTCCGGACAAAGCAAGCTTTAACTGCAAGTGCTCAAGTGTATCAGTGTAGGATTTAGGGCAAGGTGGGGGTTACAGGCAATACCACCAAAAACAGACAGGAGCTCATTAACTTTTTAATCAAGTATTTGAGTTGTTATTTGCAATTCATTAAAAGCAAGAATCTGTAGCTTCTAACGGCTGGAGCAGCCACTGTGTCCATCTCCCAACTTGTGGCATGCAGACCCTGTCACCACACACAGGGCAGTGAATCCCTCAGGTTATAACAAAACAGAGAGGAGATGCCTCCAGCTAGGGATCCATTAAACAGTTTCAAAAGCACCTATGAATTGAAACTACTGAGCTTAGGGATGACAGTCATCACCTAAGGGGGATCATACATGACTTCCTGTTTCAAGAATGTCACCAGCCCCAGCCACCAGAGCAACCTAAGGTTTTACAACACATGGCACTAGTGTTAAGGTCATAACCGAATAACAGACCTTCAGCCAGTAGAGAGCAATCAGGCACACTGCAGTCCTACATATTTTATGCTTTTTAGATCAAAAGGAGCGCAAACTTCAATTGAAACTCATTTTACCCATTAAGGAAGAGCAAAACCAAGCACGTATTTTTCAAATCCTACTGTGGCAACACACAGGCTTGCATTTGCTTTATTTCAGGAGAGGGCAAATGCTACACAAGGAAGAGTGTTTGAGAAGACAATTAGGTCTGAGTAGAGGGAAAGGGAAAAGAAACGAGTACCCAGACTCTTGTCATCTAAATGACACTTTTAATATAATTTTGTCCAGCTCTTACAATAACATGTAATACAAATAAAGCTTCTGTTCATGCTTTAAAAAACAAAACAAAACAAAAAAACCCCAAACTAATAACATCACAGCAGTTCATATATAGCTTTGATGATACATAATTACCATCTCCTCCTCAGATGATTGGCAGACTGCATGCACTCATTTGTTCCTCTAAGTTTACAGTGAACTGTTTGGAGAGATTATCTGAACTGACAGTGATTTCATTGTACAAATTGACAATGCTGTACTTCAACATGTAACACATATACCTCTGAAAAGCATATGCAAAAGAAATACACGCAGGTTCCTTGAGTTCAACACTCAATGAACAATGATATAAATGTAAAGTACCAATTTTATTGTATTTACTGGACAAATACACAGAAACGTTGGGACTGCATGATTATTGGTGGGTGTGGTAAAGAAACTGCTGTTTTTGCAGTGACCCTGTTTAGCCATAGAGGAGGTAGTGGCAGGCCAATTTGAGTTCTTGAGCATTGCTAGATTATCCATATGGCAATTACCATTCTCCACTTTGGTAGAAATATCTGGATGGCCAGATTAATAGCAATAATAACCATACTACTCTTTGGCACACGTTTCTTCAATACTTAACATTATACTGAAATACAGTCACTTTGTCACACTGCCTCTGCTTTTGTATGAAATGTTCAAGCACCTAGCTGCCAGGAAAAAAAAAAAAAAGAAAAGTCAAAGTCTTTTAATCTCTGGGCACTTTGAGGGGCAAGGCTGGTTTACATTAGGACCTGGTGTGACAGTTTATGTATGATACCATATGTCATCTATAAAAAACCAAAAAGGATCAGAATCTGCAGAGTGCATCAGTTAAGTTTTACATTTACTTTGCCATAGTATTTAAATATGGCACTGACTCTACACTGATTTTTTTTACATCAATGATTGCCATCATTTATAATAGAGGAATACTAATACAAATGAAATTAAGGAAACTAGAATATGATATGAACATCAGGAAAAAAAAAAACAACAAAAAAACCAAAACATTGCAAGAATAGAACTATCTCCCAAGGGACATAGTGAAATCTTTCATCTCTTTATTCCTTTAAGATTAGGTTTGACAAGCCCTGAGAAGCCATTATGGGGAGGGCAGGGGAATCCTGTAATAGGCCATGGGAATGGATTGACATGATCTGTCTACAGCAATCTTTTCTGTCTTTAATTGAGGTAATCTTGCCATGACCCTGTAGGCAAGATTACAGATGTAAGCATAGCGTTGGTATAGCAATTAACTCGTCAATATTCAGCTCTGACATTTCTTATCAGCTAAGTATAAATTTCTGCCAGGCTGCCTCCCTGCAACATTTGGCAAATGAATACATTTGGATCAGAAGGTAATTTATTGCACAGTGGAGTTCAGTGGGTACGATCACTGAAAATGACAGATGAACAATAAACAGTCTCGGGAAATAACAGAAACAGCAACGTAATTACACACAGAGATGACGATGACATCTCTGATACAAACACTTGCAAGCAATTTTTTATAACTACACAAATCACAAGGACTGATAAACTCTGGGGTCAACACTCTCAACAACAGGAGCACAGAGATAGGCAGCCTCCTAATCCTACAGGCAGCTTGCTACTCCGGTAAACTTGAGTTTCTAAAATACTGAGTAAGCATTCTTCTGCTGAGAGAGGTTTAGGCTGTCTGCAATGCAACCCAATGCAGATTTAAACTAGCTCATTTGGACAGTGGTAACTATGCAGTTATAACAGCATGGACTGCAAAAGTAATATAAGAAGCTGAAAAAATCCTTAGGAAACTGGCCCAGGGTGGCTGCAGCTGATTTAACACCAACTTTGACTGAAGCATAGACATATTTGCATAAGCCTAGCTTTTGAGATGCACTCATAAGCTAAGAACCTCAGCCTAGGCTGATATTCAGAGTGCCGTATCAACTAGAGGAAGCTGTCAGTGCGCAAGAGATACCTCATAACTTTGAAAAAGGTTGTCAACAGATGAAAGTCCTGGTTATGCTACTTTTGAGTCATTTGGGTTTCTTCTATACTTGGGGTTCTTCTGGATAAAATATATTCCCACTTCTAACACAACTGCTTTTAGAGGCTAATTTTGCCCAGTGAGTGCGCTGAGAGTGAAAAGTGTTATGTTGCTGTTAAGTGCACAGTGGTAGTTGTTTCAAACTTATTTGCTGTGAGTTAAAAATAAACTAGCATAAATGTCGCTACGGAGCTTTACAGTTCACAAATGCACAGAAGCTTTGAAGACAGAATCACCTATAAAACTACCCAGAACACAGCAGACTGTTCAAGCAACCATCTTCAGATAATGAAACTAACTGGTGCTATGGCCTCATCATAAATTTACCAGGAGACAAATGCACTTCCTATTGACCCTTGCTAAATCTTTAAACAAACATCTTTGCAATCTTTTCCAAACATCTTCACAAAAACTCATTCCTTTCACTATTGCACCAACTAAAACAAGTATAACCAAAGGCAAAATGTGTTCAACACCACCAAAGGAATTACAGCGCAGAAGATAGACAAGCCCAGAGCACAGCCCAGAAAAGCTATTAGTTAGCCTACTGGTTTGGCATGAACAATCTTGGTTTATATGAACAGCTTAAAATTTAATAAAAGTAAGGCAAGTAGCAACATTTTTATTTACATTTCAGCTTTTAAAATATCTAAAGAAAAAGTAAGGTCCAAAGACCACTTAAAGGTTCCTCCCCATTTGCCCCTATTAAGCTAAGAAAGAAAACCAAACAGTAAAACAATTGAGATGCATTAAGATGAAATTGCCAAAAATGTCTTTAGACACTGAAGAATCCTGCAGAGGCGACTTCCACTAGCAGTATTTTATCTGATGGGAGTCTAAATTAACACATAGATGTCTTACAAGCTGTAACCCAGATCCAACAGACATTCAAGTCAAAAGAACAACGGCTTTCTTTTAATTCCAATAAAACTGCCCTTGACTGTTACTGGAGAAAAGCCTATAAGCAGAGTTGACTTGAGTAATCTTACCAGTGTAAGTAGCACTAGAGGAGAAGATAGGGCCAGGTTACTTTCACTACCAGAGTAGGTAGGACAAAACTGGGATGAAGAGCAGAGTTAAATGTTGGAGGAGCAACCTTTTTTCCATTGATTTTCCATTACCTTGTTTTTCTCAGCCAACTGTTGCTATCAATCTATGTATCCCAACACCTCTCTCAGCAGCACCCGCTGCCACTTTCACTAGGTCTAATGCTGGCATAAAGCCAAGTAGGCAGCCACCCTCCATTTTGCCTATGCCTAAAATGAGGGCTAGGTATAAGCGGAATAAAAATATAGACAGAGCTGCTATTTTAAGGAAATAAATTGAAGAAAGGAGGTGGGAGGAAGAATAAAGAAGGACAGCAAGGAGAAAATAGACTTGAAACCCTAAGCTTTGCCTTTTGGAGTAATGAAACAGCAAATTTCAGGCTTGCTCTCAGACCCCACTGAAGGCAGTATTTAACCTCCAGCTGAGCCTAAAGAGAGACATGATTTCTGGTTCTCTCACAATTTCTTACATGCACCTTTTTCATACAAAATATAAACTTCCCCCTGACCAGGGTGGAAACAGTTGTCTTTGAAGCCAAGCCTATGAATTCAAGGTCAAAACAATGCAACATTACATAGGAAATGGCTGTCCACCAGGAGTGATGTGGAATAATCATTGGAGGTGACTTAGAAATTAAATTTATGGTTTTAGAAAAGGTACAGCATGAAAAGCTTTCAGGGCAGAGTGCAGCTGACATGTGAGAAATCCATTCCACGGAAGTTCCCTAGGCTCTTAATCTTAGATGTCGGCAATGCCAGGAGAAATTGGCGTACTGGCTCTAAGAGGATTTGTCCGGAGGGTGTAGTGGTGTGGAGACACCATCGCCAGGCTCTGTGATAAATGGGAGCTCGAGGTATCATGGAGCTGGTACGCTGCACGTTTGCCACTCTGAGCCAACAGTCTGTCATGCTTTTGACAAAACTCTGTCCTTTTGGTGAACTTTGCTTATTATAATACCAAAACACACCTCTATCCCAAAAGCTACCTGCCTCTAAGGTGTGACCACACCTCACTGGGCATGTGCTTTGAATTTTTTTAGTCTACACCTTTAAAAGCAAAGCCAGGAAATTTTACACTAATCATAATAAAGGTATGTATGACTAGAGTCACTCAGGCTCCACCTGAAAGGTAAAAAATAGTATAAAACATTTTAAGAGAAAGAGGGTTTTAAGGAAGATACCATCGCGTACCACTCTGACTTCTAGGACCAGTTAATGGGATGAGCCTCTCTTCCCCCTCATTGGGATGCCTTTGGGTAAGATTTGAGCACTTGGTTATACCAAGTGTTTCCCCAGGAAAACTTAGAAACCTCTATATAGCTTTACTGTAAATCTCCATTGCACTGGAGTCACTTCATGTTTGCTTAATGCACTTGTAGCCTAGCAGTGTTGCTAATTTTCTTAGTATTTATGTGTGTTCTGTAACCAGCAATTTTATCACCGGTAATCTGAAGAACCTGTGTATCTGTTGCTTTACTAAACTGTACTATTCACTAATCTAGCCATGTTCGTTCTCATTGAATGCGAGCAGCCTGGGCATCTGCGAAACTAGTTACTAACAACAAATACTCTGATGGGTGTTTACTTCTACAATCCTTAGAAAAGAAACCATTGACCAAGTCTGAGACTAAGACTGGACTTAGCCACACATAGACTACTTACTGTCAGAGAAGGAGTTTAGAAAGGAAGGGGGTCCTGTCTGAACCTCGTGACTCAACAGTAGGGTCTCTCCCCAGCCACTCCTCAGACTCCTACTATTAACACAACAACTGGCATACCAGGTCTGCCAGAAAAGAAATTCAATGGCTGTGTGCCCTCCTGTAACGCAAAGCAGCCACAAGATAGCCATTTAAGACAGGATTATGCATCACAGCAGCTGTGCAAAACAGCCACAACACATTAGCAAATTCTTAGCCTCTAAAAAAGAGACAAGAATTCAGAGCTATCACTCCTTCCACTGCAGTAATATCACCATACAGTTGCCTGTCCCAGGAGACAGAGCACCTCAAGGCACTCATAGGATCAAGAGAAAGGGAACTTTGATTAAAAGAATTTACTGACACACACTGCAAAATATAAAAATAGTAAAGAAACATCACACCTCAAATACTGCCCAGCATTTTGCTAAGTTACAGCTGCTACATGATCAAGTTAAAGCAGATTAACTTCAGCATGCTAACAGATCTCATGATTTTCCATCCCTGGAACTGAAGGAAGCAGAGAAATGCAAATGAGCTAAGCATAAGAAGCAGGTGTAAACAATATAAGGTCCCTATCAGACATGGCTAGATATTGTGGTTCAGCCTCAGTCAGCAACTAAACACCACGCAGCCGCTCGCTCACTCCCCCCCACCCCTCTGGGATGGGGGAGAGAATCGGAAGAGCAAAAGCAAAAAAAACCCCAAAAGTTGTGGGTTGAGATAAGAACAGTTTAATAATTAAAATAAGATAATAATGATGATTATTATAATGATAACAATAATGATAATATAATAAAACGGAAAAGGGAAAAAAGGGAAAAACCCAAAACACAAACGATACAACCGCTCACCACCTGCCGACCGACGCTGCCCATCCCCGAGCCGTGATTGCCTCCTCCTCCCCCGGCCAGCCCCTCCCAGTAACATACTGGACATGACGTTACATGATATGGAACATCCCTTTGGTCAGTTTGAATCCTCTCTCTTGGCTGTGCCCCCTCCCCTCCCAGCTGCTCATGCCCCCGGCAGAGCCTGGGGAGCTGGAAAAGTCCTTGACTAGCACAAGCACTGCCCAGCAACAACCAAACCATCGGTGTGTTATCTCAGCATTGCTTTCATACTAAGTCTAAAGCACAGCACTGTGCAGCTGCAGTGAAGAAAAGTAACTCTATCCCAGCTAAAACCATGACGCTAGAGGAGGCAGGTTCTCATTTTCATTTGGTTTATGGACAGCTGGTCACCTGCTGGGAGAGGGGGCTCCACTCTTTACATCTGAGGGCTAAATGTAACCCTCCTCATCGCCCACCCCAGCTGTATTGTGCACCTTGGATCTGTATCCTCCCTGTCGCCACAAGAGATGTACTATGTTATTTGCTTGTGGTTTTTGTTTCCTGATATTGATCTGAGAGTGTTCATGCATTTATTTTTTCCAGGGCCCCTAGAGGAGAGTTTCTTGCAATTTAAATATATATTGCTTTTGCTTTAAATGATTTTTGTGAGATACATATTGTCTTCTGCAGCATCTTTCTATATTACACTGCTCTACATTCTACCCAATATTGCTAAACAGGGTGTGAGATGGTTTTTACTTGCCTTATGCAAATTGCACATTCCAACTTGAGACATCACTTGCTAAGGAAAGCAGTGCCATGAGTTCAGTGTTCTTACAGAGCACTGTAAAGAAGACAGATAAAACAACCTCAAAGGAAAATCAAGGAACTGATGGTCATTCTCGGCAAAAGAACTTAAAAAGCTGACCAAACACAGCAGAATAAAACTGGGATCACATAGTCAGGACTTGGGTTAGGTCCTCAAGTACCTGTAAGAATTACACAAATGTTTCTGAGGCCTCATTAAGTGTTAGCCACTTCAATAAACGCTGTGAAAGGGAGTTGAGACACAGATTTTATGGACCAAATCTCCATAGGTTTACACTGCTTTCAAGGAGAAAGTCCCCACACTTGCAGGCAGTTAAGTCAGTTTTATTTCATGTGAATATAGCCAAGGCCAGTGGGTTCAAAGGATGGTATGCAGCACCTCTGTGTGGCAACTGACCTGCTCCTTTTCTGGATGAAGCTAAAGAAGAACTGAGAGAGATTGAGACATACATTCAGATTCTCCGTGGTTTTATACTCTGGATAAACATTTGCATCTCTGCAAAGAGGCTGTAAAAATCTACTGAAGCAGTATAACTGTTTTGCACAAACTCTGTGGAGAGGCAATTATCTGTAGCACCCAGGAATAGGAAATCAGGCTATTGCACACATCAGCCAGGCGTTTGTTGCTGCCCTGTGGTCAATCCAGGTGTTTTTGCACCATGGAGAGCACCAAGATGAGCAGCTGCCAGGTTGCTAACCTGGAGGACTGCATGAGACACCACTCCAAGGCAGGAGCACAAACAGCTGGCTGCCTCTTTCCCTGTACTCCCAGGCAGCACCAAGGTAGAGCAGCATACAATCAATATCACCTCCTTAGTTTTGAAAGAGTCCCACTGCCTTTTCAGGGGGGGAAATCTCCATTTACACCACCTGCAGGAACTCGGTGGGACCCCCTGCGGTGCAGGAGAGCACAATGAACCACACTGGCTCCCAAGCAGCTGCCTGTCACAGGTGTGAGAAATCACTAAGCCTGTGATACAGCAGCTGCTGCTGGTTTAGGCCACACTATTTCTCCCCCACTGTGTGTCAGGATCTGAGTCCTGACTGAGTCCTTAACTCACCATCAGATGGAAATACCCGCCTTTTATCATACTTTGATTCTGTGAGCAGCAGCTGCTCTTATTTCCCAACTTCTGCTCAAGTCCAGACTCTGTAGGGTTACCCATTTCTTGCCTGTTTGAGGGTAAATCTACGGTCTCCCTAATACTGCTGACCTCTGCAGACTGCAGCTCTGCAGGTGAGGTTCTGCTGAGCTGGGAATCATTTGGCATCTTTTCATCACAGGTTTCTGAAAAGTGCAGCCCATTGCTCATCTGTTCTCCTGTATGTCTAAAAGCATAATTCACTTCTGCATCTCTCAGCTAAGATTTATGAATAAAATAGTGTTATGAACATATGACTTAGTTTCACCATGACTCATGTCAAAAGCCTTTCAAGTGGAGTGACCCAATTAGCAGGTACCTGTGCAGTTTTCTATGGCTTACATTTGAAGGCATATTTTAGATATTTTTGAAAAGTACAGTCTTGTTGCAATATTATCAAAGCAGCATCTTACTGTAAGGTTGAAACACAGCATTTTTTCTTTTGAGACTCTTGTCCTCCTTGAAACATGGTATCTTCTACCTCCTCTAAGCACTGTCACTCATTCCTCCTCAGTGTGGATTTTGTCCTACTGGTGAGTCTAACAGCTCTGAGAAACTCATGCAATTTTATGAAAAAGCTAGAAAAAAACATTTATGTTGGAAAGACCTAGAGTTTAAATAAGAGCTTTCAGGCAGTGTCCCTTCAAAGTCAGTAGGCAAAGCAGTCATACTAATCCTGATGCACAGTTTACAACACCTGTGTCACACTACTGCTGCCCCCAGAGCAGAAGGTTCTCAAGGACACTGTTCTGTGTACCCAATATCCACAATGTGATACAAAGCAAAAAAAATTATTTTCATTGGTCATTAAAGTTCTCAACATTCAGGCATTTTTTTCTTCATATATAGTACATTTACTAATTCCTGGGGATTTCACATTTTTTTAAGTCTTTCAGGATTTGATTATTCTCTTCCTGCTAAAAAGCTGAGAAATCGCACTTTGATCAGGTCCAGTGGGTATCACTGGAGAAGAAAATCATACTTCCAAAACAGCAAGTAGGCTACAACACTGCAGTGCATCCCTCCAAGCTCTTGTTCTTGCACATTCACAAGGGCTGCACTGGAGATGGCATTCACTGTTCAGATGCTAGATGCTAAGATACACTCAAAAAGCTGTCTCCAAAAAAGGCCTCTCTCAGGCACTGCAGTGCCTATACTCTTGCTGCTCTTCCCATTCAGACAAATCCAGAAATCTCCATCCAGTCTTTAATCCTTAACTGCACATCTAGAGCTGAGTATCTTGGGGCTGACAGAAAAACCCTGGACTAGCTATTGTAGCACACCACTTCTCAAACGTTTGAAATCTAACATCTCCTTAAGACAGCAAAAACAATTGCACATTTTTTGTACCATGATACGTTGTTAAGACAACCTCATTTAATATCAGACAGATTTTTTATTATTAACAGTTTCTGAATCTCTCACTTTACTTTGATATGAAGAGCCAGTGGCTTGCCCATAAATTATGTTAAAGCCACCATCTGTAACAAATGCTCAGGTTTATCACCCATCACAACCTTCATCAGCCTCAACCTCTATGCTTTGTGAATCCACAACACACTGAAGCCTGTAGGTGAGGCTTTATGTTAGTTGGCTTAGGTGCACAGGGGAGGCTGTAAAATGCTCCCAAAAAGCAAAGTAATCCCAGGCAGAATTCCTTGCAGCCACAGTCAGCTTTCTTGGCTACCTCTGTGGGACAGTATTTTGCAGTGCAGATGTACTGGCAGTTTCAGGCAAAAATGGTTCCATGTACTGGGCCCAGGCTTTGTCTCTGTTCTGTTAGCTGCTGACTCCTCTGTGCACACTTTTTTCCATAAAAACCAGCACTACCCCCGGCTGGATGCTTCTCAGCTCTTATGTCAACTCCCTTCCTCTTCATCTGCTACTTCTCTGCACATAGCTGAGAGCTTTAGTTGCAGTATGCCCCTCTGCTTGCAGGTGGCATTGCTATGGTAAGTTGGTAACATGTAGAAAGTCATGTCTCCACATGTTAATTTCTCCATCTTAGTGCCTTAACTCAGATAAGATTTTTGTTTCCCCATATAAGGAATGGGAAGAAGGCATGAGCCAAAATCTGATCTAGTTTCATAACATGCTACTCCCTGTCCTTTGCCACATGGACCAGAGAGTTACTTAGTAATCTGTCCACACTTTTCTGATTAGTCTTTCATACACCACCACAACGCAACTCCTCCTAATTTTTAACCTGTATGCAAAAATCTGGGACATTTAGAGACACACAATTATAAATACAGTCACCCCATTTTGACCTGAGCAAAACTCCCTTGAAGGGCAAGCACTGAGCAGAACTGATTTGCTCTTATCAGCCACACGTGCCTGTAACTGCAGAGCTGTGCATGACAGGCTGCTTTGCGCTGGCCTTCTGTACCCCAGCTAAGCATCATCCTTGCTAGCAGGCATATTTGTGGGGAATACCTTTTCAATCCTGAAAGTCAAAGTTGTAATGGATCCTGCCCATGGATGAGAAGAAGTTGGGGAAGTAGATGATCTATTGTAACCTTTAATAGCCTTCGTTTTACTAGCTGCTCTAGCTTCGAATTACTTACATACAACCCAAAATAATTTAAGTAATGTGCAGTTAAAAGCCTACTGCTTTAATCACTTTGGGAAAGTAACAAAAAAAAAAAAATCCACAGAAATGTATTTACTTTTGTTTCATGGGCCAACACTCAGCACAGTTAAGATGTTAAAGCCAGGTATGAACCTTTTGAAAAATATTATTATTAAAGGATTATACTCTGTTTTTATATTGATCGACCTTGAAAAAATAAGATATCGATATGAGGTTATTTCCTGTCTACCCACAAAATCTCACAATTTAGAAAAATTGTTGATTCACCTTTGTTCAAAACATCTCTCCCCCCTTTCATTTATCCCCCAAACTCCCCAGGAGGGAAATAGCACTTCAGTTCTGTCTTTTTAACTTGCCTGATTTACATAACTCTAACAATATTTAAGTGCCTTTGGCTGCACTTTCCTTTCCTTTCTCCTGTTCTTTACTCCCAAACTCTCAAGGCAGATGAAGTAACAGTTGGCAGTGTCTTGCTCATTACAGCGTTGCCTATGCTGTTCTAGAGTCATGCCACTGTGGTTACAGCTGACTGAGTGGCCCTCCAGTCCTCCCATGGATTCATTTTCCTTTGGGAAGCTACTTCTGAATAAGTGTCCTCCCCAAATGGGAGAAAAGAGCTCCTCCTTGGAGTCATGCTGTTCTCCCAGGAGCAAGGGCTGGAGGAAAGCAGAGAGGTGCAGCAGATCAGGCCAGTTCTGGTTCAAGCCTGACCTCTCCCCTTGCATGAGTGATGGGGACAGATCCTGTGAGCCTTTTATCTGCACCATCCACGCCAAGTATGAGAAGACACTGACATCACTCTGCCCCACAAGGCCAGGGAAGAGAAAAATGACAACAAATCCTGATAAGAAATAACATGACTGAAGAACTGCAGACTAGGACAGATTTGCATTTGGAGATTGAATGTTAGGGATGGGCAGATGTGGAATTGAAGAGTCCTGCAGACAGGATGAAAGGAATCTCAGTAAATACATGTGATCGTCAGCTTTGCTAACCTCTGTCACTCACTATGGGTAAAGCATGGGGTGGCCACCACAAATCATGTCTTTTAGGTATGGACACGTACTTCAATATTTATAGTCATCAGCTGATATTTGACCTTCCTTGCTATTAAGCTTTGCTTTCTGTTCCTCTTTGGCACACTAACCCTTTCCATTTTCTTTTCTGTCTTTACACAGAGAAATTGAAGTATGGAAACCAGCAGTAACTGTTTTTCTTCGCTGCTTCCCTGATAGTCCATGTGGGGAAGGAAAAAGTAGAAAACACGTCTCTGTCACTCCCAATGTTGTGCCAGCAGTCACACATCTGCTACACAATTTCTGCTCTCTGTCTTTCTAAAAAGGGACTAGAGTCCTCACTGCACACACAGGCAGAAGACGTGTCTTCTATGTCTGCTTCACGAGCCCCTGTAATCGTCTCTGAAGTGATAGTTTCCAAATGAGCATATGGACCACCACTGATTTTTAAACTGTTTAAAGTTCCAAGCAAAAAACCCTCAAAAGTGCCTAAAACCAATTTTGCTACATGCTGTCTTCTTTTCCTTTTGGCTATGACAGCCATGTGCCACCTTCTGCACTGATGCCTGTCAGAGTGTTGAGAACTTCTGCTGATACCATGATAAAGCACAACTCTCTTCCCATGACAAAAATCCAAGCAAACTGCATCCAGGAATGCTAGAACTATTGAACTTTTTGCTTCACACAGAACAGATGTTAGAAGTGCAAGCTTGCAGCGCTCCTTATCCAGGATTTTCTCAAGCAATGACACCATTAAAACAGGAAAGCCTTCAGAAACAGTTATGTTGCCATGATGATCCCCTTTCACCAGTCACAGTGTATACCCCATCTGTTGCTCTTAGTAGCTCTCCCCCTTCTTTTTAACCTGGATTCACCAAGAAACATTTAACATTTTGCCAAAAGCATACAATGTTCTTTGTGTTAAGCCAAAAATAAAAATTCACTGTTCCATTGCTTTCAAACAGCTCATAAAAATGCCACCTTCTAACAGAAAGTGACAGTCTTTCATGTAACACCTATTAAAGATAAAGACTGACATATTCCTTTTATGGGTCACAGTATCATCTTCCAAAAATTTGCGAGGAATGGACTACTTTGTGTGATTACACTTAACCAATAAAATAATCTGAAAGGAACATCCATCTCTCTCAGAAGTTTAACTGGAACAAGAGCCTGCAGGGTATTCACTATATCATCTTTTTGGCCATTGTGAATTTACCATTTGGTTTAGAATAGATGACTGTAGACACACAAGAGATTTTTCTCTTTTTCCATTTCAGAAGAAAGAAATCTGGCATCAGTGTACAGTTGGTACTAATAAAGGCAGAATAATCATGTAATCAACCCCATTTATTAGAGTGTGACCTTAAAACCATGTCAAAGGCACAGCCAAAGGCATCAGAGTCACACTGTGTGCTAGAGGAGGAAGTGCTTCTTGGCACACAGAAAACAGGTTCCCAAGGATGTATCTACATCTCCCAACTTACGTATGGGGACTGTAAATCTCCCTACACGTCCACCACCAGGCCATGATCTGCAGATCGTCTCTTCAAATAGTGAAAGGATGCAACCTTTTGGTTTAATGACTTTTGTACTTCTGTATGGTCCTAGGTCAAGGCTGAATCAATAACCAAACCGTGCATTATGAAAAATACTGGTTTGTTTCGGTCTGGTCTGGTCTGGTTTGCTTGTTTATTTAAAAAATATGGTACTCTTAACAGACAGCAACTGCGTGCACATCCTTGGTTATCACTGGATCACCCACACTGTAATCTCCACAGCTCTTATTTTAAAATAGAAGCATTTTCTCCATTCCTGTCTCCCAAATTAAACCCCTTCTTGTCATGGCAGATGGCAAGATGTTGCCTGGGTAAAGACTCTACCAATCCCTGTAAATGCATGAGCAATTTTAATGCCCAGAAACATAACTAGGTTCAGGCAGAGTTTCCAATAGTACCCTGATTATAAATAGCAAACTTTCTCCCACCTCAGACTTCATCACACCTTCTATTGAGAATTAGTACAAGCCACCTTCATGTCTTTCAAGCAATCCTAAAGCCTCCAACAACCCATTTGGCTTTCGACTCCACAGCACAGCTTTCTCAGTGCATCATGCTGTTAGTACCATATTGTCTGACCCCACACCAATCTCATTTTCTATCACAGCCAATGTGGCTCAGAGAGAATGGTTTCTGGCTTAGAAGAACATTTAAGCACCTATGGATCGTAACAGTAGGAAGACAGAGAAAGTTCTCTCTCTGCTGACTGTACAGTTCTGCCCCAAATGTACTTTCACCTCCTCAAAAAAAGAAAGAGAAGTACTCCGAAACTGTACAGATGTACTAGTATATGCCTTCAAGGATAGTCTTATTACTTCTCAAAAAAAATCCAGTTATTATTCCAGGAACTGGTAAATTCCATCACATTCTACAATAATACCCCTGTATTTTCATTTGAAGAGTTGTTCCTGCTTCATTTCCAATCTCCACTTTTTAAGCAGCTGAAGTAGAACATGGCAGAAATTGATGCCCATCCTGAAGGACGGGGAGTGAAATGAGTTTAGTGAGAAAATCTTTAAGACCCATGTGGGATGAATGTTACTGGAGAACTGGATGACACAAAGGTATTTTTAACAACTTCTGTTTTGTAATTAGGGAGAAGGATTTTTTATTTTCCTTCATTTAATTTTCAGAGCAATATTGTAATAAAAATCTTCCCGTCGCTTTTGTTTCTGGAACTGCAGCATCACACAAGCCCAGCAGGACAAATTGTTCTTGTGAAAAACTGATTTTTTTCTCTCGTTTCTGACAGCCTAAGATGGAAGGATTAAGTGATGAACCTCTGATCTTCCTTTCCCCTTGTCTCCATGCATATACTTTGTTCTTGCTAACTTGCTGACCAGTCTTCAAATTAATTGCTTGAATAGCCCCATTCCATTAGGGAACTGACATCTCTTGCTTCAGAGTGTTATTAATATCAGTCCTTGAAAGCATTTAACCAATGACAATCTAATATTAGCTCACAATGGAATTAAAAGACACTATGATTCAATAATTTATGGTTTAATGCTGGCTTCTTCCAATCTGTTGTCCTTTCTCATTACAAATGGCAAAAAACCCCACAGTATCCTGCATAAAATGCTGCATAAGGGCTTCATTTATTTATTTACTGGTATGATTTAAACATACAAATCCTGTCCCTGTTTTGCAAGTCAGTTGTCAAAGACCAGACTTCTGGCAGATACTATTTTTTTGCTTCGCTTTTCCTCTTCTTACCATTGTTCTTCCTGCACAGGCAATTTACATATTGTATTTTCATCTCCCGTAAAATATGAGAAACATACACACATTTCAATCAAACTGAATTGAACAAATGGAATAATATTATTTAAGCCTTTTGAGAGGATATTCCTGAGAAGGATGATAGGTTAGCAGCTACAACTGATTTAAGAAATGCAGACAGAATGATATTCAGTTCTGTCATAACCCTATTTCTTTGCAAAATTAGATCAATGTAATTGAATTTTCATTGTTCAAAGAAAACAGAAGGAACAAAAATATGTCAAAATGTCTTGTTTGGAAATTGGAGTAAAATATATCATGTCTTCATTTTATGATCTCAACTTTACATACTGCTTCCTGGCAAGCAGGAAAGCAGCTGTGCTGAAAAGGTCCTGGGAGCCTTGGTGGACACCATGCTTAAGTGTACCCTGGCAGCAAAGAAAGCCAACAGCAGTCCAGATGGTAGATCACGAGAAGTGATTCTCTGCCTCTGCTATGCACATGTTAGACCAGATCTACAGTACTGCATCCAGTTTTGGTTTGCCAGGAAATCTGAACAAGTTCAGCAGAGGGCCTCCACGATGGTTGGGGACTGCTTGTCCTGCAAGGAGAGGCTGAGGGAGCTGGGCTTGTTCAGCCGGAGAAAAGCTGGCTTTAGCAGACCTAGCAGCATTGTGCTGCACCTACAGGAGGTTATGGGAAAGACAGCCAGGCTTTTCACAGTGCTATATGCTGGGACAACAGCAGGCATAAGCTGGAACAAGCGAAGTTCAGACTCGATGTAGGAAAAACCTTTACCCATGAGGGCAGTCGAGCAGCAGAACAGGCTGCTCAGAAAGGCTGTGCTGCTTCCATCCTTTGAGGTTTTCAAGACTCAGCTGAGCATCCCAGTCCAATCCCATAGCTGACCCTGACCTGAGGAGGAGAGTGGACTAGGGACCTCCTGTGCTCCCTTCCAATCTGAATTGTCCTGTCATACTTTAAATACAACTGACTTCTGCTCCCAAGGCTCTGGGGAAGCAAGGCTTGGCATTAAGAATAAATTTCTATGGTAAATCAGTAAGATACTACGGTGTTCCAAAAATCAGAAAAAGGATGGATCTATCCTTTACTATAAAGTGTCCTTTTTAATCTTAATTTTTTTTTCTTTTTGTGTGCATAATTCCTGTATTAAAGCTTTAGGAATCAAAACCCTCTACTTTTTCTAATTTTGCAGTGTTTGAATTCCGGGGTTAATATTCTTCTATTATAAAAGGTAACAAGGAATGCCAGAGGTGATTGTATGGCCTGACTTTAACCCCATGCCAGCTAAGATATTAGTATGCTAATATAAGCATTAGCAATGACAGCCATAGGCTCAGAGGCAGAACAGGATCCCTGAATTAAGATGTTCACTTAAACATAGCCAAGATTTTTTAACTTGGTATTAAAGCATAAAATAACAACAAAAAAATCATTGTTACTTATAAATATATTTTAAACATATTTGGTATATAAACAAGCCCCTAAATTGATGCAAATCATTCCTGCCAAAACTAAATAAAGATAACATTTTGACTGGAGGAATGAGTTTATTCAGCAAGATTTAGATGTGAAAAATTATGAATGGTGATGTGTAACTCTGTACCATTCATGAAGTGTCAACTCTGCTCAAATCTTAGGTTGCTCCACAAGAGAACAGGAACATACACTGTATAATGGAATTTTTTTTTTTTTAATAAAGAGAAGTAGAATATGTTTGTGGGCAACTTGGGGCAATCTCTTAGGTCTGCCAGTACCTTAGCAAGAATGGACTCTAATACAGGTTTACTTGCCTTTATTACTGTTTTTCTTGCTGTTTATTGTCTCCTGTTCTGATTGAAATACACAGGTTTAATTAATAATTTATAGCATTACACATTTACTCTTCCAGAAAATGCAAATCATAACTGTGTCTATATCAGTGATAAAATGGGTAAGCAGATCTCTAAAAAGAGATATATAGCAAATGCTTACAGAGCTTCACCAAAACTACCAGCAATCCATCCTTCATAGCTGTCCTGTACTCCTCATCACAGACCACTAATGCTTTAAGAGTCACAGAGCCATTCAGATCTATCACTGTAGATGCTGTAACCAAGACAATTTCCTTTAAAGTCTATGAACATAGCAAAGGTCAGACTGTAAAAGGGAAATTTTATTTTTTTTTAGTAAAGGCCTGCCTATGCAGAGAAGCCTGAGAAGAGACTACAACTACATTACTAAGTAATAGGTTATCTTCACTTCCCCTGGAACAGCTATACAACATATGGATTTGTCTCTTTGTGGATGACTCTGAAGGCTATTTTCTATGAGAAAGAGATGACCACAGAAGAACAAAAAGGAAAAAAAAAAAGATCTGTGATTGCTATAACCTATAGGATGCCCAAAGGCAGACAGGTATGAAAAACATGAAAAGCCCAGTCACTGAGAAGCAGAGACAGGCCTGTAGTGATCCACCATTGCTAGGCTTCCCCACAGCTTGATAAAGACAACCAATATACACTGTAGTCTACAATAACAGGGCAACACACTATCATATATTGTTATTTTGATAACTACTGTCCCTTTTATTATCTAGGAAATATTTTAATTGACTTTTCTCAATCTCGCCTGGGTTTATAACATTCTCAATTGTTTGGTGCAAGCCAGGGTCCAAACGCATTTTTTACAATGCCTTTCCATGAGCTTCATATTAAACTGCTTCCCTCATGTGTTAAAACGAGGCTGAACGTTCTCGACAACCTGACAGCCTCGTAAACCTTTTCAGTATCCTAGGAATGAGGTTCATTTTTATGTGGAAATTAGGCTAAGGTAGGATTGGGCCAGTCACATACTGTGATGCAAATCATGACAGACCAGCATTCGTACTCAGTGGTCCTTGCAGCAGTGAAACTGTACTTGACTTTTCCTGCTTCCACAAATAATATTTTTTCTGTCTCCCAGCCTTCTTACACCAAATTCCTTCAGATTCCAAAAAGTTCTGGATGTAACACACAACTGAGGTTTGTCACACAGTTACTGATCCAGTTACTAGCATTAGATCTTCATGAATATACAACCTCAGTATTAATCTCCCATCAGACGCTAGAAGTCTAATGTGTTGTTTGGGTTTTTTTAAGAGCAAAGTGTTTTTTTATCTTGAAACAAATTAATGCTTAAGCAGTAGATAGGAAAATGCTCCAGTAAATTGATAATATTTTATCACATGCAGACTAGAGAAATATGGATTATTCAAGTTTACTTGATGTTTATATTGAAAATAAAATGCAAGGTTTGTTACATGTCCAGAATCAAAAAGGTTCATCACTGAAAAAACGTTGTTACTTGTAATATTAACTGGGCTTGTTCAATGAATATTCTATCAATTCCTCCCTGTAAAAGCCAATCCAGAGTACTGGAAGTAGGAAGTTAAAGCTCACTTACTTGTTTGTGCTGACTCAGATCTGATCAATTTGATACTGATTCAGCCATTACAACCAATCTAATTTTGTGCACATAAAACTTCAACAGAAAAAAACCCCTTTATTATTAATTTTTAAAAATGTCAAAGAAATAATACTTTGCATTTTTATAGTACCTCCTATTCAAGAAGTACTTAGTGTTGGCAAAGACAAATATGTTAAATCTCATATTTTCCTCAAGGGCTTGTTGAAAATGTTGAAGCAGATGCTTTAAGGAATACACAAAAGAAAACTCATTTTAAAAGCAGTGCTTACTGATTTTTATGCTGCATTTATATATCTGGGAAAATACATAATGTGATAGTTAAGTATATTTATTATCATTAAAATTCTTCCTTAAAGTAAACTGCAGAAACTGCTAAAAAAGATACTGCATTCATGCAACAAATAAAGCAAGGAAATCTGCAAGCTCTTCTGCTTCACAGAAAAAAAAGTTCACATAAACCAAACAGAAAAGAAAAAGAAAAAATAAAGAAAATAATGGGGAAAGGAAATGGACTGACTGAAAAGGCACTAGAAGAAGAAAAAAGTGGAAGTAGTTTGAGAAAAGGATCTCAAAGAGGATTAATAACTTTCGGAATGAACTTTATGCACAGATGATTTGTCTCAGGAAGCTACTCTGAAGCAGTGAGGACACTCAGTGAACAGCTGGGAGCTACTCTAGTTTTAGGGAGCAGGGGGAATAGGAACAAGGAGAATCATTCAAACTCTTTGAACCTCAAGGGAAGGCCTGAGTCAAGACTTTAACCACCTTTTCAGTCCCAAATAGACTATCTCAAAACTTTATGCTAGAATGTACTAGTCTGTAGTGCTCCCCAGACTTTTTAATTTAAAATTAAGCTACAGCAATTACCATTCCATTTCCCTCTTATGAGTTACAATAACAATTATGAATCACCAGGTTGAATATGATTTCCTCAGCCGCTAATATCAATGAGGATATCAATTTCATAACTGCATAGGAAACATAACACTACTTTTAAAAAGCAATTACCAACTTGTATGTATAAAAATGAAATTAAAATCTGAAAACTATCAAAATAAAAATACAAAGATTAATTACTTAATATTTTTGGAACATTGGATGATTGCCTTTTTGTTTTGATTTAGAAAGATTTTAAATGTCAGGTGGTCCCTCCTGAGTGCTCACTTTTTAAATAATGATGATTGTATCCATTTCAAGTATGAATCTTCCATCATTTGTCTGGTAATGAAATCTCATGACTGCACCATAAGGCTGCATGAGATTTTCTAACCTATCAGCTCATGTAGTATCTTATACAAATGCAGGTATGCAGTTTGACTCTCTCTCTTACATGCTCTTAAACACTAAAAGAGGGTTTGCTTACTTCCTTCAATGGCTTTAACTAGGATCTTCACACTAATATTACTATTAGTGGGAAACTTTGACACAAAGTAATTATCTGATAATCAAAGGCAAAAAGGGAAAAAAAAAAAAAAAAGAAGTATCCATGAAGTATTTTCCTGAAATACCTGGGAATCAGTCCATAAATGCTGATTAGTGAATCTTTGCATACTACTTATGAGAAAAATCGGGTCATAGAGATATTCAATGACTTGCCTGTGCTTCCATAAACACTCATCTTCAAAGCAGGTGTGACTGTCTCTGGGTCCCCAGGTATATTAGCTGTGAAGCATCTCATCTCTTGTATCCTTTAAATCATCCAAATATAAGTAATGCTGAAAAACTTTATAAAAATCTGCATTTCTTAAGGAAACAACATCAGTGAGGAAAACGGAGTATCTTCAAGTTGATCCAAATGCGCTGTGTATGCAGATCATTGGCTGACCTGTAAAACAGAGCGGCAGCAAATTAAAATACATGATGGATACTAACTTCTAAAAATACAGTCCTTCTGGAATCTTTTATATAGCCCATGCAACATATTGAGTTAGTTCTCATCATAATTTCTGAAAGAAGCTAATTCAGTGCAAATGGGACCATTATCAAGGCTGGAAACCAAGGTAAGTTTCACCTCTGGTAATGAATGGTTTCCGTACAGCTTTGAGTTTATTAATTTATTTATTCATTATCAGATATTATCCTCTGATAAGCTAGGAATAGACAGCTAAAAGTCAGAGACACTGTTAATTCATACATGTAGATAGTGTTCTTATTTATGTTGCTTACTTCATAGAAGTAGGCAACGAAAATAAAACAAAGCAGAATGATTACACATAAAACAGGTTTTTTTCACTTTTTCCACTTCCATCATACAATATTATATAGTATGTTATTAATAAAAATAGTCAAAGTTAAAACTAATGTCATTCTATGTTCACTGTTCTCAAAGCTTTTTACAGATGTGACCATTTGTTAATTTATACACAGCAAACATACTTAGTTGATCTTCTCAGTGGAAAAAAAGGGCAAATACTGAGCAGGTTACAACAGTAGAGATGGCTATGTGATAAGCTCTGCAAGATACTACAAATATTCTTTTAATAGATGTGGGTGCTCTGAGGAGCCTGCATGGCCCACCCTTGGCAAATGACCTGGATAAGAATACCTGTGAAAACATGAATGCAAACGGGGGGTGGGGAGGTGGGGTTGGATCAAATACACAAAACTACCTGGAGGACATTTGCCCAAAAGTGGTTATGCTAAAGAAGATGAGGACCATCGAAGCTGGTCATGTTAAAGAGGAAGACAAACATCAACCAGATTAAACAGCAACTAGGGAATTTCAGAAAGACTTTTGAAACAAAGGAGAAATCAGTCTGAAAAGAAGTATAAAAGCAGCATGAAAATTTGTAGCAAACAAGACAGCAGTGAAGACAGCAGTAGTCAAACCTTGTTCATCACTGCCAGAAATTGCCCTGCTGGCATCACAGCCTCTGCCTGTGCCTTGCCAGGGTTGCCTTGGCGATGCCAAGGGGAGTCTGCATGCAGCCTGTGGGCTGTCAGTATGAGGTGCAACAAGGAGGATTCCACACCTGGGGTGTTCATATGTGAACTCGTGGGGTGTTTTCTCACCAGCGTGTGCATCAGTGGATTGTGGCAAGTGAGACAGGTCCACACAGAAGCAGAGCACCCACATCTGCCACAGGAGGGGTGGGAACATAGGGGAACCCGTGCGCCTAGAAGAGGGACATGTGCCTCTAACCCACACAGCCCATGTGCACCCAGCCGTTTCAGTGGATGGGCACGGGGCATTAGAAACTTTAGGATTAGCTAAAGAAAGGTATTTAGGCATTTGCAGATGTTCATTAATGTTTTTTAAGTGCCTGATCCTGTGTTGTATTGCTGATGTAACTCCTGAGTGTGTAGTTCAATAATTGCCTTGTAACTACACATCATTAATAAATCAAGAAATCACGTCCATCATATTTGGCTTAAACTGTTTGAAATGAGCAGTTCTCCCCTTTAATGCATAATATCATGCCACTGCAATACCGTGTCCCTTTGAATCTCATTTTATGTTGAAGACAGGAACAGCTTTTTCACTGACTGTTGTGTTTCATCAGACTATTTCCAGCAATTTTTTTTTACAATGTATGAAATAAAACAATGATGGAAAAGCTGAACCATGCATGTGGAAATTTATGACATAATAACTTGATCAAAAGGTTAACTAAAATAAACACTTCATGACAACATTTTGCAATAAGTGTCATATCTAAAAACCTCATCAAAAGGGAGGAAAACTTCAAAAGGATTTCATTCACCAGTGTGAATGAAGCCTGGTGTGCCTTTGGCTTGAAATACTTCACACTTCTACTTCAGTGAATAAAATTCCAGTAACTTGTTTGACCATTGATCGTTTTATGATATGACCAAGGCAATCAAATTTAGAGTTACTGCTAAGAGGAACCATGCCGCCTCCACTCTCAGTCATGTCCTCCTTCCTCTCCCACTTATCAGCACTGATCACCTGATCCTCTATTTGTAAAACAGATATATTCTGAAGAGGAAATCTGAACTCTTCAATTTTTTTCTAATGAGTTTAACTCCCTGAATCAGCTCATTGTGAGACACTCAGAAACTCAATAATAAGCCTGAATGTTCCTCAAGAGGCTTGTAGAGGAACTGATCTAGTTCTACTTCCAATTCTTTATTCTCTCTATTTCTTAAAGTTTGGATGACTTAGTCCATTCCTACCTCAAATGTAGCAGCTGAAATAATATTTTCCTTGTTCTCACAGATGTGGGCAGACTGCAGAGACTTGCTAAGTGATGATTTTGTTAAGGCTGAGTTTCAGCTCAAACTTAACTTCAATTTTACATATAAAGACTTCAATAAATGGACATAAAATGTATTAAAATGTGTCAGTATAATTTAAACAGTAAATTGAAATTTACAATATTTGGATTGAAACTTGGGAATATTTAAATGAAAATATATAACTTGTTTAAGTTAATTCTGCTTCCAGTGGCAGCTCCTAAATTAAACATTTGCCCCTGAGATTTCATTTTGTTGCTCCTTCTCTCCATTTCAGAAGAGGACAATCTTATTCAATAGATGCATCTGACCCGCTCTCTTTCCAAGCTCCACATGATAGCCACATGCGAAGTCTCTGTAAGGTGCTCAGTGACCATGCCAGATGTTGCCATGTACCAGAGAAAGTCCACTCCACACACACCAGAAAAGCTCACTACCAAATGGAAATTTCACCTGTGCAGAAGTCAGAGGGTTTTTAGCAATCATCATAGGACTGTGTAACCACCCCCCAAAGAATAGAAGAGTTATCACAGAATTACCATTTCCTGCTCAAGCTGCCAGGCACAGATCTGTAGCCTTCTTTCTCTCAAGAAAACATGTTATAGGATGTACGTTTGAAGAAACTGGCCAGCTTTTCCCCTACATGCCTGATGAGAACAGAAACAAATCACATGCATGAGTCCCACCTCCCACAGAAAGGATTAGAGAGAAGCATTTGTGCCCGACAGTCCTGTTACCTAGCTTAGTGGAAAGGAATATTAGCTTTGACTGGAGTATTAACATCATGTCTAGAGCAGAACAGGTTACCATCCCTGTGAATTTTAGCTCTAGTCAAGGAAACATGCATGGAATGATTTGCCATTCTTTCAGGAAGTCACTGTGCTTCAAAATATAAATCTCAACAATTAACTTGGTGAGTAAGTCTCATATCAACTGGACATTCAGAGCTCAATTTCACCCTCATGAACAGTTTTCACTTACCTGATTAAAGGAGTATGTAGTTTTAGCTGCACTTAAGCCTCACGTAAAAAGCATTTTACTTGATAACATAGAGGATTTTTCTTGGTAAAGGGACCTACTCATAAAAAATATGGTACCTATCAAAGCCTAAATTAATTTGTCTTTATGGAAGGCTATACCTTTAAATCCAACCTTTAATCAGAGGATATAAAAATGTCTTACAAGAGCAGCTGAGAATTATTATCCACTGCCAACATTTGCAGAAGCTAAGGTGTAGAGTCTGCAACTATTTTTTCAGTGTCATGTTTCAAGTCAGTGGAAAAGCAGACTGAACAACGGTGTCCTGAAATTCAGGAGCCTTATATCAGCTATTGTATTATACTGCTTCTCTGTTCTCTATGTGGTCTGCACATTAGAGCAGAACAAGGAACATGTACACAGTCACCTTGCCATGGTCTAACGGATTACCACAACTCAACTGAACCACACTGTGTGTATTTACCCTTATTTTGCGCTCAATATGAGGAAATCTGATTCAGTTTAAGATTCCTTTGCTGCTCACTGAAGTAAATAAAATCTGCTTTATTTTTGCCATGTGCTAAGAGTGAATTCATAAACAATACTGCAGGTCAGGCACTATGCAGTAACTTGGTAAGCCACAGTAACTTGGCTACTAGGATAAACCCTTATTTTGATGAGGTAAATCTCACTTTGCTCAAGAGCTAAAAAACCTTACCAAACCACTGCCATTATTTATATTCACTGATTATTACCTATCAGTGATCACTGTTTTGACCACTGATCTATTGTCTTTGCAAGGTATGTATAATATGCATATATAATGTACAAAATGTACATACTAAAATAATGTATAATGTACCCATCACCACATCATTGCAATTGGCAGTCCTGGATTTTTTATGCCCCTGTATCTTGCAGCCTTACAGCAGAAGGAGACATTCCTACAGAGGGCAGATATCAAGGGGTGCATACAACACAAAGATTTGAATCTTCAAAACATTTATGTAGCAGACAAGGCATGAAAGCAGATTTTAGCTCTTCCCTCCTGCCTCCGTAATTCACTCCATTTCACCTTCCAGAACCTGTTTTACTTCTTGTACTAAAGGAATTCAAGACCTATTTTCTAACTGGTCCATTTTAATCTGTAAAAAAAATGCCTATTACAGATGGTGTCAGACTGTTAATGATTCTCCACAGGAAAGCAGTAAAAATCCTGTTTCTTGAGCTATAGACTGGACAAGGAACTAAAGCACATATTGTGGTGGCTCCAGAAGATGGACTGAATAGGATGCAGGCCTCTCTGTCCTCGTATTTATGACAGTTGGATTATTTCAGTTACATGATGCTTTTTATGAGCAAACACAAGCAAACAGATGTCAAAAGAAAACACATTTCTGTTTGTGCAAACAACATCAACCTGCAAGGTAGGCCTGTGTTTTTACATTTACTACTGGCTCACGCCTCCTGATCATGTCTATGCTTACTTCATATAAATTCATCCGGCGTTTCTCTTACCCTTTTTTTTTTTTTTTTTGGCTTGGAAGCATAACGAGGGAATATTTTAATGTGCTAATCTTCTAGAGACAAGCCACAGACGAAATAGTTTCCCATCACTTTAATTAATGGATACCACACTGACTGGAGTTCCCAGCAGTCACAGTTTCTATTTATTGGGAAACCTTTAACTCTCAGTGAGGAGGATCATTATCTGATACTCTACAAGTGAAGTGTCTGATGAGAATAGCATGATTAATCAGAAAATATTCTGAACAGCTAGGCTCTCGGTGACAGGCCCATAATCAAAGAGGCAATAAGAATGTGCACTAAAGCAATACTGTGATTAACACATGCGTTATTCTGGCCACTGCTGCATGCAAAGCGAAGTGTTGAGGACAAGTGGACAAAAAGTGAACAAAATTTCTTATTTCCATAGTTTTTCAAATGAAACCTGAATGTAGCAGCAATAATGCTGCAACCACCCTCTGCCTTCAGCCTACAAGAACAGTAGATGCACAACCTAGTAAGTAATAAATTTCCTTTTCCTAATTCCAAAACTACTGACTCTCCTTATTCATCCCCTCATAGCCTAGAATATGTCATGTAGTAAGATTTCAAAAGTTTTATATTTAGTTGCAAGAAAAGCTGGGCTAGGAATAGCAAACAGGCACTGAGTAGCATCAGCCTGCCAAAAAGGGTCTGAAAAGATCTTATTGCCAAATGACAAAAAATAAATCTTCTCACTGTGCTAACCTGATGATTTTTCTGTTACCTGTTTTCTTTGTTCATTTTCATCAGTTAATTAAGATGGCAGTCAATCTTGCTGTCTTCCAGGCAGCCTAACCAAGAATCATAACACAGTAGAGATTCTATTAACTTGTTAGGGTCACCTGGAAGATCTCCAGAAGGTAAACATTACTGGTACGCTCACATTCAAAGCCTTCTCTCATAAAGAGAATAAAGCAGGTAAAGGACCAAACGCCAAAAGTTTTGACTTCTTGTGAATCATTGAACTGCTGGTTTCCTCATCATCCTTAAAACACTTGCTACAAGATTGCAGCAAGAGAAGCAAAAATATGTGGTCGCTAAGCTTATCAAGATATCTGAAGATATGAAAGAGTTGTTTCAATCTTAAGCTAGGGTATTAATTTTTACACTTTCACAGTAAATAAAATACACTTTAATCCTTTTTCACTGGCAGTTAAACTACCTTAGGATGTAAGAACATGCACACAAGTAGCTTGCTGTGAAGTAGTGTCCTGCAAGTTTGTACCTCAACTAACACCACAGTAACTTTTTAGTGTGCCATATTCCAAGAAGGAGAACTGTGGATATATCTAAAACAGGTGCTTTCACTCTGGAATAGTAGGGCTATGCCTCCAAGAGAAAGTATCTTGAAAATTACTTGAGACAGATTCTCCATTGCTGTAATCCTTGTACAGCTTTTCACACTGGCAGAGAGTGGGTATAAAATAGAGTAGCACTTTTCAGCCACTTTGTCTTCATTTCGCATGGATGTAAATGACTGCAAAGGTGCAGAGCAGTGGAGAATCTGGCACTTTATAAATATTAATTAGCAAAGAATTACACTGCCCCTTTGTGGTGCTAGGCAGCATTATCATTCCCACTTTATAAATGGTGCTGCAGTAACAGGACAAGGTTAATTTACTAGTTCACAATAGCACAACACAATGGCAGACCCAGGAATAGAATACAGGCATCTCACAGTTACTTGTTAATCCTGTGAGCCCCACAGTTCCACTTTTTTGCGTTTGCCTTTCTTACTGCGTCTGTCCCCAGAATAGCTGAAATGACACCATACTGCTGTCTGCCTACCTAGAGAAAATATGTGAAGATTCCCTGCAGGAAAAAGCTGCCAGTGTCACAGCACAGCACAATCAGCCGGGTTTGGTTTCCCCTGGGACAAGAGGCATGACAGCCAACCAGCAAAAACAGCAGCTCTGACATGGTTTTTGTTGACAAAAGGTTGGTTTAAAAATATGTATTGTCATGTTAATTGTGATATTTCCATTGACCCTCTGACACTAAAAGGCTTAAGAACACAGCCTGCACGATCTAATGACTGAGATATATTATAAATCGTAAACAAATCTCAAAAGAGACAAAGGGTTGATATTTTGACGAATCTTAGGTTTTTGCAACTGGCAATGCAAAGCAAGCTCTTCTGTGCTCTGCTCAGGAATACTAGAGGTGGGAGGAAATAGATAAAAGCAACTTCTCAGAAAAAAAAAGTGGTGTTCTCTCAGTATTTGACAATACCTGTCACATCAAGGTATTTATCTATAAAAGGGATAGTGAAAATTAAAGGTTTAGGTACAAAATAAAACTACACAACTATTCTTTAACCTCCTCCAAAGACCAAGTCACATTCCTATTTTAGAGATGGTTTGTGTAATTTTTTTCTTGAGTTGTCTGAAAATTACCCTACTAGAATTCCATCATCAGAAGTCTCTGTTAACTTGAAAAGCACAAGCACAGGACATTGGTGGTTCCAGATTTTGTTCAGCAAAGCTCATAGTCACGTTTCTGTATTACAAGATAGCTCATGCTCTCTAATTTCATCCTCATGCAGAAACCTGAAAGTTCAGAAAAAAGGACAGCACAACCCACCAACAAGTACAGGAGTTAGTCCAATACTTCCGGAATATGCATATGACACTAGTCTGAATGCAACTTATTGCTGTGTTCTGATAACTTCTAGAAGGCCAAAATTCAATGATTTGGGGACCTCTCAAAATATCCGGTTGTCCATACCTATCATGCACTGCTAGAGAAGCCAAGAACGGAATGAGTAGCAGAAGCTTACATGCTCATCTCTACAGGTGGCAACGGAAGTATCAGCACGGGAGTCTTTCCCTATTTCTGCAGCAAACAGAAAAGATAAGTAAATCTAACACTACTCAGTAGCAACATAGTCAGGTCAAGAAAGAAAATAAAATTTAAAGCAACAGTATTTTATATCCTACCAGCAGCTATCTAAAAGAAAGCTCTTAGAGGAATTTGCACAAAATCATGAAGTGAGAGATCGGCACATTCATTTGCATTACCTAACCACTACAAGCCTAAAATTAAATTCATTCAGACCAAACTGTTTCTCTTGATATATGATTGCTTCAGCTCCACTTAGATTTGAGTGATAAACCACACTCTGTATGAAGAAAATCTGAAGCAAATTGAGGTGAAGCAAAACTGAGGGGAATTGAAAATTGGCTGAATGGCAGGACCGGAGGGTGGTGATCAGAGGCACAAAGTCAAATTTGAAGCCAGTAACTAACAGTGTAACCCAGGGGTTGATACTGAGTCCAAAACTGTTTAACATCTTCATTAACGATCTGCGTGATGGGGCAGAGTGCACTCTTACCAAGATTGCTGACGACACAAAATTGGGAGGAGCGGCTGCTTCGCCTGAGGGTTGTCATGCTGGCTTTGCCTGAGACTCCCTGTGGGAGTCGGCTGCCTTTCCAGCTTCCCGCGCTCTGCCGTGTGGTTGGGGGGGGGGGGGGGAGGGAGGGGCAGGGCCATGGTGGGGGCGGCTCACCACGACTGGCCAATGGCAGGTTCATTCCATACCATGTGACACCATGACCAGTATGTTGAGGTGGGGGCAGTTGGCGGCTCGGGAGCGGCGCGGCGTTGGGTCGGTGGGCGGTGAGCGGCTGCGGTGCAGGCGGTTTGTTTCGGCAGTTCATTCCCCTCCCCCCTCCCCCCCCACCCCCTGACCATGAGGAAACACTTTTTTACTGTGAGGATGACTGAACACTGGCACACGTTACCCAGAGAGGTTGTGGAATCACCATTCTTGGAGATATTAAAAAATCTTCTGGACTTGTTTCTGAGCAACTGGTTCTAAGTGGCCCTGCTTCAGCAGGGGGGTTGGATCAGATGATCTCCAGAGGTCCCTTCCAACTTCAACCATTACATGATTCTGTGAAATGTAAAAATATAAGTCCTGTCATTTCTACTACTGATATCAGAAGTTCTTGGCAGCCATATGGCCATAAGGTGATACACACAGCGTAAAAAGATAGCAAGGTGTGAAAAGTCATTACTGTTCAGGAACGTCAAGTAAGAATATGCAACAGAGGCTTAATTTTTCCATCATCTGCATGTTAATTCCTGTATTTGAGAGGAATATGGTGCAATGTAGAGATGTTTCAAGTACTGTTGACTTGTAACAGGCTCTCTGATGGTCCTCTACCTCCTGGGGATAGCTGGGATTTGGCAGACAAACAAGAACCAAACTTTTATACAAGGAGAAACCCCAGCTGCTCTAACTTAAGCTAGGAACAGCCCTGCTTTCCAGTCACAAAACTGGGACATACTAAGCTTTAGTATTCTGTGCTGCATTCATCTTAAACAGAATTTCTGTTGGCACAAGAGGCATGATGCAGCTCTGCCTGATACCGATGAAAATCTTTCTCTTGAGCTCAGCTAGCAGTAATCAGGTACTAAACTTCTGTAAGTGACATGGAAGACAGTAAAAATAGTCAAAAATGGTGAACTCTTTGTTCTACAGTTACACATGTTGTTTGAACTACTTAGTTTTATCTGTCTAAACAGCCTAAGCAAACAGACTACATAGAATAATGTATGTAATCCCTGGCGTAATTTATCTGGGATTCCCAGACAAGTCATTAGAAGAAATGTTTGATCGTTTCATGACAACATTTGAAAGCTAAATGTCAGCTGAACTATTAGAATTTCTCTGTTGATGATTTAAGCTGTTTTAGAACATGATGGAAAATAGTGAATAATCCCCAACATTGCTTTTACTTGTAAAATTCCTGTAATGAGTCAATAAACATTAATCTGAAGAGTAGGGGGCACATTAAAACTTCAACTAGACAGTTGTTAAAATAAACGGAAACTGCAATAGGAGAGATTAGGTTAACACTGGAGGTGCAAATCACAATAACACTCAAAGAAAAACACACATCCCTGGTTTTTGTCCCAGGCATCCAGTGTTAGTTTCATCTAAATGATTGAACGTTTAGATGATTAATCATTGAAATGATTACCTTATTCAGCTCTCACCTCAAGCAACCTCTGTGATATATCTCCTGGCTCTCCATTTGCTTCTTGGACCTGACAGTGTAAAAACACAGCAATGTTATTCTGTGAAAGATCTTTCTTACAAAATGTATCTCGGAGCAGCGTTCAGACTTAAATTAACCATTTTATTACAATAGAGAAGATGTTATGCTGCTGATTTAATCTGAAAAGCAGTGAGAAAAACTGTATGAGGGACCAGTATGTTTACTGTGTCTCGCTACCTATATTAAAAGTGCTCAGTTTACCAACAAAAGTGCCCATTATCCCCTGATAGCCCTAGTCCTGCTAAATGCATCGGAAAACTAGCTTGAACAATGCACTGAACTATCTTTTCATATACATGAAACATGCCTGCGCTACCAAGTGGAAAACCAGAAGCAATGTGGATCTGGTATGGCTCTTTACACATCTACTAGTCAGGATCCAGTTTTTTAAAAAAAGAAAAAAAAGAAAGTGTGTTTTGATTAAAAATAAAGATTGTGGTCTGAGTCCTGTTAGTTGCCAGAGCTATGCTGTACAGTGACAAGGCAGAGTCAGAAAAGCAAAGTAGCACACTTTATGGATCCCAGTTCCAGAGCACAGGAGTGTCAGTTCTCTCCCCAACAAAGCCACAGAGGCAATAAACTGATCTTTGTCTGTGCTTTCAATGCAGGTAAAAAAAGACGTGGTGTCCATTGGTACTTTGGCCATTCTCCTTCTACTAAGAACTTGTGGCCATACTCCATGGTGCCTGAAAATTACTCCACAGCTGTCTTAACCCTAATAGCAGCTGTAACTCTATTAATGACTCTTATCATCATTTATTCATTATTAAAAGATTAACACCTACTTAATGATGCCAATTGCCTTTTATACTTTCTTTCATGTTTCCCCTAAAACTTGAGAAAAGCCTTTTTTGAATGTCTGCAAAATTTCTCTGAAAATTTTCTTCTTCGTTATGCCACAGAAATCTTCAATTGAATTTAGCTATTAATTGTTATGTAGTCTGCTACATCTTTTTCATATCCTGAACTTCCTTCCCATCAACACTCATCTTTTTTCTTATGCTTAGAAGGGCCCTTATAATAGGGAACACATTTCTGTTCTCAGTTTGTCCTCTTCAGTAATATGATGGCAAGCATCACAAAGAAAATGAGAAACTGCAGATTCTGTAGGAAGCAGATGATTCAAACTTCTCTACTATTTTTAATATAATAAAAACCTCACAGCTGTTTAAAAAAAATGAGTGAAACCTAAATTGAATATAACACAATTTTGTATCAGAGGGTTAAATAACATCATTGCTACAAGTACACTGCAATAACAAAACAGAATGTAGTTTGTTTAATCATATTGTTTTGTGCTGTGAAGTACAATTTTGCTAATTCCTTACTGGAAGAAGTGGCAGGACTGTCCAGCGTTTCATTTTGCAAGCTCCCTCATAATATCCATTTCAAGAGCATTTGGTCCTGGATTGAATCAAAGGCTAATGATACATTAGTGGAGACTGCATGACTCTCTCCAAGCTGGTGACAGACACTGGCTGAGTTTTGATTTAGACAAACCCATTCTCAATTGCATCTGTTATAGTTAGTGTTCCTACACAAACAAGATGCAACATTAGAAAATAAAAATTATTATGTTTTAAACCTCTGCAAAAAGAGTGCAAATGACCATATAGAGAGAAGACTTAGACACGTTTTATCAGAAAGCAGCATTATGTCCTGTGTTGTAGAAGGTACTACACGAGTGCCAGTGACTAACATTTTGAGGGCAATACTTCACTGTGTAAAACCACATCAGCACATTCACAGAGCTGTAATACAGAGGAAGAGTTTGGACTGTTACTTTTCCAAATGCTATAAACTCCCTCTATTGGTTTCAGGACTGCACAGTCTGACAGATTTTCCTGTGTTACTAATGGGCACAAACCCTCTAAGATGATAATTCATTTGAAGCAGGCTCTTTTTCTTCCTTTAAGAAAGATATTAAAAAACAAACATTGGCTGCAAATCTACTTCATGTGAAAAAAAGACAGTCCTTGCCCTCACCCAGGAGCAGAAATGAGCAGATACTGATCTCAGTAGTAATGGCTCATAGCAGGCAAAAATTTCCCATCGGCACAGAGGGGTCTGTGACACTGTAAAGAGCACATAGCATTTCATAAAGCCAGTGCTGAGCACCACAACAGTGTCCTTCCTACTGTCCTTAGGGGAAATTAATCAGTCTAGGACAGTGGTCTCGATTTAACAACCTTGTGTTTCCCAGTTCATGATCCCGTTTCTCTCTTTCTTGCTTCAGTGTGCGAATGTGGGCATGTCTCCTTTTCTGCACACAAATAACACACACTTAGAGCCTCAACAAATGCTAAGCAGCGAGAGCATTCTAAGGCTCTGGCTGAACAGATCTATTTTACACCAGTATTTGACGCAAATGCAAACTGAGAACTGCAGATTCGACACTACAGTCTAATAGTATATTCAAACTGAGAAACATAGCAAACAATATGAATTAAATGCTGCACAAGCAATGCATATAACCATGAGCAATGCAGTTTTGCAAATTAGCATTGCTTCTCCTCAGAAATGAACTTCATAAACTTTAACTGCTGTTAATAAAACCTGCCACCTCTCAACAGAAAATATATTTTTAATATTAAAATAATAGTGACAGGACCTCCTTACCTACCTACTGACATGCCACAGAAAGGAACAATAATGCTGTCCTTCTGCTTCTTCATTCTTAAGCTTTGAATTACACTTACTCAATATTGAAATATCGTGAGCCTCTTCTGCTGCCTCTCCTAAATGTCATAATATCACTAATACAATGTAAAAATTGTTGTGTTTCTGAATTTAACTTCTGGTGCTAGAGTTGCACAAGTACCGTGACTAAACTCAGTGAGAGACTGTAAAGGAAGGAAAGGGAATTTTATTTCAGTCAAAACTAATTTTACTCATTCACAGTCCTTCTCTCATGGATTTAACTCGTTCACTCTTTTACGATCACTCTTTTATATCCATATACTCACAAGCACTAAGTAGTCTGGCTATAATGGACAAGGACAGTAATTATCAAGTCCTCATAATGTCTTCCAGGTCCTTCTTACATTGGAGATTATGGTCTGATTTTTTGATATGCCTTTTATACCCTTGGCTTAAAGCTTTTCAACCTTATGACTGACAATGACCGTGAAACATTGTCTCTTCATATTGTCCTACTTGTCTGAATGAACAGGCAATACTGATGATTTACTCACCGTCTTTTGTCTCCTAATCTGGATATTTTACAGCTCTAACTCTTTATCTTCCTGTGATATTTTCTTTAGGTGAGAAAACCCCAACAAGAATATAATTAAAGATGAGGCAGAGCTTTTTTTGAAAGATCTTATGAAGGGAGATTTGCAGAGAACAACAAACACTAACTGGTTAATTACACATAGTTACAGCTCAGGAGTAGCACATTACTCGAAAGAAGTCAGGTCTGGAAGGATCCTCCTGCTGCACTTTCTGATTTGTTAGTAATTAGAAATGGCAGTCTTTATGCTGATGCGGTCCCCAAGCACTAGGGCCAGATGCACTGAACACTCGTAGTTCTGAGACGACCTGCCAGCAAAAGAATAGAAATATCATTTGCTGAACATGGCACAGGCACCTGCTGATAAGATGCACTGCTGCATAACAAGTGACAGTAACACATTCCCTAAAGCCCTAAAAAAACTGCCATGATCTAAGAAACTACTATTAATTTTTCATGCAGATTGTCTCACTTATGTGTGATTGTGCAAGTCTGTGAATTCCATGAGTGGGTGTGAGAAAACCCAGAGCTGAGCAGCAAGGATTGAAATGAACTGGGAAAAAAAATCCACCTTAGTCCTAAGTGACACCATAAATAGTTCCACATAAGGCTGAGAAACCTACCGTCAAGGTACTGGACTCCATTTCCTCTCACAATCCATGCATCCTAGCAGATTTTGTGAAGCACAGGAAGAATCCTGCTGCCTGCAATTGGTCAAAGTCAACTATGTTCCTTAGGCCTCTTCCTATTTGCACCATAAAGAAAAGAACTGCATATTTCAAAAAAACTAAGTCATCAAATGTTTTACAGACTTAAGCACATAAGCAGAAGAGTAGCTAAGAAAAATACAGAGGCCAGAAAAGGAAAAAATATGCATTTTCTGTAGAAGTCATTGAAACAAGACACAGTGTTGATGTAGAAGGAAGCGTTAAGATAGCAGAAGCTGCAAAGCAAAGGTTTAGCTTTCAGGAAGTTATTGTTAGTTCTACCATCATGCCAAAACAGAAAGCCACAACAAATATCAGCTGAGGGTGTCCTTTACAGACAGGACTCTATATAGAATATTCAACAAGCCATCATATCTGTAAGTCAGAGGAAGTGAGGACCAGCCCTCTATCCAGTGGATTTAGAGGTAAATCTCTCATATTTGTCATTCTCAGTACTTTAAACTGCCATAAGATACTCTGAGGAGTCTCATTAACTATACAGGAGAGAGGTTTCATCAGCTATCTCTCCCCAAATATTTCTATTTAAAAGTCTGTTCACCTCTATCACCTGATAATCACTGCATAAATTAGACTGAGACCTAGATGGCTACTGCCATTCCTGCTACAGTGACAACCCTATAAACACTCAGAAGTAGTGGACAGACATTAGCTGCTAGTTTGTCAAAACATTTCTGAGGCGAGCTACCAGAGATAAAGCTTCTGCCTCAGACAAACCTTTTACACTGACAGCCAGACGACGATACTGAGACAGCCTGCACTTTGCAGCAGGACTGGAGATGGCTGATTTTGATAGTCTGACAAGCAGCACCAGAGGTATCTTTCTTTACTATGAACTGCAACCAGTTAGCATTAGTCAATAACGAGGAGAGATGTAAAAGAACCCTTCCATCAACAACAGAACTAAAAAGAATGGAGTCAGGGCAAGAAAAGAACACAGTGCTTCTCTAGGAGGGATTTTAACATTTTCATAGATTTTACCAGAGACATCTCTGAAAAGTTGATAAATAAGCATCACTGAAACCCGTAAGACTTTTAGTCTTTTTTTCTTTCTTGAAATGGAATACATTATGATACAACCAGCCATAGCAGATGAACTGTTTTACTAATGTACATCTTAAAACCAGCATAGCCTTATTATTTAAGAGCTCAGAAAACTAGTGAAAGATACAATAGTTTTGACCATGATATGCTATGTGTCCATTTTGTAATTAACCACAATTTTCTATAATAATCTTTCTGACTCTAGCTAAGCAGCTGTGAATATGGAGCCACAATACTCTTCAGCAAACCAAGTGCCTCCTCTTTGAGATACACATAATTGCCATGTCAGGTTACAAATATGACAGCTATATTGATATTACATACAGAAGTGGTACAAGTGACCCTGCAGCTAAGACTGCTTTTCTCTTGTTACCCTTTATATTGAAGAGGGATTCAAGGGAAGTCTAAGCCTCTATATATCTGGCAATGAAAAATTATGCATTTATTCAGCAATTTCTTAAAATCCCAGCAATTTGTCAGTACAGAAATCAGGCAGGTGGCTTGGGTATCCAGTTCTCATTAATCTGCCCTCTGGCATGTGCAAGTGTTCTGAGATAATTTTGTATTATGCTTTAATAAAGCCTTTCAAGACATATTGAATGTGTAAGTAATTTTTCACTGAAGGACATTTGTGTGGCAGCCCCTAGATGTAGGCTAATTATTTCTTCCTTGAATATTTTTTAAAGAATAACTGGCTTCAACAATGCAAGGGTAATATTTTGTCATCACTCAGACTCATGTTATTGGATTTGTTTGATCTTTAGAGGACAGTAAACAACACACACAATCCCATTTCGAATTTAAAATGAACCAACTCCTCTAAGTTATTATGCCTATGTTCATTCACCTACAAATTCCAAAGTATTAATGAATAAGAAACAGGGTTGAATTAGACAGAAAAAGAAGTTAGCTCCCTCAATTGAAACTCCAAAGAATATATTCAGGGTAATGTTATTTTTTATTTCCACGGCTGCTTCTTTATTGAACAGTTATAACACTGAGAGGGAGGAGATGGGAAATGGTCTATGTCCCTAGTATCTCCATGTGGGTGTGTATGCTATTTTTAGCCCAGCTTTGAACTTTCCTAAGCCTAACATAACATCTATTTTTGTCCTCTTTCCATATCATTAATTGGATCCTGTTGGAAGAACCCTAATGGCATTGTTTAGAAGTGTTCCACTCCCATGATTTTCTTTTTTAGAACCATTGCCCTCTGCAGAAATATTGGTGTGATTCTAATTGGCTTGCAATGCCTTCGATTAGAGAATCCATAGTTGCCTCAGTTATAAAACCCTGAATCTCATAACTTTAAAGATTAAGAAAGCCCCAGCATTAATTCTCACTGTCTGCTCATTTCCAACACAAATTATATTTGATGTGGAGAGAGAAGTGTGAAGTCACAAAAACTGTACCAATTCAAATGTCTATGGCACACACAAATGAAGTGGCAGTTAAATAGCTCTGATAAATTCCAATGTTTCAGAAAGGTCATCTATTTTGTTTCTGCTAGTACATGGGCAGTTTGCCTGGGCTATGTAGTAGAGAAAAAGCAGGTCATATTTTACAGTGTGAGAACCATGTGAAGAAAGGAATAACCATTTAGCACATCTGCCAAGAACAAACACCAGAAAGAAACATTTCCATCATCTATTTCATATCCTTCTCTGCAATTATATTTTCTTTAGCAGGTGCACTGCAGGACAAAAGTGTTCTGTCAATTCACCATAGATTAAAATCAATAAATCAAGTAAACCACAAATTCCCTTTTGCTTGATTTGTAGATTTTAAGGAATTCAGCTACATCTGAGTGCTGCCTCTCTCCCAGACACATTTTGTCATTCTTCATAAATGAAACTATGAACAAATTTTGCTCTTACTCAACAGAAGCATGCCAGGCTAGACCAAGACTGTCAGAAAGTTTATTGTGCAGAATTGTGTCCTTTTAACTTCACAATAGCTAAAGGAAACACTACATACCCTACCCATCCTGATGGCCCCTCAGGACCTTGGGCAGAGGTATCCTAGAAACTATGACAATGGATGCTATTTCTGTCTTTCTTTTCCATATTCTTTATGATGAAATCTTTGAAGAATTAATTTCCAGATTAATTTCTAGCTTTCTCCTCTATTTCCTCTACTAGAGATGGGGGGGGGGTGGGGAAGGAAAGAAATGAATTTTTGTTTGTTTGTTTGTTTTTACTATACGATCCAAAGACTGAATCAGACAAACACTTGTCTGGCTTCCACTCCTCTATACAGTAGAAAGAAGTTTCAAAAGATATTAACTTCCCGATTTCTGATTTCCCACTACTGTGAGCAAGCACTGTATTCTATACAGTCTTGTGAAGTGAATACTACTGGTTGATCGTTCTGAGCAAGCAGCACTTAGCTATACCTGGAAGGATACCTGGAACACAGGAAGTTCCACCTCAATATGAGCAAAAACCCCTTTCCTGTTGGGGTGCCAGAGCAGTGGCACGGGCTGCCCAGGGAGGCTGTGAGGTCCCTTCCCTAGAGACATTCACACCCCGCCTGGACGTGGTCCTGTGCCCCCTGCTCTGGGTGTGCCCGCTCATGCACGGGTTGGATGGGATGATCTCCAGAGGTCCCTGCCAGCCCCTACCATTCTGTGATTCTATTATTATCACACTGTGCAATCTCTAATTTTTAAAACTACATGGCTCAGAAAACATTTACATTATGAACACCGGAGGGGGAAAGATTTAGTAACAAAAACAGAATACCAGTGACTTTCAAGACAATCAACTTCAAAAGGTCAGAAATATTTTGGCACTAGCATACCATTGTGGGTACTTACCAGAACCTTTGTCTAAAATTCAGGCTGTTGGACCAACATTGCTACTTTCTGACTTCTCTTCGACTCATGCACTTAAAATTTCCAGTTTACTTCAGAAAAAACCTGAACAGTTTTGTAACAAGAACAGTAAAGATGCATCAGGTATCGGTAGGTACGATGGTTATAGTACCACTGTTCTTTCTACGCTTCATTAAATTTTCACATTTATAGTGTCTCAGAAGAGGATCAATTCAGATATGGACAAAACAAACTGTCTCCTGTTTTACAGTTACTACAAATGCCTTACATCCTCTAAAGACTGAAAACAAAGGTGTTGCAGTCTAAATAACCTACATGAAAGTGACATTTGCTCAGAGGGTAGCTATTTATTATGTTATAGATATAAAAATCAGGGGGATTAAAAGAACGAAGGTTAATATCATAATGCTCAACCTCAAAAATGGCACATTAAGAAGTATCCAAGGAAAACTAAAATCAGAAGATTAAAAAAACCTTTTTTCTCACATCAATCTGATGCATGAAGCATTCCCATTCTCAAGCTTAGGGTTGGAAAAGGGTTTCTCCACACAGCTAAAAAACACTGCTGGGACTGACAGAAGAACTGTATTTAATCAGCATTTTAGCTCCCATCCAGGCATAAGGTGCCTAATCTTACGTATTATCTTTAATTACAAGATTCTTAGCAAAGAAAAGTAAATTATATTTATTTGTACTTAGAGATATTTACCTGGAAAGGTTTATCTTCATTTTACATGAGAAGTAACCTTGCAAGCATCTTTGACACTTTAACTGAGATATTCAACAAAAAAATCCCTATTGTCTCAAACAAAACAGCAGAAAAAGAATTTAAGGGAAAACCTGACTCAACATATTCCTGTTGTTATTAATATAGCCAGGATTTCACCCACTGATACATCAGAAAATATAATATCTGCATATGACAGTGCCCAGGATTATCCTGCTTGTTATATGAGAGAATATAGAAAGGAATAACATGAAATCTTGTGCACAGAATACGGGATCTTCAGGTATAAATTTAAAAACCTGTCAAATTTAACCAGTCTGTTTTCATTTAACTTTTGTAGGTTTCTTTGAAATCCTCCAGTGGAAGATACAAAGAAACACAGAGCATAATTCTGTTTACACAGTGTATAAATTTGTTGATTACATATGTATTGTGCATTATATTGTTATGATATATGCTAATTAATAAATTGGATTAAATTTTAATCCAGTGAAGATGACCAAGGGGCATAATATTAAGTGAATCCTATTAAATACATTCTTTCTTCAAAATCTGTGGATTATATTAGAATTGCTGAGTTTTTTTATATTTATCATCTATTCCTTTCAGAGAAAGTGAGTCTAGGCATTCTTAGCATATCACTAGAACCCTGCTGTGACAATTACACTGACTTGATGGGTTTGAACAGTAGAAAAAGAAATTATCCTAAACTGGGTTTAATTCGAAATACACAAGCAATTGCAGTATCAGCAGCAATTTATAAAACTAACATCAGGGAGGCTATCTAACAGTTGTTTATTTTTACACACATATTCACCTATTCTATTATTATGCCCTCCAAGGCCAATGCTCATGCCAAGCATTTCTGCATAGAAACATACACACGTAGATCTGTACCTTTGATTTCATTCAGAAAGTAAATACAATGTGTTTAAAACTAGAAGGTTTTTTGCTTTGGGTTTGGTTTTTTACATGAACAGTACCAACAGATTACTTTTCTGACAAAAACAGACTTAGAAAACATAATTACGTGACAGCGCTACCTAGAACCACGTACAGGCAGACCATATGGAACTTATATAGCACATCAATACATGTTGAGCTACTAGAATCCATATTTTCGTTCCCCTTGAACTTCAAACCACAGCTCTATGTGGCCCTAATAATGCATATACTTGTGTTCTGATTTAAATTGATAGATCATCTTCACATAGACTCTGCAAATAAACCTCCATATATGAATAACGTCCATACCCTCCTCTCTCCCAACTGAAAATGATACACACAGCTTTCCTCCATGGCACGCTAATACCCAAGTCCTTGTGACTATTCAGAATGTGTAAAAGTCAGTTGTACCAAATTATATGATGATACTCAGAGGCAGACAATTAATAATCACCAGCTCCGTATGAATACCAGTGTATTACTAAACAACAAAGAATAAAACTCTGAAACAATAGGCCCTTGCTATTGCTGAGGATAAAACAAATTCCATTATAAAATGTATGACTAAAACCCCACTTAAGGAGATGTGCAAATACTTAGCCCATTAGTGTACACTGCATTCTTTGCTTCTGCAGCCCCTGTCTTACCCAGTTTCTTTCGTATATAGCTTTGGTTCAGTTATGCCTGACCAAGCTGCAGAGACAGCATAGTAGACATAGCTAAAATAAGCATAGCTGCATAGGAGTGTACGCAAGTGCTACCTGTATGTCTGATTGACTAGGCATACACATTTCTTGCTTTCATTACTAACTGTACCAGGAAGCGTTTTCATTCTATTTATCTGCTTGCAAATTTGACCTCTATCATGCCATACCTTCTATATATTTCAGAATAAATGCAAAAAACATACAGTCCCCAGAAAAGAAAAGGGTACATCATAGGTATTTATGCAGTTTGTGATTTTGTTTCTCGCTTTCCAAATGATGATCTAATCAGTGTCATCACTGCATACATTTTTAAATAACTTGCTGTTATTTACACTATGGAACAGAATAAGGAAAAAAAATGTTTGTCCTCTCAAACACTGTCCATTTTTAGGGCTGTATTTCCTTCAGAGTTCATGATAGAGACCCACAGGGGTGGGGGGGGAGTGAGCAAGCGACTGTGTGGTGTTTAGTTGCCAGCTGAGGCTGAACCAGGACAGTGATGTAGTTTCATGTCATTGTCATAAATGCTTTAGTATTCACATTCTGAGATGCACAACAGAAAGAAAAAAATTTTATGCATCAATTATTCAACCTTCACAGCATCTGTGTCAAAATTAGAGGTAAACGTAACTTTGCCTTAATCCGTGCAAACCGTATTACACCAAGCCTCTCCATTTGTATGTTTCCTCTGCTTCAATTCCATCTGGTGTTTTGCAGGTATCTTTCATTACTAGGTCAAATCTGATCAAGTAAGTAAATATGGGAATCCTGACTGTTTATCCACTGCTTTGCCTGCATCTTGTTTCATAAACAATAATATCAGCAACTGAACTTGAAAATTGAAGAGTCAGACACCATCACACATTGGTCTTGCCCAGTGACCACACCTAACTTGTGAGGATTCTCCAGCCTTACCAATCACGGTCTCAGTCCTCTATCCTTTGTAGCTGTGTTATTAGGGAAAAAAAAAAAAAAAGAAGAAAGAAAAAAGACTATGTTCTTGCAAGTATTTCATTGAACACATTTTTAAAGAAATAGCATAAAAGTATTATTATATATATGGCTGTCTTTAATTTTTCTGCAAATTTCTGTAATTTCTAACTACCTGCACTTATTATTTATATTCACTAAAAATTTAAGATCCTGATATTTATTTTATCTAATGTCTGATTACGTGCAAATGTTTCTAATAATAATTTACCCTATTATCATATCCCTTTTTCTTTAAATAGTCACTGATTACTGTTTCTTTTATTTTAATTCTCAATATTTGCTTTTCTTGCCTCCAACTTTTCCTGTAAACCCAATAGGTTTCCCTTAGCCCACCTACCTCTCCTACATTTTCACACTACTTTGTGAAAATATTCTGCTCAGTTCTAAAACTGAAAAAGTAGCAAATAAGTTAGCAGAATGATATCCCTACCAGGTCAGGTCACCAAACCTCTAGATTATTTTCCTTTTGAAAAGGAGTAAACCTTCCAACTGAACAGTGGCTATTTTTCCTAGAAAAACACTACTGTTGTTATTCTCATCCTGCTGCCTTTCCCTTTAGAATTGCCATTTTAAACGTAGAGTAATATGCCATTTACACTACTGCTCCATCTTTACTTTACATTAAATTAATTAAAAATAAAACCTTAGAGAAAAACTTCCTCACCAACCTTTAATCTTTTCCCTGACGTAAAAATCTTATGTATGAAATGATGCACAATTCTCATATAACAATAACATGACCATATAATGAACAATTGCATTACAGTACAGAGATTCAAAGGAAAATAATAAAATTAACATGAGCAACCACGTAGGTAGTATAATATCTGAGAACATGAACATATTCCAGAAGGTCTAGAGAACAAGTCTTACGAGGAGCAGCTGAGGGAGCTGGGGTTGTTTAGTCTGGAGAAGAGGAGGCTGAGGGGGGACCTTATTGCTCTCTACAACTACCTGAAAGGAGGTTGTAGCAAGGTGGGGGTTGGCATCTTCTCCCTAGTAACAAGCAATAGGACAAGACGAAATGGCCTCAAGCTGCACCAGGGGAAGTTTAGGTTGGATATTAGGAAAAAATTCTTCACCGAAAGGTTGTCAAACATTGGAACAGGCTGCCCAGGGAGGTGGTTGAGTCTCTGTCCCTGGAGGTATTTAAAAGAAGGGTAGATGTGGTGCTTGAGGATATGGTTTAGTGGTGGACTTGGCAATGATAGGTTAGTGGTTGGACTCAATGACCTTAAGGGTCTTTTCCAACCGTAATGATTCTATGATGCTATAAGATCATCTAGTCCAATCCCTTTGCTCAAAGCAGTATCAACTGGAGCGGGTTGCTCACAGCCATGTCCAGACAGGTTATTAATACCTCCAAGGATGGAGACTCCACAACCTCTCTGGGAAACCTGTTCCAGTGTTTGACCACTGTCACAGTAAACAAGCTGTTGCTTTTGTTCAAATGCGATTTCCTGTGTTTCACTTTTTATTGTCATATCACTGGGCACAACTGACAGACGTCTCCTTTTCTCTGCCCCATCACCTGTTTATACACATTGATAAAATCCCCCCTAAGTCTTTTCCAGGATGAATAAACCCAGCCCATTCAGCATGGCAGTTTTTTCAATCCCTTAATCATCTTCGTGGCCCTTCCCTGGGCTCACTTCAAGTCACAGAATCACAGAATCATAGAATCATTAAGGTTGGAAAAGACCTCTAGGATCGTCAACCCAACACTACCATGCTTCATAAACCATGCCTAGAAGTGCCATGTCTACACATCTTTTAAATACTTCCAGGGATGGCGACTCTACCAGCTCTCTGGGCAGCCTGCTCCAATGCCTGACCACTCTCTCAGTAAAGAAAGTCTTCCTAATATCCGATCTAAACCTCCCCTGATGCAGCTTGAGGCCGTTTCCTCTTGTTCTATCGCTACTGACCTGGGAGAAGAGACCAACACCCACCTCACTACAACCTCCTTTCAGGTAGTTGCAGAGAGCAATAAGGTCTCCCCTCAGCCTCCTCCAGACTAAATAACCCCAGTTGCCTCAACCTGTCCTCTCTAGACCCTTCACCAGCTTCATTGCCGTTCTTTGGACACACTACAGCAACTCAATGTCCATCTTGAACTGAGGGAACCAAAACCAAACACAGTATTCAAGGTGCGGTCTCACCCATGCTGATGTGTACAGGGGCACTATCACTGCCCTGCTCCTGCTGGCACACTATTCCTGATACAAGCCAGGATGCTGGTGGCCTTCTGGCCCCCTGGACACACTGCTGGCTCATATTCAGCCAGCTGTCAACCAACAGCTCCAGGTCCTTCTCCGCCACACAGCTTTCCGGGCACTCCTCAGCAAGCCTGTAGCATTGCATGGGGTTGTTGTGACCAAAGGGCAGGACCTGGCACTTGGCCTTGTTAATCTTCATATAATTGGCCTGGGTCCATTGATCCACCCTGTCCAGGTCCCTCTGCAGAGCCTTCCTACCCTTGAGCAGATTGACACTCCCACCCAACTTAGTGTCGTCTGCAATCTTACTGAGAGTGGACTCAATTCCCTCATCCAGATACTTGGTAAAGACATTAAACAAGGCTGGCCCCAACACTGAGCCCTGGGGAACCCCGCTCGTGACTGGCCGCCAACTGGATTTAGCTCTGGTCACCACAACTCTCTGGGCTTGGCCATCCAGCCAGGTTTTTACCCATCAAAGAGTACACCCATCCATATTTTTTCTTGCAATGGTGAGCCCAGAACTGAACACAGTGCTCCAGATGTAGCCTTACCAGTGCTGAGCAGAGGTGAATAATCAGTTTTCTTGACCTGTCGGGAATGCTTTACCTAATGCAGCTCAGGATGCTGTTGATGTTTGCTGCTGCATGAGCTGACTCATATTCAGCTTGTCCTCCACCAGGACCCCCTAGTCCTTTTCTGCCAAGCTCTTTTCCAGGCAGTTGGTCCCCAGCCTGGCTCTGATGTAAGGGGTTGTTTCTCCCTAGGTGCAGGACTTGGCATTTCCCTCTGTTGAACTCCATGAGGTTCCTGTCAGCCCATTTCTCCAGCCTATCGAGGTCCCTTTGTATAGCAGCAAACCATCTGGTTTGACAGTCCCTCCTCTCAATTTTGTATCATCTGCAAACTTGACGGTGCACTCTGCCCCCATCATCCCAGTCACCAGTGAAGATACTAAACAGTACTGGTCCTAGTATCAGCCCTTGGGTACACGACCAGTGACTGGCCTCCAGCCAGACTTCATGCTGCTGATAAAGAAAACCTCTGAGCCCAGCAGTTCAGCTAGTTTTCAGCTCACCTCGCTGTCCACTTCTCTAGTCATAACTTACTTCATAAGTTTGTCTAGAGGATGTAATCTGGAGACTGTGTCAAAAGCCTTACTAAGATCAACATTCACAGCTTTCCTCTCATCTACTGAGCCAGCTAACCTTTCACAAAAGGCTGTCAGGTTGGTTGAGCATAACATTCCTATCATAAATGCATGCCAGCTACTCCAAATCACCTTCTGTCTTTAACATGCTTAGAAATGGTTTCCCTGATTATTTCCTCCATGGTTTCCCAGGGTTTGATGTAAGGCCGACCAGTTTGTAGCTCCCAAGATCCTCTTTTCTGCCTTTCTTGAAGATAAGAATGACATTTGCTTTCTTCTAGTCCTTAGAAACCTCCCCCAAACACAATGACCTTTCAAAAACAATTAAGAAACACCCTGCAATGACATCAGCCAACTCCATCAGCACTTGCTGAGTTAGGTCCACTCATGGACTTGTGTATGCCCAGTTTGTTTAAATCTTCCCTAACCTAACCTCCATTTTAAATTAAAAAAGGTATGACTTTGTTGACCCTGTCAAAGATGACTGAAGATACCAGTACTCACAGGAGCTGCCTGAATTAACCCTGAATGGAGACTTTGCTAATCCTGTCTTGTTTATGCCAGATTCACCTGAATGATGAATACAATGATCAGAAACTCACACACAGTCTCAGTGAACCTTCTGGAATATGTTCATTGCAATACCATTTGAGGAGAATAAGAAGGAAAAATTGATTAGTACTTTTGTTTCTTCTGGACCGAGGAGATTATGATGAAGAATTAAACCCTCAGTGTTTAATCATGGAATGGTTTGGGTTGGAAAGGACATTTAGAGGTCATCGAGTACAACCCCCCTGCAGTGAGCAGGGACAACTTCAACTTGACCAGGTCACTCAGAGTCCCATGCAACCTGGCCTGGAATGTCTCTAGGGATGAAGCCTCCACAATCTCTCTAGGCAACCTGTGCCAGTGTTTCACCACCCTCACTGTAAAAAATTTTTTCCTTATATCCAGTTTAAATCTACCCTCCTTTAGTTTAAAACCCCTTGTCCTGTCACAACAGGCCTTGCTAAAGACATTGTCCCCATCCTTCCTATAGTCCCCCTTTAAGTACTCAAAGGCCGCAATAAAGTGTCCCCGGAGCCTTCACTTCTCCAGGCTTAACAACTCCTACCCGCAGCCTGCCCTCGTAGGAGAGGTGCTCCAGCCCTCAGATCATTTTCATCACCCTCCTCTGGACCCGCCTCAGCAGCTCCATGTCCTTCCTGTGCTGAGGACCCCAGAGCTGGATGCAGCACTGCAGGTGGGGTCTCACCAGAGCAGAGGGACAGAATCACCTCCCTCGCCCTGCTGGCCACGTTGCTTGTGATGCAGCCCAGGATACGGTTGGCCTTCTGGGCTGTGAGCACACATTGTTGGCTCATGTCCAGCTTTTTGTCCACCAGTACCCGAAGTCCTTCTCCACAGGGCTGCTCTCCATCCCTTAATAATTTAAGCATGATAACACTCTGCACTGTATTACCTCAGTGGGCTCCCCACTTATGCTATGGAGAGAAATATCACTAAAAGAATAACGTTGGCCTTGTCAGGAAAGTAATATAGCAGTATTTTGCAGGAAAGTTGCATAGCTTAAATAAATATTAAGTAAGTATTTACAATTTGACAAAAATCACACCTTATCCTCAGACGAGTCACAGGAGAATGAATAACCATGGAAAGATTCTACTTGATTCAAAGTAAAACATCCATTAAATAGCCTTAACTCCTTGAGAAACCTTTTGGTTTTCAAACAGAACGTTGATTTAGGATCTTTTCACAGGACACAATGCTGCTTGCCAAGTTCATTTGCTAAGATGCCATTTTTCTTTCCAGGAAAAAAAAAGGCAAACAAAAACCTCCCCCATGGTTATGATATGTTAATTAACCTAGAATATAATAGTTTGCCAGCAGAAAAGGCTAAAATTGTGAACTGACTTCAAAAGGGTTCCCCATTTGAGATGATAAGTATCTTTAATTTGCATTTAAGCACTATTAGGTAACCATATTTGGATGGAGCAAACAGCCTTCATTAGGTTTGATAGCCATAAGGAGGTTAAAAGAAGTGTCTTACATTAATCTTAGTCTTCAAGACATAGTCTCCAAAGAACAACTAGCAAGCTCTTGAATGCAGAGTCAGCTTAAGAGTAATCTTTTTCAAGTGTTTCTACAATTAGGACTTCAGTGTTGTGTAGGTATGTTTAATCTAGGGTTAAACTGAATGAAGGTTTAATTAGCCTACAATGAGTTTCACTTTACTATGGTTAGATTGCTGCTGTTACCCTCACTGGTGTATGAAAACTATCTGAAGTATGTCTGACTATATTCCACTGGAATACAGGCAGCAAACCATTGATATGGACATACATGATGATCAGGACTTCTCTTACAGCTTTATCATCTTCCAGCCCTTACAGACTAAGGCACAATTAAAGCAAAACTCAATTAATTTATAATTACCCAGCAATAAGGATTATGTTTTCTTTCTCTCTGAACATCTGTCATGAAATCTTTTCATTTTTCCTGAACATTAGTCAAACACCTGTTTCTTTGAGCTGTGATGCTGTGGGGTATCATTCTCCAACAGGGGTTTAATATGTGCTGAAATGGGAATCAGTATCTGTAACTTTAATTAACAAGAGCTAACACCTCTTGGAAGCTGAAATGTAAATTTAAGTTCTCTTTCAAACTAAATGAGATGAGCCACTTCAAGCCATTTCAAAATAAGGATCAAGAACCAACGAGAAGGGTTTTTATCTGAAAGAAAGTGTACTGTCATTAATCTTCAGTTTTCAGAATTCTTTTGCCTCTTTTTCCTTTGACTTGTTTCATTTTCTATAAAATCAGGGTACAAAAGCATCAGACTAGTTTAAATGCACTCTTTTTTTTGGCCATTATTGGAGATGTGCAATTCAGTCTAGATTTCCTATTCTCATTTCTAATATATAAATGCTGACTTGATTTTACAAGAAATTGTCAATTATTTGGATTGAAAATAGATTAAACGTACTCGACTAAACTTAGAAAATAATAATATTTTGTTTAATGAAAAGCTTATAAAACAATGTCAATAAATGGTGACAGTACAATCTCAAATGTGAGTTTAATCATAGAACGGTTTAGGTTGGAAGAAACATAAGTTTCTTATGTTTCACATATTGTATGGCTTCTATTATACAGTGGCAGGTTGGAAGCTGAGAGTTAGTCCTGCCACTGCTCTAATCTAAACGATGTTAGGGCAAAGGCAAACAGATATCACCACCTGATGACATTTTTATTAGTAACACTTAGGTCAATTAGTATTAGCCTCTGTTCAGAATATATATGCTCAAATTAGGCTCATTTCCCAGATGTTACAGCCTTATCAGTGTCAATTTCTAGAGACCATCACAGTTCCTGAAAATAGAAAAATAAAGAGAGAAACACAGTATGCATACATAATAATGCAGTTGAATAAATGATACTGGAAAAGTGGTGAATCAATCCGAATATGAGAGACTGTGATAACTTCAGTAAAGGAATTAACAAGCTGCAACAGATGGTTAATACCCTACCTACCGGAAGAGCTCAGCATATATAGATGTTACACGTACTTCACGTCATAGATCACAAATTATTTTAGACATTTTATTCACTAAAAATTGCTTGCTTCAGCCACACTTACTCTCAGTTACCAGAGTGCTATGCACCCTGTCTTTGTGCTTAAAGGTAAGGATGGTTAAGTGACTGACCCCTCTGTCTCCCTCCTGTTCCCTTATCCCCTTTCTTCACTTGATTGAGTCTGCTCAACACTAGTTTTTATTGTAGACCTCTTAATAATACATGCAAAAACCCAAGGCCCTCATTAAACATACTCTTAGATTTCAACTACCATTTCAGATACCATATTGCATTCTAGCATCATGTATGCACAGGTTACTGATATAACCACACGGAAAACAAACACCTGGGATTTCGTCTCTAACCACAAGAATATAAGGATCTGTGCTGGATGTGAGGGTTTTATTGTCCAATGAAGCAAACTGCCAGCTGAGTTGCATTTAGCACATCTACCCTAAACTTGGATAAAGATTAAACTATTTTTTATCTCCAAGCAGTTAAATTCTCAGAGAGATAACTAAGTCTCACTAATATGCACTGTTTAATCTTGCTGAACCAGTCATGAATTCCATGACTTCTCTCAGTGGTATGATTACACTGCAATAATAGCTACAGCTAGTATCTAGCCAATACTGATGTAGACTAGATTCTGAGGTATTGCTAGAATCACTGCAATTACTTTAAGCAACAACTGAAGGAAAACTTTATATCTAGTCCAAAATCTTGAGACCTGCAGTTCAGGTCTCCTTCATACCTCAGGATAACGTTATTTCTAATTTAATGAAGAAGGAAGACTAATATTGCTTTCAAGAAAATAATTAAGCAGGGTCCAAGTTCTGGCAACATCAAAATATAAAGCTGTAGAGATCTTGGAACCAAAAGGATGAGGGCTAAATGGTAACAAACATCCATCACTTACACCACCATCTACACATCTAGAGTGGTCACCATTGTTTATGAATACGTGGACAATAAGGGAAGAAATCCGAAAATGAGTGACTTAAGGTTTCTCATAGAAGCACTCAGTCTGCTCTAACATTCTCTTCTAATAAAAAGCCTAAAAATGAGATAGAATAATATATATATACACACACACACATATTCTAGAACATGGATAAGCAATCCTAAATCACTGATGGCTAAAAAAGAAAAATGTAACTATGAATTTGGGAACTATATATTTGAGGAAAAGCACTGCTAGTTACTCCATCTCTTAACCAACACTGTGAGGGAAAGAACTGACAGAGGACCGGTCTGCTCTTCTTGCCCTAAACCCTCAAAAACAGCAGTTGTAAGAGGTATTACAGTCCGGGACTGTAGTGGCTGGTAACTAAACCATCCATGACACTGATCACATACTGAAGAGTAGAATAAGTATGCAAGACAACTCTTGAGAGAAGAGCAGATGCACATCTCTCTCAATATTAAACCCCTAATAATTAAAAGATACATACCCATATGGCAGCTTATATTTTCCAGATGTGTTGCCGTTGTGTGCATTCCACTAGGGATTGGCATGCATTCCTGCACCTAAGGTCAGAGAATTGAGACCCTTCAGTTAGTAAGTACACTTCAGCCACTTAAGCACAGTGTAAAGGAAATATTCTACTTTCATTTCTTTTCCATTATAGACTTCATGAGCTATAAAGAAATCTGAAGCAAAGGGAGAAGTTGGGAAAAAGTGGAGTAGATATGGGAATAGCATGTTCCAAAGGTAAATCTGTTAGAGGCAATTAACTTTTCTCTTTCTTCATGTGTTTATTCCTATTGTCATTTCCTCCCAAACAATAAATGAATGACGTAAGAAATCAGTCCTTTTTCAGCACTGATGGAAGGAATGACTTGCTAGAAAGCATACCCAGAACAATAGTTATTCAAAATGCTTTGGAAAAAAAGGTCTATAAAGAAGTCTATGTTATTTTCTTGTACTTCCCTGTGAGTGAAGCTGGTGAAAAATTTTGAAATATGCTGCGATTACACTAAGCATTGGCATCTTTGACCATTTACAGCATTGCACTCTACTGCATGTCCAGTTTGAAAATTTCTGTTTCAAACTAGAGAACTTGTCAGTCTCTCGAAAGAGACAATTTTTGAACAGCTTAATTCAAAAGACTAGGGCCATTATGACTCCCAAGCTGTGTAGAGTTAACATTATTTTAGGAGCCTTGGTTATGATTTAATGGAAATCTTGCAATGATGAAACACAAAGTGTATGTGCGTGTGTGTCACGGGGTTCTGATACCAAAACTTTCAGAAGTCTGTTCTAGCTGTTTCAGTCTTTAAAAACATACATATTACAGAATGATGAAGAAAGGCAACACATGTATGAAACACATGGCAAAGGTAAAATTTTAGAAATGTCATTAAAGAGTATAAAGACAAAGGATACTGCCTTTTAAAGCACAGAAGATCTGAACTGCTGGCAAGTGCACACGAAGTAAATCCTGGGAGTGGCCCAAAGCTCGCAAAGAAAACTACAGACATTATCATCAGTAGCTGCAATTAAAAAAAACCCCACACATTTATTTCTACATCTAAGTTTTCTTTGTAGATTTTCTTCCCTGGTATTCAGGTTAATCTTTTATTGAACACCGCCTGTATAGGTCAGAAATGCAAAAAAAAAGGAATCTTACTATGTTGCTTTTGAAAAAGGTTAGAGCATGAAACTAATACTTTGTCATCAGTCAGCAAATCACAATTTTTTTTTTCCAGAAAACTGGCAGAGAATTTGAACAACCCTGCAAACTAAGTTTGTCTCATCTGTGTAGAAATTACCAGTACAAAGTGTTTTAGCTAATTCTTGGGGAAGTCTCAGAAGCAAGAAAATTGTAAGGAATGCATCCATCAGCACACCTGACTTTAGAATCAAAAAGGCATCCTCAGGAAAACACAGATCCCAGCCATCTTTGGAAAAAGGCTTGTTTCTTCTCATTGCAAACAAATATGTAGCTAAATGATACTAAAGCTGAAAATAAGGATCACTAATCTATGAAGTTCCATTTGTGATTCCTGGAAAAAAAAAATTCTGCAATCACAAGCATGCTAGAGATACCTCAGTACTGATGTGGTAATCTGATGATGCATTCATGCATCAATTCTAGAGCGTTAACAATAATGTACACAGAAGGAAAAAGCATTTGGGCATTTGGAAAGCTCTTGTTTTCTTAGGAAGCATACTGTTGTTATATTGTTGTATACAAATACGATCTTGACAAAAGTTAGGAATTCTGAAAAAGCATTAAGATCGGAGTAGCATAAAATCAGTGGGTCCTCATACAAATAGTAATAATAAGAAAATACAGATACAGCATACTGTTCTGAAGCACACTTTGAAAACTAAATCTTCCCTAGACAGAGATTTGGAAGACTCCAGAGCAGAGATTTTCTTTGAACTCAATATGAGCCTTTTTATATAAGAACTTATTATTTTCTTCATTTAAGTGATTTGGGGAGTTTCCCAAAAATTGTTTTGTTTCCAATTTCTTTTTGGGGAAAAAAATCAAAACCGTTTGGCTGCTGGGTGGGACCCAAATATCCTTTGAATCTCTCTGCAACAGTAAAATGTAGTTTACATTCTTTATTATTCAGTCATTGAGTGTGTGCCATTGAGTGTGTGCCATGATAAACACGTGATAGACCTCAAACCAAAATACGGAAGCCTGTTGCTAGTCATTGCTACTGTCCTTCAATAAAAACATCCCAGTTAAAATGGACAATGATTTCACAAATAATTTTTAGCAATACTGCTGCGCAGTAAACAGTGATACACTTCGCACATCCTGTAACTGAAAGTAAAATAATTAACATATCAACTTATTGCCTTATGCATAGACAGACAGCTGTTCCCACTCTTCCCAGATGGATATACTTAAAGATCTATCATTCATGTTATGTACCACCCACTAGTGGTTATCTGAAAAACTCAGGATGCAAAAATATTAAATGCTATAACAGAACATCAAGGTAATTTTGTATTAAGATTAAAAATGTCTTGAGATAATATTCCATGTAGTTGTTCTGACAGGCAGTCTGCACATCAAAGAGTCTGTCCCAGTTGAGCAGATGCTAATTAATTCTGATAAGCAGCAACTTAGATGAGCCAGTTAAACTAAGAGCAGAAAACCAGGAAAAAAAAATTACAATGCTGTGTATTTGTTTCTCTGGCATTCAGAGTTATCTTTCATGCAGTTCTACTTTTAGGAATTTAATGGGACTTCTATTTTTTATTATGTTTGTACTAGGCCCAAACGATGTACTGCTTTTGGAAAAGCTTTACTCCTTCTAGAAACCTTTCTGTCTATTATTTATTATTTCGGGATTAAGAAGTTTGAACAATTAATAAATAATTTTTTTTTGCTTCTGAGAACTTAAAACTAAAAAATGTGATATACAGAAGATAAATTTTATGGAAAAAGCAGATGTGTTGGTAATTGCATTAAACTTTGTTTTCATTTTTTGTACATACGCAGGTTTTTTAGAGCTCTGAAAGAACAGAGAGGAAGGTCATTCTATTTGTAAGATAGGACAGGGAGGAAATCAGTTGGAAACAAATAAATTAAGTTGGCACCACTGGTAGAGAATTTGCTGGAGAAGATATTGCATAAAGAAAGAGACTAATTGACATTGTTGTGCCTTGTACTAGCAGCATGCTTAGAAAACTCATTTACAACTGCCTTCCAAGCACATACAACACTATTGCCCTGTACCCCTTTAATTGCAAGATAAATTCTACACCAAAGTAAAGCTGGATAAAACAGACTTAGGCAAAAGAGTGGTAATGTTGGTAGGAAAAAGTGTATCACATAGAATTAGCCCACGCTAGTTTTTTGTGGGCTCCATACATCTACTGTCAGGGGGGCCACCACTCTTTCCCAGACAGCAATAAGAGCCAGAAATACTTGCAGAGGCTTAAAGCTTACTTTCAGCATGAAATTGTTGGCTACAGCCAATAGCAGTAAGCTACTTGCCACAGAAAAGAAGTTAAAATTTACCTTGTGGTTTTGTAGGTCAGCAAGGCAAATTACAGGTATCTCATAAATAAAACATTGGACTCAAATCAGCAAAGAATTGTATTATTTTCTTTTTTTTTTCAACCATTGTGCATGGCTTTACTAAAAGGAAATGCTTCAATAGAAACTGTGAAAAGAGACCAACATCAACTAAACATTGCACTGAGAAAATCCAGACCATTTTACTACAGAAATAGTACAGCAGAGCACCTGCATTAACAGGATGCATCTTATTAGAAAGGAACTACATGTTGTGAAACTGATATCCACCCAGCATGAAGCCACGTCAATATGTCTTTTAAATGAATCCTGAAGGGGCAGGAAGAGAAGAACAAGACTTCCAGTCAACCACATCTGCAGATAAATCAAAGACTGGAGCACCTTCAGTTGACACAAGTCAACTGTTACCTTGGTCCCACCCTCATCTTCTAGAGGTTTTTTTCAGGCTCTTCAACAGAGCCTGTGTATCCCTTCTATTAGACACATAACTACCTATGGTGTACACATCTGTCTCTCCATAGCATATTCCTGCAATGTGTTATCTTGTGAATGAAGAAGGGCATGAGTGGGCTCTAGCCAGTCCAATGAAAGGTGACAGAATACACTTACTCTCCTATATTCAATTTTAGAAGCACAGGAATGAAGGAAATATGTTCATATTTACTTATAAAACACTCATTGACTAATATATACCAACCTAATCAGCAGTGGCATAGATAAGAACCTGTTTCAATTCACATTTACATAGATTTAGCATACACATGGTCAGTTACTAAGTCCCAAGAGAAGGAATGAGAGGAAACAAAGTACACGATGTAATTTCTTAGATCACTTGTGTTGTTTCAGAACCAAACATATAAATATACTACCAATAAGAAAGGTCATCAGCATGTAGGAAGTACCTAAGAATACTTTCTGAATCTGACTTCTGATATTTGGCTTTGGGGCATTTAAAAAAATTTCTCTTCATACACACATGATGGCAAATAAGCAATCTATGTAACCAAACAAAGTATTAATACAACAAAAATAAAAGCAAACACTACAAAATCATATTGAATTTAGCATTATAGATGAAATGTTTAACCCATTCTATGACTACAGTTATTATTCATATTACTGTACCAGCTAGGGATCCTACTGAATGAAGAGAATCCCACTGTGACAGGAGTGGTGGAAACACAAAAAAAGAGGCTCTTGGATCATAAATCTTATAATCTAAACATCGGATGAAAGGAATGAGCAACGCACTCAGAAAAATGAGAACATGAGCTAAAATGAATCAGTGTAATAAAGAGTAGTCATAACACATCAGAAGCCCTAGAGAAGTAGAGTCTGAATAGGCAGATACACCCTATCATTTTTTTAACATTTAGAAAACATTTTTTGTATATAAAGAAAAAAAATAAACAAACAGATCCATCAATGCTAAATCTATTACGTGACAGTTCATTACTGCTAGCCTCTGTATAATTTCTAGAGACACACAGGTTAAAGAAAAAAAAAGGTCAAGCCAGCCTAACAAGATTTGTCCATCTTTGCTGAATAATTGGAGTTAAGTCATAAGCAAAAATCATGTTAAACATTAGTGCACAATGACCTCCACCTGAAGCAAGAAGAAATACTGTCAGTTTAATGCCACAAATCTGAACTTATTCATGTATAACAATTTTATTCTCAAGTGAAAACAAATTTAATTTTATAGATGTTACAAAGTGACTACAGATTTAAAACTATAAACTCATCGCAGTTCATTCTCCAGTAATAATAAACTGAAGCAGTGAAGCAAACTACTCACACCAACTAGTCGACTGCTTTCCAGAATCTTGGTTGGACATAACGGATGCCCAATTCCTTCTCATTCACAAAGAAGGAAGCAGGATGTCCAGGTTTTTGGTATCCTTCCATTCTTCCAGTTTGTTACTGTTTGGAAAGATATCAGCAAACACTTGGCTTCTTTAAAAGACAGATCTTTTGTAGACAGCCAAATTGGACAGCAATCACCATATCCAGTGGATTCTCACAGCTGAGATGTAATAGTCTTGTGGCTCTACTTGTAGTGGAGTAATTGAGAATTGTACAGCTGTATTACACAAAAAAAAAACCTTGCTAAAGAAAGAGAGCAGGAACACTTGAACTAACCTAAATTAAACGATTCTAAGACTGAAGAGAAGAAAATGACCTGTCTCTTATGGTCCTGTAAAAAGACTGCATTCATATTGTGTCCCTACTAGTTGCATATTAAGCTGCAGGCATTAGTGTATAAGTGCTAGCCAAAACTTAATAGAGAATGCTATGAGAATACATCTTTCATCTGGTCAAGAAACTTGCCATAACATGAACTGAAATCTTATTAGATAAGGAACTTCTATGCCTTGTAAGACTACTAAACACTTATTAGGTACATCTGATTATGGTGTTTTCTCTTTGAATCCTTGACTATAGCAGTTAGGGAAAATATGAAAATGCATTTTGGAAAAAATAAAAATAACCTGCAAGAAATACAATTCCACGTTATTATGAAAAATCAAACATGGACACTTGCTGTCCCTTGGATTCCTGGTCAAGTAATGACCACTAGGCAAAGAAATCAAAACACACCAAGCAGAAAAGTTTGAAGAAGGTTCATACAACCATGGTAGATCAGGTTTAGATGCAAGTAGGCAGTGGGTCTAATGGAAGAGCATAAAAATGTCACAGTCTTCAGGAAATGTTGATCTAGATGATTCTACTAAAATGTTGTGACTGGAGGATGTCTTTAAGACAATTAGAGGAAATGGGGTGAGGTCCAATATATTTATTGAAGAAAATGCAGGATAGCTGGGACTTTGTCTCACCATGCTCAAGAAAACCCTTCATAAATATACTGAAATAAAAACAAAGTCTTGAGTCTGTATAAAGTGGAAAAATCATGCAAAATTGAAATCAAAACCACTATACGTACATGTAAGCAGTTTTACAACATGTACAGTATAGTCCAGTGGAGATAGCTCAACAGCATCTCCTTAGGAATTGGCCTAAGAATGTGAAGTTAATTTTGAACAACGGTGAAGACATTTTGGTGCAAACTATTGGCATGCCTTTGCATTAATCCAAACTTGGCTTGAATTGCAGTGGCAATAGGATTCTGCTGACAAGCAAGATGAGTCAACGGAAACAAGCATACAACATAAAGGAAGGTTCCACTAAATAGCAAACACCATCAGCATTATTAGGTATATGTACACGGTACCAAAATGGGTAAAGACATCAATGGAAGGGATCCTCAGATGCCTGTAGTAATGCTGGAAGACCTCTACCTTATGTACTTTGATTCTGTAACAATCTTGCACACAGTGAATGCAACCAGTGATGCAGGCAAACAGACTAGCAAATTTTTTTGCAGCCTTAGAAATTCTATACTGCCCCCTTATTTATATCATGCAGTGCCTCATTTCATGCTTTTCAGAAATGAACAGGATACTATAAAGTCTAACCCAACCTGTCTGCAGTTGATATTTATGAATAATTTTTTTTGCTTCGGTCCTGCTCCCCATAAGCTTGCAGGTACATACAGGGGGACCTTGACAAAAGTCTGTAGACTAAAATTAGAATTCTAGTGGTGCCTTAGGGAAATGGAATTTTTCTGAGTTTTAAATGCAATTTTAATTCAACATGATAAATAAACCAGAGTTCGTCCCATTTGACAGTCCGCTCCCAAGCCACCTAAATATGAATGAAACCGTAACAGAGCAACAATCAATGAGCAGAGCAAAACCAGTGTGATGTTTATACATGACTGTGACTGATACCAGGCAAAATCCAAAGGGCGGTTGCAAATTTTAAGTATTCCTGGCAAAGAGCAGAATGATTTTGCTGGCAGAGGTCCTTAACCCAGCACTGAAAGGTTTATTTGTCGCTTTATAAACTGATACAGCAACTTAAATTAAAAATACAGTATCATGTCTTCTTATTAGACTCTCTCCTTTCCACCTCCTGAACTAAGAAAATGATTTTTACCTGGATTCTTCAGACACTTGACACTTCTTTGCACATTGCAAAGAAACTTAGGCCCTGGAAAAAACAAAAGTTCAATTCACTGTTTTGAAAAAGTTCCAAATGGCAGGTGTTACTCCACTGGCGTAAAGGAAAATGTCCCTCCCCTTATAAAGAATTTGCAATGAAAATTTTCCATTTTATATTCTGCTATGTTCCTAGCTCAGGAGACAAGACCCTTATTGTATAATTGCATGTCAAAGAAACATAAAACCCATTATGGAAGAAACTTTCACACTGTGAATATCTCTCCATAAGAAAGGTATCATCAGTTCTTTTTTCTGAAAAATCGGTAAATGAGAGAAATCTTTCTGGTAATTGCAAGTTTGCTTAAAATTCAGTGGTAGAAGGGGTAGTCAAAAGACTTCTCTGAAGGTAAATATTTAAAAATTTTGAAATAAAACATCATGCTTCATGAACAAATCCATAATCCTCTGCAGTTAACAGGGACAGGATGTTGATAGAGGATGCTTGGGAATCCCATGCATCTGACTATAGGCTGTACTGAAAATCAAGGACAGAACTCAGGTTGGTGTAATTGCAGTGGTAGCAGCAAACTGTTGCTGATGACCCCAGTCTCCAGGTGCACCAATGTCACAGAAGACTAGTTACCTGAACTACTCAGAAGAAATTTCTTAGCCCAACTGGTAAGAGGCAAGTAGAATATTCAGTTTTCAGAGACTACATTTGCCTGGCAAACAAGTTATTAGAGAGAACATGATAATGTAAAATAGCAAAGAAGGGAAAAGTACTGTTCAAATTCTTTTTTATGAACACAACACACACACACACAATTAAACATCAGCTTATTTGAGAGACTATGAGGGCTGTCTTTGTTTTATGGATGTCAGATTTGGTGGTTTGGTGTGAGGCAAAAATTACATAATTGGATTGTTGCAGAGCTACGAGGCAAATGGAAAAAACAAGATGTATACTTGCTTGCTTGCAAGCATTCTGGCTAGTATCTTAACAAGTTCACAACTTGCAAAAGATTCCGCTTTCTACAAAATTTTTATTTCCTGTTATTTCACTTTTCTGCCAGCTACAATAAAAATTTGGGGCTATCATACTACCTGGACTCCACCATAACTGAGAATAAACTCTCTAATATTCATTTTGTTTAATATATAACAAATTCAGTTTTAATATCCCCAAGATCCCAAGATTCCAAGATGTAACTATCTGGTAGTCTTAAAGGAAACAAATCTCTAGAAACAGATGCATCTAGTAAGCAGCCTATCGCTAGGTTTCTTCCTCTGAGAAGTACTGCATTATAACCACCAGAGGATCATATGGCCCAGGGGAATATGGCCATAGCATCTACATTAGTACATTTCTTAATTATTAACAATAATTTTATAATTTCATACCCTTTCATTATAATTTTCTTAAAGATGATGAGCTAATTATTCATTAGGTACTTAAAATATGTAAGGATGCATATGCAACTTGCAAGTATTTTGTCAGATATAGCCTGTTGAGGAATTGCCACATTATGTAGGTATGTCGTCTATAACATCAGTGGTTTCATTTCTCTTGTTACTACATCAGAAGATCTGCTCCTGCCTTTGGGCTCATCTTAGATGTTCTGTTATTTATCTTCTTTAGTGATATTTTCGATTCAGTTACCTGACTATAGAGGAATTTTCATATGTTAATTCATTTATGACTACTATTTTTGCATCTAAGAAATGGTCAGGAAATGAGGAGCTCTGAAGCTGTAAGTAGAGAGTTTCAAAAATAAAACATTTTCAGAATCTATAAATATCAAATAGATAATGTAGTATTTGTGGAGAAATAATTAAATTAGTTTTCCCAAAGATAAAATGCATTGATCTAATCACTGAGGAAGAAATGTTTGTGGGTTTGGATTTTTTTTTTTTCAAGTTGAAAAGGAAAGTAGTGGTAGCATTATATGTACAATTCAAATTTCAGTAAAAATAAAGTTATTATTTAGCCTACATTTGTGCCTCTGAAATACCACAAGTTTGGCTAAGTTACTGAAAGATTTATAAGAATCACTTAGGAAACTAACAATGAACAGCGTCCTTAGTGGCGCCAAAATATAGAAACACCAGGTCACTCTAGCCATCTTTAGTCACAAAACTTCATGATCTTTAGCATTTTTTGGCCACTCTTACTCATTTGCTTTTGTCCTTCAATTTGTCTTTAAATCCCATTTGGTATCTATGCTCATTTTTACTGATATGCCCATTTAATAGTACTAACAGGCGATTTATCCTTTTTTTCCACAGCAGTTTTCAACTTTGATTTTGTTATTCTTTTTCAAGACACAAAATAGTTTCTGAGTTGAGGTACACATAACTGGAAGGGATCTATAGGATCAGTCCTACAAGTAATGTCAGAGAGAACTACTTTGGTAATTCCTTTACATACCAATCAAGTTCCATCTTACCACTATTTCAATTGGAAGACTGTTTCTGAACTTCACACTGCCAGAGATTTCCTTTTACTTTTCAGCCTAGAAGTTATTCATTGTCAAGCACATCCATTTGTTATGTCAACACTGTTCTTGATCTATTCATAAATATAATGAAATATCCTTTTCACTTTTTCTTTGTAATGTCAACCAGCCATGCTCTTTTAATCTTTACTCATGTGGCATTTTCTCAGTGCCTGAATAATAAACATTTTCTGTACTTCCAGTATTCCAGATTAGATTGCACTAGAAGCTGTATAATGCTATTAACATTCTTTCTATTTGGAAATAATCTCTTGATATCTCATACTTTTTAAATATATATATATACACACACAAGCCCCAAATTTACAAATCTGTTTGTAAAATTGTTTTGTAAATTATCTGTTTTCTTAATGGAGAGCAGACTAGCAACAGATTTCAAACAATAAGAATTACTAACAGTTTTATGTCATGCACAAAACATCACCCTTGTATGTATTTTCTTGGCTATTTTTGGGGTAAATTTTTAGGTAGATTTTTTTCAAAGTACTCATAGGACCTGTCAAGCTAAAGTGGGATAACCTTAAGTATTTTACTTAAGAGCAACTATATTCAGTGCCAAAATGATAAATGGCCATCTATAAAAAACTATTTTTAGTGTATTAAGAGAAACACAGAAGATGAAAGAACAGCGCTAGAGAGTAAATGTAAGAAGTTGAGCCCCTGAAGTTATCCTGCTGAAACCCACTGTCCACAAAACTCAAATTCTGCACCATTAGCAGTTGTTGTACTACATAATGAGCATTTAAAAATTCAATTAAACTCCAGATACTTTTTCCTTTGTGGGTTTTGTGGGGGGTTTTGTTTTGTTTTGTTTTTTTAATCAAAGGCAATGTCCAGAAACATCATCAGTACTAAAGAATCTGTTCATGGCTTTGTTTTACAAAAGTTCCTAATAGACAGTGACTATTTTGTTGTTGGATGTATCCTTTATTTTATTAATGATGAAAAGTAAACAATGGAATGCTAAAAATAAACTTGTAAAGAAATCTAGTCTGAAATCTGAATCTGTTGTTTGAAGCAAGTTCAGTGGCCACGGTAACACCAGTTGAAGATTGATTCTTGCCCATTGTATGGCTCTTCTAAAAAGATCACAAATTTTTCAAATATAGGCACCATGTTTTAAATTTTGTACATACCAAATAGGTTCATGTCACTCATATTACACAATGTGGCAGTGTTATACATCTGAACATTATTGTTAGTTAATGGCAGAGGAAAGAGCCCAAAGCTCACATAAGACTAATGACTGGGACAAATCCTGAAAAGAAAAAAAACAAAAAGGTATAAAACAACAGTTATCCTGCTGTACATGGTTTTGTGTGTGCATGTGCGAGAGTGCATATAACCAAAAATGTTTAAGAGTAAGTTCAGATAATAGCCCATCCATTTGTTCTCAGCTTCTTATCCAGTTTCATTCTAAAGGCTTTGATTTTAACTGCATGATAAAATGCAAATTCAAGTCCCATATAAACAATTAGTTAGTGTGTTGACTGGTTTGAACCAATCAAAATTGAGAATTACTGCTGAACGTCTTCATTTTAATCTACTTGTCAGCCTCTGGGTATGTAGGATACTTGACTGTCTCAATTTTCTCCTGAACTTTATAGGATGGGTACAGGCCTGTTCTTCCTACTTTCCTATTGATGCCTTTTGAATAACCATCCCAGTGGTTTCCAGCTACTCCAATTATATCTCCAGGTTCCATAGGAATTTCATCAGCAGTTCGTGGATGATGAGCATAAATAGCAATCTGGTTGTGGGCATTCTGTCCCCCAAAGTAGTAGATATCATCCAAAGAATGGAAATATGCTGAAGCATCTGGATGCAATGTCTGCATAATTTCATAAGCAACTCGACAAACCTTAGAAATAAAAACAGAACAGAAGTCATAAATATTGTGTGTGCCTGCAATGTATCACAGAAGTCAGCAACCAATGTGTAACCATTACATTTCACAAGAGGATCAAGTTTTGGAATGTCCAGGTAAAAAAAAAACAAAAACCACAAACAAACCAAAAAAAACCAACCCAACCAAAATGACCCAACCCCCCAAAAAAAAAACCAAAAAAGAAGCATATAATTTTGCAGCATTTTAATTACTACTCTGGTGATCAGATTTAGTAAATAAATTAATAGATAAATAGAACAGTCTACTTTTCATTAAAACTTGAAAACATCTACATGAACACTAGCCAACCTGCTTTTTAAAAATGAACTGTGTAGCAAATCAAATGTAGAAGTAAATTTGTTTCCCTTTTCTACTACTAATAAAAACTGTATTTTAGTTCCCTTTGAGCCTTTAGAACTTACATTTTCAAAATTCATTCTGCAATAACGAGGCTTTACATTTACTTTTGTAAAAGAAGCTCCTATTCTTACAATCAAGCAGTTCCAGAAATCCAAGGCTCCAAAATGCTGTTAATATTAGAACAGTGATAGAACTATGACTGTTGGCAACTTGGAAGACAACTAAATGAAACTGAATTCCATCAAGACAGTAATGATGCTGGTGAGGAGAAAAGTGCATTTTGAAGTGTCATTGTATCACATGTTATGAAGGGAATTTTCTTCAGACTGAAAACAGGTCCCCACATCACTATCAGAGCTGCCAGAAACACAAAAGGCTGCCACTATATTAAACAAAGCTCTTTTCAACAATTGGCTAGAAAGCTCTTCTCTGTCAGGTGTCTGATCTGGCCATGGTGACCTTTCTGACTTCTAATCTACATTACCATATCTTTCTCTGATTTTGTGTAAGATTGATAAACTAACAATTCACAAGATCTCTTCGTATTGAAGTATTTGAGCTTTTTCATAATTTTCAGTCTACGTAAATATAGCAATGCTTGATTTTACTTTTCTCCCTGTGAAGATACAGCAAATACAACTTTGATCAGTCAAACTAGACATATTTCCACTTTCTTCTCCATCTGATCTTTGAAATAACTTTTCAGAAGTAGCTTTCAGAAGATCAGGCTGAAGTTAATTATTTCATGGTATCTTTTATACCCAGTAACATAGAAACAAATTTGATTACCCATATATTGGTAAGAGGTGATTTATAGTTTCTGTGACTGTTTTCAATGTTGTTTTCTGCATGTGCATGTACCCCAGGAGGAAGATACACACACACACACACAGAGTCTGTAAAAGATTTTAAATCTTTTCAGCAGAAATGCTTTTTAGTGAGTCTAGATGTCCCACATAGCTGATATAAAACATACATCATCTCCTCTCAGCAATTGTTTCTTTTGTAGCACCAAACCTGAGTAACTAAACTGTAAGCTGCTGAGGGCAGCAGGCAAAGAATCAACATGAAGAATTATAGTTAAAGCCAGCCTCCCATTTTTTATTCATAGATTCACTTGTTTCACAGCCTGTATATTTACATGTACAATGCAAAATACCAAGACTAGTAAGTCCTGGAAGGAAATGAGTTTATAAAGAAAAATATGTCAGGCAGAGTGAGCTACAATTTCACCTAAATGAATACTGGAGAGACAAAAAAGCACTTTGTTTTAACATGCAATCTTAATTCTGCTACTGTGTTATGATTTGTGTAACTACCATGTGGTTTTTCTATACACCTCAATTAATGCAATGTTGCTGAAATACAGTGCCCAAGGGTAGGTTGTCTCCCTTGACCAGCCTAATTTCTTTAGCAACAGTATTTTATTGAAGCATCTGTTCTTGTGCTTGTATCAGTATTCCTTTAGATTTGGTAGCATAAATAAGAATTAATATAGGGGTCCTCCTGAAGCACCTGATTCTATTCACATATACCACAATTTTCTCTTAATACCTCTGTAATGAAGTTTTGACTCTTTTTGGCAAGAAAAAGAAAATGGAGGAAATACAATTGATTAACGTGAAAGTCCAAAATCACACTGGAAATAAATTAGAATACATTCTTATCCTTACTTTCTCTTCATACAGGTTGGACAAAAGGTGGTCATTAACAGCCTGATTTTGCTTACCTTCAATGACAAAGTAACTACCAAACTGCTTATTTCATTGATGAAAGGACACGTAGAGTAGTTGCAAAGTTAGGGATTAGAGGATCAAATTTTAAACCCAAAGACAAATCTTTCTGAGCAGTGGGAAAACTTGCAATGGACCTTAGAAAAGCCCAATATATGAAAATACCATAGACATCCACGTTGTTGCACAACCAGCAAAACTGGTGATGATTTTTGAGGAGTTTGAATTATTAAAGCACAAGAAATTGTCCAGAATAAATTAAGCAGATGGACAAAATTCCTAGTCCCAGGTATTGAGAGTAACAGTCTAATGCAGGATTTCCTAGACTTTAGTAGAATTTTCTGCAACTTTGGAAAACCAAATGTCATCTAGCAAACATGCCTATTGTCAAATGCAGGGAGATGCAGAATGAAACTGGAACTCAAAAGGTATCATGTACCTCAAAGATACCCTCAGAGGGGGTTGTACCAGACAACCTCCAGGTCTCCATCAACCTGTATCACTTTTACTATGTCAATGTATTTTAACATATATTTTTCTTTTGAAATTACTCCAACATGTACAATTCAATTACAATATATTCTATCCAAGCCATTTGTACCTATATTTAAACATGTTTCTTCTATGTTTATACCCAGTGTTTTATTTAAAGCAAACACCTACCACTTTTAACACAGCAATCTGAATATAATAATAGCAGAAAATGTTCTAGATTTCTTAAGTTTTTATCCAAGACCATGTAACCCTTCCTTCAAAATATGAACTGTCTCTACACCAATGCACGTGTGGCATGCAAGACACACAGCCCTAAGTCTTGGGCGATGATCACCTCTTTCACTGTGATACGCCTTCAATGGACATACTTCAGTTGAATCAAACATTATTATAAAAGTGGATGCCTCCTGACAAGCTTTTCTTACCGAGGATTTTTACTTTGGATTCATGTCTTGGTCTGAAGTAGCCTAGATTAACAACCTTCTAAATATGCTATAAAATGTCATTTTCTTCACAGGATTTGGTGGACAGTGGGAAAAAAAAGTATCCATAAGCATGACTGAGGGATAAGAGGCTTCTCTATACTTTTCCTGGTTTTGCTGTCTTCTTGCCATGGTAATAATATTAAGAATTCTGGCTGTCAAGGTCAATATATCACTGTATTGATCATATATTAGCATTAATACTATGCTTGTTACCTATCTAAGTGTCATTACAGTGCAGAAGACAATTTGCATTTGAGGCTGTGGAAAACTTTTTTTGAAGTAAATTTTAACTTGAAAGTTAAAGTTGGTTTTGTTACCACTTCTATGTAACAGTACAATCACGTGTGATCATAATCTATGGCCATCTATAGTTGAATGCTTTCCTAACCAGAAGCATCACCACACAGCATATATGACACAAGAGTAGGTAAAAACATTCACACTGTTTGATTGCAACCATATTTTGCCACACCTGAACTAGGTGGATCAGCATGTCAGTCACAAAACACTGCTTTCTAATATTTTTTAATCTTAAAACAGCTTTTCATAACATGAAATCGATATACAATATGACATAATAAAGAAGAAAATGCCAACGATAACAATTTTATCATCCATTTCTCTAATGGATTCCATCTTGCTTCAGACCACTCATGAAAGGAAGCTTGCGGTATATAATTATCTGCAACAAGCAGTCTCTGTGGGTCAGTGGTCAGAATTCACACTTATTGCACTGCTGCTGGGTTGCTAGAAATGTAATAGACTGAAGAGAAATTAAATGTTTTCTTCATTCTTTTCCACTCCCACAGTCAACTAAGGCAAGAGCAGATACATATGAACTGTAGTAAAGTGTAGTGATGTGTAGAAATGTATGGACACAAGTTATATATTAACTTCATGCAAAATTAAGAAGTGTTAAACATGTTTAAAATTATTTTTGCTTAACTGAGCTGCATAGAAAGGGATGACTACAAGTTATACATTAACTTTATGCAAAACAAGGAACTCCTAAACATGTTTAATATTATTTCTTCCTTATTTCAAATGTCTTATTTAAACTAATAACTTCAATTGAAGTAATCAGCCAGTGCTTACAGTCCTCTAAATGTCCACATAGCATACCAAGCCTTTAATTCTTCCCTGAAATTTTCATGAGAAAGCACTGAGAATAAGACAACAGAAGCATGAACAAAACCAAGATTTAGAACTGGTACATATACTCTACATTGTATTTTACTGCGGTTTACCTGGGATGAAAATGTACAGACGAGGAAGTCTGCCTGAGACAAAAAGTGAATATCCAGAATAACACCTCTTAGGGAGTTTTCAGTGTATCGGTTATGAAGTCCCGCTGACCAAGATATGGAGTTATCACTGATAAATTCATAATTTGGATACCTGTGAGAACACAATACACTGTTAACAGCAAAGTCTTATCCTATTTTTTAAATATTTTTTTAAGAAGCATCATCTTTGCTGCAATGTAAGGTTATTAATTTCGTATAAGTGAGTCTCTGTTTTATAGGGAAATAATTATGATTTTGCTGAACACTCTAGAATGTTACTGCTGCCTCCAAGCATGCCTCCTCTTTATCCAGAAAAAAAGAAAATAAAATTAGAAGATGCTGTAAGCCTGTCCAAGATCCTACACTGTAAAAGAAGTGGAAAAATATCAGAAGTATATGCCACATTTTGCTAATGCTACTGATTTTAGATCAAATATACTTAGATCACTTTGCTTTACTGCTAAATAGAATATGGGATTGCATCTTTACTAGACTACATTTTGTTTATTACCATACTATTAATACTGATTATGACACTGTGCAAGAAAATTGGTCACCTGTAAAAGGGACATATCAAATAAACGCATCTAAACTAACAACAAGAACAAAGTAATTCACAGTTATTCAGGCTGGATGGTGAACAAACTTTGCAATTTAGTGGTCAAAAGGAAGTAAAAGAAGTGTAAAATTTAATGTCAATACACCTTTTTGACATATCATAAACAAAACAATAACATTTTAAGTCAAAATGTTTTTATTTGAAATATAAAACCTTGGTTTATATTATTTTAAACATAAAATAAAAAGTTTTTAACATGCAACAATGACTTTGAAAAAAACCACCACCTTTTAAAAAGTGTTGAAAAACAATAGTCTTTCTCAAAACATTTGTAGCCCTTTACTGGGGAATTGAAATCTGAAATAAACTGTGTAAAGTACTGCAAAGTAATTAAATTTTCAGTCAGCCTCCTACCAAAAGCAACTCATGCGACTAACCTGCCAGCTACAAAATTTCTACTACAGGGCTAACTAAAAAATAATTTAAATTAAATCTATTTTTCAAATTTACAACTTCATAGCATTTATAAAGCAATATATTACATAAGATAGTAATGCAGCTAATATTGTATTTGTAAGAGTTAATCATTCTTATACTGTTTAATAAAGAAAATCAGAATATAGAGCAGGCCATAATGCTGGAGCAACAGCAAATTAGACTCACAACTAGTTGCTTCAAAGCCTGACAGTCCTGTGCTGAACATTGCTCAAAATAAGGTTGACACTCACAAGGTTCTTGGGAAGTTATTGAAGTTAGCATGCACTTGCATACAGCAACGCAGCACATCCATGCACTCTGGACACATGGTAGACATGATTAATAAAATCTGTTTTAAGAATATGCCTGATTTATTCCATTTTAGTGTTAAAACTATGGGAAAACTGTTTTCAAAAGTAAAATGGGCAAACATAGCAGGCTTTTCCATCTAACACTCACTAGCTGTGACTACCTAATCAGGAAATTTGTCTCAAGAACGAATCAGAAAGCCGTACGCAAAACTTCCACACTTGAGGAAGAATTTTAATTTATCTTCATAGTGGTTTTATGTTCCCAACAGAAACACCTACTCTAACAAAAAATAATATATATAGGGTAAATTTCCCAGAGATAGCATGACAACTTTAAAAGGTGCATGTGATCATGAATGTCAGGAGCAGTTCATGTTACATTAAAAACAAAACAAAAAAAAAGAACGAAGAAGGTGGAAATACTATTTATTTGGAATAACTGATAAGACCTCTTCTGAGAAATTATAGAAGCATATGGATTAAGAAATAGTTTTTTCAGGATTATCACAGCCATTATTTTCTTTATCTTCATGTCTAACATTTTTTTGTCAATATTTAACCAGCTCTCAAAATACAACAGATTACAACACAATATTTGTGATGTATTCTATTTCCGTTTCCATTGTGTGAACTATATTAGCATTTTTTTGGAGGGGGGGAAAAAAAAAGTACAGACCAAACAGAAATATGTTATACTCTACTGTGAAAACTAGTTGAGGAGTATAGGTAGGCATCAGTCTTGTTTCAGTTACACAACTCTGTGGGGAGCAACATGAAGAACAACTACAGAAGTTGTAATTTCTAGGGACAGTGAACATAATACAGATATTTGCACACCCCTTCGCAAGTTTTTGGCATCACAAACACTAATAAAATTAATCACTTCCTTCAGACTTCAAAAATCAGAATCCATATGCTGAGTAGAGACAAGAGAACCTTCCTCGAAGAATCTGATTTCTTACTAGGAAAAGATTATTCTAAGAAAAAAAACCCAAACCAACCAAACAAAAAAAAACCCCAGAATTATTTACACATCTTCCTATTTAGTATCTTCTCCTTCCTCCCTTGAGATGCTTGTCAATCTGTTTTCCAACACCAGTTTGCAAAATAGATCCAAATACACCTAACCAACAGTTTCAGAACCCATTTCTTCAAACCAGTGATCCAAGCTTAGCATTTATCTACTCACATGTTTAAGTTCTCAAACAAGCGCTTTTATGTTGCCCTACGCACACAATACTATATTCATAAGAAAAGAGGTTTCTTTTAAACACCCCAAAATGCAAGTATAATAGCAGCCATACTCAGTGTGACCAAAGAATCTTCTAGCCTGCCATCCTGTCTGCAACACAGGCTGAAAGCAGAGCATAAAGAAAAATACAGTAAAAGGGCAAGCCTATACTCCTCTCATGCTTAGCCATACGTGGCCCACTGACTTCCTGAATGAGGTGAGGTTTAGTTTTCCTTCCCACTCACTATAGTGCTTTAGATTCTATTTAAAGCTATTCTTACCACAATGACTACAAAGAATAAAGGACATTAAACTTCTAAAGCTCTATATAGTTAGCTCTTGCTTATTTCTGTTCCCTCTTCCATCTGTATTTACATTATGACTAATGTAATACATTGTAAACTTTTGGGGAATTTTTTTTCTTTTTAAGGAGAACTCAGACACGATCCTAGTACTAGGGTTCCTGAATACATGGCAAATGAATTATAAATAATAAAATGTCATATCCTTACTGACAGAATAATCTAAATACAGTATTTTGTAGGACCCCTCCTAGCTTTCCAAAGGAATTACCCACACATTCTCTGTAACAGGAAAGGACCAGACTGTGAAGATAAAGCCAAAGAATGGAAACTGGTATAATACTGTTTTCTTTGTATCAGCATACATATATTTAGTATATCTAAAAATAACATCTAATTCTTCTAAAGTTATCTAATAGATTATTAAAAACTATATACAGGCCAGGAAGAATTTTCCACACCCCCTACCCCCACCCCCCTGGAAAAGGGTAAAAGAAGAAATCAGAAGAAGGTGGGGAAGAGATAGTTTAAAATCTTTCCTTCCTGCACCTACCAGTCTCAGGTAAGTATACAAACCAAGCACAGCTATGAGACTATTTCAAGTTCCAATAGGTTTCAGAAGCTGATCAACTAGTTGTTTAACTATAGCTTATCACTATGTCATGAAGCAGGTGCAAACCAAGGTGATTCCCAGGCTCCTGTTCTCAATTCACCAGGACTAGGGAAGTGGCCAGAACAGGCAATGCAAGTTGTGTTTCCTCTGAAAGAGGGGTACAAGCATCTGGAGTAACAGATGGAGTAAGAAGTAATGTGTTTGTTCAGGTCTTGCTCTAGAAAGAGCTGGAAAATGTATGAGCTGTTCAGACTCAAGACCTTTGAAGCACTGCTGAATTCTATATATTAAGTATACTTTGACTGGGGAGGTGGGATAGTTGCAACAGCTAAACTACAGAGAGTACACAGGGAGAAAAGACATTAACTTGCTACTGTGGAAGTAAATAAACAGTGAAATAGGGTGGGGAAAATAAAGAACTTTCTTAAGTGCTGAAAAGAAAAATAAAAACAACTCATGAGGGAGGCAAATCACTGCAAAACAATGAAAAAGCAAAAATACAGATGACATTACAGGTAAACATCCTGAATAGAAGAATGTAGTTTATTTAATTTTAGTGCTCACACATGAGAAAGAAACCTAAATAGATTCATATATAAAACAGAAAGGTATTAAATATCATTCCGCAAGAATTTGTAATGCAGCTGACAATGCACATTTTGAATACTGTACCTTAAAGAGATGTTGTCAATAATATTATAGGCTAGAAATGTATATATACTAGGAATTAAAAAGTTTGTATTTGAAAACTACTATATCATCCAAAGAACAAGCAATTTACACCATCCCTAACATATCATTTACTTAAGACAAATACCATGACCTCTGTTTACCAGAAGTTGAAGTGCTTTAATCCCATAATCATTACAGCTGTTGAACTATCAACCATGCTCATCCCTAATCATCTTGTTCTGTATCATTCTAATTCTGAAAATATATCACTTCTTTCTTTCGGAAAACAAAACAAACAAAAACACTCTACAGACTGATAGTACTGACTCCACTGTCTTTACTACTGCACTTGCAAGTTGTTATGCATCTGACTGCAAAGGAAGTTTCTGAAACTTAAGTCAAAACATTTCTGTTTTCATGACTATGAATAGTTTGAAACACTTCTTTTAATAGAAACAACATGCCTGTTCATGTAAATGTTGGCTAAATTTTCGTTATTTAAATGTCAATGATGTTTCACAGCCCATCACTCTCATGTAAAGAGAGATCAGGTACTTAGTAATATTATGGCACCCAGTAATGAATGCACCATTAAGCTACTGCGGTACAATGTGACAGCTATTTCTTTCAATGCTTCATAGTTTAATGTGACTAGAACTTTCTTGTCAGAAGTGTACACTGATCAGTAGTTTTATTCGAAGGAAGAGGAAGAAAAGGTTCTTTATTCCCAAAACCTGACCTTTATCTGCCTTCAGATGCTCTAAAATGCTGAAACATCAAATTCCGTCCTGCCTTCTACTCAATTGCAAGCAACAGTAGGGTACAAGCAGCTTAGGGAATTATGTTTCAGTATAAAGTATGACCTGAAAACTTATCAGCAACACATAAAGAAGTTCAATAATTACAGATTCTATGGCTTTTATTAAGAAAATGTACAAAATGCTGTACTAATGAACTGTATCTTAGCATATTTCAATAGAACTGTGATTTGGAATGGACTTTGAACTGCCACAAAAACTGCAATACTTAACAAAAGTCATAATTGTTTTACTGAGCAAGTCATAATTCTACTATTAGTTTTTGTTGCTATTGAAAACTTGGGACGATATGTAAACATAGGTAGTGCATCTCATTATTATTCCCAAAGCTAGAGTATACAGTGCTAAGGATTGAAAGTTGAACACAAATAAAGAAAAAATGCATAACTAAGATTGTCAAGGATTACTGAATTCTGTTATATTACAAACAGCAATTAAAGTTATTTAGGACAATGTGATGAATTAAATTTTATAACCTCAATTTTGTATTACCTGTCTTTTCATTGTTCAGATTTGCACTCTAAGTGTTATATTATCATAATTGTTTCTGCTACTGTTATTGTCTCTACATATACGAAAAAGGAAGGATTTAGATTGCCTTTATCTGGAGTTGTATATGTTCATTTAGTTTTTTCAAAACTCCATAATTTTAAACAGCAGCCCCTTATAGATATGAAAGAAAAACAGAAATAGCACAATTGAAACACAGAGGTTTGCAATGCTGTAGAAAATTCCTCTACTACAAAACATTTTCTGCTTACCTCGTACACGCCAAAGAAAATTTGTAATCCAGTAAGTTGTTATATATTTTTCCAAGCGTGTGTACCAAAAATAAAATAGTTCAAAATTTTGCCATTTTTGAGTAACCATGCCCTTAAAAAGTCTTAATTTCCCTGCTAAAATGAAAAAATACATATTCTTCTGCTCAAGGGAGATGAAACCTTGGAAACAGAAATAGGTGCTATTCAGCAGATAAATAATTAGTACTCAAAAGGAAAACATGCTAACTTGTACTTGGTAACGAATATGTGTAAATTCAATGCATCTGAAATATTTATAAAAGTTTCCCTAGTCATGGCAACAAGCATTTGGGAAATTGCTTACATGCCACAAACACCATAACCCAAGGAACATACAGTTAAATATGGAACATTATTCTTCCATATGCATCTGCTTTCCTTTACTAAACAGGTTTTGCCATCTCAGAGACACTTTGCAAAACAGGTAACTTAACAATGATTTTTTACAGGAAAATACAGGCCACGTTAAGAATAAATGGATGCATACTGCACATTTCCAGGTTTGGACACAGTTGTATCTTCTATGACAAGCTAGGATATCCTATAGCTAAAGTAGGTTATTACACCTATATTCTGGAAAACTGGCAGAGGACAAAAAGCAAAAAAAGTTATAGATCAAGAATCCCACCTGTATTTAAGGACAAACTTTAAAATTATTCAACGTGTAGGGTGAAAGTCTTCTAAGTTGTCAATATAGAAGTCTGTCTGAAAGAGACATCAGAAGCTCTTCAACCAACTTACAAAAATTCTTCTGCCAGCTATACACAGAAAGGCGTTGCTTGGACAGATGAAACTTCTTAATACGTTAACTAGTTTTTACAATATTTCTTTTTAATATGAATGTTCTATAAAAATTTGGTGTATTCATTATTTATATTTTTATTTCCTTTTTACAGCATTGGTTTGTTTGTTCTGGAGGACATACTTGGGGAAAAAGAATAATCCAAAAAAAAAAATATCTGTGAGAAAAAGCAAAATCACTGAAAGCTGAAATGTAATCTGAACTGTATAAATGATAAGAAAAAATATATGATACTAAGATTTGTGCACACAATAGTCAGAAATTGTAAAGCTAACCAGAAGGAATGAACTGTAATATAAACATAATTCATCTTACTTGGATTTTGCCTCTTGCAACAATGAAGGATCATCTGTAGCCAAATACACTCTTTTTTTATCAACATGCATTCTGCGAGCAAGAAGTTCAAACCGCTCTTCAACATGTACCATGTACTCTTCAATGGGATGAAATGCTGCCTCTGTTCCTACTTTGTCTGTCCTTCGAACATGAACACTGGAAAAAGAAACTAGGAATTCAATTTATAAATAAAACACATACTTTAGCAACTGAAATTTTAACTTTAAATTTCATGCCTGTGCTTTTAGAATGCATATTAAATTGAATCCCTACATAAAACATGGAAAGATTAGAACTCATTGATGCCCATCAAGACACACATAGCATGAAGTTAGCTGTCAGTCTGTTCTTGAAAGCAATACAATAATCTTGCAAGGAAGGCAAAAGGTAACTGAAAGAAGAGAATGAGGGAGATTTAATTATAGCATACAAAGCATTCGTTCTGTGTAGAAGGTTATCTGGTGCAGTTACAGCTTGATCAATACAGTTCAAAAGGAAAATATGAATATTTGCATCATCGATATATTGGGACACGAGCTACAATGCACGGTTTGAATGAAGGTAGTTAAAAACGCTTCTTCCCCATCTGCTTGAAACCTAATAAGTCTTCAGATCCACCAGTGGTGAAGTGGCCGACTGACTCAATGGTCAAAACCCAACTAACATTTGGACAGAACTATCGTGTACTCCTACAGAAAGAAAGATTAAGGATTAAAGGAAAATTCTTGCAAATGAAGAAATATTTGCAGACTCTAGTACAGCAGCAGCAAAGTTTTTCATGTTACATGACAGTAAAACATTTCTTCCATAAGCTGCTCTTTATTGCCCATAGGTGCATTCCTTGTCCCCATATCTCCCCGTACAGACCTTTCCATTTCACAGTTACTGCTAAGAAACAACAATAGTGAAAACATCAGCAGGAAAGGGAAAGGCACATACCATGTTCAGGTGCAGCCAACAACAAAATTAGTTGTGGATTGTGGCATGTAAAAGGTAGGCTTAGCCTTTTTTCCTCAAATGTAAAGGCTATAGGCACTTGAAAAGAAGACACAGACAGAAAAGTGTCTGGAATAAAAGCTGTAAGGCAATTACATGAATGAAATTCTGTATTACATTTCTAGATATGGAAGGACATATAAAAAAGCCTCCTATTGAGCTGCCTTTTATGTATCTGTCCAACTACAGGCAGGCAAGCATACTGAAGAAGTACTTGTAATCAACTTGTATTATGCAGAAAGCACCCTCTCTCCCCACAAAATGCTTGAGGCTCTTGGATAACCATCATAAAACAATTTGTCCTGAACAGAAATCACTATAAACACATATTAAAGTACAGACAGTTAAAAATAAAACTAAATACCCACCCGATCACTGGATGCTTGAAACCAAGTTTTCTTGTGGCTTCCTCTATTTCTTTTTCTAACCAAGGCTGTGGACGAATCAAGTATTTCACAAACTGCGAGACCCACCACACTGCAGGATCACCATGTACACAAATGAGCCTGTCAGCCAGGTCTTCCGGGATAGCCAAAGGCAAATAAGGTGGCCGTGGGTGTAAGCTGTCAACAATGGGAAGTTCCACCACCTGAACATCCTTATCATTAGCCTCACCTGTTTTAAAATACATACTAGGATGAGTCAAGTAATTTACTTAATTAGTAAGCTTTACCATCAGCAAGTAACATCCCACACATATCAGGTAAACGGTGTCTTCAACTTCAAAAAGACTACCTAACCCTTGCTCTACTTTTTCAAAACAGCATTAAAAAAAATTAATAAAAATCATAATTTTAGACTAAATTTATGTATGGATTGTATCTAACAATCCACCCTAGTAGAACAAAGCTGAAGGTCCTTGAATTTTTAGCAGCTGGTAGTTAATAAAGATATAAAAAGTGTTCCTGTTTATATATTCATACCTTTTTATATAAAACTATACCATTACCATGTGGTAAAGCTTACTTGGAGGCTTGTTATCTAAAATGCTTAAAATTGAGCTACTTGTTTAAAAAATAAACAAAGAAATTTATAAAAAAATACCTATATAGTCCTGCTGCTCTTTTGAATACATTTTATTGCAGTTAATCTCACCATTTCAGACATCATTAGAACCACTGAATTAGCTACTCTACTGACAGAGGGGAGAAAGGACAGAGAGAGACAACTCCTGTCTTGAATTTAAACTATGAAGGTAAGAAGCAAATTAAATAGATCAAGGAAAACACCCAAGCACTATGCAAACGTGTGATTTACATACAAGTAAGCATTTGTTATCTTTTAAATACTAACTAAAGTGGAATATACAGATGTTTTAGATTGAACTTTCATTTAAGGCTCAATAGCCACTAAACATTTTTAAGAGTTTTTATGAAGTGCCTACGTAACTGATAATTCAAAGCTATTTTTTTCATCCACTGAAATAAATTATAATACACGACAACATAATACATATCGTTACATTTTTGAAACATTGAACATTTCAGGTAACATTTCTAGTGTGCTCATTTCCTCCAGAATAGTATTTTAATTGTCCAGTGTTTACTGGCAAAGATGGTTAATTCTCTGTTTAGTGCTCACCAGACAGGAAAGAAAATTGTTTTAAATATAAGCAAATCAAACTCATATAACTGTTGATGACCAAGTAAACCTAATGGCTGAAAAAATCAATTCAGTAGAAGGTTAACAAGACTTATTCTAAGAACAGTTAAAAACCCCTAAGGTTAGAACACTTTTGCATGCACTAAAAATAATGTCAGCAGATTTGTGACCAAGTCCTAGAAATATGACAATTACATGATTAAGTCATACATTGCCAGAATGCCCCGTTAACACCACCGAGCCTACTGAAACCACTCAAAATTCAGCAGTAACCCTCCGAGATATGGTTATTTAAATAAGGAATGTTTGTTATGATCAGGTATATTTCCAATTCATTTTTAAAAGATTTGTAAAATCTGTCTTTATAGATGTAACTATATGTTATATTTCATCACTGCACTGTATTCCACCTCTATAAAGGGATCTTCTAGAAGAACTTCCTGTAGAATATGTACTGCAGGTATTAATGATACTTCTTAATTCAAGAAGCCAATTCATATTTTTGACATCTATTTTAGCACACTTACAGAAAAAAATGACTAAAAGTTCATAAGTTTAGTAAAAATACTGATCATTTAAGTTTTCTTGTAATAAGATGGATAATATTTTATCAGTATTGTCTTCAGAAAGCTGCAATAACGAAAAACAGCCTGAAGCCAGAGAAGTGCTTTGTCTGGTGCAGATGTGAAGTACTAGAAGTCTAGACAAGAAACATTCAGCCTGGGAATGGTATGAAGGAATGCTTGGGGTTCCATCCTTTTTACCCTTTCCCCCTCAATTGAGAGTGGGGGAAGGAACAGGGTGGCAAAAGAAGCAATAGCAATCTTAGCCAAGAGAAGTAAGGAAAGACTCCAGTTAGAGTTAGAGAAAGAAATTCACTGCAATCCTTTTGAGGAGAAAAAGCAGAGATGCTGAGGCACACACAAAAAGGCAAATTTTTAAGTATGGTAGCACTGACAAATTTTTAAACTTCATCCTATCATTGAAAAAATACATTGTTATGTAAAGGCAGCCATTTGGAAAGTCTTGCTATTGATAAAGCTGATTGAGCGATCCAACCCACTATTTGGCATTCTGACCCCGAAAAGCACCCAATACATTGTTCCATACTGTTCAAAGGATAATAGTGTGCTTCTAGAAAGTTCCACAGGCTGGCTTAATGTTTTGAAAAAAAAAACCAAGACTGGCTGGCAGTAACTAGGAAAGCTCTCAGCATATTTCAAACTAGATTAAAAATACCAAATCACAAAAATACCAAAGAGGATTGTGAAAAAAAGTCCCAAACAAAAAAACCCAACCAACCAAAAAAAAAACCACCCCACCTACCCAAACCAGAATTCAGCTTTCAACTGTATGTGACATAGTGTTCAAACAGCAATGAAGTTGCAAAAGACTTGCTGCGATCAAAGTCAGAAGCAAACAAAATGTAGTTCATTAAGGTAAAACAAACAATTTGGTTGTGCAAAATGAAATACTAGGTCAAGCATTAATGAATGCACTTTGAGATACAGAAAACTGCTTTTTGAGAAGGAATTGAAAATATCATATGGTTATTTCACAGAGGAGACTAAGAGTTCCTTACTTTGTAGAACCCTGCAATATGAGACCCAACAAGGGAACTATCACCGAAAGTATGAGTAACAAATGGGATGTATTTCATTTTATGACAAATACAGATCAAAGAATGTGTTGTTATTATAATTAGAAATTTTGAAATGGTTACAGAAGCCCCTCATGTTTCAGGACTTTTGCCGGTTACTAACTGTTGACAAAATAATTCTGACACACACAGTATTTTGTTGAGACAATTCACGTAACTGTTTTGGGGAAAAAAAAATCAAACTATCAATGTGGTCATCGCTATCTTCAATGTTCTATTTTGTTAACTGTTTACATAAAATTAGAAGTGGGCAAGTCTACATAATCTAAACATACAAGCTTCTGATAAAGCACTGCCATTTGACATCACTGATGAGAACATCTGTGTAATCAAACATGCAGATATATGAACAATTCTTGGAAACTTTGACAACTTTCTCGTTTTTATTACCTTTATTATCATTCTAACAATGAAGAAAAATCTTCCTGTTAGTCTTCACTTACTTTAAGAAGTATGAGATTGCAGAAGCAGTAAAAGGAAAACTTACAGCAACTGTTTGCTTTTGTCCTGGACAAAACCAGTGAAGAGTAACTCTTAGCAACCTGAAGGAGTAAACAACTCCCTGCAACAGCCACATAGGCAAGTGACAGCTTGCTTATCCTACTGATCAATCCCCCCCCAATGTTCACTGAAAGATTTCTAATAGGCAATGGTCTTGCCCCATTTTCAACAGGCAGAGTTTAAAAAACTTTCACGGACATTTTGGATAGCAGGATATTGTTTTAATTTAGTCAGAAATAAGCTGCAATCAAAATCACTGATACAGTAGATAACCAAAACTCAGATTGATAGGCAAGCATGTGCATTACAAAAACATTAAGTCACATTCTTGATTGATATGAGTTGGAGCTCTTCAGCTGAAGATAGTGAAGCTGGGTTAAAAATAAGACTGATTTTTTCAACCACACATTTCTTCAGTTTTTAGCTATGTATTCTCTAAATTTTAAAATACCAGAGTTCTTCCACTTCCAAGCATATTTTATTAAATAATAGATAAGCTATAAAAGGTAATAATCCATATTAATGTTCCTGTATCTCTCATGTTGATAGTTCAAGTCAAAGTATTATGTCAAACAGGTCCAACTCCCTGCTCAGTGCAGGTCCAACTTTGACATTTGATCACAGAATCGTAGAATTACTTAGGTGGGAATATACCTCCAGAGTTGCTACAGGTCATTTACATTTCAGCAATACTTTAAGCTACTTCTTCCCATGTGATTTATTTTGCTTTTACAGTTGCCAAAATTTGCCTCTATAATTCTATTAATAGCTTGTGTAAATTTCATGTGATTCCAGGTGATATTTCTCAATTTGGATTAACCTAATAATTAAACTAAACTAAATAATAAACCTGCCTGGACACAGTCCTGTGCCCCCTGCTCTAGGTGAACCTGCTCAAGCAGGGGGGTTGGACAAGGTGATCTCCAGAGGTCCCTTCCAACTCCTACCAGTCTGTGATTCTGTGATTTGTCCTCCAAAGTTCTGCAACTTAATCAGTTTTAATTCACTGAGTAATTAAAAGATCAAGTGTTTTTGAAATAGTCATAAAGTACTGCACTATTGGTAAACAACATAATCTGAAGGAAAATCACGGACTTGTAAAGAAACTGATTTTTATTTAGATGACCCATGCCAGTCGCACCACCTAGTTCCCATTTATCACCATTTTTTAAAATATGTTCATCACTAACAGGTCAGTAATACAGTTTTAATTTCCAGGAGTTCCACTGATTACTTTTTAAATACTGAAATGAGCTCTGTGTGTTATAAAAAGCATTACTTTGTTTCCCTGCAATACCCCAATGTGCCTTAATTGCTTACTTTACAGCTCACAGGAGTTATTTAATTTTTCGAGGTTTGGCATAATCTTACTCTCTACTTTTCAAATTTGATCTTTGTCCTCCTAATTCAAAGGCCATTTAGAGACTTTTGCTATTTGTAGCTTTCATATAAACTTATTGGAAGTGTGAAAAATGTTGGTTTGGCTCAAAACAACCTTTGGAATTATGTTATTTTACTTTACCTTACCTTACCTCCTGCCCTCTGCACATTGCCTTAGACCTGCATGTGGATGTGCATTTTTGTTGGGTGTTCATTACTTTTCAGCGCAAAATGTCAACCTCGTTTCAAATAACAATACTATTAGTTAGCGTTAACTGAAAAACCTGTTTGAGCATTTCATTAATTCTCCTATTGTTTCAAAATTCATCCTGTTGTGTAAATGAGAACTTCAATTTCTTTTGTGTATAACAATAAACTCCAATAAACTGAATAAATTAAAATAAAAATTGAATAGCTTAATTGCTTTTGTGTTTTTATGATATTGACTTATTTAAGCTTGTATCAGTTTGCATAGACTAATCACAGCTCTACTTAACTAAGCTCTACAACCCGAAAATCTTACTGCCAATTTGTTTTTTTTTCTCTAAGATTTTGTTTTGTATTAAAAATAAACAAAGCTTTTGAACTTTGTTTCTGATTACTTTCTCACTAGTGTTCCACTTAATTTTTTAAATGATCCTTTATCTAATCAAGCCTTTCAAGGCAGGCAGGTATGGAATAAATCTGGCGCAATTCAGTTTTAAAGAAACTGAAAATACAGTTTATACTTTTTTTTTTTCAGGTTTTATATGCCATATGGGTAGTGTTGTCCCATTTGTCACCTCAGAGGCTGATAGCTTCAGGAGGGAACAAACCAACGTGTTTTCAAACATGCCAACATATCTTCCATTACTTTTCTCAACCGAGCACTCCCAAGGCTTTTTTTCTGCAACCTTTCCTCTCCTCTCTTGCACAACCCTTGCAACTCCCCTCACATACTCCCAGTGTCTCTTACCACTCTGTACTGTTTCCCTGTTGGAAAGTGACATCTGTGATCAGTCAGCCACCACTGCTCACTTGCTGGTAGGTCTGAACATTAACTTCAGTGGCTGTACACACACACAGAGGCTCTCTGTTTTGAGGACTTTTGAGTTAACAAGACCTATTTCTTTCAGTCAAATTTGGCCAAAATTCATCCAATACTCAGAACTGGGACTAAGTTAGGATAAACAAAGGAGTAGATACAAAGGTACAGCTTGATGACAAAACCTTTGTTCTCACAAGAAACTTGGCTAAAATAACTTTCTGCCAAAGATACTATTTTATCAGCTCCCCTCAAAAAAAAGAAAACTTTGATGGCAGTCTTATTTCTGCACCAGCAAAAACCCTAACTTCCAGAGCCTGTGAACTACCAACATGTCTTTGTAACCCAAGTTCCGCTGACTTCAAAGAGTGTGTATTTTCCCATGTCATTCTGGTTCTTTGAAAATCCTACCCATAGTCAAAACCACAACACAAAGCGTGTTCTTAACTGTCCTAATAAGTAATGAGATTTCAATTAAAGTTCTCCCTCTTGGACCTAAATGAAAGCATGAACTGAATGTATCAATTTCTGCATCTGAAATAGCTACATCTCCTAACAAAACTAAAGCAGTACCATCTACTGATGCCGTTAGGGCCTCCATTCCTTTTTTAGTAAGCTCAGGTGAGCTTCATTATATAAAGACCTTTATTTCTGTTTCATTCTGTTGAAAACTCCTAATCATTTATTAGAAGTTTTTATGGCCATTGTCATGTCACTTTGAGAGAACATTAAAAAGTAGAGAAATTTCCCTTCCTCAACTGTTCAGATACCCAGCATGCCAGCTGGAAAGTTTACAGATGAAGTGTACGGTTGCACAAATTACCTTCATGTAACAGTCAGTGAAGGCATTTTCAGTGGACTGCCAAACTAAGTAGAAATCAAGAAGCTTACTAGTAATTTATTTTTCCTTTTATCTTTAGATATTCAAACTGCTTCTGAACAATGTCCCATTTCATCTAAACAGCCTACATCAAAGTGGTACCTGCTTAAGAAAAGCTCCAGCTACCTGGCGACCAGAAAACATTTAAAAAAATGTCTTTGCAAAGACAAATACACTTTTATAAATGCAAAGGGTTTCTGCCATGTTATCCAGGTTTAGTAATTCATGCAAACAGCAGTCACAGTTGATGATTTAAAAGTAAGATCTTACATAAAAGATAGCTGAAATAACTTAGGAAAACATATAGAGAATATCTTTGCAGCAATATTGACGAAAACTAATTTTGGATTTGAATTGAAACAATTCCACTGGATCTTATTCTCTATTTCAGTCTAATGTTAATTACCGTATACCTGAAAATACTTCCAAATACTTGATTTGAATATTAGGTTTTCTTTTCTGGAACAGAAGATAAACAACTTTTATAATAATCCTTTAACAGCTGCATGGACTTGTCTGGAGGGACTGATCTCTGGCATGCATATGCTAATTGGCTGATGCATATGGCCTGTAATAAGCATGTATAAGCATGCAAAACCCAAGACAATATTTTAGGAGACCTAAAAGTTTTCAAAAGGTCATGAGAATGGAGCTTAATATTCAGAGTCGTCTGTCCAGGCACCTAGTGGAGAAGGGCTCCCTAATTAGACAAGACATCTACTGTCTTTTTGAACTAGTGGTTTATAACTTGAGCTCCCAGTCTTGTCTTCTTCCAGTTTGAACACTTGGAAGACTCTGTTTTCAATGAATTAGTAAAAATACCTTCATATGTAAGTCCAGATGGAACACAACCCTCAAGGTGAATGTAGACAAAAAGACATTTTAGTTAGCCATAAATAAAAGAGCAGAGGATAAAACTGCTGTGCTGTTGGAAATTCATAGCAGGGGAGCACACTTCACCTTAACAGTGTATCTGAAAGAAACGGAGAGAAACAGGGACACATTCTAGTTCGTACGGTCTACTAACAAAAGGGGGGAAACCAAGAGTATAACCCTACAATAATGGAGAAGGAAATTTTTCTGGTCTTCGCTCATAGCATGTATGCCATTTTCAAGTGGTGTGTCATCAGAAGACAGAGTTCTGTATTTTCCAAAGAAAAGAAGGGGAAAATGTAATGGAAGAATCAATAAAAAACCAATATAACTCACATATAAATAGCAAAGTTTTCTCCAAAACTACTACTGTAATAAAGTATTATTAATTTACACACTAATAGAAACTTAAAACCATTACTGTTTCTTACAGGAGCTAAGGGCATTTGCAAACAAAATACCCATGTTTTTGAGATTTGTCCCAGGATTTGTGTAATAGCAGATAAGGGAAAATAGGTTCTAATGATTTATCTACAATTTTTCTAAAAAGTTAATGTAAATAATAACAACAATTTTAAAATTGCATTCTTCAACGAAATACAATTTCCAAAAGCACACCTGACTTCCTGAACAGTTACACTGTAGACCCATAGCTAAAAACAAAATCTTTCAACCACTGTTTCTATCCACAAATAATTAGCTAACTACAACTGGTAATATTCATTACATATCAAGCTTACTCTAACAAATGGGTGCTACATAACATTAAAGTTCTGTTTATCCTGTTAATTCAGCAATATTCTTCCAGACACAGTGCCATCATGGAGTAAAATATGTTTCAGTTCTAATCTTGTTTTCTCCTTTATCCTCCTAGTGTTTCCTCCCATAAGTAGATGAAAACAGGGATGGGGTTTTAAGGACAGAGTGATCCTAATTGCAATGCTGACCATAAAGTTTGCTGGAAAATTATCCTCAGTCTTAGAAGATTTCCTAAATGGACAAAATATGAACCAGAGGAGGCCACAAAGTGAATTTTAACATAAAACATAATGGGGGACAAAGGCTAATGAGTGCAGCGATGTAGATGACAGCCTAAAAACAGTACAAAGTGGTGAAGTGCTGTAACTGTAGTACAGGCTGCAACAACTGAAGAGAGTACCAATAATAATACAAAACACTACATTTTTATGTTTTCTTTTTTACAGGACATATTGTATTCCTGAAATTCTACTCTGTTCATATCTAAAAAACTGACATGGGCAAGACTTGACAGGTACAACGTAATCTTCCCTGCAGAGGTAAGAAATTCACATCCCAGAAGCATCTTGCTATATGTATTTCTGGTTTTAGAGTCTAGTCCATTTTTTAAATGGCATGATGTTTTTAACAGATGGAAACATATATAAAGCTGACACAGCAAATAATAACATATAAAGGACAAGTTGAGAAACACCCAGGTCATTATGAATTTTTAAGGAGATAATTAATACCTGTGTGTTGATACAGCATTTAAGTAAATGTTGTGACATCATCCAGGCATTTTCTGTCCATGACACTTCTACTCCTTTTGACTGTAGCCCCTCCAAACCAGAAGTCCTTCTGAAGATTTCTTTTTGATTCTCAGGTCTCTGAACAGAACAATGCTGTTCTTTTTCAAAACTTGCTTCTGTGTTTTACTACTTCATCCTACTTCCCACCAGTATAGAAATTATTTTCAAAAGTATCTTCTAACTAAACCACAAGATGGGATTGTAACTACAAATAACTTTGCTGTATACTGTATTTAAAAATTACACCAAGAGTTAAATGCCTTCATGTAGATTTCACTAAGTATAAAATTACCCACTATACCAATATCTTCTGCTGCGTCTATCTTATTGGTCCTAATTCTGATTGGAAGACTTTACAGTCTATAATACTATCTCCCTGGTAAACACCTGTTGCAACAAGGCTTTTAGGAGCTTCTGTAACAGAAACAATAATTATAGACACCATTTTCCAATTTTCAAACAATGACCTATATTATATAAATGCAGCTATGACAACAACTAAAATATTCTCAAGATGACCTTTAAGTACTTTTTTTCTAGTTTTGGACAGCCACATTTTGATAACAAGCAAAAAGCTATGGCAAGTATTTAAAAATACTTAAAATAAACAATGTACTTTTGGACTACAATTTAACTTATTTTAGGGCTAAAGAAAGGCTGGACTCTTCTCCAATGGGCACATGATCTGTTTAACTAAAACCTTTTTAATTAAGGACAAAGTGAAAAAAAACAGGAATATATTTACATTTTCTTTTTGTTTCACATTGATGTTGTAACTGAGTTCAATTGTGTTACCAGGTATCTTCCAAATAGAACTTTCTTTATACTATTCTGAAGATCTTTTTTTCACATATATGAGAAGAACTTACCTTTCCAGAAACTGTTTTCTATGTGAATAAAAATTACTGAGAAACAAGTCATAGCAGGAAAAAGCTAGTCTTCTCTACAAAACAGGATTACAACTGGTCTTTTAAATTACTTTTAAAGCTACAGGAGTTTCTCAGAGATCCAGAAAGCATCAGCTTATGTTTTATAAAGGATGTCCATTTCATGAAAAGCAATACTAAATCATGATTTGCAAGGATTAAAAACATTGCATACATAATTCTTAACTTGAGAAGTGGTGAAACTGGAAAAGACATACAGTACTTTTACCTGGTCTGCTGGTGATAACATTAGCATACGCATATGTCAATTAAAAAAAAAAAAGGCAATTCCTTTTATTTGTATTTCATAACATATAACTCCTACTAGGAAAGAATGTAATTGCTTTTCAAATATACTGAAATCTTTGCCTCATTATGCCTTGTGTGATTTTGAATTCACCTCTATCAATTTCATTTTTATTTCTGAATATTATACACTCAGAATATTTTTGACTCAGGCTTCTAATCAGAAGAAGGTTTAAAAATGTTCCAAAGCACTTTAAAGTTGAAGTGAATTTTCAACCATTAGAAAAGAT